>NC_060125.1:594625120-595238581 GCF_021461395.2 Schistocerca americana | reverse complement strand
TGTTGACACCCGCACATAGGTGGCACCGTTTATGATGGTGCCATGAGCAAAGGGACTGGACCAACGAGGAGTGGAGTCGCGTAGTCTTCTCGGATGAGAGCAGATCCAATCTGAGTAGTGATTTTGGACGTCCGCTCATCCAGCAAGAGGTGGGAACACGTAATGAACCCAGGCGTATGCCGAACATGACCAGTCTGGTGGTCCAGGTGCTATGTTGTGGGGAGGCATTATGTTGCATAGAGTTATTGACCTCTAAAGTTTTTAACACTGTACAGGGAGAGGAGATCTTGGAAGAAGAGGATATTCTGAGAATGGCCTGGCCTCCCCATTCCCCGACTTAAATCCTGTCGACCACGTGTGGGGTGCATTGGAGAGACGTATTTCAGCACGTCCAAAACAATTGTCAACTGCGCTGATGGAGAATCTGAACGCGTTATGGCAAGTACTTTCTACCAAAATGAGATTTTCACTCTGCAGCGGAGTGTGCGCTGATATGAAACTTCCTGGCAGATTAAAACAGTGTCCCGACCGAGACTCGAACTCGGAATTTTTGCCTTTCGCGGGCAAGTGCTCTACCATCTGATTTATCGAAGCACGACTCACGCTCGGTCCTCACAGCTTTACTTCTGCCAGTATCTCGTCTCCTACCTTCCAAACTTTACAGAAGCTCTCCTGCGAACCTTGCAGAACTAGCACTCAAAGAAAGGATATTGCGGAGACATGGCTTAGCCACAGCCTGGGGGATGTTTCCAGAATGAGATTTTCACTCTGCAGTGGGGTGTGCGCTGATATGAAACTTCCTGGCAGATTAAAACTGTGTGCCCGATCGAGACTCGAACTCGGCACCCTTGCCTTTCGCGGGCAAGTGCTCTACGATCTGAGCTACCGAAGCACGACTCACGCCCGGTCCTCATAGCTTTACTTCTGCCAGTATCTCGTCTCCTACCTTCCAAACTTTACAGAAGCTCTCCTGCGAGCCCTCAGGCTGTGGCTAAGCCATGTCTCCGCAATATCCTTTCTTTCAGGAGTGCTAGTTCTGCCAGGTTCGCAGGAGAGCTTCTGTAAAGTTTGGAAGGTAGGAGACGAAATACTGGCAGAAGTGAAGCTGTGAGGACCGGGCGTGAGTCGTGCTTCAGTAGCTCAGATGGTAGAGCACTTGCCCGCCTTAGGCAAAGGTCCCGAGTTCGAGTCTCGGTCGGGCACACAGTTTTAATCTGCCAGGAAGTTTCACTTTCTACCAAATTTGTGGGGAGCACGGTAGGATGTTGCAGAGCATGCACTGCCATCCGTGGTGATCACACACCATATTAAGAATCAAGTCCTGCCGTTTATAATGTCCATGGGACCATAATGAACCACGGTGATTTCAATATACTTAGTGTCTTGAAACAAAAGTGTCATTCCTGTTCGTCCGATTGCGTATTTCTTTCAGTTACCTTGTGTAATATACTGTCCGCCTGCTTAGCTGAGTGGCAACGTGTTTGCCTACCATGCAGTGGCGCGGGTTCTTATGCAGTAGCCCAGGTTCGATTCCCAGTCAGGTTGGAGAACTTCACCACTCGTGTATTGGGTGTTGTGCCGTCATCATCACTGGCGCGGAAGCCGCCCAATGTGGCATCACGTGAAATAAGACTTGCACCCGGCGACCGTACTTCCCCGGATGGGCCTCCTGCCCATCAGGACCGTGCGATCCTTTTTTCCTTTGTGCTATGCTGTACCAGTTCTTTCAATGCATGGTACAAGTTTTATCGAGCTACGTTACTTGCCAGTAACATAACAAGCGATAGTTACTTTCATCCTTAAGTTTTTTACACCAGTTTGTTTATGTGACAGAAGGCAGGAGCATGGCAAGACCAACTTGTGCGCACCTTCTAAGGGCGTTCGACCATAACTCGCCATGAAGTGTGGCGCCATCTCTGTACATGAATCTATCCCATAACTTCTGAAGGACACAGCATAACCTCTAAAGAACAAAGTACTGTATTCAGGTGATCTACAGGTGATGAGGCAGCGACATTGTGAACAGTGCACTCCGAATCCATCTTAGCAGTCGCAGAGACACCTGTGGGATCTCGTCCACCGTCAGGCACAAATAAGCTGCATGGAGGCCTGGGAGCTTCATAGGTGTCACTGAAGGCACAGCTCAAGACCAGGAGACACTGACACACCACCAACAATCACAGGGACTCTCCGCAATTTACTGAATACAGAAGTACAGGGTTTTTACAAATGATTGAAGCGATTTCACAGCTCTACAATAACTTTATTATTTGAGATATTTTCACAATGCTTTGCACACACATACAAAAACTCAAAAAGTTTTTTTAGGCATTCACAAATATTCGATATGTGCCCCTTTAGTGATCCGGCAGGCATCAAGCCGATAATCAAGTTCCTCCCACACTCGGCGCAGCGTGTCCCCATCAATGAGTTCGAAAGCATCGTTGATGCGAGCTCGCAGTTCTGGCACGTTTATTGGTAGACGAGGTTTAAACACTGAATCTTTCACATAACCCCACAAAAAGAAATCGCATGGGGTTAAGTCGGGAGAGCATGGAGGCCATGACATGAATTACTAATCATGATCTCCACTACGACCGATCCATCGGTTTTCCAATCTCCTGTTTAAGAAATGCCGAACATCATGATGGAAGTGCGGTGGACCACCATCCTGTTGAAAGATGAAGTCGGCGCTGTCGGTCTCCAGTTGTGGCATGAGCCAATTTTCCAGCATGTCCAGATACAAGTGTCCTGTAACGTTTTTTCGCAGGAGAAAAAGGGGCCGTAAACTTTGAACCGTGAGATTGCACAAAACACGTTAACTTTTGGTGAACTGCGAATTTGCTGCACGAATGCGTGAGGATTCTCTACCGCCCAGATTCGCACATTGTGTCTGTTCACTTCACCATTAAGAAAAAACGTTGCTTCATCAATGAAAACAAGTTTCGCACTGAACGCATCCTCTTCCATGAGCTGTTGCAGCCGCGCCGAAAAATCAAAGCGTTTGACTTTGTTATCGGGTATCAGGGCTTGTAGCAATTGTAAACGGTAAGGCTTCTGCTTTAGCCTTTTCCGTAAGATTTTCCAAACCGTCGGCTGTGGTACGTTTAGCTCCCTGCTTGCTTTATTCGTCGACTTCCGCGGGCTACGTGTGAAACTTGCCCGCACGCGTTCAACCGTTTCTTCGCTCACTGCAGGCCGACCCGTTGATTTCCCCTTACAGAGGCATCCAGAAGCTTTAAACTGCGCATACCATCGCCGAATGGAGTTACCAGTTGGTGGATCTTTGTTGAACTTCGTCCTGAAGTGTCGTTGCACTGTTATGACTCACTGATGCGAGTGCATTTCAAGCACGACATACACTTTCTCGGCTCCTGTCGCCATTTTGTCTCACTGCGCTCTCGAGCGCTCTGGCGGCAGAAACCTGAAGTGCGACTTCAGCCGAAAAAAACTTTATGAGTTTTTCTACGTATCTGTAGTGTGTCGTGACCATATGTCAATGAATGGAGCTACAGTGAATTTATGAAATCGCTTCAATCATTTGTAATAGCCCTGTACGTATGGATTGGAGAGGGACATGCACAGAACTGAACGCAATATTACACATAAATTGAAACAAATATTGGAAAGCTCTCCAGTCACTAACTGGGTTCAATAGTCCTCCAAATACTCACTCTTCAACAACAATCAACATATATCTAAATGAAGCTAACGCTTTGCACATGACATAAAAGCTACTATCTCATCGACCAGTCTTAGAATATTGCTCAAGAGTGTGGGACGTACACTGGGGTGACAAAAGACATGGGGTAGCGATACGCACATATCCAGATGGCGGTAGTATAGCGGACACCAGGTATGAAAGAGCAGCTCACTGGCAGAGTTCTCATTTGAACTCAGATGATACACCTGACGCATGTTCCACATCCACCTGACCCATGTGTGAATTGTGGCCGCACGACGGCCATTAACAGACTCTGATTGCCGAGTGGTAATTGGAGCAACACCCATGGGACATTCAGTTTCCGAAATTCTTAGGGAATTCAGTATTCTGAGATCCACAGGATCAAGAGTGTGGCGAGAATACCATATTTCAAGCATTAACTGTCACCATGGACAACGTAGTGGCCAAAGGCGCTGGCCTTCACATAATTACTGAAAGCAGCTGTGTTTGCGTAGAGTTGTCAGTCTTAACACGCAAGCAATACTGCGTAAAGTAACCACAGAAATCAATGTGGGACATGTCTTATCTGTCAGTAACTCACCTGTTAGGACAGTGCGACGAAATTTGGCTTTAACGGGCCACGGCAGCAGCCGGCCGACGTCAGTGCCCTTGCTAACATGACACCATCGCCTTCATCAGCTCTCCTGCGCTCGTGACCAAATCAGTTGGACCCTAGACGTCTGCAAAACCGTGAATCCGTCAGATGACCCAAGATTTGAGTTGGTTAGGTGGCCGAGCAGTTCTAGGCGCTACAGTCTGGAACCGCGCTACCGCTACGGTCGCAGGTTCGAATCCTGCCTCGGGCATGGATATCCGTGTGATGTCCTTAGGTTAGTTAGGTTTAAGTGGTTCTAAGTTCTTAAGTCCCTTAGTGCTCAGAGCCATTTAAACCATTTTTTGAGTTGGTAAGAGCTGACAGTAGGGTTCGGGTGTGGTGCAGACCCCAGAAAGCCATGGACTCAAGTTGTCAACAAGGCACTGGGCAAGCTAGTGGTGGCTCCAGAATAGTGTTGACAGGACGAGTTACTCTCCCACCTAACTTTCGCATATGGAAAATACTGAAGACTTTATTACAACCTGGCGAATCTTGAGCAAGACACTAGAAAGTTAACAGCCTGAGCAGACGTTGATGGAGCCTGGTAGGGTGCTAAAAGCATGAGGTATTTAAGCAATTGGTGGCGAGCCCATCCCTCAGTAAATCTTGCCTGACAGGCCCACAGCCATACAGCCTGTCTGCCGACAGGGCAGTCCCTCGTAGAGACAGGTCTCCAGCAGAACAATGCCACTGTACCTGCCATGGCGCCTGTGGAGGCCTGGGCTGGGGGCAACAGTCTGAAGGAATGCATCTACGCAGTGGAGTCATAAACCAGGCATTGCATGCAGAGCCCTACATAATAAAAATTCACCTGTTTTCATGTTTGCCAATGGTGCAAATAGGCCTTTGAACCACTTCCATCGGCTGCCTCAGTTGTATAAGAAACTCTGGCGTCTGAGAAACATTTACAGATAGAATCTTCATTACAGCTCATAGCTAGGATTAACAAGCTCCAAGGCACAGGCGATTTAGATAAAGATCTTTTTATCTGTTTGCTTGTTGCCGTGGGAAGCAACACGACTTCAGAGAAAATTATCTCTACCCCCCCCCCCCCCTCTTCGAAAACTTAAAGTCAGTAATTCGCAGTTTCCGTTTCTTCAGAGACGCAGGTTTCTCAACTCTTGCCCTGTTTCGACACGAGTTCGTGCTGTCGTGTGGGAGGGGAGATTTAGCGCCTCTCGAGCCCTCTGATTGGCTCAAAATGGCGTGAAGACAGTGTCGTTCGTGCACTTTGCAGGAAAACGGTTTTTTTTTCTGGTGAGGCGCGAAGCAGTCGGGTGAGGGACTTCTGGTCGAGGCTCTGGCATGTGTGGTTGGTACTTGGGACCTGTCCTGACACTGACTTCACTTGCGAGTAGTTTAGACTGGGGAGCCTCTGGTGAAGTTCTTACTGCACCGACAGTGAGACTTCAAACGTCTCGGACTGCTTGTTAGCCGAGGGCATATTTATTCGTTTTTGGTTTACCAGTCTGGGTTTAAGTGTCAGGAAGTCGTTTCTGGAAGTATTTGTATGGAGTGTAGCCATGTATGGAAGTGAAACATGGACGATAAACAGTTTAGACAAGAAGAGAATAGAAGCTTTCGAAATGTGGTGCTACAGAAGAATGCTGAAGATTAGATGGGCAGATCACATAAGTAATGAGGAGGTATTGAATAGAATTGGGGAGAGGAGGAGTTTGTGGGACAACTTGATCTGAAGAAGGGATCGGTTGGTAGGACATGTTCTGAGGCATCAGGGGATAACCAATTTAGTACTGGAGGGAAGCGTGGAGGGTACAAATCGTAGAGGGAGACCAAGAGATGAATACACTAAGCAGATTCAGAAGGATGTAGGCTGCAGTAGG
Organism: Schistocerca americana; assembly: GCF_021461395.2. Classification (NCBI taxonomy): domain Eukaryota; kingdom Metazoa; phylum Arthropoda; class Insecta; order Orthoptera; family Acrididae; genus Schistocerca; species Schistocerca americana. The sequence goes on along the minus strand of NC_060125.1, from coordinate 595,232,418 downwards.
TCCTGGGAGATGAAGCTTGCACAGCACAGAGTAGCATGGAGAGTTGCAATCATCAGTCTCAGGACTGAAGACCACAACAACAACAACAACAACAACAACAGACTTGACGTTTGGTATCCTTGTGTGCTCTGTTGTACAAGTCAACCAAATTGGTCCTTGGTACGACCACCGAATGGGTGTGTCACACACTGAAATCTACCGTGATTTCGGGGCTGTGGCAGAGAGTAAATTGTGAGATTTTTGCATTTCTTTCGTGGCCACGATCGTTTCTCAGGTGCCGTCTCCACGTCTCACATCTCACCTCCGCCGCACACATTTTGTCAGATGCAATTTACATCGCCGCATGAAGCAAACAGGGTAACGTACTGCCACTCTGGCATTGTCAGGGAGTACAGATCTCAATCACCACTTGCTCTCAGCTGCACCTGTATAGAGAAACTTCAGTAGATTTGATCAATCAAAGTCTGCTCAGCGTCACATCAATTCAGATTGCGTTATGCACATTTTGAGGACCAGAGTTAAACCGTATTTGCCAACCCAGGATCCTTGTCCAGTGTAGTCTCAAACCACCTGTTAGTTGTTTACGGTATTCAATCAATAACTTTTTAGCATAATTTATGTCTGTTTTTTAGAAAAAATAAATGTTGCTTGAACACTAAAATTATGCCAACATAATGAGTCATTTATATAGTCCCCACTAGGGTTAAATTTCAATGTGGGCTGCGTTTACATGAAATGGACTGGGTTCTCAGGTCCAAATGAACCGATCACTGACTGGAAATGTCTATTTTCGGAAATTTGGAGACCATTTGCAGCCTTTCATGGACATCGTGTTCCCAAACGACGATGTCATGTCAAGGGGTTAAAACTGTTTGTGACTGGCTTGAAGAACGTTCTGACGTTCTGGACAATTAGAGTACATGATTTGGCCACCCAGGTCGCCCGGTCGCCCGCGAACAGTTATAGAACATAATGAACAGATGAACTAGTGCACAAAATCCTGCACCGGCAACGCTTTCGCAATTATGGCTGAATATTTCTGCAGGGGACTTCCAACCACATGTTGAGTCCATGCCACGACGTGATGCTCCACTACACTGGGATGAAGGAGGTCCGACACGATGTTAGGAGGAACCCCATGACTTTTGTCACCTCATTGTATAGCAAACAGAACTAATAGGGGATACTGAATGTATATAGAGAAGGGCATTACGAATGGTCACAGGGTTTTTGGACTGTGAGAAAGGGACACGGAGAAGCTTAAAGAACAGATATGGCAGACGCTTGAATATACACAAACTACCGTGTGGAAGCTTACATTCGAAGTTTCAAGAGCCTACGTTAAGTGATGAAGCTATGAATATATTATGGACATCAATCCAGTACTGGTGGTGAAAACGGGTTAGACTAATTACAGCACGCAGAGTGTCATTTGAACAATCATTCTTCCCTCACTCCAAACGAGAACAGAACGGCGCAAGACTTCGCCACAGCCCAGAATCGTGACCAGTCTACAGTCACCGCCAGCAGCCGCAGACGACGACTAGTCGACGAAGCAACCATTCGTTGTTGGACCACTTTCCCGTCGAGCTACTTCCGCCTGATGACACCCACACTTAGAACACTGGCCCCATACGAGATGTTTCTACGAGACACAGAAAACAGCTTACGCACGTTTAGCGCCAGACATCGGTATTTAAGCCACCCCCAGTGACACAGCTGGGTGAAATACCGATGATGTCGCTCGGCCTGTGGCAGCAGACTCTGTGTTCATCAGGCAGCCAGCGAGCATCGCCACTGCCACCGCCGCTCTCTGGTCCCCATCCACCGCTCCCCAGGCTGCAGTGCCACATACAACACCCCCGCCGTCCGACTGGGCAATGCCGCCTGGCCCAGGTACCTGTCAACGTGCTGTTGCCCCACCGCCTTGATTTAGCCAGCAACTGTCCGCCACCATGCAGAGTTTGCGAAAGCTATGTGCTACCGTCCGCAAGGAACGCCTGTGTCGGCACGCCAGTTCAAGCATGCTTCGGTTTGAGGGTCATTGTCCGCCGTCTGCTGTTCAGCTGCTGCAGAAACACTGATCTACGTTTGTTTATGATAGGTAATAAAGATTTTAAGCAACAAAGTGGCTTCTCACATGGTCCGCACTTCCACCCACCTCTGTCAGAGAGCTGCACGCCCACACCTTCCCATCGATGCCGATTACATTCGGTGTGAAAATAGCGAACGGACGTTGAAAAAGTGGAGCAACGGAAGGCAGAAGTGGAAAGGATGCGACAGCAGTACCAGTGAACGCAAGAATACAAGGAAATGTGTGAATGTGTTTTTATCTGTCTTTTCTGTTTAGGTAGACAATACGGTTTTGGTGGCAGAAGTAAACAAAAATGTACAAGAGCGACAATCCAGACGACGATTCAGCATTTGCTGGATGAGGTACCTTAAGTTACAGCTGATAATGAACGTTTACTCAGGGAAGTAGATCGTTTAAAGTCTGAAAGAAAGGAACAGTCAGTTTCCAGCGTGTCTCCACCCAACCTTTATGCTAGCACTGTCTCGGTTGTGGCCCCATTTTCTGGCAATCTGTGGAAGATGTTTTGTCTTTTTTGATAGTTCGCATACATCTGAGAAGTTAGGAAACTGGAATATCGATCAATTGTTAAGTCTGGCTCTATTAAAATTAGTAGCGGCTACTAGAGAACATGTAATGTTCAATGGGGCGTTTCGGTATGGTCAGTCCTTTGCGGTATTACAGGAAAGGTTAGTGAATCGCTACAGAAGAATTCCGGTAAAACTCAGGATCGCATGAGGCAATACTGATCCTACTATTTATCTTGGAAGACTGAAGAAAGAAAGGCAAAGCTACATTTATATGACTTCTATATTTAGACAAAGCTTCTGACAATGTTATCCGGAATGCAGAACTTAAAACTGGGAATTTATCAGGGATGAAATACAAGGTATGAAAGATTATCAGCAAATTGTACAGAAATAATACCGCCGTTCTGGGAGTAGAAAAACATGAAAGGGAAGCAATAGTAAAGAGTGGAGGGTGACAGGATTGTAGCCTTTCCCTCACTGCGTTTCAACATGTACAACATGCAAAAACCCTTTCTGTTAACTTTCCATTGGGACGTGGGTCCTCACATGTACTCAGATACATTGTACTTTCCTTCAAAGTGTATTTTTCTGCTACATGGATGCAGTCACTAAAACTATTTGATAAAAAACAGAGTGGAAAATGATGTAATTCTTTTTCGACTGAACCAATGTCAAGAGACGATAAATTTGGTTTGAAATTAGAAAGTGGAAACGATATTTGATGACAATGTTAAAAATAGTCTCCGAGATCAATGAATACGTTATTGGGAAATATGAGTAACAAGCATGAAAAATCGTTCAAATGGCTCTGAGCACTATGGGACTTAACATCTGAGGTCATCAATCTCCTAGAACTTAGAACTACTTAAACCTAACTAACCTAAGGACATCACACACATCCATGCCCAAGGCAGGATTCGAACCAGCGACCGTAGCGGTTGCGCGGCTCCAGACTGAAGCGCCTAGAACTGCTCGGCCACACTGGCCGGCTTAAAGCGGGAAATAACTACCCAAGAGTGCAACTTGCACAAGTCAAAAGTGATCAGAACATTTGGACCCCTTATCCATTGTCAACCAGTCCTTTATTGTATGATTATATGATAGCGGAACAAACACTGGTAGCAGTTACTTCTGTAAAATATCTGGGAACGATTTGAAGTGGAATGATCATATAAAATTAATTGTTGGTAAGGCGGGTACCAGGTTGAGATTGATTGGGAGAGTGCTTAGAAAATGTAGTCCATCAACAAAGGAGGTGGCTTACAAAAGTCTCGTTCGAGCTATACTTGAGTATTGCTCATCAGTGTGGGATCCGTACCAGATCGGTTTGACGGAGGAGATAGAGAAGATCCAAATAAGAGCGGCGCGTTTCGTCACAGGGTTATTTGGTAACCGTGATAGCGTTACGGAGATGTTTAATAAACTCAAGTGGCAAACTCTGCAAGAGAGGCGCTCTGCATCGCGGTGTAGATAGCTCGCCAGGTTTCGAGAGGGTGCGTTTCTGGATGAGGTATCGAATATATTGCTTCCCCCTACTTATACCTCGCGAGGAGATCACGAATGTAAAATTAGAGAGGTTAGAGCGCGCACGGAGGCTTTCAGACAGTCGTTCTCCCCGCGAACCATACGCGACTGGAACAGGAAAGGGAGGTAATGACAGTGGCACGTAAAATGTCCTCCGCCATACACCTTTGGGTGGCTTGCGGAGTATAAATGTAGATGTAGATGTTTGCCAGCAACCTAATGTAGAACCGATCAGACGAATGAGATTACAATGCAACCAGTTTGGGCTCTCCGCGTCTGTTGAGCTGTGAGAGGGTCCCAGAAAACGCAGTGGTAGTAATTCCTGTGATTAATCAGAACAAAAATGTCAGGATAACTAAGCAAATATTCAGGCCACGCTGCGCTGTAACGATGAAGATGTAACGATATGTTTGAACTTTTCTGTAATTCTCTGAGAAAATGTGCCAAATTTTTTTCAATTAATTGTTCATGTCAGTTAATTTCATTTCTTGGATTTTTGAACGAGCAGAGATCATCCAATCAAGGCCAGAACACAAATCTCACAGGTAGCGTCTCACCAGGAGGAAAACTAACTTTCGTCAAGGTTAGTCAATTTGTATTTAGTTCTATAAACCGTGTTTTATTTTTCGTTTTCAAGTTTCTGTTCGTGAAGGGTGCAAATGGAACAGTATTACTTTAGCATGTTTATCTGTACATTTATCAGGATCTCATAACTTCTGAACGAAATAAGATAAAGAATTGAAATATGGCAGTTAAGAGATTAGGAAATAGTTTACCTACATTGATTCCCACGTCATATCTTTGTCCTTCATAGTAATAACTAGAGACCAGTTATATTACGTTACAATGGTATACAAATCTTTACCAATAAAAAGAAAATTTCGAAAGTGTACAGTGTAGAATGTGAAGGCAAAGTAGAGAAAGGACGCTTATTGTTGAAACAATTTGTTTAGCTTGACTAGTGTAACATCGAGGAAAGCAATTAAGTTACAAAAAAGTGAACAAGAATTAAGTTGTTACAAAAGTGCGAATGAATATTAATAATCAATTCGCTTAAAAATACTTGCGTGAATCATAAAATGAAGGCTTTCACGACCGGATGACATAGCCACTGGCAAACCTTTCGGGATGTGAGGTCGTGGTCCAAGAAACTCGTCCTTTACTGACGTTTCGTCCAGGTTAGATAAGTTTTAGTTTTATTGTCTTTAATTATTCTAATTGGTAGTTTTAATATATTTGATTTTATAAACTATCAACTTTATTGTTGGTTTATCATTATTTCTTTTCCTTTAGCTTCAGCTGCGCTGGACATCTTCAGAGGCCCTCCCCCGCTGAGTTCTGCTGACTGACTGGTCGTACGTCCGAGAATGACGTATATACTGTAGCAAAGGGGGGGGGGGGGGGGTGATCGAAGTAACACGTGATGAGCAGAGATAATCCTTGTCAAAGATAAAACTTAACTATCGATCATCGTCGTGTCAAAGATAAAATTGTCTAGCGATTCTGCCGAGCTACTGCCCATAGGTCACTAAGTTTCATTGCCTCATCTTTTCTATTAAAATTATCCTGATGCTTAGAAATTTCAGTGACTTCTCTACAAAGACGTGGTTAATAATTTGACGTTGTAAATGAAATTTCTCTTACACAATACTTCACTTTGTGGTTTACTGGCTGAAGAGAAGGCAGGCTCTGCTACAGCTGTTTTCTCTATTTAATAGTCGGCAAAGACATTTGTGCTCTTTTAGCCGTGTATTTACGCTCCTCTTGGTAGTTCCAATATAAACATTACCACACGTAGATGGAATTTTCTATACACCACATGTCGACAGAGGAGGGCGTTTATCCTACACAGACCGGAGTACTTACTTTCTTTGTTCGTCTAAAGACTGGTCTGATGTCATGTATCTGTATAATCTTACATATCTGATTCGTTACATTTTTAATAAAAGGGAGAAAAACTGTATTTTTCCGTCCTTGTGGTTTATCCTTGTCCTTCGGTCATCTGTACCTTGGTCGCAAAATTCTCTTTACCTCTTTCCCTGAGTAGCCATTTGTTTTATTTCAGCGTCCAGGTGTTCCGATGAGCATATCCGTTCGGCTCTATCGACAAGACTTTTGTTGTGGATGGTGATCGGAGTTTTTATGCAAATATCCGTCGCTATGTGTTACTTGCCGAAAAACGTTATGCTCCAAACTTCCATCGGACAGTCCCCTAACTAAAACAAATGGCTCTGAGCACTACGGGACTTAACGTCTGAGGTCATCAGTCCCCTAGAACTTAGAACTACTTAAACTTAACTAACCTAAGGACATCACACGCATCCATGCCCGAGGCAGGATTCCAACCTGCGACCGTAGCATAACTAAAACATTCAAGAAAGATGTTCTATTATCATTTTCCATTTCCATGTTGATTGGATTTTTGGATTAATTTTGTTTAGATGATAAAAGAATTCTTCCAAAGCCTTTCCACCATGGGGCCAAGCCACAAATGTGTCATCTACAAACCAATACCAGCGATATGGTTTGTCCAGAGCCGATTATTCGAATTTCTCCATATAGAAATTAGCGATCGCAGGACCTAATGGGTTACTCATTGCTACACCGTCAAGTTGCTCAAAAAATTCATCGTCCCACTGGAACTGACTCGAAGTAAGGCAATGTCTAAAAAGAGCAGTCAAATCTCCTGGAAAAATTTTCGTTATGAAAATCATAACGTCGTTAGTTGGAATCATAGTGAATAAGGACACAATGACAAAACTTACAAGAATATCTTCAGGAGCCAGAATTAGTCCTTCGAGTTTCTCAATAAACTCTTCCAGCACAGGTGTGAATTACACTACTGGCCATTAAAATTGCTACACCAAGAAGAAATGCAGATGATTGGACAAATATAGTATACTAGAACTGACATGTGATTACATTTTCACGCAATTTCGGTGCTTAGATCCTGAGAAATCAGTACTCAGAACAACCACCTCTGGCCGTAATAACGGCCTTGATACACCTGGGCATTGAGTCAAACAGAGCTTGGATGGCGTTTACAGGTACAGCTGCCGACGCATCTTCAACACGATACCACAGTTCATCAAGAGTAGTGACTGGTGTATTGTAACAAGCCAGTTGCTCGCCCTCCATTGACCAGACGTTTTCAGCTGGTGAGAGATCTGGAGAATGTGCTGGCCAGGACAGCAGTCGAACATGTTCTGTTTCCAGAAAGGCTCGTACAGGACCTGCAACATGCGGTTGTGCATTATCCTGCTGAAATTTAGGGTTTCGCAGGGATCGAATGAAGTGTAGAGCCACGGGTTGTAACACATCTGAAATGTAACGTCGACTGTTCAAAGTGCCGTCAATGCGAACAAGAGGTGACCGAGACGTGTAACCAATGGGACCCCATACCATCACGCCGGGTGATACGCCAGTATGGCGATGACGAATACACGCTTCCAATGTGCTTTCACCGCGTGTCGCCAAACACGGATGCGACCATCATGATGCTGTAAACAGAACCTGGATTCATCCGAAAAAATGACGTTTTGTCATTCGTGTACCCAGGTTCGTTGTTGAGTACACCATCGCAGGCGCTCCTGTCTACGATGCAGCGTCAAGGGTAACCGCAGCCATGGTCTCCGAGCTGATAGTCCATGCTGCTGCAAACGTCGTCGTGCAGATGGTAGTTGTCTTGCAAACGTCCCCATCTGTTGACACAGGGATCGAGACGTGGCTGCACGATCCGTTACAGCCATGCGGATAAGATGTCTGTCATCTCGACTGCTAGTGATACGAGTCCGTTGGGATCCAGCACTGCGCTCCGTATTACCCTCCTGAACCCACCGACTCCATATTCTGCAAACAGTCATTGAATCTCGACCAACGCGAGCAGCAATGTCGCGATACGATAAACCGCAATCGCGATAGGCTACAATCCGACATTTATCAAAGTCGGAAACCTGATGGTACGCATCTCTCCTTCTTACACGAGGCATCACAACAACGTTTCACCAGGCAACGTCGGTCAACTGCTGTTTGTGTATGAGAAATCGGTTGGAAGCTTTCCTTATGTCAGCACGTTGTAGGTGTCGCCACCGGCGCTAACCTTGTGTGAATGCTCTGAAAAGCTGATCATTTGCGTATCACAGCATCTTCTTCCTGTCGGTTAAATCTCGCGTCTGTAGCACGTCATCTTCGTGGTGTAGCAATTTTAATGGCCAGTAGTGTATTTCCTTTCATCTTCAGATACAAATATTCAGTGGAACAGACGTTCCATATCGTCCAACGACCTTCAGTATTGGTGATATGCACCTTTGTATTCAACACATAAAAAAAACTAAACTCTTCCCAAAAAGACCTAGAAGACCCAACGGTACCGTCCGACTGCCGAGTCAGCCCACAGGCGCCACTCGATGTGGATATGGAGGGGTATGTGGCCAGCAGAGCGCTCTCCCGGCAGTTGTTAGTTTTGGTGACCGGAGCCGATACTTCCTGGTCAAGTAGCTCCTCAACTGGCCTCACAAAGGCTGAGTACATCCCGCTCGTCAACAGCACTCGGCAGACCGGACGGTCGCCCACACAAGCGCTTAACTTTGGTGATCTGATGAGAACCACTGTGAGAATTGCGGGAAGGCTATTGGCTTTGTATACAACATCATTTTCTAGAAACTACTCACAGACCTGATTGATAAACTGAGTGCTCGCACGTGGTTTGTTTGATACCACGTCGCTGGCTGCGCCACTCTCTGGTTGCCAGGGCTGCTCGTTCCTGCGTTTCTTATACGACCAACCGCTACTCGTGACAGCCAAGGGCTTCACAGCCCGTAGTTTCCCTAATGCCTACTGGCTGATGACGTCTCGGTTGCTGACTACTGGTCAAAGGTGCATAACAGTCCATAGAGTGAGACTAGGGAAGATTTTAGTGATCAACAGGAAATTTCGACTAGTACAAATATTTGCATAGTTAATGTACGAAAAATGCCTGTAGCTTATTGGATACTGGATCGAGGAGTGCTGTAGCAATGACTGCACTGAGATGAGCAAAGAGTCCGGCCGGTTGGGCCTCATTCAATCATGGATCAGTGCAGCATTGTACTTTATAAATTAGAAGCTTATACCTTAAGATAACGGTAAGAAAGTGGGAAGTTATAGCGGACACGGAGAAAATGTATGAGGAAGTAAACTACGGAATAAAATTGTTTTTTATTTTGTGCAACATGGTGACACAGCAACTCAACATGTCCACAAATCTGGTTCGTAAGACTGACCACTTGAAACTAAAAGCGTGGCAAAAACGCAGCTGTTTGCAGACTGAGGGTGTAAGTTGCGACCGCCTTTTGTCACTCAACGGACAACAAAAAACAAAGTATCGTGGCGCCAACCTGGCTTGAAATATTTTCTCTGCGCCCCCGTCCATCAAAGCCCTGACCAAATAAAAATTGCTCGTGACTTGCCGCAGAGAGAAACCAATTCTTTGGCGCATGGGGATGTCACAAGGAGTCGAATGAATAACATAAAACTGTTTTAGTGTTATTGAAATCACGGGTAAGGTAATCATTTTACTCATCCACAATACGAGGGTAAGTCAATTATTATCCGTAATTTAGTTATATTTTTGTTTATTTTGGTATTACTGTCGTTTTACGTTGATGACGCATGCTTTGTTTATTTGTTGTTATATCTTTGCACGTTTCAAGCTGATAGGTTAGTTTCGTTACCGCTGCCGTGCTGTTAACCATGGTTGCTCCGCTGTCTGTTTGCACCAAAGAAGAGCAACGTTCAGTGATCCGTTTTTTGTGGTCGAAAGGCATATCAGGGGAAGAAAATCATCGAAAACTTTCGGTACAGTACGGGAACGGTGTTTTGCCACAACGGAGTATCTACGAATGGATTGAAAAATTCCGCACAAAAATTGTCGCACAAGTGTTACGCACGATGAAGGACCCGGACGACCGTTTACCGCCACAAATGAAGAAACCATTGAGCGTTCACGTGAAACGATTCTCTTAGACAGACAATTAACTGTTGACGAAATGGCACATCGTCTGAAAATTATACACGGTTCTGCCTACGAAATCATCCACAACAGACTTGGGTTTCACAAAGTTTGTGCAAGATGAGTCCCAAAGCAATTCACTTAGTTGCATAAACAAACGTGCTTGGACATCTGCAAAAAAGATTTGGATCGCTATGGTAACGAAGGGAACTTCTTAGACAGGATCATTAGTGATGACAAACATTGATCCATCATTACGAGCCGGAGAGTAAACGGCAGAGTATGGAATGGAAACATCCAAATTCGCCATGCAAGAAAAAGTTCAAGACCCAACCGTCCGCTGTATGCATAATTTCACTACTGACATACTGAAACTCTTGGGCTTACAGGCTATGACTACCTGCTCTAGGAGACACATGGCACCATAATGATGTATAAGATGTTTGATATCGTGATGATGTTTAATGCACCATTATTTTCCTATGTTCATCCTATTTATCTTTTATTTTTATCTCATATTGTAACAATAAACACTGAACCACTTTTACAAACCTAATAATGCCCAATAGACCGAAACTAGTTATGCGAGAAGTACAAAAAAGTAAATAAAGTATTTGCTCTCTAGTTTACGTTTATTCGAAAACATGTCAAACTGATTGCTGCCTCTGATGTAGACGTTATGTCTTCTTTTAGGGAATATTGACTATCTGTCTCGTGGCTTCTACATCTACATCTGCATCGCGCGAGGAAAAAACGACTGTCTGAACGCCTCAGTACGAGCTCTACTTTCCCTTATCTTTGAACGGTGATCATTGCGCGATTTGAAAGTTGGTGGTAATAATACGAGGGCAGTTCAATAAGTAATGCAACACATTTTTTTTTCTGAAACAGGGGTTGTTTTATTCAGCATTGAAATACACCAGGTTATTCCCCAATCTTTTAGCTACACAACTATATTTTTCAACGTAATCTCCATTCAATGCTACGGCCTTACGCCACCTTGAAATGAGGGCCTGTATGCCTGCACGGTACCATTCCACTGGTCGATGTCGGAGCCAACGTCGTACTGCATCAATAACTTCTTCATGATCCGCGTAGTGCCTCCCACGGATTGCGTCCTTCATTGGGCCAAACATATGGAAATCCGACGGTGCGAGATCGGGGCTGTAGGGTGCATGAGGAAGAACAGTCCACTGAAGTTTTGTGAGCTCCTCTCAGGTGCGAAGGCTTGTGTGAGGTCTTGCGTTGTCATGAAGAAGGAGAAGTTCGTTCAGATTTTTGTGCCTACGAACACGCTGAAGTCGTTTCTTCAATTTCTGAAGAGTAGCACAATACACTTCAGAGTTGATCGTTTGACCATGGGGAAGGACATCGAACAGAATAACCCCTTCAGCGTCCCAGAAGACTGTAACCATGACTTTACCGGCTGAGGGTATGGCTTTAAACAAGAAATTGTCACCTCAGCCACATGACGAGCAAGCAATTCCGCACAGATGGTTCTCCTTTGCTCTTTATGGTGTTCGGTTAGACAACGAGGGACCCAGCGGGAACAAACCTTTGAATATCCCAACTGGTGAACAATTGTGACAGCACTACCAACAGAAATGTCAAGTTGAGCACTGAGTTGTTTGATGGTGATCCGTCGATCTTCTCGAACGAGTGTGTTCGCACGCTCCGCCATTGCAGGAGTCACAGCTGTGCACGGCCGGCCAGCACGCGGGAGATCAGACAGTCTTGCTTGACCTTGCGGCGATGATGACACACGCTTTGCCCAACGACTCACCGTGCTTTTGTCCACTGCCAGATCACCGTAGACATTCTGCAAGCACCTATGAATATCTCAGATGCCCTGGTTTTCCGCCAAAAGAAACTCGATCACTGCCCGTTGTTTGCAACGCACATCCGTTACAGACGCCATTTTAACAGCTCCGTACAGCGCTGCCACCTGTCGGAAGTCAATGAAACTATACGAGACGAAGCGGGAATGTTTGAAAATATTCCACAAGAAATTTCCGGTTTTTTTCAACCAAAATTGGCCGAGAAAAAAAATGTGTTGCATTACTTATTGATCTGCCCTCGTATATGCTCTTGCCGCTCTTCTTTGGACCTTCTCAGTCTCTTGAATCAGACCCAACTGGTAAGGGTCCCACACAGACAAACAATACTCTAAGACTGGACGAACTAACGTATTGTAAGCTATTTCCTTTGTTGAAGTGCTGCATCGCTTCAGGAGTCTACCAATAAACCGTGTAAGTAGGCTGTTTATGTTTTCTTATTGGCAACGTTACGTAGCGCTCTGTATGAAAATCACTGGGTGCAGTCTGTGGCTAGTTTGCATTGTTGTCTGCCATTGTAATGTTGGGCAGCTGGATGTGAACAGCGCGTAGCATTGCGCAGTTGGAGGTGAGCCGCTAGCAGTGGTGGATGTGGGGAGAGAAATGGCGGAGTTTTGAAATTTGTAAGACTGGATGTCATGAACTGTTATGTATATTATGATTTTTCAACACTATTAAGGTAAATACATTGTTTGTTCTATATTAAAATCTTTCATTTGCTAACTATGCCTACCAGTAGTTAGTGCCTTCCGTAGTTTGAATCTTTTATTTAGCTGGCAGTAGTGGCGCTCGCTGTATTGCAGTAGTTCGAGTAACGACGATTTTTACGAGGTAAGTGATTTGTGAAAGGTATAGGTTAATGTTAGTCAGGGCCATTCTTTTGTAGGGATTATTGAAAGTCAGATTGCGTTGCGCTAAAAAAAATATTGTGTCAGTTTAAGCCCAGTCACGTATATAATTTTTCAAAAGGGAACGTTTCAACCGCAATCTAGAGTTTGCCTCACCCGTTACATGTGTAATCTGATCATTCCATTTGAGATCATTTCGAGCAGTCACACCCAGATACTTGACGGATGTTACCGCTTCCAAGGACTGGGCATTTATTTTGTACTCGCACATTAATGGGGATTTTCGCCTTGTTATACGCAGTAGGTTACACTTACTAATATTGAGAGGTAACTGCCAGTCATTACACCACTCATTTATTTTCTGCAAATCCTCATTTATTTGTCGACAACTTTCGTGTGATACTACTTTCCTGTAGACTACAGCATCATCGGCAAACAGTCTAATGCCGCTGTCAATACCATCAACCAGATCGTTTATGTAAATCGTAAAAAGCAACGGACCAATTACGCTGCCCTGGGGCACACCTGAAATTACGCTTGTTTCTGTTGAAGTCACCCCGTTCAGGACGACATACTGCCTCCTGTCTGTTAGAAAACTTTCTATCCAACCGCATATGTCATCGGTAGACCGTAAACGCGCACTTTTTGGAGCAAGAGACGGTGCGGAACTGAGTCGAACGCCTTTCGAAAGTCGAGAAATTTGCATCAACCTGGGAGCCGTTATCTAGAGCCTGTTCTGTATCATGCACAAAGAGGGCCAGCGGTGTCTCGCATGACCGCTGTTTCCTAAAACCGTGCTGGTTTCTGCAGATGAGCTTCTCAGAGTCTAGAAAGGTCATTGTGTCTCAACACAAAATATGTTCCGTGATTCTACAACAAATCGACGTCAGTGAAATTGGCCGGTAATTATGTACATCCGATTTTCTACACTTTTTATAGATTGCTATGACCAGGGCCTTCTTCCACTCCCGTGGAACTTTCTGCTGTTCCAATGATCTCTGATAGATGATGGATAAGAATGGTGCTATATCTGTAGCATAGTCAACATATAATCTTACGGGGATACCGTCTGGGCCAGATGCCTTCCTGGCGTCTAAGGATCTTAACTGTTTTGCTATCCTAGATGCATTAAACACTATGTCTGCCATCCTTGCGTTTGTTCGATAACTGAAAAGGGGAATGGTGCTGCAGTCCTCTACCGTAAACGAGTTTTTGAAAGCTAGTTTTAGAATTTCGGCCTTCTGTTTATCATCATCCGTTACATTACCCGTACTGTCAGCAAGAGAAGGTATTGAATTATTTATAGCGTTCGTAGATTTTACGTACGACCAAAATTTTTGGGGTTATTTTTAGAATCTGCAGATAAAATATTGCTTTCAAATTCGTTAAAATAATCTTTCATCGACCTTTTGACAGCTGCTTTCATTTTGCATAATTTCTGTTTCTCAGCGGGGCAGAGACTACGTTTGAAACGACTGTGCAAAATTCTCTACTATCTCAGCAACTTCCTAATATATTTGTTGTACTAAGCTGGATCCTTTCCCTTTCCTATAATTTTGCTAGGCACATACTTCTGTAGCACGTAGTGGACAATACCTTTAAATTCCAACCAAGGGTGCTCAATATCTTTGTGTCCTGCGTTGAATGCTTGGATCTGACTATGAAGATATTCGTTAATGATACTTTTATTTGCTTTCCCAAACAAGATACGTCTATGCTGTTTCCTTATTTTTGCAACTTCCACTGACATAGAAGCCACAACGACATTGTGGTTGCTAATACCTCCTTCTAGATTAACTTCCTCAAAAAGATCAGGTCTTAAAAAGAAGCTTGGTAACTCTAGACAACGTTGTATATGTGTAGCAGTGCCGAGAAACGATTCTGGTCCCGCTGATGAATGTTTCTTTGCTAATCTTTGATGCAATATCTCACATCATTTGGTTTTGCGCGCAGCTCATCGGTAAGAGCGTGTGGGTTACACCCACTTAAACTTCGTGCAACGCCCTGACCTCAGGCAAGACGAGGTAATGAAGCTTTGAAAGTGGACACATAGCTGAAAAGCATTTTTTTTTTTTTTTTTTTTGCTCCCGCTCGGAACTGCAAGTCAAAGACAAAAGATTTTATTTTGCTGTTAGAGCTCGTTTGAAATGAACTAATTTGTATGACTGTCTGCTACAGCACAAAAAATCCTTAGTGAGTGTTATCTTGTTCGGCAATACAGAAACGTGCACGTGACACGGTTAATAATGGTGCCCAAGAGCAACACACTGAGTGAATCCTTTTGTTTCTGCAGCGCTGTTCGCCAAGCGACGAGCGTCTGGAGAGAAGGGCTGTGTACAGAAGCACTCCCGTAACAACCCCACACGCTCTCTCTGGCATTCAAGAGGTTCTGCCTTGTGCTAAATTGTTTGTTGTTAAAGATATTCTCCGGACAGTGGCTGCATGCTGTAATTTTGTTCCATAGAATTCTGCCATTTCGCGCAGGCCCAAGATCGCACTACAGCATCTGCGAGTTGCAGTCTGAGATGGCGAAACATGCTTTTCTTAGCGTCCGTCTTAGGAAGTGTCACTGCGCATATGGGTAGTGCCTCGTCTGGAAGCAACCCCATGTGACGCTTCTTTCCTAGATTCAAGTTATTTTTCGTATTTTTATTCGTGTTTCCTTTCTTACGAGTAAGGAATTATAATTAGTGAAGAGCCAAAGTCTCTGAGATAGTAAAGTAACAGAGCAAAGAACTGTAAGTTAACCAGAGACATGACGCAAAATACGTCATAATAGGCTTACTTGTTTCTTTTGTCAAAAGTATAAATGTGACTAAACAAGGCAAAGTCATTTATTCCTCTTGCGATTTCTATTGAAATTGCTATTCTTATGGTTCGTTGCTGATTCATGTGGGTGTATTCAAATTGAAAATATAATGTTAAAATAAAGTATTACTGAGAATCGTGTGCTTCATTGAGACATCCTGAGTCATGTTACATTTTCAATTAATTAGTGAAAGGGCCGTCAGTGTTGCAATAATGCAAACTTTCGTGGGAGGAACTTTTGGTCGGTTTCACCGACAGTCAGTGAGTCAATTTTATCTGCAGAACTGGATCTATATCTGTTCCAAATTACATTAAAGGAGTCTTTTTCTACAGGCGACACGGTGGTTATTCAATTTGTAATTCCGAATATATCCCACAAGCCAAAATTACCCTAACTTTGTCTTCGAATGGATTTGTTACTAATAAAAGACTGTTATTTTTATAATTCAATGTATAAAAATGCAGTGTGGAAGGATTTTTCAGTATTCAGACTTTGGAAATACTTTTTACTCCATCGAGTTTCAAAGCATCCAGAGATCATATTTATACGTAAAACAGCTTTGTGCTTCACACAGGAAAGTTATACAACTAAATAAAATACCTAGCTTCCCACACCATACGAAATATTTAAGAAGTAATATAGTAGAATTTTAATTTTATTTAGTTACACTTTTCAGGAATGTCTGATAGATATCAACTCTTCTTGGGTTCTCGTCGATTCGAAAAGTTTCAACCATTACTCTGAAGTCTACTCTTGGACCGCTTCGTATAGAGAAGTTCCTTGATTGGTCTGCACTTCGGTGAACATCTTGACGTGTTCGCTGCAGTCACCTCCTACTGCGGCTACTGGTGAGTGAGCACAGGTGAGTAGGCGCATGCGTCATGCAGACTTTTGAGAGTAGCGTTCAGTGATATAAATATAAAGCTTCCAATATCTGCAGCAAGACTTGACACAGTTATAGGGGCAACTGCTAACAATTAATCTTTGATTAGAACCTGCTGCCTCATTTTCAGGAAACCAAGAAATGCAGCCCAAGATTATCAACTGTCTGAGACCCCCCCCCTTCCACCTCCTGAAAATTGTAAGCCAGTAGTAAGTCGCCACAGTCACAGGAGATGCTCTGAGTCGAGGTTAAGGTCTACACCGCCTGCTAGAAGCAATCCGTGCTGCGGGAAGCGGCTAACATGGTTTTTGCCGCCGTTACCACAAGAATAATATGTTTTGCGCTGTCTAAATCTGACACTCTAGTTCGTCTGGCACCGTATGATAAATCGACGGTGGCTCAGCTTTCTGTAACGATAGAATTTGATGGAGGTCAGCGTCGACATACGGTGTTGAGCAAGAGTATACTTCTGGCTTCCATCGCTGTTACCAACTCACTTGGTGCCAGTGTTTTAATCGAAAGGAAAAGCTCTTTCCTGCAAACCAGAATACAGTCCCAGAATGGGATACCTCGGGTGGTAAGGGGTAGCTTGTAAGGTAAGGGGCAGAGTTCGATGCCAGCATGCACTTTTAATCTACTAGAAATTTTCTGAAGAAATGTCTTGGCGTAATTTCGTATCATGTGTCTACACGATGGTTTTGATTCAATTCAATACGGGTTTTGACAATTAACGATATTCCTCTTTACGCTGATGGTTTGCAAATTTTGCCGTGAAAACAAACCAGAGTTCTGTTGCAGCAAAAAGGAGTAGGACGAAAACTAGATCATTAGACGGAGAACAAGCTCGGATTTGGTGAAACCAAGTGAAATCTACGACTGGGTGGGCGGACGGGAGTCTGAACCGCGCTCTCCTGAATGGGATTCCAGTGTCCGCTTCCCCTTTCGGCTTTTTACCGCAGAGCTTCCTGCACCCATCTGATATTTGTATGGTACGTGACGTTCTCAGTTCTGATAATTGCGCTGTGTATTGCAGAATAAAGCTTTCGCTCTGCAGCTGATTGGGTGCTGTGTGAACCTTCATAACAAATTAAAAATCTGTGTCCAACAGGAACGCCAACCTAACCTGTCCTACAGGTCTTAACTCATTCCGGGATTGGTGCACGTGAGCGCTAGAGCATTAGACGCACTGGTTGATATTTGATCGGCTCTCCATTTCTGCGAAAACTCATTTACGTCCCAGGCATTCGTATGCCCGGTTCAGATAAACTGTTTTGTCGTTCAGCATGTCTAAGGTGACATATCTGATGGTCACTGTGTTCTACGAGACACTTGTTGAATAATGGACGGCCAGTCCGATAGCGTTGGGGGACACATAAAGAAAATAACGATTTTTATCACATATGTGGAGTTTATTGAATCATCAGTATTGTTATCTTTCAGCGACATTCCTGTTATCGATAGATTTAAAAATCTCGTGCGAAGCTCTCAGATTTCCCTTTTCTCGTGCGATATCCTACTAACTGTGGATGGAGGGCAAGAGGCAGATTCCATATTCCTAGATTCCTAAGAAAGCTTTGACACGGTGCCGCACTGCAATCTGTTAACAAAGGTGCGAGCATATGGAGTAGGTTCACAGGTAAGTGAGCGGCTCGAAGAGTTCTTAAATAATACAACGCAGTACGTTGTCCTCGACGGCGAGAGTTCATCAGTGACAAGCGTATCGTCAGGAGTGGCTCGGGGTAGTGCAGTGGGACCTGTCTTATTCTCTGTATACATAAATCACCTGACGGACAGGGTGGGCTGTCTTTGAGTGAATGTAGGAGGACACAGAGTGAATTAGACAACATCTTTAGTTGGCGTGATGACTCGCAGCTTGCTCCAAATGTAGAAAAATGTAACTTAATGCAGATGATTGGGAAAAACATTCCGGTAATGTTCGAGTACAGCATCAATACTGAGTTTGCTTGAAATGGAACGACCACGTAAGGACTTTAATGGGTATGGTGAATGGTAGACTTTGGTTAATTGGGAGAATTTTAGGAAAGTACGGTTCATCTGTAAGAAGACAGAGTATAGAAAACTAGTGCGACCCCTTCTCGACTAATGCTCGAGTGTTCGGGAGCCCCATCAGGTCGGATTACGCGAATACATCGAAGCAGTTCAGAGGCGCGTTGCTAGATTTTTACCGGTAGTTTCGATCAACACGCGAGCATTTCAGAGATGCTTCGGGAACTCAAATGAGAATCCCGACGTTCTCTTCGCGAAACAGTCTTGAGAAAATTTACAGAACTGATATTTGAAGTTGATGCACAACGATTCTACTGCCGCCAACGTACATCTCGCGGAGATAAGAGAAATTTGTCCTCGTACGGATATATATGGACAGTCGTTTTGCCCTCGCTCTATGTGCAAGCGGAAAAGGAATTGAAATGATTACTGGTGGTACAAGGTACCCTCCGCCACCCACCATACGGTGGCTTGCATGGTATATAAGTAGATGTAGACGTAGATCGAGCTACCCAGGTACAACTCACAGCTTTGCGTTTGCAAGTTCCTCTCGCCTACCTTACAAAATCCGTAGTTCACCTGCATACGATGCTGGAGCAGTAATACAGGGAGAAAAATGGTTCAAATGGCTCTGAGCACTATGGGACTTAACTTCTGAGGTCATCAGTCCCCTAGAAGTTAGACCTACTTAAACCTAACTAACCTAAGGACATCACACACATCCATGCTCGAGGCAGGATTCGAACCTGCGACCGTAGCGGTCTACGTGGAGAAAAGACTCGAGGTCGTTTCCAGGATGAATCTTCTACTATCCGGTTCAGTGCACCCAGCTGTGGAACCTCACTGAGGACGGATACTGTGCTCTGGACCGTAACGGAAACTGCTACCCTCATCTTGCAGTGGCATTGTTCGTTCTGACGAGATATCCAGGCGCGATCCATGACCCTCCACGGAGTGTCAGACGGTCAGTACCTCTAAATTTGTTACAGGCTTTCCAGTTAACATGTGAAATGTGGAAACGCTAAACGTTCTAAGTGCCATGTTTTCTCCACTTCAATATTTTGCTCGGTACATGATGTAAGATAATGTACACTTGTACTATTCGACAGGGATTTAAACCCATAAAACCTAGTCCTTTTATTATTACTCTTCGCCTGCTGTTGAATTGATTTTTTCGTATTCGTCATGATTGATTCGACTTGACAAGCACTTCCAGTAGCCGGGTGCAGCCTCTCACAGACAAACTGGTGACCCTGTTGCAACTTTCGTAGTCCTGCTTTCGCAACTTGTGGCAGTTTATCAGAGAGCTACGTATTTAATTTCGTATTGTGTGCTTCATTTGCTGAAATCCAAGCGCTTTGTCAACCCAAAAAATTTCAACAAAGTTCTGCTACTGTTTCTTTTTTTGATTAATTGATGCAACTGTCAGCTCACGGCTTTCTTATCGCCGTGGCTGCTGCAACGAAATGAGCTGGCACTGCAGCGTCGAGCACGAGGAAACGTGAAGGTGTCAGACGCGCTGCAGGCTCTCCCGTGTTTTCCATTTTCTGCCCTTATCAGTCACTCTCTTCCTGAACAAGACTGTGGTGCCCTACGCAGTCATGTTAGCGTAAGATAATTACATGAGCAGATCAGTTATGTTAAATCTAAATTACGTTATTATCAAAGGATAAGAAAATCATAGTTGCTGTGAATAGCAAACAGAAAAAATGCAGATTAAAAGGGAACTCTGTACTATTTAACTGAATTTTGAAAAGACATTTTCATAGTTATCCATGTCCGTATCTACGACTAATAGCAATAAATGAACAAGGACAGATATTGAGAAGTCCTTCTAGACATTAATTTACACTGATCAGCCAGAGCATTATGACCATCCACCTGCTATCGATATAAACCCGTCTACGCAATGGCACCGTTACCTGGCTAGGAATGACTACTAGTCAGACACATACAGGGTGCATATAGTATGAGTGAGCGTGCTGTCGAAAAGGCGCGTGATATGTCTGAGCTTGATCGAGGGCTTATTGTGATGGCCGAAGGCTCGGTAGAACATTTCGGAAACCATAATACTTGTTGGGTGTTCGAGGAGTGGTGTGGTAAGTGTCTTCAACACGCGGCGAAACCAAGGTGAAACCACGTCCAGACATTGTGGGGTTGTTCAGCCACCCCTCATTAGAGATGTCGGAAGTCGTAGCCTGAGCAGACCGATAAAACGGGACAGGCGGCGTGGCGTAAGTAACATCAGACTTTAATGCCGGGTAGAGTACAATTGTATCTGAACGCACAGTGCACCGAACACTCCTAACGATGGGTCTCCACAGTCGACAACCCATATACCGGGTGACCAAAAAGTCAGTATAAATTTGAAAACTTAAACCACGGAATAATGTAGATAGAGGTAAAAATTGACACACATGCTTGGAATGACATGGGATTTTTTTACAACAAAATAAAACAAAGTTCACAAAATGTCTGACAGATGGCGCTGGACAGCAAAACGTCAGTGACTGCGCATGGCAATCGTGTGTAAAAGGAGTTGTAATGAGAGAGGGAATCAGATGCGCCAGCAGTCGCAGCATGTTGACGTTACCTGAAAAGGCGCTTTTAGTGAAGCTGTATTGTCAGAATGGGGAATGTGCTAGTTCATCGTTACGACCCTTTCGCCATATGAAGGGGATTCGAACGGGTAAAGGTCCGTTGACAAGTGCAGCTGTGGCGAGAATGATTTCGAAGTTCGAAGCCACCGGCTGTTTAGACGATAGACCGCATTGTGGCCGACCGAGCACAAGGCGTAATGCTGCTGAGACAGTTCAGGAAGAAATGGAGACTGAAGCGGGTTCGTCTACGCACGGGGAAGTCAGCGCTCGTGCAGTCGCACGTCGCACCGGTATTCCATACACTACTGTTTGGTTGGCACTTAGGCGTACCCTCCGATGCTATCCGTACAAAATCCATCGGCATCATGAACTGTTACCTGGCGATTTAGCGAAGCGGAGGGCATTTGCGGTGTGGGCATTTCAAAAGATGGTGGAAGATGACGATTGGTTGAGTAACGTGTTGTGGACCGACGAAGCTCATTTCACACTCCGAGGGTCTGTCAACGCCCACAACTGCAGAATTTGGGCTACCGAAAATCCTGGAACTGTAGTGGAAACTCCATTGCACGACGAGAAAGTTACGGTATGGGTTGGATTTACCACATCTCCGTTATCGGGCCTTTTTTCTTCGAGGAAATGCGTGATTCTGGTTTTGTAACTGCTACCGTGACGGGTGAGAGGTACGCCGATATGTTATAGAATCGCATCATCCCCAGCCTGGCTGATAAACACCTGCTGGAAATGTTCATGCAGGATGGCGCTCCATCGCATATTGCTAGACGCGTGAAAGATCTCTTGCGCGCGTCCTTTGGTGATGATCGTGTCCTCAGCCGCCACTTTCGTCATGCTTGGCCTCCCAGGTCCGCAGACCTCAGTCCGTGCGATTATTGGCTTTGGGGTTACCTGAAGTCGCAAGTGTATTGTGATCGTCCGACATCTCTAGGGATGCTGAAAGACAACATCCGACGCGAATACCTCTGGACTTGCTTTACAGTGCTGTTCGCAACATTATTCCTCGACTACAGCTACTGTTGAGGAATGATGGTGGACACATTGAGCATTTCCTGTAAACAACATCATCTTTGCTTTGTCTTACTTTGTTAAGCTAATTATTGCTATTCTGATCAGATGAAGCGCCATCTGTCGGACATTTTTTGAACTTTTGTATTTTTTTGGTTCTAATAAAACCCCATATCGTTCCAAGCATGTGTGTCAATTTGAACCTCTCTATGTTATTCCGTGATTTATTCAGTTTTCAAATTTATACTGACTTTTTGATCACCCGGTATGTGCCAATGTTAACACCACGATGTCACCAACTACGAATGAAGTAGGCATGTCACCATCGGCACTGGGGAACAGCTTCGTGACACCTATACTGCGGGTCGGAGACAGCTGGCGGCTGCTAAGGTCGCAGGTTCGAATCCTGCCTCGGGCATGGATGTGTGTGATGTCCTTAGGTTAGTTAGGTTTAAGCAGTTCTAAGTTCTAGGGGACTGATGACCTCAGATGTTAAGTCCCATAGTGCTCAGAGCCATTTGAACAGCTGGCGGCCGCTCTATGAGGTGCGGCTAGAAAAAAACCGGACTGATGCTGGAAAAAACATTTATTTACAATTATTTACAATTTCATGTTATCTCCTTCAATGTACTCTCCTCCTCGGTCTCTACACCGCTCCATACGAATTTTCCACTGTTCATAGCAATGCTGCAGATCATTTTCGGTAAGTCCGTACATTACTTCCGTCGCTTTTTCTTTTACTGCTTCAACAGTCTCAAATCTAGTTCCTTTCAAAGCTGACTTGACTTTAGGGAAAAGAAAAATGTCACAGGGGGCCAAATCAGGTGAGTAGGGTGGATGATCTAAGGTGGGAATGTTGTGTTTTGCCAAAAACGTCTTCACTGACAACGCACTGTGAGCTGGGGCATTGTCTTGGTGAAGGATCCATGACTTTTTTCTCCACAAAGCGTTCCGTTTTCTCCGTACTCGCTCACGTAGGGTAGCCAGGACGCTAATGTAGTAATGCTGATTCACTGTTTGTCCCTCTGGTACCCAATCAATGTGCACAATCCCTTTGATGTCAAAAAAAAACAATCATCATTGCCTTGAATTTCGATTTTGACATTCGTGCTTTTTTTTGTCGTGGAGAACCAGGAGTTTTCCAATGCATCCATTGGTGTTTAGTTTCGGGATCGTAAGTAAAAAACCACGATTCATCGCAAGTAATAACATTTTGTAAGAAGGTGGGATCACTTTCAATGTTTTCCAGGATGTCAGAAAAAATCATTCTTCGGCGTTCCTTCTGTTCAATTGTGAGACACTTTGGAACCATTTTTGAACACACTTTGTTCATGTTGAAACTTTCATGAAGAATCTGCCTAACACTTTCCTTGTCAACTCCTGTTAACTCAGACACTGCTCTGATTGTTAAACGGCGATCTTGTCGAACAAGTTTACCGATTTTTTCAATGTTTGCATCAGTTTTTGCTGACAATGGTCTGCCAGTACGAGTGTCATCACTGGTGTCTTCGCGGCCATCTTTAAATCGTTTAAACCAATCAAACACTTGTGTTGGCGATAAACAATCATCGCCGTACGCTTGTTGTAACATTACAAACGTTTCACTTGCAGATTTTCCTAGTTTGAAACAAAATTTGGTGTTAACACGCTGTTCTTTCTGTACACTCAACATTTTCCGACGCACAGACAAAACGTCAACTACTTAAAACAGACGCCACGGGCAGACTGAGTGCAGGAGGCAGATGAAACTCGAGCAGTAGGCGGAGCGAGAGTCACGTGACAGGCCACGCGACTTTCAGCCTTATTGCATTCGTTTTATTGTTTCACCAGTACTAGCCCGGTTTTTTTCTAGCGGCACCTCGTATTATTCTCTGGGGAACATTCACGTGGACATCCGTGGGTCCCGTGGAGCTTGTGCAAGGCACCGTAATGGCCAAGCAGCATCATACACTGGTTGCAGACCACGTACACCTCTTCATGACGATCACGTTTCTCCACAGCAATGGCATTCTTCAACAAGGTAATGCGCCATTTTACAAGGCGAGGAGTGTGATACATTGGTCTGATAACACAGTGGCGAGTTCCAGTCAATGTGCTGGCCACCCTACAAGCCAGGTATGAACCCGATCGAACACATCTGGGATGTGACTGAACGTGGCTTCAGAACTCTTCGCCCCTCTCCACGGAATTTACGGGTACTAGGTGAGTTGTGTGTGCAGATGTGGTGCCAACTCCGTCCAGCGACCTACCAAGGCCTCATTGCCTGTAAGCCTCAACGTGTCACCGCTGCTACCCTTGCCAGAGTTGGACATACTGGCTATTATATGGGTCGTCATAATGTTCTGGCTAATCAGTGTATTTTAATTCTATTAAAACACACAATTAAGAGTTCCTCAGTTTTTATCTCAACAGAGGCTACTATTCACTACCAGAAGAAGTCATCAAATGTCAAATTATGTACAGGCTGTTTCACAATTTTTGCTACACCATTATAGAAGTTGCAGAAGGGAGGAGCTAACGGTATTTCTTTATCTTCGCTACTGTGAAACGTATCTCCACTACTGAATAACTGCTCATAGCTCTTAAGGCATACAGAGCCCATGTTTACTGCACATTTCTTCTTGTTTTGGTCCATATTACCACCTCTAAAAGTTACCTGCACTACAATCCTAGCAACAACTGTACCCACTGTGGGAGGTATCAGAATGGTTTTCGCTTATAACTTTCGACTCGTTCGTTTCCGGTACAGATATCGTTACCTCAAATTGATATATTTATCCTCCTCCCTCATCCTAGAAAGTTTGCAGCATCATAACGAAATCGTCCTCTATATTCATTCATTTACAGGCGCTTTCGCCTGTAACTCTGACGCTCTGTAGGGTCGTTGTGAGACGTTTGTGGATGTGGGTTCCTATGTGAAACTAGACCTACTAAGTCCCTTCTGCAACCTCTAGAAGTTCGTAACATGAATTTTGAAACACGCAGTATAATAAAAGAATGAAAGAAACTTGTCTCAATTTTTGTAAAACAGAAAATCAGAGGACGGAAGGAACAAAACAAAATACAGATCAGTCAATTTCAGGTAAACATATACGGCAAAAATAATGTACAAAGTACGCACGTGTTCATTTCTCCAGTACTGTAGGAAAGTTAGGAGACAAGTTTACAAAATCAGATATAATAGCTCTAAAGTATCGTACAGCAAGTTCAACGGTCTTGTTGTTAACTGCAAAGGATGAAGCCAGAAAAAAATGATAAGCTGGAAAGTGGTATTTCTTTGGCTAGATAAATATACAAGCTCCTTTTAAAACCATGTTCGTTCAGTTGCGTAGTTCCCGAGAATATCAACACCACGTATAATATGATTGTACCTTTAATAAAGAAAGCTGATACAAAAAATACAGGAAATTGCAGATCAATACATCTGCTGCCTCAATCCTTATATGCATCTAAGCAGTTATGAGAGTCAGGCTAATTAATTATTTTTACCTTCTACGTCTGATTGATCGTACAGAGATGACAATACTGGGTACCAAAATACGAAACTGTGCAACCTCCTCGCTCTAGACACGAAATTAAAGATAGAAGCACAAATGAAGCTGAACTTTTGAGGAAATTTTTAACAATAGACCAACTAATATAGAATGTCTCGGTTGATCCATTGTGAATACGGGACAACGGCCGTTCAAATATTTACCAAGGGAAATAGGCAAACGGCCTGTATATTTTCAGACGTTGTTTTATTGAGACGAGCAGTTTCTCCATCTCATTAATGTCATCTTCAGGACCCTATGCACTCCATGAAAAGACGATCAGATATATCGATACATGCATACCTGGAGCCATCAATATCTGGATTCTGTGAATTCTAAAACGGAAGCACAAACAGTCAAGCCTCAAGTAACAAGTCAAGATGAACGTCGAACCCATACTTGTATAACTTCCGAAAACATACTGCTGTTTGGCGCCTTTTCTTTGGTAAGTCTAACGTGGATGTTTCTCGCTTAGTATGTTGCGACCAATTCCGTTCGTATCATCAACGACTTCCAGACAATGTTACATACGAAGATTTTATTTTTAAATTTAGTGATGGTAAAAATGCTGTCGTCAGTGGAAAAGCACCGGAACCGCAACTAGAGAAAATAAATGTTATTCTCATGGATGTATACAAACGTCACTATGAACAGTTGAACGTCACTATGAATAGTCTTAGGTGGAGATTTCAATTTACCAGATATAGACTGGGACACTCAGATGTTTAGGACGGGTGGTAGGGACAGAGCATCGAGTGACATTATACTGAGTGCACTATCCGAAAATTACCTCGAGCAATTAAACAGAGAACCGACTCGTGGAGATAACATATTGGACCTACTGATAACAAACAGACCCGAACTTTTCGAATCTGTAGGTACAGAACAGGGAATCAGTGATCATAAGGCCGTTGCAGCATCCCTGAATATGGAAGTTAATAGGAATATAAAAAAAGGGAGGAAGGTTTATCTGTTTAGCAAGAGTAATAGAAGGCAGATTTCAGACTACCTAACAGATCAAAACGAAAATTTCTGTTCCGACACTGACAATGTTGAGTGTTTATGGAAAAAGTTCAAGACAATCTTAAAATGCGTTTTAGACAGGTACGTGCCGAGTAAAACTGTGAGGGACGGGAAAAACCCACCGTGGTACAACAACAAAGTTAGGAAATTACTGCGAAAGCAAAGAGAGCTCCACTCCAAGTTTAAACGCAGCCAAAACCTCTCAGACAAACAGAAGCTAAACGATGTCAAAGTTAGCGTAAGGAGGGCTATGCGTGAAGCGTTCATTGAATTCGAAAGTAAAATTCTATGTACCGACTTGACAGAAAATCCTAGGAAGTTCTGGTCTTACGTTAAATCAGTAAGCGGCTCGAAACAGCATATCCAGACACTACGGGATGATGATGGCATTGAAACAGAGGATGACACGCGTAAAGCTGAAATACTAAACACCTTTTTCCAAAGCTGTTTCACAGAGGAAGACCGCACTGCAGTTCCTTCTCTAAATCCTCGCACAAACGAAAAAATGGCTGACATCGAAATAAGTGTCCAAGGAATAGAAAAGCAACTGGAATCACTCAATAGAGGAAAGTCCACTGGACCTGACGGGATACCAATTCGATTCTACACAGAGTACGCGAAAGAACTTGCCCCCCTTCTAACAGCCGTGTACCGCAAGTCTCTAGAGGAACGGAGGGTTCCAAATGATTGGAAAAGAGCACAGATAGTCCCAGTCTTCAAGAAGGGTCGTCGAGCAGATGCGCAGAACTATAGACCTATATCTCTTACGTCGATCTCTTGTAGAATTTTAGAACATGTTTTTTGCTCGCGTATCATGTCATTTCTGGAAACCCAGAATCTACTATGTAGGAATCAACATGGATTCCGGAAACAGCGATCGTGTGAGACCCAACTCGCCTTATTTGTTCATGAGACCCAGAAAATATTAGATACAGGCTCCCAGGTAGATGCTATTTTTCTTGACTTCCGGAAGGCGTTCGATACAGTTCCGCACTGTCGCCTGATAAACAAAGTAAGAGCCTACGGAATATCAGACCAGCTGTGTGGCTGGATTGAAGAGTTTTTAGCAAACAGAACACATCATGTTGTTATCAATGGAGAGACCTCTACAGACGTTAAAGTAACCTCTGGCGTGCCACAGGGGAGTGTTATGGGACCATTGCTTTTCACAATATATATAAATGACTTAGTAGATAGTGTCGGAAGTTCCATGCGGCTTTTCGCGGATGATGCTGTAGTATACAGAGAAGTTGCTGCATTAGAAAATTGTAGCGAAATACAGGAAGATCTGCAGCGGATAGGCACTTGGTGCAGGGAGTGGCACCTGACCCTTAACATAGACAAATGTAATGTATTGCGAATACATAGAAAGAAGGATCCTTTATTGTATGATTATATGATAGCGGAACAAACACTGGTAGCAGTTACTTCTGTAAAATATCTGGGAGTATGCGTACGGAACGATTTGAAGTGGAATGATCATATAAAATTAATTGTTGGTAAGGCGGGTACCAGGTTGAGATTCATTGGGAGAGTGCTTAGAAAATGTAGTCCATCAACAAAGGAGGTGGCTTACAAAACACTCGTTCGACCTATACTTGAGTATTGCTCATCAGTGTGGGATCCGTACCAGGTCGGGTTGACGGAGGAGATAGAGAAGATCCAAAGAAGAGCGGCGCGTTTCGTCACTGGGTTGTTTGGTAACCGTGATAGCGTTACGGAGATGTTTAATAAACTCAAGTGGCAGACTCTGCAAGAGAGGCGCTCTGCATCGCGGTGTAGTTTGCTCGCCAGGTTTCGAGAGGGTGCGTTTCTGGATGAGGTATCGAATATATTGCTTCCCCCTACTTATACTTCCCGAGGAGATCACTAATGTAAAATTAGAGAGATTAGAGCGCGCACGGAGGCTTTCAGACAGTCGTTCTTCCCGCGAACCATACGCGACTGGAACAGGAAAGGGAGGTAATGACAGAGGCACGTAAAGTGCCCTCCGCCACACACCGTTGGGTGGCTTGCGGAGTATCAATGTAGATGTAGATGTAGATGAAAGTTGCAGTACTTAAAAAGGATGACCGGAAATAATCTTTGAGGGGGAGCTCTAGCCAGTACGGAGCAGAAACATGAAAGTAAGCCGCAGTGTAGCGTGACGACGTCTTCAAAATGGTTCAAATGGCTCTGAGCACTATGGGACTTAACATCTGAGGTCATCAGTCCACTAGAACTTAGAACTACTTAAATCTAACCAACCTAAGGACATCACACACATCCATGCCTGAGGCAGGATTCGAACCTGCGACCGAAGCGGTCGCGCGGTAGGACGACGTCTGAGGACTTAACATCAATATCTAAGTAAGTTCAAATGGGTTAGCACGATTGGTATGCGGCAAGTAGGTTTTTCATAGAGTGACACTTGTGTGTCACACATGCATAATATTTCTATTACGATGCCTGTGTTGAGCCTGTGGCTAGATAAGAGCCGTAGGCGACTGGACTACGTAGTATGACCGCAACACGGAATGACGGCCTTCCTGTCCCTCTGTGGACCACAAGAAACAAGCGAGGCACTAAATGCGGAAGGATTACAGCGAATTATTAAATATTTGTTAGAACAAGAATACAAAGAAAAGGAGGCTGAAGAACAAGCAGGTTTTAGAGTTGGAAGATCAACAATTGATCATATCTTTTGCCTACAACAAATTATTGAAAAAAAAAATGGTTCGGGCACAACCTATACATTTAGTATTCATAGATATAGAAAAAGCCTATGATAGTGTGCCTTTATCCAGTTTATGGAAAGCTTTAATATCAATAGGAATAAATCCAAGAATAAGTAAAGCAATTCAAAATTTATATAAAAATTCTATTTCAAAAATAAAAATTGGTAAATATCTATCACATGGATTCCAAGTCACAAAAGGATTACGTCAAGGATGTAGCATCTCACCTACATTGTATAAAATGTATACAGAAGTAACTTTACAGAATTGGAAGAAAAAATGTCACGCTATGGGAATACCAATAAATGATAGAACAATATACTCGTTACAATTTGCAGATGACCAACTGATTATAGCCCAAGACTGTGAGGACATAGAGTATATGTCCAGAAAATTGATTCAAGAATATAAAAAATCAGGTATAAATGTAAACATGAATAAAACAAAGTACATGGTAATTGGTGGAGTGAATGGAGACTTAATATTAGAAGAAGGGATGGGAACAATAACAGCTACTGAGGAATATAAATATTTTGGTGTGAAAATTACAAATGATGGGAAACAGGACAAAGAAATTAGATCAAGAATAAATTCTGGAAAGACGACAATCTCTTTATTGAATGAAATTCTCTGGGACAAACACATAACAACTGATAACAAAATAAGGATTTTTAAAACAATAGTTAGGAGCATTATTACATATGGTTCAGAAGTGTGGACAACAAAATGGCAACTGAAAACAAAATTATTAGCCACAGAAATGGATTTCTGGAGACGTTCAGCAAGAATATCAAGACGAGAAAGAATAAGAAATGAAGTAATCAGAGACAAGATGAAATGTAAAAATTCAATTATTGATTTCATCAAGCACAAACAACTTAAATGGTATGGACACATCAGACGAATGGAACAGGAAAGGCTACCAAAATGCATAATCGACTGGGTACCAATTGGAAGAAGAAAAAGGGGACGACCACCTGATACATGGATACAGGGAGTTCAGTCAGCAATGAGGAAGAACAACATTCCTGAACATTTATGGACAAATAGAGAAGAGTGGAGAACAATAATTAGTGACTTACTGTAATCTAGAATAGGTGCTGGAAAAATGTACTCACATTGTACATAATAATTACAGCGAAGCCGGCCGGAGTAGCCGTGGGGTTCTGGGCGCTACAGTCTGGAACCGAGCGACCGCTACGATCGCAGGTTCGAATCCTGCCTCGGGCATGGATGTGTGTGAAGTCCTTAGGTTAGTTAGGTTTAATTAGTTCTAAGTTCTAGGCGACTGATGGCCTCAGAAGTTAAGTCGCATAGAGCTCGGAACCATTTGAACCATTTTTTTTATTACAGCGTGTAGGCAAAACAGTGAGTCTATGGACGACTCCCTTAAATGTGATACAGTATCAGGTGCATCTGCCAAAATATTCATAAATGAATTTGCAGTAGAAACAGAGGTTAACACAATTATTGTAAGCAGAAACAAAGACTGAAGTATTCGGAACACTTAGGTGTGCACTGGTCGTGGTAAACACGAGTACGTGAAAAGATTGCCGCAAGTTATGAAAACAATTGACAACCACGTGAAAGCAATGAATGCAATTAAAACTTAACAAGATCAGAAAAAGTGTTGTTGTTGTGGTCTACAGTCCTGAGACTGGTTAGATGCAGCTCTCCATGCTACTCTATCCTGTGCAAGCTTCTTCATCTCCCAGTACCTACTGCAGCCTACATTCTTCTGAATCTGCTTAGTGTATTCATCTCCTGGTCTCCCTCTACGATTTTTACTCGCGACGCTGCCCTCCAGTTCTAAATTGGTGATCCCTTGATGCCTCAGAACATGTCCTACCAACCGATTCCTTCTTCTAGTCAAGTTGTCCCCAATTCTATTCAATACCTCCTCATTAGTTATGTGATCTACCCATCTAATCTTCAGCATTCTGTAGGACCACATTTCGAAAGCTTCTATTCTCTTCTTGTCTAAACTATTTATCGTCCATGTTTCACTTTCATACATGGCTACACTCCATACAAATACTTTCAGAAACGACGTCCTGACACTTTAATCAATACTCGATGTCAAGAAATTTCTCTTCTTCACCCGACTTAATTCGACTACATATTATCCTCGTTTTACTTCTCTTGATGTTCATCTTATACCCTCCTTTCTAGACACTGTCCATTCCGTTCAACTGCTCTTCCAAGTCCTTGGCTGTCTCTGACAGGATTACAATGTCATCGGCGAACCTCAAAGTTTTTATTTCTTCTCCATGGATTTTAATACCTACTCCGAACTTTTCTTTTGTTTCCTTTACTGCTTGCTCAATATACAGATTGAATAGCATCGGGGAGAGGCTACAACCCTGTCTCACTCCCTTCCCAATCACTGCTTCCCTTTCATGCCCCTCGACTCTTATAACTGTCATCTGCTTTCTGTACAAATTGTAAATAGCCTTTCGCTCCCTGTATTTTATCCCTGCCACCTTTAGAATTTGAAAGAGAGTATTCCAGTCAACATTGTCAATAGCTGTCTACAAATGCTAGAAACGTAGGTTTGCCTTTCCTTAATCTAGCTCCTAAGATAAGTCGTAGGCTCAGTATTGCCTCACGTGTTCCAATATTTCTACATAATCCAAACTGATCTGCCGCGAGTTCGGCTTCTACTAGTTTTTCCATTAGTCTGTAAAGAATTCGCGTTAGTATTTTGCACCTGTGGCTTATTAAACTGATTGTTCGGCCATTTTCACATCTTTCAACACCTGATTTCTTTGGGATTGGAATTGTTCTACTCTTCTTGAAGTCTGAGGGAATTTGGCCTGTCTCAAAAAACCTTGCTCACCAGATGGTAGAGTTTTGTCAGGACTGGCTGTCCCAAGGCTGTCAGTAGTTCTAATGGAATGGTGTCTACCCCTGGGGCCTTGTTTCGACTTAGGTCTTTCAGTGCTCTGTCAAACTCTTCACGCAGTATCATATCTCCCATTTCATCTTCATCTACATCTTCTTCCTTTTCCATAATATTGTCCTCAAGAACATCGCTCCTGTATAGACCCTCTATATACTCCTTCCACCTTTCTGAATTCCCTTCTTTGCTTAGAACTGGGTTTCCATCTGAGCTCTTGATATTCATGCAATTAGTTCTCTTTTCTCCAAAAGTCTCTTTATTTTTCCTGTAGGCAGAAAAAGCGTAGACAAAATAAAATACTTGAATGATTGTTATAGACTACTGAATACTAGCAAGGACAGGTGAAGGGATTTCCACAACTCGAAGAAACTATAAAGTCTTAACAAGAAAATAAAATAAGTAAGTACTAAGAAAGTTGAAGACGAGAACCCATTACCCTACACCGTTGGGTGTGCGTGTTGTTCTTAGTTTAGGTTAGATCAATTAGTATGTAAGCCTAGGGACCGATGACCTCAGCAGTTTGGTCGCAGAGAATCTTACCACAAGATTCCAAAAAATTTAAAGAAATAAATCAAATAGTCAACACAACCATTAGACCCTGGAAAACGTTTGTCGACACTGATGCATGGAAGTCAAAATTTCAACAGATTACTAAAATTAAGAAGACGTACCAAGGAATTGTCGAAGGGCAAGTACTGCTTCAGACTGCTGATACCACGATCTGATAAGAAATTACGTAAAGCGGTTACTTCATATGAGATGGATGCAAACCAGTCGATTACTTTACCAGGAAATCTAATAGGTAAAGTTCAGAAATACATAAAATCATTTGATCTCTCTTTCATATGATGTAAAATGTCCCATACTGAATATTTTATTGGCGTCTGTGGTGTTGATGACGCTACTGAAGGAAGAGATCCCAGCAGCGTGTTAACATAAATCATGTCGGGGACCTGAGTAGCAAACGAATCAATATTAAAGAAGTACCGAGACGTAACGCAGAACGTAAACCCCAGTGGAACATATGCGACGATTGTATGGGCGTAACGCCGATGCAGGGCGAGGCTGCCGCCCTGGGAGCCGGCTTATGCAATGGTGACACAGAGCCGGCCGGAGCCGAACCGACCCTACTGAACACGTGTTCTTGTGGCTTCGCTAACTCAACCTTCTGGTTTTTTGCTGCTGCCACGTGGCTGTCAGAGTTAACATGGCCTCTCTCGCTCCCACCATCTGTATCTGTCCGTGGATCATTAGCTCAGAAAACACTCAATCAAACCAGCGAGCGACACAAGCTCATCTCTCAGTGGCTTCTACGTACATATCTAGATCTTTCACTGTTCATCACCCTGTGACAATTTCCAAAGGTCCAGAATTACTTGTCCGCAGCTCGTGGTCGTGCGGTAGCGTTCTCGCTTCCCACGCCCGGGTTCCCGGGTTCGACTCCCGGCGGGGTCAGGGATTTTCTCTGCCTCGTGATGACTGGGTGTTGTGTGATGTCCTTAGGTTAGTTATGTGTAAGTAGCTCTAAGTTCTAGGAGACTGATGACCATAGCTGTTAAGTCCCATAGTGCTCAGAGCCATTTGAACCATTTTTGAACCAGAATTACTTAAAATTACATTGTTCCCTCGCACAGAGCAAGTTTAAATGAAACTAAACTAAAACTAAACGAAACTAAACTCTGTTCGAACAGGCACCGGTAGGTCCAACGGTACGGACCGGCCGCCGTGTCTCCCTCAGATGGTAGGCGTCACTGGATACGGATATGGAGGTGCATGTGGTCAGCACACCGCCCTCCAGGCCGTTGTCACTTGTCGTGACTGTAGCTGCTACTTCTCGCTTAAGTAGCTCCTCAATTGGCCTCAAAAGGGCTAACTGCACCCCACTTGCCGATAGCACTCGTCACCCATCCTAGTGCGAGCCAAGACCGACGGCTCTTAACTTCGGGGATCTGACGGGAACCGGAGAAGTTTAGATAAAGCCACATAAAATTCGTAATGTCCATAATGTATAATGATGCAATTACCAAGTAGCGGCCTGTGTGCAACGTTATCTGTACAATTAAAATGAGAGTGAAAACATGGCGTTAAAGTTAAAACCTTCTGAAATGTTAGGCCGCGTCGTACTTCCTTCTACAATAATCAACGTTTCGACTCCTCCGCTGGGAACTTCTTCAGGATGTTCCGGTTTCCACTATTGCTAGAACACTGTCAGAGACCAGTGTCGCGTTCTCTTATAAAGGGGAGTTTTCCGTCGTTTGTGCAGGAGAAGTGGGAGTATGGGTTAAAATTCTTGTGTCTTAGAAGGTGCAGGCCGAAGAAGTTAAGACAAGATGTGTCGAGATTTCTAAGGAAATTGAAACCTCCCTAAAGCAACATATCGGCACACGAAAGGAAATCTCTCAATGGGCTCATGAGAAACGAAAGCATTGTTTTAACGAAGTCGGATAAGGGGAATGCTACCATTATTTTGGACGCTGTGAATTATCACAGGAAGATGGAACAACTACTAGCTGGTCCTGTGTATCGCAAGTTAAAAAGCGATCCGACGAACAGAATCGTTCGGAAAGTGAAAAACCTGCTATCAGACTCCAGATTGGACAGCTCTATTACAAAGAATACCCAGAATGTATGGACTAGCGAAGATATATAAAGAATCGGTTCCTTTGACGCCTATCGTCAGTGGGAATAACTCACCAACTTATTTCTTAACTCGTCATTTATCTGGTAAACTGAGACATCTAGCTGGTAAAAAAAATGCTTTTGTCAAACATTCGAAACATTTTTTTTAGAAATTATACGCACAGTGAAGATATCTTCAGGTGACTTTCTTGTTAGCTTCGATGTGACATCGTTATTTACTAACGTCCCAGGTCAGATACAACGGAGATCATAAGGGAGAAAAACGTTTGTGACTTAATTGAATTATGTCCTCATTCGAGCTATTCTAAATATAATGATGAATTCTATGAACAGGTTGCAACTGACATTTTTATGGAGCATTTTGAGCAACAGGGCATTAAGTAGCGCTCCTTTGAAGCCTTCTTGTTGACTCCGCTATGTGGACGATATATTTGTTATATGGCCACACAGTGTAGAAGAACTTCATTCGTTCCACAATTTCTTAAATGGAATTCAGCCAAAAATCAAATTTACTTTGGAGGATGAGAGTGAGGTCGGTCTCCCGTTCCTAGATGTGTTGCTATACAGAAGATCTGATAACACTCTAGGTCACAGAGTGTACAGAAAGCCGACTAACACAAACAGGTATTTAGATGCCACTTCGCACCACCACCCAGCCCAGGAGCAAGCAATGCTCAACACTCTTTCCTCACGTGCATTCCGTATCAGCAGTGACGGCAACCTGGAATCGGTGTTGGATTTTTTAAAGAGGAAAATGAAGTCAAACGGCTATGATAGTTGCTCAGTCGACAGGGCCTTTAGGCGGAATATTAATCGCGCTAATAAGAATGACGAGGAACTGCCTTC
Organism: Schistocerca americana; assembly: GCF_021461395.2. Lineage (NCBI taxonomy): Eukaryota > Metazoa > Arthropoda > Insecta > Orthoptera > Acrididae > Schistocerca > Schistocerca americana. Next base: position 595,196,641 of record NC_060125.1, on the reverse strand, counting down.
TCACTCGTTAGGTTACCGTTCGTTTCTGGGTTTACTGACCTCATAACAAGAATTCTAAGAAAAATGGTATCCAGACATCTTTCTTTACTGAAAACGAAACAAAAGATTTTTTAAACGAAAAACGGATGCACCTGATTGCCTTCACAATGCAGGCGTCTATCAAGTGACATGTGGCTGCTGCAAAGTGTATATAGGCGAAACGGGAAGAACCGATAAAGAACGCGTTGAGGAACATGAACGGCACACGCGGCTAAAACAAAGTGTAAAATCGGCAGTAGCGGAAAATCATGAGAACTGTGGCTCTGACATCGATGTTAATGAAGTACCTCTGCTGGCTAGGGAAACCAAGGTCCGAGAAGCGGTTGAAATTTCGAAGAATGCATGTAATTTCAACAGGCTTCCGGCACCGTGGCTCCCCGCCATCAAGGAAATGAATATGCCACCGTGGTGTGAGAGCAAGACAAACAACGCGTTGCAAGTCACCTCGGCGGACAGTAAAATTTGGGTCTTGCTCTGTCCGTTTCGCCTCTAGCCAATAATGATGGCCAACCAATAGTAGTAGAATTTCAACCAACAACCCTTCTCCAGCGCAAGTATGGAATGGTGCCTTTCTATCCAATGACGATGGGCCACCAATAGCATCCATAAGAGTTTAGCCAATAACGCCTCTTCTTCTGCATCAGCGCCGGAATATTAGACTATGACGGTGGCCCACCAATGGTAGCCACAAGAATTTTAACCGATACTCGCACTTCTTCTGCACAAACGCTGGAAAACACCCCCTTATAAGAGAACGTGACACGTTCTCTGACAGTGTTCTAGCAATAGTGGACACCGAAACATTCTGAAGGAGATCCCAGCAGAGGGGTCGGAACGTTGATTATTTTACGAGATATGACATGGCCTAACAACCCAGAAGATTTTAACTTTAGTGCCAACGGCTACGAAAGCCTGCAGACTTACACAGAACATGGCATGATGGAGTAGTCTCATTCCGCTGCCCTCGGTGGACTATGATGAAAACCAACCATATATTTCTAATTATTTTTAATTTTCGTCTGTATCTTTTATCGTTATTTGGATAAACAAAGTTATCTAGAAATAAATTAAATGACCAAAGATTACCCGACTCCCATTGCTATCAATTACTAAGACTGTACGCAGGTAACTAACTGCATGCACGACCTATTATGTATTTTGCAACATTTATACAAATTTTGTAATCATCTGCTTCCACACGTAACTAAGATTTTTTCGACTTTACACAGCACTTAAACTGTAATAATTGCATTTTTTCATAATTGAAAATATGCAAGTTGTCTATCGTGATGATGTTGAAAAAGTTTGGAAACGACACATATATTGGCAATTGATCAAATAGTCTGAAATTGCTGATTGTTTCAATGTTTCAAAATTAGGCAGAAACTTGTTAGTGAAGGGAGAGAGAGAGAGAGACAGAGAGAGAGAGAGAGAGAGAGAGAGAGAGAGAGAGAAGAGATAAGGAGAAAGGAGGAGGAGGAGGAGGAGCAAGAGGAAAGAGAGAGAGACGGAGAGTGAGGGGAGGGAGAGAAAGAGAGAGGGACAGAGTCTGATCAAACTTAGGAATGAATGGCTGTGCTTTAAGTCTTGGTCGTAACCAAAGTGTGTTATTGGTGGGAGGAAAATGCCAGTGCAGAGCTGTTCTAATGCTTCCAGTCCTTCGAATTTCTGCTCAAATGTTTGAGCAGGGAGAAAGAGAGACTCCACAGAAATTACACAGTGGGCTTTTGTCAGGGAAAAAGGCTCTGAGCACTGTGGGGCTTAACATCTGAGGTCATCAGTCTCTTAGACTTAGAACTACATAAACCTCACTAACCTAAGGACATCACACCCATCCATACCCGAGGCAGGATTCGAACCTGCGACCGTAGCTTGTCAGAATCTTTATAGCCAAACTAAGAGTGAAAAATTAACAAATGAGGCATCAAATTGAACATCGTGATATCTAGTTTTGTGAAAAAATGTTTATTTACTTGAAAGTAATTATGGTAATTAAGAAAAACATAATTAGTGATCTGAGGGAAAACTGTAATATATTACGAATGGAGTGTCAAACAGTTCGTCTCTTCAAGGCCTAACTACTTCGGGCGTAAAGAGTGGCACTGGTGTGATATTTAACTATCAACAAATGATTTGAGCTGAGGGAGAATAAGACAGCTTAAAAATTACACAATGAATTTTCTCTGGAAATGTGTATCGAAACGAAGTGTGGGAGATGGACAAATGGGGTATCAAACTGACCAATATGAGATCTAGTTTCTCAAAAAATAACCAGGGTATTTAAGAAAACTATAAAATATCGATAAATATTTAAATATGTTATATTTCATGGTTTCTAAACAAAACTTCAGAAAAAAATTGCAAAAAAAAATGGTCAAATGTTTTGCGAAACGATTTGTCTAAAAGTAAGAGCAAAATAAATTAGAAAAATAATTGACAGCGGCACTGCATGATACTCTAAATCAGATACAGCAAACAGCCTCTGATACTCTTTAAAATTCTGAGATTCTAAGCTAAACATTAAACTCGCAGTCGGTACATCATTTGCTGTACATGATTTCGAACATCATTCAAAGGCACCTTAAATAGTTCTTTTTTATATTTTGTTTCTTACTTTTAGGCTAATCTGAATACACGTTTTCATAATATTCTGTTTTGAAGCCTTGGTTCTCCGAAGAAGCTGTATAGTGCTTGTCACAAATACCACATTTGCTTTTAATTCCTTGTTTATTGCGTTATCCTTTCGTTCAATCGAATTATGAGCTGTCCACAAGCTGGACTACTTATATGTGGGCTTATGTATTAACTCGAAACAGAGGGCTCCATCATCTGACATTGCAAATGTCTCTTGAGTGTTGTGTAAATTTCAATTTCGGCTGTACTAATATCATATTCATTTACATATTTGGTTTAAATATTAGCTCACTGAGTGTTTCGGTAATCAAAGGTATGCTGCTTCTTTGGAAACATAATCGCTGTTTACCTCATCAGAATGACTTTGACGTTCAACATTTTCATTGTAGATTTCTGCGATCTTGAGGTTTGATTTAACTTTACATTTTACGATGGCAGTAGTTGTATTTCCCGAAACACAAGCTGTACATGAAGAGACACTCGTTGACAGCTGATCTTGGTAAAAGTATTGTAAAATATTGTCTGTTACGAAATTACTTTCAAGATTGATAATTTCTGTACTGTCGCTTTTTTATTACGATATAGATTTTAAGTCCTGTTGTTGCTGAAACAAATGTTCTGCGTTAAGTACATGGTACCCAAACATGTTTCGATATGATGAGAAAGAGTGTGTTCCGGCGAATTTAAAACTTTTTAAATTGTGATCAAATATCTTCGAGCCTGTTAACTTCTATAAAAACGTCCTGCTACTTAACGTTTTCTATCAGTTCCTCGACTTGCGGGGACAGAAAAAATTACATCATGCGCAACTAACTGCAGTGCATGAGCGACACAGTGTAAAGTTGTGAAATCAGTCATTCGAGTTGTACGAAGCACATTTGCAGGGTTATCTCGTACAGCGGGATGTACTTTTGATTCAGAATTGTACTTTATAGCGGCTTCTTTCAATTTTTCTGAGCTAGTACCACTATGACCAACTTCCTCAAGACGTACAAAGCACTCCATTCCGACGTTCTTAATTTCACATGAAATCTGCTGCAAAATTTAGTAGGTTTTTGTACGGTGTGTATGAACTGTAGTGATACTTGCACGAGCCGGCCGAAGTGGCCTTGCGGTTAAAGGCGCTGCAGTCTGGAACCGCAAGACCGCTACGGTCGCAGGTTCGAATCCTGCCTCGGGCATGGATGTTTGTGATGTCCTTAGGTTAGTTAGGTTTAACTAGTTCTAAGTTCTAGGGGACTAATGACCTCAGCAGTTGTGTCCCATAGTGCTCAGAGCCATTTGAACCCATTTTTGATACTTGCACGACCATCTTCCAAAAAGAAGGAAACTACTTCTGTCGAACTTGTTCGTGTGTTGCTGGCATTAAATGAGTGCGGAAGCATTTTTCCAACTTCATTCTGTATCTCTTGGATCCTGCTGACTCACCAAAAGTGAACCATTTGAAAGTTTACCCTGACACTACGGCTGCATGTCCACTGTTATGTAGTCCACAATCAATTTATCACCGCTTTTTGCAGTATTGCGATTGTCTGGCCATTGACCTGTTGATGAATATGCCAGTAATTGTTTCATGGTAGGTTGAAACATATCACTGTTGGTTTCGAGGCTCATAGGTTTCGGAATATTTTCTTTCAGGTTGGTTTCTTGGTTAATATCAGACAAATTACTCAAATATGTTTCATTTTCTTGTTTATGGTAGTACTACGAATCGAGTTTTAAACCACTGATTACCTATTGCTTTATCAAATAGCTTACATTACCTAGTAAATGGCAAAGAGATACTTTTTTTCAAAATATTCCCAAATACTACCATCTGTCATTATCATCGTCATCGTTTTCCAACTCCAGTTTCCCCGGTGTGGTGTACAAGAGCTCGCCATCTCGTTCCGTATTCATAGAACTTCTGTTCCAGGACAGCTTCCTATTTGTGTCCTTTCTTCTCCACATCTGATGTTACAGTGTCTGTCATCCGTTTTCTTGGTCTTCCCCGTGGTCCTCTTCCTACGAGGCTCAGTTACTTTTCTGTTTACCCCATTCCTGATTTTGTCCTTTCCAGTTGTTTGATTCATAGTTCTGATGAATCTCATTTCTGTACCTGAATTCTGCTGAGGTTTTTGTTTAGTAGGGTACATGTTTCTAAACCATACGTTAGGATTGGTAATAGTAGGTGTGGTACATGGTCTCTTTTGCTCTTCGTGGCCTTTTATCATCCCGGAGACGATTTCTGATTTGAGTGTAAAAGTTAGATACTTTCTCTGTTCTGCTGAGTATTTCCTGCTTAATGGCGTTGTCTTTTGAGCTCATGCTTCCTAGGTAATTGAAATGTGAAGCAGATTATACTTTGACTCCTTCTAGAAATATATTTGAGGTTGTTCCTAGCCTGTTTATGGTCATTTCTACTGTCCTTGTTTTGCTTATTTTTAGTTTGAAATTTTTGAACGTGTTGTCGCAATCACTAAGTTTCTTCTGGGCTTCAGCTTCTGTCTCTCCCCATACCATCAAATCTCCAGTAAAAAACAGGACATTTGGTTCGCTGTATATTGTCTTGATAGATTTTATGATGTTTTCCATTACTATTACAGATAGGAGTGCTGAGAGGGCAATTCCTTGTTGGACACCTCTCTTTGTTTCAAACCATTCTGATCGTCCGTTCCCTATCTGCACACAGCTGTAACACGTTTGGTATACCAGCTTGGCTTTGTTGATTAGGTACTTTGGCACCTTTAGGTCTCACAAACATTCCCAATCTTGTTTTGAGGAACACTGTTATACGCTTTTTCAATGTCCACAAATACAATCACAAAATTTCTATCATATTCCTAGTACTTTTCAGTCAACATTCTTACTGCAAAAAAAGAGATCCATAGTACCTCGATCTTTACTGAATCCGTGTTGTTCTTCCGCAAGCGAAGGTTCTACTGTCTTTCTAATTCTACTATTTGCTGTAGGCATATTAAACCGCAACAATGAATATATTTCATAGGAAACACACGCTTTATTGAATTCCTAAGTAATAATGAAAATCAATCAGAAGAATTCTAGTGCGCCATTCATGCAACGTCCTATCTGACGATTGCATGATAAATTTCATTCGTCAGTATCTCGAAGTGTGTCTGGCTGCGAATGGTACGCTTTAGGAGCCTTACTTAGTTTTGGGTATGCACGAGGGACTTCTACACCGACTCGATATCATTCCACGCGTAAAAGCAAGACGACAAGCAAGACATACGTACGAACGTGCACTTCAGTAATGATTAACGTATTGTGGCGTTCTTCTCGTAAATACTGTCCGATCTGTTCACTATATTTGGCGATATCTTACTATCGTTTATCTAAATTTACCTATCTAGTAGCTGTTCATTGAGAATAAAGGTTAAAGAGCACACAGAGTACACCAAATATGCACATATTACTTATTAATAGAAAAAATGAGGATGGTTGTCTGGCAGAAAATTGGGACAGTTCTCAAGTTAATTAGTTCAGATGTGTTTTTCGACTCAGTACTCTTCTTCTTCTTCAAAGGGTTCAAATGGCTCTGAGCACTATGCGACTTAACATCTGAGGTCATCGGTCCCCTAGAACTTAGAACTACTTAAACCTAACTAACCTAAGGACATCACACACATCCATGCCCGAGGCAGGATTCGAACCTGCGATCGTAGCGGTCACGCGGTTCCAGACTGAAGCGCCTAGAACCGCACGGTCACACCGGCCGGCTTTAACGGAGTGAGAAACGAAAGCCTCCTAGGGTATTTAACAGATGTGGTGTTGGAGCGGAGAAGAGAAGTTTGTAGGAAGTGAATAAAGGTGCAAACACTTCTAAATATAATTTAGGAGCACATTATTTTTCAAGAATTCAACCTTACTCGGAAGGTGTCTGACAGTGGCTTCTTGTCCATCGATGATTACTCTTAGCCTATAGAAACCCACAGTTCCTGAGAACTACCGTTTACTATCAGAGATGAGGGCTTTGCTCCTGACTCGTTCCGATGATACCATCAACTACTCGAATCGAGATAAGAGACGAGTACAAGGCAGCGCTCTTTCCTTCCTACACACAAAAAATTACCAATTATTCCTCGTGGCGAATCACGCGACTAGACAATAGGAAACTAGTGTAAGATGTCACTTGTTCCCCCGTATATTCCAACACAAAGAAGCACTATTACTCTTCGCTGCTTCTAGAGAGAAGCTCTACAGATCTCGTTCTTTACTAACGGGTAGAAAACTCAATATAAGTACTGTGGCTGGCAACTGGTCACAAAATCAGTGCCTCCCTCGAATGTGTACGGTCCTCTTTTAGTTTACTGCAGCGTCATCGAACTGTCACTTTACGGTAACTTAGGTGCTCCCTGGTGATGACTGCGGCTCCGACTGTGCGGCTCTCTCACTAGTCCTCTCGCTGCTTAACTCATCTGCTACTGCTGAGACTGCCTCCGACTGCCTTTTATATACTCCTTTTTCAGTATCTTGCAGAGGTTTCTCCTGCCAATGTTGCTGTCCGCTGCTTCAGTTGAAGCTCTTTTTAACAGCCGAAATCTTACCAGTAGTTTCTAAAACCTACTCGAACAATCTAGGGATGTCCCACCTGTTTCAGCTTTGGTCAGCTGTCAGCAGATATTTCCATTGCTTGTGTCTAATAGTGTATTTTAATACGACAGTATGCCATCATAGGCAATGTATAACACTTAAAACACTTGATAATGGCACTTTGAAGCCGAAATCATGATTGCGTAAGTGTAAATGTAACACTGTAAACATTCTGATGGCGGTACTGACTTTAAAGAAATATATTATGACTGTGGCCTCTTATTATGAAAAAATTATTAAATAATTACTATATATTTCCATTGCTTACAGCATGTTGTCGCACCAGCAGGTACCGTAACTGTGGCGGGATACCACTTTCGCCTGGGGTGTGTTAATCACTGCATTCACTTGCTCCACTTCCTGTTGTCCATATGCAGTACGCCTCTCCAAAGCCATGTCTGTGCCTTAATACTTAATAAAGTTTCCATTATTTTCATACTGTCCATGACAGTTCTTATATCAATAAAATTTTATCTCGTATACTAATAAACCTTGACAGCCAGGACACATACCCCACCCCCGTAAAATAATTCATGATTACTTATCCCGTGTGCCTTTAGTTCCTTTAAATTTATAAATTCATTTATTTTCTCTGTTTTTTTTTTACATGATGTTCCTTATAATCTAGATACATTACATCCATATTTATTTTCTACCTTGTATTCTCTAAAAATACTCTATTTTTCTTCTTCATAAGGGTGTCTTTCATAAATGTCAAAGTCAGAAGTTCTTTTGAATCTAGTAAACTCAGGTGTATTAACTACACTGGTCTTAACTCATACCGACTGACAACAGTTTCCACATCCAAAAAATTCTGTAACAAACTTATATATACTGAAGAGTCAAAGAAACTGGTACACCTACCTAATATCGTGTATGGCCCTCATGCGCACACAGAAGTGCAACCCGACATTGACTAATATCTGAAGTACTGCTGGAGGGAATTCACACCATGAGTCCTTCAGGGCTATCCATAAATCCGTAAGAGTAAGTGGGGGTGGAGATCTCTTTTGAACACCACGTTGCAAGCCATCCCATTTATGCTCAATAATGTTCATGTCTGGCGAGTTTGGTGATCAGTGGAAGTGTTTATGCTCAGAAGAGTGTTCCTGAAGCCACTCTGTAGCTATTCTGGACGTGTGGGGTGTCGCACAGTCCTGCTTGAATTGCCCAAGTCCGTCGGAGTGCACAGTGGACATGAATGGATGCAAGTGGTCAGACAGGATGCTTACGTACGTGTCACCTGTCAGAGTCGTATCTAGATGTATCAGGGGTGCCATATCACTCCAACGGTACGCGTCCCATACCGTTACAGAGCCTCCACAAGTTTGAACAGCCCCTCTGACATGCAGGGTCCATGGATTCACGAGGTTGTCTGCATACCCGTACACGTCCATCCACTCGATACAATTTGAAACGAGACGCGTCCGATCAGGCAACACGTTTCCAGACATCAACCGTCCAGTGTCAATGTTGACGGGCCCTGGCGAGGCGTAAAGATTTTTGTCGTGGCGTTATCAAGGGTACACGAGTGGACCTTCGGTTCCGAAAGCCCATATCGTATAGGCGATGCCGACCGCAGCGCCGTATTCTATCTGTTTACATATCTCTGTGTTTCGTTGAATGGACACTTGTTGATAGCCCAGCATGGAAATCTACAGCAATTTGCAGAAGAGTTGCACTTCTGTCACGTTGAACGATTCTCTTCAGGCGTCGTTGGTCCCTTTCTTGCAGGATCTTCTTGCTCTGGCGCGATGTCGGAAATTTCATGCTTTACCTGATTCCTGATATTCACGGTACACTCGTCAAGTGGTCGTACGGGAGAATCATCAGGTCATCGCCACCTCGGAGATGTTACGTTCCATCGCTCGTGCGCTGACTATAACACCATGTTCAGACTCACTTTAATCTTGATAACCTGCCATCGTAGCAGCAGTAACCGATCTAACAACTGCGCCAGACACTTATCTTATATAGGCGATACCGACCGCAGCACCGTATTCTACCTGTTTACACATCTCTGTATTTGAATACGGATGCCTTTATCAGTTTCTTTGGCACTTCAGTGTATATATCTACAACATGGATAATGCAGACAACAGTAACTTGTAACTGTTATTGTAGTTAAGATTAAGCTATGTATGTGGCTATAGAATAATGTTGGACTCTTCTATCATGGTCCAGGTCTATCAATGTTTATCAACAAGCTGTTCAACAGCCACAAATCTTTTTGCAGCAACCGACAGATCATCTAGCCTAGTCACTTTATGTCTTTTAATGGCAATTCTGATGCTACCTTTGATATGTTTAGCTTTTCCTCTAATTATTCACTGGAATAGATTCCCATTGTAATACTAGCAACAGTCTTCCTTCTAGTGATATTAGTGTGTATTTCTCTATTCGACTGACCGAATACCTGCAAGTCATAACCTTTGCAGATTATCTGGAATGTCAACAATCCCCCGCCTTATAAGTGAATAACACAGGAAGCCTCTTACTTAAACAAAAACAGTCATACTTGCTTCCTTTGGGCTTATTTATATCCATTCATTATCACTAAGATTTGTCTACAAACTTTTCTCTAAGGTAATTAACTTTCTGGCGCAATTCTTTGGAAGTCCTCTGCTTTGTAATAATTAGATTTCACACTAGTCCAGCTCAGAAAGGTTTGTTTACACACCTTTGTTTCCTTAACCATTTCTTTGCATTCTGATTGAATGAGCATACAATGTTTTAGAACTATCTAATAAGAAATACTCTTCCTCAGGCTGTACATAAATGTAACTCACTGTCTCATCTCTTTTTTTGGTTGGAAGTGGCAGAATTTTATATAAACTTAATTCTTCGTTTTCTGCTAACGGAATCCTAGTGACATATCTATTTGCGTTCATACAACGTGAAGTTCTGTATATCCTTGTGAGGAAATAATGTATTTTCCACTCGTAATTCTACTGCTCCAATGACTCCACGAACCCTCTCGCTCCCAATAGCCTTAATATCCCTCTCTTTCCGCTCTCTGCTATTAAAATGTTCTGCCAGTATCAGTTCACGGTCACTTGGAATGCCTTGTACGGTATCTGTCAGCATCTGTTCGAAATCTTTTAGATTCAAAAGCGCATCTTCAGTAGGGGCATACACTCCCTCTTTAACTGTATTCATGGCTTCATCTCTCAGTCTGAACTCTATCAACCATTCAGTAACAGCTTCCCACGATGCTACGTAGTTTGACCACAGCTTTCGCCCACCCCACTGAAATAATGGGTGAACTCCATTAGGTTATCACAACCAGCAACTTTCTATCTTTTTTCGCAAAGCACAGCTCCATCAGTGTTGTGCTGTCTTAAGATCCCAAAACATAGGCTGCATACTGGGTGTATACATGGGTATTTCTGTGGATGGGGAAGTGAACCATCGCACGATCCCCAAAGTGGAGGACGAGGATTTGTTACCAGGGTTCTCTTCCCCTAAGAAGATTGGCTTCACCACACCACAACTTTCTTCCTATACTACAGTGAAGAAGAGAGGAAAGGAGTAACTAGGGATAACACACTCTGAGTCACTTAGTTCACCCATCTGCAGGAAAGGAAACGGAATGATAGGTCGTTCCACGATACACTTCATCTGGCTCCTCAGCCGGGGTGGACTTACCAGTGGCTGAGCTACCACCGACATATCGCCCAGCCGCATCGGAGCACACAAACCACCATTCCCGCATTGACAGGGTTTCGTTAAGGCGGTGCCCCTGGAGGGTGCTTCAATACCCACGATAAAATAATTTCCTTAAATAACTAGAATTCACTAAATCTGACTTGCAAGAAATAATTTAATTCCTTCTCCTGGAAACACGTACTGTTAAAAAAAAATGGTTTCAGTACTAAGAATGTTGTGTGATTTATACTGGTGCGCGAAACTTAAGCACAACAGTTACTTTCACATAATCTTTCACTGCCAAGTAATATAGCTCGATGAAAGCTGGACTATACATAGAACTATAACAATATAGTAAAGAGGTTAACTGAAAGAAATGCGCAATGACAGGTATAGAAATGTCACATTTATTCAAATAATTATACTGAAGTCATTGCGATTTGTGGTAGTCCTCTGGACATTACACACGGTGGTACATTGTTTTTAATAGGCTGTGCGATCATCACGAACGGTAATGCATACTCTGCACACGTGCTCCAAAGCTGAGCGCAAGGTTGGTAAAGAGCTCCCGTGGGCGTTCCATTCCTCAACAGCACTGGACGGCCACTGGTGCCTGCGAACATGCTGAAACACGCCTCCCCAACGCATCTCACACACGCCGACGGGATTTGAGTCGGGCAAACGGGCAGCCAGTCCATTCGCCGAATATCTTCTCGTTCCTGCGCAGTTCGATGCAGTCGCGTATTGTCATCCTGAAAAGATGCACATGGGAAAGGAGTATGGTGTCACAATAACGGTGCCTGGCGAGTATACCACGTTCAAAGCTTCTGAAGGCAGTGTTCTCGTGCAACACTTCGGTTCCCCACACCGAAGTTCCGGAACAATTAAAACGATGATGTTCGAAACTGTTCCTGGGTGCTCGCCGTACAGGAGTACGTAATGCACCCAAGAACATTGTCGAACCTATCGTTTTGGTGGTCGAGTTGTTATAGTGTGGGAAGGCATTATGGTGCATGAGCACACTGATCTCCACAGCTTTGAAAATGTTCCGCTCACCGATCAACATTACTGTACACTGTGCTCCTTCCCCATGTGCGTCTTGTTAGGGGTTCATTCGGCACTGACTTGATTTTTATGGCTGGCAACGTGCTACCGCATGGATCACCGCAGGTACAGGAGCTCTTTAGAACGGGAGGATATTCGGCGAATGAACTGGCCTGACCGCTCCAACGACTTAAATCTTGTCGAGCGCTTGTGGGATGCAGTGGGGAAACGCATGCACCAACGACCATCTAGCATTTGTGATCCGCACTGATGCAGCAATGGAACGCCGTACCTCGAGAACTCCTTGCTAACCTTGTGGCTGGCATGGGAGTACGTTTGGGAGCATGCATTGCTCTCCGTGGTGATCACGCACGCTATTAAGAAACATGTCCCGTTGTCTGTAATGTCCACGTAATCATCGTAAATCGCGGTGACTTCATTGTAATTATTGTCTTTGAATAAAAGTGTCGTTCTGTTGCATATTTGTTCCAGTTACCCTCCTTTCCACAATGTAGCAGTTCTTTCTACGTCTGGTCCAACCTTCACCGAGTTACGTTACTTCGCAGTGACACATTATTTTCATCGTTATGTTTTACACATCATTGTATTTGCCGTAACATGTTTCGGGACTAGGTAATCCAACTATCAGGTGCTTAAAATTACTATGCCATCAGGTACTGACAAAAATAAAACGTCAGCAGCATACATGCGTTGATAAACGTAAAACCCTTCCTTGAAAATCACAAGTAGGCCACATATAAAATATACATTATAACACACAATTTATACAATAGCTGCTTAACATTCTCGGTACTGATTCGTGCGACAGTTATACGATAAAAAAATGTTAATCTTTAATAATCGCTTTCCGGTTTAGAATCTCTCTTCTTCTCATTACTTTGAACAAAACTTTCAATTCCGCGACGTGGACCAGAGGACTGAGCGATTCCAAGCGGTCGCCGTGTCGCCCTCTCTCGCATGGTGTCATTCGGATACGTTATGCAGGAGCGTGGATTGAGCACACCACTATCCAGGCTATTACTGGCCACTCAGCTGAACATACCGCGTCGCAGTCCTCCTACCAGGGTATTGAAAATGTATCCGCCACATGGTAGTCAGACAGGCGAATCACTCTGCTGCGAAGATGGACCTCTCTTTTGTTCAACAATTAAATAACACAATGCAACTACCATGTTTAAAAGCCCACCCGCTTGGCCGTGCGGTCTGACGCACTGCTTTGCGGGCGGGAAGGAGCACCGTTCCTTTGTGTCGAGGTCCGGTGAGCCGGCCAGTCTGTGGATGGTTTTTAGGCGGTTTTCCATCTGCCTCGGCGAATGCAGGCTGGTTCCCCTTATTCCGCCGCAGCTACACTACGTCGACGATTGCTGCGCAAACAAGTTCTCCACGTACGCGTACACCACCGTTACTCTACCGCGGAAACATGGGGGTTCCACTCGTCTGTTGTGAGACCTTCCGTCATTTCTGGATCCCCGGTTAACATAACATAACATAACCATGTTTAAATCTAAGCAATGGCATAAATAGTGGACAGTCTCCGTTCTCCAACTTGCCTTTCTATTTTGCCTTCCGCTAGCCAGTCGTCATAAAATTTGTGTCATGTGTGGTGCTCTTTATCTAAACGAACCGTATTAAAAAGTTATAATTATTCACCGCTTTGGATACCTATGCAACAAGCACCGTTATTCGTGGCTTCAATCAGATCAGTAGATACACTGAAACAAGGTGTATGCACAAGGAAACTAATTAGGGTTGTTCAATAGTCGCTCGGCCGGCAGTATTGCCAATCGCAGTTGACAGAGCGCATAAGTTCATTCGTTCGATCGTTCGATGACCGTGCAACGCAATGCCAGCAGCTGCCTCGGTAATTCCCGAGGGGTCAATAGTGATACACAACTGAAGTGTGCTTAAAAAAATTGTGTGAAGGAATACGTTTCTTTCATCATATTGATTGCTGTATTTCGTATGGCGTATGCGTTTTATCCACATACAGCGTCGTGATTCAGCGTTGCAAAAACATGCGATCAACGATAAATATTTTTCTGTTGTTCTCTACAGAAGTGCTACAACGATTTTCAGTGTTTAAATGTGTTATTAACTATGTTATGTGTGTGTTTTGTTAAGTGCTGCTTAACGTTCTACATCTGTATCTATAATCCTCACGCCACCTTATGCTGTGTGGCGAAGCATACTTTTGTACCACTGTCACTTTTCCCGTACTCTGTTCTAATCGCGAACGGTGCGCGGCAAGAACGATTTTTGGTCCGAGTTCGTGTCATTTCAAGTCGCTCTAATTGTATCTTCATGGCCTTTGCTCGAAATATACATGTACAAGGAAGAAATGTATTGGTTGACTCTTTCAGGGAAGTAAGCCTGCGGAATTTTAACAGTAAGCTTCATCGTCATCCACAGCGCCTCTGGAATAGGATGATTATCTCAACCACGCTTTCACGCTTACTAAATGCAACGCACTGCTCTTTTTTGGATCCTCCCTATTTTATCTGCCAGTCCAATCTGGTAACGGTCTACGGCTGACGAACAGTACTCACTCGCCTACAAAAGGTTTTGTAAGCTACCTTCTTCGTGGGTGGACTACAGTTCCTGAGGTTTCTTCCAATTAATGTCAGTCTGGCACTTGCCTTTCCTGATATTTGTTTTGTGTTGTCGTTCAATTTTAAATTTTTACATACGAATGCTCCCAGACATACAGGGCGTTAGGGGTATAAGGGCAGATATCTTCACTGGTGAATGAGGACAGTGTACTGATTGACATTAGATCAGTAATTACTGCATTTGCAGAAGGAGTAATATGTTTTTAGGTTGGATGGTGCTTCCAAGCACATGTGGCAAGAGTAAGCCACTAATGCTTATTTTCCCCTGGGCAGCAGGTTAGGTATTGGAGTGTGGATGCTTGGGTGCAAAACGGTTAGTCTATACTCATATGCGTAGTCCTCTTAGGAGTAAAGTTACGACTGCACAGGTAACATCGGGTAGTAAACTATGTGGCATGTTCACGGGAAGACTGTTACATGCGCAGAAAAAAAAAACCGACTCACCAAAGTTAATACATATTGAAGTTCACTGATCACAATACTTAACCCCCTGTGTAATAAATATCACAATACTTAACATACTGTACAATGAATATCAGTGGTTTCAGTGCTTGTTCAACGGAGGTGTAGCCATGCACTGACGGAACTTGTCGCCTTTTTGTGCACTTTACGTTACATTTGTTTATTTTGAAACCCAACAGCTAATACCTGCACCAAGATTCGATCATCTGCAGCTCCAGCTGCATTTCAATACAGTTTTCTTGCATTGCGACTTCTCTGTGACATCATTCTCGAGCAGAGTCATGGAGCTTCAGGATGCCTCAACAATCTTAGCTACAGTTAATTACCACCAACAACCAGTTTTTGAGGAAATTAGAATGTCTATTACTGATATTAGCTCTCGACATGTCTGCATTTGAGCTGTTTAACTTGACATGAAGGCAGTCAGACCTTAATGAATCAGTGACATCATGCAAATTCTTGGAAAAAGTAAAGTGCGGTGATATTAGGTGGATCGGCCACGTAGACTTAGTTCATAGTAAATTAAGAGGGAAGCTTTGACTAATTGGTACTACAAATGCAAAAAGTAGTTCCTTTACTACGGAATCGTTCATAGCACTTGGAAATTGTATGAGCCTAATATAAGAATGAAACAATACGGAACTTCAAGCCTATAGAAAGAAGAGTAACTCCTCAGTGCGTTTTGTTGGCAGGAGAGTGTAGTAACAGTGCTGAGTTACCCGATTCGGTAGAATATCACTGGAGACCCCACTTAAAAATACCAAGGACCAGTTTTGAAAGCGGAATACACATAAGTTGTTAATCACCTAACATATCTCTGCATAGAGAGCGTGAAGATAAAATAAGGATAAGGCCAGGGGGCACTGAGGAATGGTAACCACAATTCTTCAATTGTGAATCGGCCGGGAGGCAACTGCAGTATACGAGGGTTATTCGGAAAGTAAGGAACGATCGGTCGCGAAAGGGAAACCACAGTGAAAATCCGATGAAGTTTTGCACAGGTGTGTTGGGCAGTAGCTCTAGTATGCCAGTCGATCGCGTTACGTCGTTCTTTTTAGTTCTGAGCACACAGGGAACACATAAAGATACCTATAACAATAGTGTCTCCCGCCAAGCACGAGGGCCTGGTGAAAAATTTCGCCTGAAGTTATGCAGCCAACATTACATAACTGTCATGCGTTTTCTTCTTCAAGACAATTTTCAGCCGCATTCTGCAGGGGCAATAGAGATGCTCCTGGATCGTTTTCAGTTGGGAATGTTTGATTACCCACAATACGGCCCGTAATTGTCTCCCTCTGAGTTTCATCTCTGCTCACATGAACCGCTGGCTTTAAAGACAACGTTTTGGCACAGACAACGAGCTGTGGGCCAGCGTAGAGAATTGGCGGAAAGCACTGGCGGCTACCTTTTATAACGCAGGTATTGGAAAGTTGGTACAACGCTACGACAAACGTCTAAGTCGGATCGGCGTCTATGGAGATAAGTAGCTGGAAGTTGTAGCTAACTGTTGCAAATGAAACAGTTTTTATTTTCACTGTGGTTTCCATTTCGCGACCTATCGTTCCTTACTTTCCGAATAGTCCTCGTATTTTGAGATTAAAGTTTTGTTAATGTTAAAATTCCTTGTCGTCGGTCTGTTGTAATTGTCTTCATAGTGTGCTGCATTTTAATGAAAGTAAATGTCAGTTTGTCAAGGTGTCATCACAACTAAAATTGTCAGCTAAATGTTACCGCATAGATTCAAGGTGCAGTTCATACAGTTCAACACATACGACGAGTGTCAATCTAAAACACACACGTCCACAGATGGCCACTTAGACGCAAAGTCCAAACAAAGTAAGTTATACATCCCAGATTCTAAGACCACTCCAGGGACGCAGGCTTGTAGGCATCGTCCAGTTAGTAAACACTCGTAGGTTACAGAAGCTTCATTTGTGTGGCCAGGAATTACAGACGCTAACTTCATGGCCGCTCAATTGTAACTCGATAACTACTAGTTGGTAACTCGTTGACGACTCGCAGGTGACTGTTGGGTTTCAAGACTTCACTGCCGACTTGAACAGACTGCTCGATGTGATTCGGCTGCCGTCGTGATTCAGACTTCCACTGCTGACATGGAGCCGTGGAGCCTCCCAAATGCCAGGAGACTGGAAGGAGACGCATGTAATGAAGTACTGCGGCGACGTTTGCGCTGCCTGTGAGGTGCCTCCTTCTACATGCGTCACCATAAACGTGTTCTTTCATAATTGATTCCAGTCCAGGAACTGTGTCCTCTTTTGTTATAACGAAGAAACGAACATAGTCTGGATCACAACTTTTTACTACCAACTACTAGTGACAATCTGCACTGCAAATCATCTTCATATCTGCCAGTGCAAAGTGCAGTTTGTCAAAACAGGACAAACTGCATTTTGCAGCGCCAGACATGAAGATGAACTGCAGTGCAGATTGAAAAAGAATGTTGGTAATACAATAGTTCTGATCCAGTCGGTGTCTTTTATTTATTAAAACATGTTGTTAAGCTGTTGACATCTGCCAAGTAGGCAACCCAGCAAACATATCTGTACTGCAGCAAAGCATAAGCCCTGGGATACAGTAGGAAAATAGCCCCTTCCATACATGTATGAAGGATTTGCTGAGAATACAGGTAGCTGCCGCGATCTCTCTGGTGGAAGTCTGTTTAAGAGGGGCAGAAGTTCAGACCACACAGGAAGGGGAAAATGGTGGAACATTTTCCCAGTGTTTTAATTAGGATATACAGGCAATTCGAATTTCCCACATTTAAATCTAAATTTGAATTTCTTTCCCTTTTTTACTTTGGAAAAGTAATTTTCCCATTGTCTTGAATCTGCATGCAGCAAAAGTGAGCCAGCTATCTCATCTTGAGAATTTTCTCAACTGAAATCTGGCCGAAGGATGTGGGAAGGAAAGAGAACATCTAGCAGCAAGCAACCGTGCTGTGAAAGTGGCTGGATAACTACTGATACTTAGGGAATAACTTTGCCCACATGACTTCTAGCCTCCTTAGTCCAACTGCGCACATCTTTTGCCTGATGAAGACGACTGGCAGTTGTCGACAAAACGGTGGAATACTTTAAAAGATAGCATACTCACATATTTAGAAAAATGGACTGTAATTCACTGCCCTAATAGTGTTTGCAGAAAGTGCTGTGTACTTAGTGAGTAAGGGACATAAGAGACTACTGCCCATTTTATTCAATACGTTGAGTGTACTAATGGCGTTTTTTTAGGAATTTATTACTTTTACTCTGCAAGAGGTTGATTTCGTTGAGGTCTTAATTAATACAGAACTTTGCTTATATTTTAGAAGTGTAATCCTCCATTTGCTTAATTATCTGAGTTAATATTTTTAAGCATTTATTGCTAATACTGAAACAGTACTACAAGAGTTTCTGTTTTGACCTTAGGTATATGTAATAAATATCATTAATTTTTAAGGACTGAACATTTTACTCTAATTGTTAAAAACTTTGTCGTGTCTGACTCACGTAAAGGCATTAGTCATCGGATTTTGTTTTTGTAATATCCTTGTAACACATGCTATGAATTCAGTTTCCTTTGTGGAAGTCAGAATGTCAGTAGCTTTTCCGTGTGACACCCGTAACTTTTGTAGAACTTAAGAGTTGTCCAGCAAAGGCAGAGAAAAGTAAAAAAAAAAAAGTGTGTAGTAGAAATAATGTTACTAGGTGATTCGACCAAAACATGAATCCTTAATTTCAAACAAATCAGAAGTTATTAACGAGATACACTCGGAACTGTTGAAGTCAAAGGTAAGAGCGGAACAGAAGAATGGGGATGAAGTGTACAGATAGACGAACAACTGTCTTTAGCAGGTGCACATTGTGTGGAAAAACTCATGGCCATTTGGATTAGAACTAACGATATTCATCTGATATGTTACGTTCCAAAAGAGTGCTAAAAATGAAGTGGATAGGTAAAGCATAAAATGAAGAGAATAAACGGAAAACTCACTCTAGGAGAGGGGACACGTTGGTGGCTGATTCGACATGTATTAACGTGATATCTGAGTGAAGCACTGGAGAGGGAAACTATAGAGACATGCAAAGACTGTAAAGACTGCAATCCGAAGCCCATATGGAATGACAGGTATTGCTGAGACGAAGTTTCTGCTACAGAGCAGTATCAGGAGCGAAAAAAGGTCAGAGTTAAGCAATAAACGGGGTAAGTGTATGACTGGAAGAAATGAGTCCAAAGTTTGATAAAGAAAGACTGATAAATAAATTATCTCACTTCTAACAGTCTACTACACTAGAGTGACCATTTCTCCTTGTTACTACTAAGTAATTTTGTTTTATAATAAACTAAATAATTACGAAAAATTTCTTACCTGTTTCCCGATGTATTTTGGATACCAATACGTAACATTTCCTATGGTGTTTCACTTTCCTCAATCACGTGTAAGAGTTAATGCGTACGAAAACAGCGTACGAGTGAAATTTGTTGGAAGAGCCGTGTTCGACTGCATGTACTTGATTTGAAGAAAAAGTCAATATTTATTAAAAAATAATATCATAATTTTATTGAAAATAATAAAACAAATGTATCCTACATTCTAGAATAGTGTTTATCAAAAGTTGACAACATGGAATTTCAAAACTGTGACATCACTTTACTGCTGTGTAAGAAATGATACCACTCATTGTACAAATGTTTATAGAAGTCTCGTATACGATTCTTGACTCAAACACAAGGGAGACACATCAATAAAGATTTAAAAACATAGAACTATATGTTGCCTCAACTCACAACTGTCTCACAATGCTGGTTCATTTTTCTTTGTTGGTTGAGTGTTACGATTACAGAAAAATAACACCCATTACTAAGTATTGGCATACCTTGTCTTCTTCTCTTCGTATTTGGAGATTCTAACAACATTGTCCGTATTCACTTCATTTCTGTTCACCAACATCAGATGAACATGCCTTACAATTAATGAAACTCATTAATGGTTCAAATTTGTAACAAATTTAATAGCCCATGACTTCACTGGGTAGATACACACTGACCAGTCCTTTCGTTACCAGAACTTTGCAAGCGCACAGCGCAAAAAATGTTTGAATAATATTGACGGGACACCAACATAGAAGAGATGTTGAGCCGTGTGGAATATGAAAGTGAAGTGCGCATTTTTTCCTGGTGATTCAAGACAGATGCCGAGCACCAGTCACCGCAATCTAGTAAAAAACAGAAAAAATGCTTAAACCATCTTTAATTTGTTCCACCTTCAAGTATTCAGCTTAACTGTCAAAAGATCAAATTAGCAATACAGCAGTATTACGGTAATCTTGTCTAAAGAATTCGTAACAGAAAATGGTACAAAAATCCTAACCAGTTACACTGCATCTCGTTTATGGACATTTGTGTACAAATCACCAGCCAAGGAATTTAAATTGAAGAACCATCTTAATTGGAGAACAAAACAACAAGTTTACTGTCATAAATAAAACGGTGCATGGTAACAGTAAACTTGTTGTTTCATTTAATGTCAATAACAGTCACGGTAAAGCCTAACCTAAAATGTTCGCATTTAAAGTTAATTGGAGAACAGAGAAACGTGGCATTTTAATGTGCTACAGTAACTCGTGGGACTATCGGAATTTTCTTAAATAGGAGACAGAAGATAATGAGACCAGTAAAACTTAGATTATTGTTCATCGATTGAAGCATTGCACGCCGACCTCAGCTGACAGCAATCTTCAGTAGGTGTAGCTTGCGTTGTTGACATGGTACCTGTAAGAAAATTCAGCACATAGAAGACAGAAGCCTGCAGTGCACTCTGTAACACCAAAATACCACACAGTTGTTGTTTTGATTATAAACGTGGTAGCTAGGTAAGGACAAGATGCACTGTCTTGTAGTAGATAGCTTAACTACACATTATGTCCATGGGAAGAGTTTTCGTTAGGCTAGATACATACACGCATCAACTTCAAACTTGCCAAACTGCCCCCCCCCCCCTCTCTTCCCCCCCCCCCCTCTATCTCTCTCTCTCTCTGTCTCTGTCTATTTCTCTCTCTCTCTCTGTCACACACACACACACACACACACACACACACACACATGAATACACACACACACACACACACACACACACACACACACACACAGTCACAATGGTTCTACTGAGATCAGAATTGGTCTTGTCAGGAATTTAGGTACGGAACTACTACTATTCTAGAGCGTAATGTTATCTGCACCACATTACACGCTAGTAAGAAAGCACAGTGTGTGGTCATGTAGTTCATACTATCACGGACAACAGTTTAGAATGGCATGAGACATGGGAGCTAGAATGATGATTTGTGCTCTTCCAGGATTATTATTCTTTCTTAAGAAAATATGCCACTCACATTCGTGATAAGATGGCTGTCAGTGTTGTATTACCCTGTAGGTAAAAAGCGCTGATGTTTCCAGTGTGGGTAAATGAGCCCCTCATTCAGGAACCATGAACTGTCACAGAAATGGAGGCCCTGGTCCTTAAATATCTGCACTCTTATATCCAATAAACAGTCGAAAAGCAGAATACTGGCACTGCCAGAACGACAAAAAGATAACAGGAGAAACAGAGCAGTTTTTCAGCCAACAAAGTGAGGAATGCTTTCATCAGAATGTTTCCCAATTCATTCATCTTTGGCACAAATGTCACATTATGTGAGCGAAGTCCTGGATAGCGATTTCTTTCATGGTGATGAGACAAACTTTATGACTGCCCCTGTAACTGCAGCTGGAAGAGGGATAGCAGGCCGCGTGGGATTAGCCGAGTGGTCTAAGGGGCTACAGTCATAGACTGTGCGGCTGGTCCCGGCGGAGGTTCGAGTCCTCCCTCGGGCATGGGGGTATGTTGTTGTCCTTAGGATATTTAGGTTAAGTAGTGTGTAAGCTTAGGGACTGATGACCTTAGCAGTTAAGTCCCATAAGATTTCACACACATTTTAACATTTTTTTGAGGGATAGTAGTTCCTAGTTGTGCAGCTGAAAGCTGTGTTTGGAGCCGGTTGTTGTCATCATCTAGAGTATCCACTGTCTGGCCGGCCGGCTCCTGAGGCTGATGACGTCACGCAGGTAGTGCCGCTCAGCAGCTGGCGTTGTTGCCGCGCATAGAGATGCTCATGCGTCGCTCGGTGCGCGGTTGGTTGTGGGGGTGCGGCAGCTTCCAGAGGCGCGGACGCGACAGCAGGTGGCCGTCCGTCGAGGCCCGCGCGCGGAACGCTGGGAGCGGGTCCACGCTGACGTCAGCGGCCGCGCGCCCCGCCGGCTGGTCGCCGCCCGCCTCCGCCTCCCCCTCCTCATCCAGCTCCACCTCGGTCCACCGGCGCCCTGCGAAAAGTCAGGCACCACAGTAGAGGGCCTTACGTATCGTGGATAATAAAGTAAGTCACAAATTATGATGGCAGGCCTGGCCTGGTGGGGTTGTGGGCACGTGACGCAGTCACAATCCGGAGCAGGTATGGACGGGGATCACCCTAGAGAAGATATTGGTCGCAAATGGGGAAATCCATTGAGATAAGCGACTTTGACAAACGGCACATTATTACACTACTGGCCATTAAAATTGCTACACCAAGAAGAAATACAGATGATAATTGCGCAAATATATTATACTAGAACTGACATGTGATTACATTTTCACGCATTTTTGGTGCATAGATCCTGAGAAATCAGTACCCAGAACAACCACCTCTGGCCATAACGGCCTTGATACGCCTGGGTATTGAGTCAAACAGAACTGGGATGGCGGGCGTGTACAGGTACAGCTGCCCATGCAACGTTAACACAATACCACAGTTCATCGAGAGTAGTGAATGGCGTATTGTGACGAGCCAGTTGCTCGGCCACCATTGACCAGACGTTTTCAGTTGGTGAGAGATCTGGAGAATGAGCTGGCCAGGGCAGCAGTCGAACACTTTCTGTATCTAGAAAGGCCCGTACAGGACCTGCAACATGTGGTCGTGCATTATCCTGCTGAAATGTAGGGTTTCGCAGGGATTGAATGAAGGGTAGAGCCACGGGTCGTAACACATCTGTTCAAAGTGCCGTCAATGCGAACAAGAGGTGACCGAGACGTGTAACCAATGGCACCCCATACCATCAAGCCGGGTGATATGCCAGTATGACGATGACGAATACACGCTTCCACTGTGTGTTCACCGCGATGTCATCAAACACGGATGCGATCATCATGATGCTGTAAACAGAACCTGGATACATCCGAAAAAAATGACGTTTTGCCATTCGTGCACCCAGGTTCCTGTCTGTGATGCAGCGTCAAGGGTAATAGCAGCTGTGGTCTCCGAGCCGATAGTCCATGCTGCTGCAAACGTCGTCGAACTGTTCGTGCAGGTGGTTGTTGTCTTGCAAACGTCCCCATCTGTTGACTCAGGGATCGAGGCGTGGCTGCACGATCCGTAACAGCCATGCGGATAATATGCCTGTCATCTCGACTGCTAGTGATACGAGGCCGTTGGGATCCAGCACGGCGTTCCGTATTACCCTCCTGAAGCCACCGATTCCATATTCTGCTAACAGTCATTAGATCTCGACCAACGCAAGCAGCAATGTCGCGATACGATAAACCGCAATCGCGATAGACTACAATCCGACCTTTATCAAAGTCGGAAACGTGATGGTACGCATTTCTCCTCCTTACACGAGGCATCGCGACAACGTTTCACTAGGCAACGCCGGTCAACTGCTGTTTGTGTATGAGAAATCGGTTGGAAACTTTCCTCATGTCAGCACGTTGTAGGTGTCGCCACCGGCGCCAACCTTGTGTGAATGCTCTGAAAAGCTAATCATTTGCATATCGCAGCATCTTCTTCGTGTCGGTTAAATTTCACTTCTGTAGCACGTCATCGTCGTGGTGTAGCAATTTTAATAGCCAGTAGTTTATCTTTCATTGAACACTGATGTACAATGCAAAATAATGCAGGTACATGACACAACTTTGTAAATAGTCACCAAATCTCTGTAAACAATAGTCAGAACATTCTACTATTCGTCCGATTTCTCGACTGTAGAAATTCACTCCTTGATGATGGAGCCCTGCTAGAACTACTCTTTCCTCCAAGATGTTCTTTCGTTTTGTCGAATAGATGGAAACTGTATGGCGTATTATGCCAATTAGCTTCAGCCATGTGTGCACAAGGCCTTGATCAAATTGGTGGCACCATTTCGCCATGGCTGGACGAGAAATTCCATTTGGTCTATTTGCCGCCAGTACTTCACAGTGAACATATTTTCAATGTAGGCATTCTGTCCTCAAGAATAGCACTATCTCGTGTACTTCAACTCTGGAATAACTTTCCAGTTGCCACCCAATTTCACTCACAGCTTGTTCAGAATGTTTAAATGTGTGTGAATTCCTAAGGGATCAAACTGCTGAGATCATCGGTCCCTAGACGTAAACACTACTTAAACTAACTTATCCTAGGACCAACACACACATCCATGCCCGTAGGAAGACTCCAACATCCCGCGGGAAGGGCCGCGCAATCCGTGACATGGCCCCTCGAGCCGCGCGGCCACACCGCACCTCTTCACAGCTTGTGATGCACCTATTATCCGCACTATGGTAGAACTGCAGGATACTCAGAACATGAACTGTCTTCTGACAATGCAGCACTCTTGTTGCGCTATGGTCTTCACGTGACATTTTGTAATTTACTTTCTCAAGTCCCAACATAAAACGTGGTGAAGCGCCATCCTCTTTCTAAAATGCATCAAAGGACTTCTCGGGGTAACACCAATTTTGCCTGGTACTTAATACTTTATTTATCTGTTTCGTCACTGGTTCCAATGTAGCAAGGAAAAAACAGAGGTTAAGGTCACGTCAAGAACCATATCAAGAGACCCGGAGTACAAACTCGGTTTGGGGAATGAAATCGGCCATGTCTTTTCACAGGAGACATTTTCCATAGGTGACTCAGGGAAACCACGGGAAACCTACATCTGGATGACCGGACGGAGATTCGAACCAGCGTCGTCCCACACCCGCGTCTAGCGCATTACCACTGCGCCACCTGACTGGGTATCAGTCTACGTTTTGTACGTATCTGGATAGAAATACAGATTGTTTTGTAGGGGCACTGTAGTCTAATCTCGCTACACGGTGCTCAGAGTAAAGTTCAAACTGGCGTGGAAAACGTTCACAAACGGTACAAGCCGGGAAACGACGAGGTGCGACTTCACCAAGGAAGTTGCTGGATGAAAAATTCAATAACGGGCACCTACTTCTTGGCAAGCAACAAATGAGTAGTCCTGGTTGTAGAAAAATCAAAACCCAAGTCCAAACCAAGGTAACTAACACAGTACTATAGCGGCGCATACAGGAGCACTTCATCTAAACATGCGACGTGCTTTCCGGCAATGGTGCTCACTTCTTAATCCTTTCACTACCACGATAGGCCATCAGAGAACCAGTGGAATTTTGATGCCTCTTGTTGATGTGTATCCGTGTCCCAATGGTAAAGTGAATCCTATTAATAGTTTTCAGAACTCTTATAATTGCAGATTGCACCTATAGGTTCGCCGTTAACACTTTGTTTCTGTTACATCGAATTATCTCGCAATTGCAGAAAGGCAATCCGATGAAAAGGTTTGAAAAGCGGGCTACTATCCAGCCAGCCCGATAATTCGTGTCAGGGAATTTCACACAGTTATTGACGTCTGCCGCGTAACAATTCGTGCCCAATGATGTGCGTCTGCTTTCTCTAGGTCTTTTAGTTTTTGCGCATGCATCTCCTGAAATAGCTAGAAATATTTCTTTTCATGTTTTGACTTAACGCCTACGACACTAATTAAAGTTCCCATATATTAATGTTTTTCATTCAGAAAAAAAATTATAGTGAAACGATTAAGGCGAGAACCAAACGATTTGCTCATTTCAGTCTTATGGCGGCCTCTGTCATCTCACAGATCAATGCCTATTCTCCGCTCCCTATCGAGCTGACTAATAGATTCCACTTGAATGTGGCTGCCCATCGACAGAAAATCCTCGTCGCTATTTGACAGGGACGTAATACTGGGGCACCATTATGAAGCAATAATCCTGAAAAATACGCTGAATGCAAGTTAATGCTCATTCTCCTCCTACAAGGTTTCCGCTTTGAAATGGACATCTAGAGCAATATCTGTGGTAACGCCAAGAAATTAAAGATTTTGTAAAAAAAAAAAATAAGGTGGTCTCGCTCTGGAAATGAACAGTATAGTCAGGGACCGATGACCTCAGCGGTTTGGTTCTACAGGAACTTACCAGACATTTCCAACTGAACAGTATATTCAATCATAATCGAGTCAGTGAGTGCATGACTAGCATGTTCTAATAACGGTGTGTCACTCAATGGTCGGTGCAATGATCGTGCTGTGTCTATAGGATGGCGCCTTTACGGAATTACGGCTTGGAGGTGACCCGGTTACAGTTCGGACCTATCCGAATAACATCTCTTGTTTAATTCAGTGATCAGTAAATTGTGCAACATCTCTGGTCAACATTTTCAGCTGATGTTGTGACGTTTTTGTGATGTGATAGTGCGTGTGTTAATCTTCAAAATTTCCACTTTGGCTGGCGCTACAGTAGCATTATGCCTATGTATTGACATCATTTTCGCCAGACGACTGTTTGAGTGCGATAATCAGTTTATTCTACTATCTATTTCGGTTTGCAGCCACTTTCAACTGCTTTTGAAGCATCTATGCGCATGGCTAAAAGGAACAGCCAATGTGTGAAATACCTGACATCGTCAACCACCATGGATGTATAGAGAAACATCAAATACAGTGTCAGATGTGTGTTCATTCGTAACGATGTGCATAAGATGTGGATATAATCACTGACCAGACAGCGGTATCAGAGCCTAACTGGAGTCTCAGATTAACATTATGAAACAGGAAACGCCTCCATGTTCAACTGTACGAAAGAAGTATTACAAAACATAAGCTCTTTTGGGCCTCCTTAAAAAAATTAAACATCTACTATCGAGTGTCAAAGAAAGATTGAGTTATCATATCATATTATTTTCATCTTTGTTACCTGCGACGCTATTTTGAAAGCAAATGCATTGTCTTCACACTGTGTGGGCAAAAACAGGTATGGAAATTGTCTCCTTGACGTCAGTGTAGTTGTACTGTTTGCGTCAGACTCGTTATTGGATAGACAGAATTGACAAGTGTTTTGGAGTTACTTACACTTCCTTTACATTGTGCTATGACACTGTTAGGTAACGCTGCTTTTTGTCCACATCTACTCCTCTCTGAAGGGGAGTTACTATCAGTTATCTGTGCCATCGTTACTTTGTATGTTGTTGACTCTAATACACCTAGCACCTTAGATTTTGTAATATATCGGCCCTATGAGAACGGGTGAGGACTTTGGGGGGAGGGGGGGGGATTGGTTCAAATGGCTCTGAGCACTAAGGGACTTAACATCTGAGGTCATTAATCCCCTAGAACTTAGAACTATTTAAATCTAACTAACCTAAGGACATCACACACATCCATGCCTGAGGCAGGATTCGAACCTGCGACCGTAGCAGCAGCGCAATTCGAGACTGAAGCGCCTAGAACCGCTCGGCCACAGCGTCCGGCTTCTAAGGAGTAATGATTCGGATAACTGTAGTGGGTGCATATGAAGTTCGTGGAAACCAGACGGACAGCTATGACAATAAGGCTTGGCGGATAGCGTGTGATGGTCCAGGGTTGTATTTTCCTCTTTGAGGTCGGCCCACTACGTTTGATCTAGGACAAAACGAAATTTTACGGAACGAGAGGTACCCAAAACAGTGGTAACACCGTTGGAGACGTCTTTTCGTGTACCAGTATGACAATACAGCATATCTCAAATGAAACACCATTTCAAAATTATGCAAAGATTTCGAACTTGCTTGCAATCTTCAAAAATGTGAAACTCTTCGCTGGAAAAACACAGAAAATGGCTAAAATATCAATGAGCCACCAATGGACCAAGTCATCTGACACAAATAGTTGCATGTAGGAATACGGGGATACGATAATGATATAGCTAAAATCGCAAGTAAATCATGCGACAGACTTCAGTTCACTAGTAGCATACCGGCAACAGGCTGTAATTCTATGAATCAAACTGCTTTCGAAACAGACGTGCGACCCACCCTAGATGTGCCGATGGTTGTTACTATTACAATCGACAGAGGTATTGACAAAGGTATCGTCAGTCAGTCGACCTCTTTGAGCGGTGAGAAGTGGGCTGAACGTTTCGACTGGAAAGACAGTAATGTGTTTACGAGTCGCTTAGACGGAAACACCGCCGAGAGAAAGTTTGGGTGACTTATTTGGGCGAGGGGACCAAACAGCGAGGTCAGCGGTCCCATAGGATGAGGGAAGGACAGGGAAGGAAATCGGCTATCCCACTTTCAAAGGAATCATCCCGGCTTTTGCCTGATGCGATTTAGGGAAATCACGGAAAACCTAAATCAGGATGCCGGGCGCGGGTTTGAACCGTCGTCCTTCCGAATGTGAGTGCTGTGTGTTAACCACTACGCCACCTGGCTCGGTGCCGAAAGAAAGCTGTTAGCTCTTGAAGGAAGGGTAAATAGTGTAGTTTCTGCACCGTCGAACAGTACCGCGTTTAGCTGCACTGTGGTAACGGGCTTCTGGTTAATATTTGCTGGTGTTGTAGTTATACTGGAGTGCTTCCCGGGCGGGAGAAAGTCTTTCCAGATACAAAGTACGGCATACGGCTGAGTGTTTACAAGGAAGTTCGACAAGCAGTGCTACGCTGGGGCGCGCTCATATGATGCCTGTCGGGTCAGTTTTGAACTCTAGGATATGATGATGATGTGACCCGGGTTTGGAGTGACTTTCTTGCTGTATACACTCTAGTTTGTGAATCTTAGCCTAAAGATTAGTGCAGCCGGTATACTGTAAGCAGAATAGTAATTATTTCAGGTTGCTTAGACATACGCCAAGAACTACGGTGGTTCGTCTGTGTTGATGTTACGAATATTGCGGTGCCAATCTTGTGCCATACTATTAAATGTTTTTTTGTTTCAGATTTATGGCACCAAGTAAAATTGCGGTCTATGATCTGCAAAGTCGCGGATAATGTGAAGCTTACTAAGTAAACATAAGGCTCGCGTTAAGGATGAGGTTACACGTATCTGAGGTGACATTAGAAGTGTTGCACGTCTCACCGCACTTTATTATGGTTTCTTTGAACTATACGCCTTACCTTAAACTATTAAAATCGTCACCTTTCTAAACGAGATTTAAAAAGTTAGTGTCACGCAATTACCGCTACTGTTAGTTCCGGCTTGCGTACGACCTACCGTTAGCATGCGTCTAAAGTATGCATGTTTTAGGAAACCGAGTGAATTATGTTCAAAGATATATTGTGAAGCTGGTTTATGTAGTAATGAAAGAGGACGTTAGTAGCCGAACTGCTCGTTAAGAGATGTTCAGCATATGTGGAATGTATGACGTGAAGGGTACTGCGTCTATGACTGATCAAATTACATGCCAGCCAACCTGTAACTTGTAAACTTGTTGTTGTTTTACTGAATGCTTTCTTTAATTTTTTATTAGCAGGACTGAATATGCTTTACCTAAAGTTTCTACATTTTTACGTAATATTTTTTATCCTTTTTGTTTGAAAACGTGTGTTGGCAGTCTATTGTAGTTACATTTAGGGAAACTGTTTTAAAGTTGTTGAGACATTGTGAGAATTTTTCTAAGTTTTGAGAAGACACGCATTTTTAAAGACACTGGCCAGTATCTGCTAACTGCACTGCTACAGTGACGTCAAAAACTTCTTGGCTTAATATTTTGAGAGTAACGATATTCTATTTTGAACAAAGTATAGAAGGATGTTGATTTCGAGGGGTATTTGTTTTTAGAATGAATAAAGTATTTTATATACATGTTAAATAAAATGGATGCTATGAGTGAACCTTTGGTTATACTCCTGTCCTAACGTCCCAATTAGCCACGGCAACTTGGATGGGGTACTTAGATTAACTAACGGAACCTAGCATATTGCTCATCTCTTTAGGACTCATACCAGAAAGGAGATACTGAATATGTAAAAATAATGGCAGCACGAATAGTCACAGGCTTCATTGACACACGGAGAGCCGTCATTAAGCGAGGAATCTAGAAATTTACCGCAACCTCATCCATATCGCTCCCGCTGGGACCACGAAGGCAACATTACAATAAGTACGACGTAGACAGAGGCATTTCAGAAGCCATTCTTCCCGTCCACCATAAGCGATCTAAACGTTGTAGAATGTGAAGAACCTTGTGGCATGCAGAGAACAGGTGTAAACGTATACGTGGGCTAGAGTTGCGTTCTTACCTAAACAATGGTGCGGTAGTTTCGGTAACTGCACAAATGACGTAGTAAATACTAGGGTTACCGGCAGTATTGATAGAATTGATAGGGAAAGAGACATAAATGACTGTGGGAGAGAGAAGTTGGGATCCTACGACTTCGTTTTTTTTGTTTAGTTATTTATTTTGCACATAATTAGAACCGCACATCATTCAGTGTTCGTCCATTGTGTGTTTTATACCCGTACAGAATATGAATTGCATTTTATACGTAATAAGCAGTTCCTTTTGATGCAAGTACAGTTTACAAACACAAACATAAAAATATATAATAAATGTTATTACTGCTATTATTTTGTACGCAGCAAAACGTTCTTCATCGTGATCAAAGGCTAGAGACTCCTGTTATTATTGATAAATGCGGAAGTTGTTTATGAGTAAGAGAAATATGTTTTATATCATGTCGACGAAGTATTTGAACGATGCTTGATATATTTTGGTTCAAATGTCTCTGAGCACTATTGGACTTAACTGCTGAGGACATCAGTCCCCTAGAACTTAGAACTACTTAAACCTAACTAACCTAAGGACATCACACACATTCATGCCCGAGGCAGGATTCGAACCTGCGACCGTAGCGGTCGGGCGGTTCCAGACTGAAGCGCCTATAACCGCTCGGCCACACCGGCCGGCGATATATTTTGGATTGCGGTTTTTTACTTCACCTTTCTGTTGCAAAAATTGCGTTTTCTAGCGCTATATGATAAATCTGTATTGTTTTTCTTTATTTTCAGTATAACATCCCTCTGTTTCACGTTACAAATCAACAGTTTTATAACAAAACCTCAATTAATCGCTGGCCGCTGTGGCCGAGCGGTTCAAGTCGCTTCAGTCAGAAACCGCGCGACCGCTACGGTCGCAGGTTCGAATCCTGTCTCTGGCATGGATGTGTGTGATATCCTTAGGTTATTTAGGTTTAAGTAGTTCTAAGTTCTAGGGGACTGATGAGCTCAGATGTTAAGTCCCATAGTGCTCAGAGTCAATTGAACCATTTAATTAATCGTTGACAATTTATCTTGCTATAAATACTGTTTACTCTTAAGTAACTAACGGAAGGGTGACTATGAACAACAAAAATGTTCCTTAGGTCCCCCGACCCTTTATATACCCCCAATCAGCTTCTGAAGGGTTCACCGCTTCCGATTTTTAGGGGAATCTAGTAAGACACTGACCATATACGTAAAAAAAGCGTTCGTTATGAGGTAACGTCCGATCCGTATGCAGCACACCTAACGTACAGGTAATGCGGCACGACCTTAACTGACCAAAGCTACTAGAAAAACTACCCTAGTCTACAGTCACTTTGGTAGTCTACGGTAGCCTATGGTACACTGATGAGCCAAAACATTATGTTTGCCCGTGTTTGGAACGCAATAGATCACTGAGCCAGCGTATCATGGAGCGGACAGTTTGTTGGTAGGTTTGTGAAGGTATGTGGCATTAGATGTGTATCACGTAACGGGCCACTGATTTGTGTACGCAGTGATGGCGCCAGATAGCGACGCAAATGGGTTTCATAGGATTTAGCCGTCCGGACATCCACAACGCTCCTCAAACCACTGTAGCATGGTTTCTGGCTCCGAGACAATGACAGATGTATTGTTGGAAGATGACATCGCCGACGGGAAAGAGATCAAGGACGAAGGCATTCAGGTGGTTCACGCCTGTCAACGTGTCTTCGGTTACTACCACAGGTTCCGTGCAAGAGCAGGAGAACGCCTCCCTTAGCATAACGCAGCTCCCAGTAGCCAGCCTCTTTTCGAACCGCCGTTCACGTCGACGACCATGGCCATAGTGTAGCAAAAACGTGATTCACTCGAATTGCCAATACGTTTCCATTGATCGACGGTCGAATCCCTATGTTCCTGTGCCCATTGCGACCGTAA
Source organism: Schistocerca americana (assembly GCF_021461395.2). Classification (NCBI taxonomy): domain Eukaryota; kingdom Metazoa; phylum Arthropoda; class Insecta; order Orthoptera; family Acrididae; genus Schistocerca; species Schistocerca americana. Next base: position 595,164,300 of record NC_060125.1, on the reverse strand, counting down.
TTGTTCATGACGTTTGGTCAAGATGTGGACTCTGCTGTGTACTCTGAAAGACTTGTGCGTGCACAAGCACTATGCTCTTTAGGCAGAAATGCCACAGATCACCACCCCTCCTACTTTACAGAGCACACAAGCCCCCGACACCACGTCATGTGAAGAGTCGTGAACGTCCACCCGTTTAGCGCCTAGTGATAGTTCCACTCTCCTTCTACCTCTTTTCATTGACGCTCACGGCAGTAGCCTGTGAACATTCGATCAGTCTCGCCATTTTCGAGGTACTCGTTCACACTTTCTGCGTAATACACTACTGGCCATTAAAATTACTACACCACGACGACGAAGTGCTACAAACGCGAAATTTAACCGACAGGAAGATGATGCTGTGATATGCAAATGATTAGCTTTTCAGAGAATTCACACAAGGTTGGCGCCGGTGGCGACACCGACAACGTGCTGACATGAGGAAAGTTTCCAACCGATTTCTCATACACAAACAGCAGTTGACGGGCGTTGCCTGGTGAAACGTTGTCGTGATGGCCTCATGTGAGGAGGAGAAATGCATACCATCACGTTTCCGTCTTTGATGAAGGTCGAATTGTAGCCTATCGCGATTGCGGTTTATCGTATCGCGACATTGCTGCTCGCGTTGGTCGATGTCCAATGACTGTTAGCAGAATATGGAATCGGTGGGTTCAGGAGGGTAATACGGAACGCCGTGCTGGATCCGAACGGCCTCGTATCACTAGCGGTCAAGATGGCAGGCATCTTATCCGCATGGCTGTAACGGATCGTGCAGCCACGTCTCGATCCCTGAGTCAACAGATGGGGACGTTTGCAAGACAACGACCATCTGCACGAACAGATCACGACGTTTGCAGCAGCATGGACTATCGGCTCGGAGACCACAGCTGCTGTTACCCTTGACGCTGAATCACAGACAAGAGCGCCTGCGATGGTGTACTCAACAACGCACCTGGGTGCACGAATGACAAAACGTCATTTTATCGGATGAATCCAGGTTTTGTTTACAGCATAGTGATGGTCGCATCCGTGTTTGGCGACATCGCAGTGAACGCACATTGTAAGCGTGTATTCGTCATCGGCATACTGGCGTTATCACCCGGCGTGATGGTATGGGGTGCCATTGGTTACACGTCTCGGTCACCTCTTGTTCCCACTGACGGCGCTCTGAACAGTGGACGTTACATTTCAGATGTGTTACGACCTGTGACTCTACGCTTCATTCGATCCCTGCGAAACCCTACATTTGAGCAGGATAAAGCGCGCCCGCATGTAGCAGGTCCTGTACGGGCCTTTCTGGATACAGAAAATGTTCGACTGCTGCCCTGGCCAGCACATTCTCCAGACCTCTCACCAACTGAAAACGTCTGGTCAATGGTGGCCGAGCAACTGGCTCGTCACAATACGCCAGTCACTACTCTTGATGAACTGTGGTATCGTGTTGAAGCTGCATGGGCAGCTGTACCTGTACATGCCATCCAAGCTCTGTTTGACTCAATGCCCAGGCGTATCAGGGCCGTTATTACGGCCAGAGGTGGTTGTTCTGGGAACTGATTTCTCAGGATCTAAGCACCCAAATTGCGTGAAAATGTAATCACATGTCAGTTCTAGTATAATATATTTGTTCAATGAATACCTGTTTGTCATCTGCATTTTTTTCTTGGTGTAGCAATTTTAATGGCCAGTAGTGTAAGAATCTGCCGTATGTCAAAGTCGCTTATCTCAACGGATTTCTCCATTTGCATCCCATATCTTCGCTAGGGTGATCCCCTGTCCGTGTCTGCTCCGGTTTATTACTGCGTCACGTACCCACAACCCCACCAGGCAGAATCCAGCGTCGCGCTGGACAGAGGTCGTAATGTTTTGGCTCATCAGTGTAGTTTCGTAGCTCCAGTGTAGGACTCACCCAGCAGCGCGACCGCGGCGGCCGAGGAGAGTTCGCTGCGTGAGCGGCAGAGCCTGGCGCCCTTGGCGTGCAGCCGCCACAGCCGGTACACGTCCCGGAACACCGCCCACACCTGCCGGCACGTAGACGTGGCCACATCTCTCAGGCCGCACTTCACACCGCCAGAGTCTGCTGAGTGCCCTCACGGGAACAGCCAGAGTCTCCAGTGGTGCGTTACACTGCAAATTCATCTGTTACCCTAGGTACCTTGAAACACTTGGAGTTTTAATCTTCGTTCATCCATTATGGATCGTAGGACGACGGCTGGCATGAAGTTCTTGATGCAATAATTTACCAACAGGCGTATGTATTGTAGAAATTTATTTTATTTTATGAACTTCTATGTGCAACCAATTTCGGCATTACATTCGGCATTTCAGTCTGAGTCGCCTGGGCACCAAGAGCTGTTGCAGGACGATTGATTCACGGGTCCAGTTTTATGGCTCCTTCCGTGTATAGCGATTTTACGACTATGACGAGTGGCGCCTGAAGATGGCATCAATGTAATGCCGAAACTGGTAGCACATAGAAGTTCATAAAATAAAATAAATTTCTACAATACGTACGGCTGTTGGTAAATTATTGCATCAAGAAACTTGAAGTTTTGCTTTAACTTGCACAACAAATGAACAAACATTAAGCAACAGGTGGCACATAATGGCATACAACAACAAATGACACACAGTGTAAGATCATACTAAAAATCAGGTCTTACTAGGCCATACGGAACTAACAACACAATACGAAACAAACTGGGAAGACAAAGTAGTAACACTGATAAATATAGCTGATCTGATATCTAGCAAATAATCTGCAATTGCTGTCAGTCTATTTATGTGGGCCACACATGTAGGAACTTCAGATACACGGAGCATCTAGGACCATTAAGAAGTAACAGCTACCACACAATATTTGCGGACCCGCCGCCCAGCAAACACGGAAACCGATTTGAAAATTCGTAAAACTGTCATTATCTTCCAGCAAAGACCAACAGTAAAAGAGATCATCGTATACAAAAATCAATATATCACGGAAAATATTTACTAAATGATTATAAATCACTCTGCAATAAAACACTATTTGCCACAATAGAAGAACTGTGTAGATAACTTCCACTTCCTCCCCCCTCTCATCCCCCCGCGTACAGAGTAAATGCCCTCAATTTCAGTAATACTTTGAAATTCGCTCGTCACTCTTCAGATAAATGCACAATGAAACAAAGGAACACACTCAGTGACGCTCTAGCTGAGTACTGAAACCCTTTGTTTCTGAGACAAATGGGCAAGGTGCGAGTACACTCGCGCTCTGACGGATCCTTACAAACTTAATGTGTACAGACAGTGCATACATTCCCGGAGTCGACACTGACACTGACAAGATATCGGTCCCGGGAATCCCAAAACATTCGAGAATGTCTTAATTTTAAGGCTGAAGATGGATAACAAATGACAGAACAAGTATTGTTTTCGAACGATATAATCAGAAATTAACAAATTTCTGATATTTTTCCTTTGCTTTCACTGCTAAACATTGCTTCTTGCCATGATTCTAGGCTTTAATGAGTCAGTTTGCGAGTATCAAAACATGTGATATAAAAGGCCGTATCTCCTGATTTCATTCACTTAGAAGCTTAAGTTTCACGCACCACCAATCCCAAAGAAAGCAGGTGTTGACAGATGTGAAAATTACCGAACTATCAGTTTAATAAGTCATGGCTGCAAAAGGCTAACACGAATTCTTTACAGATGAATGGAAAAACTGGTAGAAGCCGAAGTCGGGGAAGATCAGTTTGGATTCCTTAGAAATGTGGGAACACGTGAGGCGATACTGACCCTACGACTTATCTTAGAAGCTAGATTAAGGAAACGTAAACCTACGTTTCTAGCATTTGTAGACGTAGAGAAAGCTTTTGACAATGGTGACTGGAATACTCTCTTTCAAATTCTGAAGGTGGGAGGGGTAAAATACAGGGAGCGAAAGGCTATTTACAATTTGTACGCAAACCAAATGGCAGTTATAAGAGTCGAGGGGCACGAAAGGAAAGCAGTGGTTGGGAAGGGAGTAAGACAGGGTTGTAGCCTCTCCCCAATGTTAGTCAATCTGTAAATTGAGCAAGCAGTAAAGGAAACAAAAGAAAAATTCGGAGTAGGAATTAAAATCCATGAGGAAGAAATAAAAACTTTGAGGTTTGCCGATGGCATTGTAATTCTCTCAGAGACAGCAAAGGACTTGGAAGAGCAGTTGAATGGAATGGACAGTGTCTTTAAAGGAGGATATAAGACGGACATCAACAAAAGCAAAACGAGAATAATGGAATGTAGTCGAAGTACATCGGGTGATGCTGCGGCAATTAGATTAGGAAATGAGACGCTTAAAGTAGTTAAGGAGTTTTGCTATGTGGGGAGCAAAATAACTGATGATGGTCGAAGTAGAGAAGATATAAAATGTAGACTGGCAATGACAAGGAAAGCGTTTCTGAAGAAGAGAAATTTGTTATCATCGAGTATTGATTTAAGTGTCAGTAAGTCGGTTCTGAAAGTATTTTTATGGAGTGTAGCCATATATGGAAGTGAAGCATGGACGATAAATAGTTTGGACAAGAAGAGAATAGAAGCTTTCGTAATGTGGTGCTACAGAAGAATGCTGAAGATTAGATGGGTAGATAACATAACTAATGTGGAGGTATTGAATAGAATTGGGGAGAAGAGGAGTTTGTGGCACAATTTGACTAGAAGAAGGGATCGCTTGGTAGGGCATATTCTGAGGCATCAAGGGATCACCAATTTAGAATTGGAGGGCAGCGTGGAGGGTAAAAATCGTAGAGAGAGACCAAGAGATACTTGAACTGAAGAATGTAGGATTCAGAAGAATGTAGGTTGCAGTAGATACTGGGAGATGAAGAAGCTTGCAAAGGATAGAGTAGCATGGAGAGCTGCATCAAACCAGTCTCTGGACTGAAGACCACAACAACAACAACAACACATGTATGACCTGTAAGTATGTGACAAATTTCAGCTTGATACGTCTACCTGTTCCTCATAAATAGGTTTCGTAACAGTCGGACAGACACGCAGACAAACGGAGAACAAAGTGATCCTATGAGGGTTCTGCTTTTACAGGTTGAGATACAGAACCTTAAAAATGCGTGTAAAACCATCAAAGCTTCCACTTAAAAAAGAGAATTAGTATCTTAACACATCGACAGTCGTCCACGACAAGAAGCAGACCGAGGCTGAGCAAAATATCCTGCGTCAATTATTAATAAAAAAATGTAAGAAATCAATAACTGAATGTCAGTGTCGTAATCAGTTCTTCTTCGTGCTGAATTTAACATGTATGTTATTTCTTAAGTATTGATTCGTGGCACTGTATTGTATCCTTTGATGTTTAATAAGCCACCAGGAAGTAATTTTGAAGATGAAAAGTAATAATTGACTGTTACATGTTTCCTTAAATATTTATGAAGAAATTAATATCAGTTATGTGTTGACGAGGAATTAAATCAGTTAGTCATGTACACTAAAAGAAGTACTTCAAATGAAAGTAGCCAGAAAAGTGGGAAATATCTCTCGTTTTAAAACAATAGAGTGAAACGCAGAGAACCAGTGACTCAGTTCAATATTAAGTGTTATCAGTGATTGGCTAAGAAACGTGATTAATCGAAAGCTAAATTTACGACGAAAAAGCTAAATTTACGACGACTTCAGACAAGCATTCTAACCTTGAGAATATTTTATGCCCTATTCTGTCTCAGGATGAGGGAAGGATGGGGAAGGAAATTCGCCGTGCACTTTCAAAGGAATCATACCAGCATTTGCCTGAAGCGATTTTGGAAAATCACGAAAATCTAATGAGGATGGCCGGACGCGGGTTTGAAGCGTTGCAACTTTTAAGTTGCGTCTTCTGATGTACATAATGCATTACAGAATGCCGCAGAGTAACAGCTGGCGTGGCTAGGCCAAATTCTCAGCCTTTTTCCGTTGATAAAAACCATCGTCAGTGATGAGTGTACAGTCTGTGTTACAATCTCTAACTGTCACCACCTTAATGATCAGAGTATGTTCCTGTGGACTTATGTCAAGCAACGGACGATGCCCCTCGTAAATGTTATCCAGGAAAATGTTGAGTCCAGAAGCCTACACGATTATCTGTGTTTGTTACCAAAATAAAAGTAATCGTAACAGCTGACACCTCGTAGTTCGTGTTGTTAGCTGCTACGATTACTTCTATTTTGGTGACAAACACACAAGAGCAGACTGAACATTTTCCTGGATAAGATTTACGAGGGAAATCGTCCGCGGCTCGAGATAAGTCCACAGGAACATACTTACATCGTTAAGGTGGTGACAGTTACAGATTTCAACACAGACTGTAGACTCATCAATGACGATGGTTTTTATCAACGGAAAAAGGCTGAGGACAAGGCCTACCCACGCCAGCTTTTACTCTGCGGCATTCTTTAATGTACCACTAAACCATATGACATAGCATTATATAGACCAGAAGCTGTAACTTAAGACTTGCGAAACCAGTTGTGTGAGTCCCTAATCGATTTAAATAAATACAGCTACAGCGGACTATTGGGCTTTTCAATCAGTTTTATATTTTAATAGTTTTAACACCTGTATGTAAACACCTGTTATAGTGTATGAATTTGTCAATCAGTTATGTACGAGCATAATTACTTTAGCTAGTTTTAAAACTATCTATACATAAAGAAGTGGTAGTGTACACAATGCAGTACACAGTCAATCGAAAATTCTAATGTATGAATATATCACGACGACGTAACTTGCAGTTGGCACTGCGTGTAAAATCATTACTCGCTGCACTGTGAAAGATTCGCTACGGAAACAGTGGACAACATTGTGGTTAAGCCAGCCCCTCCATCGCCCTTCGGGAGTGCTAGTTCACTAGGTGAAATTTGGGAAGTAGGGAGGGAGATACTGGAAGAAGTGAACCAGTGAAGAAGTGGAGCAGTCGGTAAGAGAAATGCTTGTGTAAGGCAAGGTTCCGGATTTGGACTCTGGTCTCGCTCTTGGTTTAAAGTGCCAGGAAGTTTCAAAACAGCGCAGACGCTGCTGCAGAGTGAAGGCGTCTTTCTGGGAACACTTGAGACAGTTGTTTGGTATATGCTGTTGTGATGCTGTGAGTCGCAACAGCAGGAAAACTGCACGGAGAGTGCAGTGGGTGGGTCACCTGCTCGATGCTCTCGCGCACGGAGAGCTCGTGGAAGGCGGCGCAGGCGGTGTCCCGGCAGCGGCGCAGACCCTCCTCGCGGCTCACCATGCGCTCGCCCCACTGGTCCGTCTTGTTGCCCACCAGCACCACCGGCGCCTCGCCCACCGGCTCCTGCACACACCACGAGCACTGTCAGCGGACACCTCCGTAGCGCAGCCTGCGGAAACTGAGCGGCTGTTAGCTTCCGATTACTTACACATCTCCTGGCAAGAATACAGCATCTGATCAAACGTATACAGACACCTGTATGGAGTGTCTCCACTCTTCACCTTTGTGACTGCTTGAACCCATCCGGGGACACTTTCAGTGAGGTGTCTGCATGTCTGTGGCGGAATGGCAACCCATTCTGCCTCGAGAGCCGAAACCAGAGGTGACGTTGGAGGTTGTGGTCTGGAACGAAGTCGACTTTCCAACTTAATTCACAGGTGTTTCGTTGGGTTCTCGTCGGGAATCTGGACAGGCAAGTGCATTTCAGACTGTTGTGATGCTGCTTTATGACAGGTGCATTGTCATGACAAACAGTCATCGTCTCCATACTATTGGCTTTTTCTCGAGGGAAATGAGGGGAACACACCTTATCCATGAAAAACATCCCCATATTGTAACACCACATCCTCAGTACTTCGCTGTTGATCAGATAACATTCTCCAGGCATTCTCCAAAGTGAAACCTTTCTAAAGAGGGTATATCGCGATTCACCAATCCAGATCACTGGTTTCCAGTCATCCACTGTCTAGTGGCGTCGGCTCTTACACCACCTTAGGCATCGCTCAGCATCGACTGCAGAAATGTGTGGCTTATGGGGAGATGCTCGAGCCCTGCCCCCTGCAGTACTCTTGTTCGCCCACTGCTTGAATACTGCTCAGGGATCCGTACCAGATAGGGTTGATAGAAGAGATAGAGAAGATCCAACGGAGAACAGCGCACTTCGTTACAGGATCATTTAGTACCCGCGAAAGCGTTACGGAGATGATAGATAAACTCCAGTGGACGACTCTGCAACAGAGCCGCCCAGTAGCTCAGTACGGGCTTTTGTTGAAGTTTCGAGAACATACCTTGACCGAGGAGTCCTTCGTATATCTCGCGAAGAGACCATGAGGATAAAATCAGAGAGATTAGAGCCCACGCAGAGGCGTACCGACAATCTTTCCTTCCACAAACAATACGAGACTGGAATAGAAGGGAGAACCGACAGAGGTACTCAAAGTACCCTCCCCCACACACCGTCAGGCGGCTTGCGGAGTATCGATGTAGATGTAGATTCTTTTCAACTGCCTACGCCCAGTTACCCGGAGAGCTGGTAGCAATTTGGAAGTCACAGGTGATTGCTTCCGCTGACTTCGTGTGATTTTTTTACAGACACTCTCTGAAATGTTCCTGACCCATTTTTTACTCAGGTGACATCCAATGATTACTCCACGTTCGAAGTCACTGAGCTCTCGTGCTGCTACTGCTCCTCTACTGACAACACACCACTCCCCGCCTCCTTTTATACTCCTCTCGTGACATCTGGCGCTCACTTCCGCATTACATAGGGATGACTGTATACTTTTGATCAGATAGTATATCTCGATTCATTACATGCAAGGAAAGATATCTGTGACCTCCAGAGAACTTTATACCAGTAGTCATTGCCGATTATCAAGAAAACGTTAAAGCGGAACAGTAACAGGACAGTTATCAGGACTTAGTCTTGCAAACAGCGGCATACATTCAGCTACGAACACGAGAAAGTGGAAGATCAGTGGCACGTAATGGATTTCGTTACACACCATTCTGGTAAAGTCTAATTCAGTTAAAGGTGATTATATTAATCAACTATAAGGTATTAGCACTAGATTGTGGTATTTGTAATTACGTATTTCGATAAATACAAGAGTTCCGAGCATCAAAGGCAGGAATAAAGTTCATTACAATGACTTTATTTACATAAAAGTTTTGTTTTGGACTGGAGCTAATTTGATTTAAGCTTAATAAAACCGAATTACAAAATAATTAACGTCTTTTTGGCAACAGACAAAAACAGTGATGCGTCCTTTGTATTGCTGAAAATCTATCACAGTCATTTTTCCAGGGTTTTACTTAATCTTACTGGAACACTGGCAGGCTGTTATCAGTCTGTTGGTAGCATTGGCCGACGGCAGGGGCAGGTCAGGGCGGCGGCGTGAGGTCAGTGGATGCACCCGCGCGTTTACTGCCCGCGTTGGGGGAACCACTGGTATCGATGTTAAGCACTCTCAACAACTGTCTCTGCGCTTCACCGACCTCTGAGCAGTAACTCATGTTTTATAATCGAATGAACGCACCAGCTGCACGTTTGTTGGCCGGCCGGTGTGGCCGAGCGGTTCTAGGCGCTTCAGTCTGGAACCGCGCGACCGCTACTGTCGCAGTTTCGAATCCTGCCTCGGGCATGGATGTGTGTGAAGTCCTTAGGTTAGTTAGGTTTAAGTAGTTCTAAGTTCTAGGGGACTGATGACCTCAGATGTTAAGTCCCATAGTGCTCAGAACCAATTTTTTTTTTTTTTTTGCACTTTTATTTTTCTTTTAATAGCCGTGACAAGTTTCAGCCTTGAAGGCAAATTTACAGTGGCTACCTGAACAATACCGCAAAAACAGAGTACAATGTAATAAGTTATGTGACAACGAAAGTAATAACAAACATCGTCAAAAACAACATACGAAATAAATAATGTTTTACAACAAGTCGTCGAAAAAGCCATCAAAACAGCATAATACAGTAAGTGATTTTGTACGGCAACACGTCTACAATTTAAGAAAATAACACACATATATATATAATGAAATGATAATTAAATGGACACCCTAGCTGCAAACAGGCGTTGATATACTTCATTGGGGACATGTTGAAAATGTGTGCCCTGACCGAGACTCGAGCCAGGGATCTCCTGCTTACATGGCAGATGCTCTATCCATCTGAGCCACCGAGGGCACAGAGGATAGTGCGCCTGCAGGGACTTACCCCTTGCACGCTCCCCGTGAGACCCACATTCCCAACATGTCCACACCACTACATTCGTAGTGCGCCTAATAGTTGTTTGCCCATCATACTCATTACTCGTGGCAGATTAATCTACCGAGTACCGAGGCATTAACAGAGAATGCGTTGCAGTTCTACCTGTTTAGCGATGGAGCGGGTTTCACAAACCACGGGGTAGCGAATCTACGGAACATGCATTACTGGTCCGTGGACAATCCTCGCTGGCTCAGACAGGTAGAGCGACAGCGACCGTGGACTGTAAATGTATGGTGCGGAATCATTGGCGACCACCTCATTGGTCCTAACTTCATTGCAGGGGCCCAAACAGCTGCAACATACATCGCGTTTCTACAGAATGATCTGCCAACGTTGCTCGAAAATGTCCCACTGGAAACGCGTCGACGTATGTGGTATCAGCATGATGGTGCACCTGCACATTCCGCAATTAACACTAGGCTGACTGACCCTTGACAGGATGTTCGACGGGCGTTTCATAGGACGTGGAGGACGCATAAATTGGCCAGCCCGTTCTCCTGATCTTACACCTCTGGACTCTTTCTGTGGGGTACGTTAAAGGAGAATGTGTACCGTGATGTGCCTACAACCCCAGAGGATATGAAACAACGTATTGTGGCAGCCTGCGGCGACATTACACCAGATGTACTGCGGCGTGTACGACATTCATTACGCCAGAGATTGCAATTGTGTGCAGCAAATGATGGCCACCACATTGTACATCTATTGGCCTGACATGTCGGGACACACTCTATTCCACTCCGTAATTGAAAACGGAAACCACGTGTGTACGTGTACCTCACCATCGTACATGTGCGTCAGTGAAAAAGACCAATAAAAAGGTGTTACCATGTGGACGTAATGTGCTGTTCCAGTCTCTTCTGTACCTAAGGTCCATCACCGTTCCCTTTGGATCCCTACGTAATTCGGTGCTCTCCGATACACACGATCGAACAGCGGAGGAGTGGTACTCAAGCGTCAACTTTAGGTTACAATATCTCCGGAAGTAATTAACATTTTACAATGCAACAAACGGCACTGATTACGTATTTGTTTATATGTTCAGATGTGCTAACAAAACTAACGGGGTTCCATTTAAAAAAACGTAGGTTTGTGTTAAAAAACATACTTCCGTGCATTTTTTTATGGTTTGTATTAACCAATTACACTAGCCCCTCTTCTCAGGTTCGGTCTGTGGAATCGATTCGTCAGTATTTGATGTGGTTTACGAAATATATCCAGCGGTCACGTTAGGTGACTCACCCTGTATATTAAAATTTACGATGTGACATAACGACAGGTGTTTTTAAAAACAATAATTATGATTCATATACATTTTTACCAAGTCTAACCATGTATTTATTTCTCTATCTTGAGCTATGTGTGCGTTCAGTTGCTCCCCGTTTTCTGTCCTACTGGAACACGTATCAACTTACATCTTACCCTGATACCTGGGAAAGGCACCATACTTTCTTTGGGGTAAGAGAGTCACTCGTTATACCTCTTTTGTACTGTTATTTGCAGACGATGCCTAAAAATTACGGAGAAGCATCTTAGTGGAACCAACATTCTTAGTGAATCTGTCAACTCCGAACCCAAGACTTCTAATGAAGCCGTAAGCCCAGAAACTGCATCTAACACAAAGTTTGCAGCTAAGACAGTGACCTCTACTACAATTGAAAAGATTTCACTAATAGCAATTTTGGAAACACCAGAGACAAAGCGGAAGACAACTGCATCGGTGTCGACACACCAGGAAACCCTATAAAGTTTAAAAACAGAGCAACAGGAAATGACTGCCACCAATAAAGTTCTCCAATCTCCAAAAGGGGGAGAGAAATAGAACCGACTGCTGACGACAAGGAGTGCTGTAAAACAGAAAATATCGACAGTCGGCAATTTTAATACACACTTTTATATTTTATTGCTAGACAATAAAATATATAATTAAATTGGTGATGGTATCTCATTTATTTTCCCGTCTTTCACTGATTTTCCGGAAGAGACGATGGCTGTAGTCCAACATCTAAAAAAATTACTACGGGATACAAAAGTTATGATTTTGACATATACATCAGTTTTTAGTTTGAAGAAACCTTACCAGACATGTGTGAGTAACTTAGTTTTGAAAATCTCAAAAATTTCCGTCGTCATTTTATGCAGAATCAGAAAGTATGCCGTCTTGCCGCGCCGTACGATAATAAATTGTATCCCCAGGCAGCTTCTCATTACGACAAGAGAAATATTTACAGTGACAGTTAGGAATCATCCATCTCCTTCCACATCGGCAGCAACACAGTCCACTCGAAAACGATACTCTCAGATATTTTGGAAATTTCAAATTCTTTCATATTGCTGCTGCGGAACCCCAATACGATATAAAATCAGAGCCAAGTAGAATAACTGCTTGCGTAAGGTTCAGAGGCAGATGAACACGTTGTTGACTTGCTCAATTTGTGAAGCTCTTTCGCTTGAAAGAATCATCCAATTTTTCTGAAATTGTAACCATTCGTTTGTCTGTACATGTACGTCACATCTACCGCTTACCGCCTCATTCGGATAATTCCTTATTGTGCATCGTCCTTTTTTTTCCCTTTAGAATGTATAATGAACTTCCGTGATGACTATTAAGTGTTAATTCACTCGACTGCTAGTCTGGAAAGATAAACTGCTAGAGAGTAAACTATCAATAGAAACTCTAATAGAATGTGATAAGGACGTTAGTTCACAGAAAGGTTCGGTCGTACGAAAGATTCATACAGTATCTTTTATTTCACTAATTCATACAACACCTTTCAGCGACCGAATTGCAAGCAGCTGCAGCAGGACTGAAAACTGGGAGTAGAGTATATTTACGCTGCGCTGACATACAATCTTCCTTGTGCAAGAATACGTATGTCTTTCTGCAAAATCTCTTCAGGCATTTTCCACTTTCGTTATTACTGTGTGGTGACTTCTACTCACATCAGCAAGTATGAGAATACGAAAAAAAAGAGATTCCCCAGTAACACACATCTCAGAAGCTATACTTGGCAGCTGTCTAGTAGTACTGAATAATGGTTGGTTGGTTTGGGGAAGGAGACCAGACAGCGAGGTCATCGGTCTCATCGGATTAGGGAAGGAAGTCGGCCGTGCCCTTTGAAAGGAACCATCCCGGCATTTGCCTGGAGCGATTTAGGGAAATCACGGAAAACCTAAATCAGGATGGCCGGACGCGTACTAAATAATGGATGGAGGCCAATGACCGACTGGCCAATGAGGAGAAGACAAGCCATTCACATCACACCATGTTCGCCTTGTTCTTCGTACGTCAAAGAAGTAACTGATACGTTAGTCTGAGATCCTCCTCGACTGAAATCAAAATGATCACTCAAAGAGAAAATATACTAGTACACTGATGCAGGAAAATCAAAGAAACTTATTTTGTTGGTCTAGGTATATTCCAACCAAGAAAAAAATATGAGATTCATACTGTTCCGTTAAAGTGTTATTCCTTACGGGATGTAATAAGTACGCTGTGACATATTTCATTCCACAGAACAAGGAAAAATATTAAGTATTTTCGAAACATTTGGTGGAATCATAAATTCTGTAGAAGTATAGCTCGACGGTTTCTAACAGTGATGGAATATGGGAGACATCGGACAACTGCTTGAAATAAAAATACAGTTATGTCGATGTTGTGAAGGTGTTGAAATCGGAAAAGAAGGCAGTACTGGATGCCCTATTGTACATCACTTAATAATAGATCCAGACGGAGGTATGGAAGAAAGCCAAAGTTTTTCGCTTTAAGCAAGGTTCATCTAGAAAAACATATTATTTTCCACAGAAAAACCGCTTAGGTAAAACGGGGCTAACAACTGCTCAAATTAAATTGAGCTTGCCATCAAAATGAGACAAATCTCGTTAAACATTGTCTTGTATCAATTCACTTTCAATGAAGGCGTGTCTAAGACGTACCCACCTAGAGCAGTTGTAACGAATTTCTATACGGAAAAATTTGTAGAAACAGGCATTCAGATGGCCAAGAATAAATCCATTTCTTGGTTTTACTACGTTGATGACAATTTCGGCATATGACCACCTGGAGAAAAGGAACTCTCAGAACTTCTGCACTGTCTGTATTACATTAATTCTAATATAAAATTCACAATGAAAAGAGACAAAGAAGTTTAGTTTTAACATTTTGATACAGATGTACTTAGAAAAAATGGCTGAACTTTAGGGCACAAGATCTACATAAACCCGACACTTACAAACAGGCACCTTCACAAAAATTCAAACCACCATCCCAAACAGGAAAGACGAAGATTTTGGTGGACCTGGATGGAAGACTCTGTGGGCTTCAGTCCTTGGAAGAAGATTTCCATTATTTAAGAATTACTTTCAGAAGAAATGGGTACTATGACAAAAAGGTCAGGAGCTACGAGAGAGAAAACACCAGCTACAGTGAAAGTTTTCCTCCACTACGTAACAACCGTCACAGATCGCATCAGTTGAGCGCTAGGAAGTCGTAGTATTGACACAGTGTTTAAACCGACAGGAAATGTGCGTGAGTATTCTAATACTGCGCAGGACCTACCCCGCTCGTTTGCTGCGGCACGAGTACGCAAAATTCCTTGCACATGCCGTCAGGTACGCAAAGGAACTACTAAATGAGACATTAACGCATAGCTTAAAGAACACAAAAGCAACTAGTGTCTGGGGAACGCGGGTAAATTGACAGTAGAAGATCATGGAGTCGGAACAGTAACCACCATATTCGAGTCTCTGATACTGTGGATTTATCGATGAACAATCATTACTGCGCTAAGATGTACAGAGTAAAACAGAAAAACACAAAAAATTTCAACAGAAAAGAAGAATGACTGAAATTAGATAAACTATTGGCCTCAGTAAAGCAAGGAGTTCCAACTCTTCTGCAATACGACCTGCGTAACACACGACGGTGATTACCGCGCGATTTATGGCAGCAGTAGTGTGACGTTGGTATCAGACAGTTGCGCTGTTACAGATAAGCGTTTTGACTTTCTGAGGTGATGTGGTTTCAGAAGTCAGCTAAGGAAACTCAATAGTTTCTGAGTATGTCTCCAGCATTAGGGAATGAAACATCAGGCACAGAAACATGCTTTAGCCAACGTCTAATGCCCGTACAACTAAAATCACCAAAAACAACATTTTTCTCCCCTGCCTTTCAGAGGACAGAAAATTCATAAGCTGTTCATTTAAATTTCAGTACCGTTCCTGTTGGTGACGTACGTTACCCTATGATTATCCATCTACCTCAGGAAGGCACAATTTTCTCACAGCAAAATCTGTATTTAATTAAGTATGATATCAAGAGGAGATAATTGAAGACTAGACAACACCATAATGTTATTCCTGTACTCAATATCAGTGCAAGCCTTTAAATAGCTGTATCTTAGAGATCAATAGTGTGACGTCGTGTACAGCAAAAACACAACAAAATTTAATAAACTAAAAGGTAGAATAGTGTTTAGGATCAATAAACGGTTTCTCAAAGGCTCTGTTTGGCTTTAGGGAAGGAACAGCGACAACAGATAACTCAGCTCTGTTGTCTACTATTATACTCAAAGTTTTTGAACGAAGGAAAAGAAAATTATTCTAGTTTTGTACAGTAATAAATCGGGAAGGCTTGATATCCTATCAAATTCATATAAACAGTCTCCAAGTTTATAGCACAACGAAGGATATTACTTAAAATCAAACATAAAAAAATTTGTGCGAAATGACTAAACATTGAACTACAGCGATAGATAATTTATACAGAAAATCTAAAAACTGTTATGCCTCCATCCACGAAAATACTACAGCACACAGATGAGATTTGGATGTACAGTATCCCTTCAGAAAGAACATGCAAGAGTACATAGATGAGGCAATCAAATGCATGAATCGATGGCTCTCTGACACTGGGTTAGAAACAGCAGCCACAAAATTAACACTAATCTTCACAAAGCGCCACATCCCCAAACACGATTTTAGGTTCTCAACTTTTTGCACTAAAATCATAAATTATATTTCTTCGACTGGCTTTTCTTTCCCGTCTAACATATAATTTACTGGAATTCTGCTATAAAACCGTAAATACAGAAAGAGCACTTCACTGTGTGTAGTGGGACGATCGCCTTAGGATATTACTCGACTTCTATACAGCACATAAAAGAGTAGCAATCTACTGTAGCTGTTTTATGTATCATAACGCAAGTAGTCTAATTAAACAATTGAGTAGGTTGCAATGTGGACGAATAGTGGTAAGCTTAGGAGCAATTGCGTGAACTCCTAAACACGCTATACAGTGAGACGACAAAAGTCATGGCATAGTGATGGTGCCGGCAGTATCGCGTGAAAGGGCAGCGAACTTACGGATTTGTCACTTGTACTCAGGTGATTCATGTGAAAAAATGTCTGACGTGATTATGCCCGCACGACTGGAACTAACAGATTTTGAACGCGGGACACATGAGACATTCCATTTCGGAAACTGTTGGGGAATTCAGTATTCCAAGAACCACAGTGCCAAGAGTGCACAGACAATAGCAAATTTCAGGCTTACCTCTCACCACGGACAATGCTGTGGCCGACGGTCTTAGCGACCGAGAGCGATGATGTTTGCGTACTATTGACACTGCCATCAAACAATAAACACTACGCGGCATAACCGCAGAAATCAGTGGGGGACGAACGACGAACGTATCCGCTACGACAGTGCGGCGCTGGTGGGCTGTGTCAGCTGACGACCGACGCGAGTGCCTTTGCTAACATCGCCGATATCGCCAGCAGTGCCTCTCCTGGGCTCGTGTCCATATCTGTTGGACCCTAGACGACTGGAAAACCGTGGCCTAGGTAGATGAGTCCCGATTTCAGTTGATAACAGCTAATTATCTTGAACCCGTGGTCAAGGGGTAGCGTCCTTGATTAGTAATAAACAAGTAAGAAACTTCCTGGCAGATTAAAACTGTGTGCGGACCGAGACTCGAACTCGGGACCTTTGCCTTTCGCTGGCAAGTGCTCTACCAACTGAGCTACCCAAGCACGACTCACGCCCCGTCCTCACAGCTTTACTTCTGCCAGTATCTCGTCTCCTACCTTCCAAACTTTACAGTCTTTACAGACTTTCGAGTCTCGGTCCGCACACAGTTTTAATCTGCCAGGAAGTTTCATATCAGCGCACACTCCGCTGCAGAGTGAAAATCTCATTCTGGAAACATCCCCCAGGCTGTGGCTAAGCCGTGTCTCCGCAATATCCTTTCTTTCAGGATTGCTAGTTCTGCAAGGTTCGCAGGAGAGCTTCTGTAAAGTTTGGAAGGTAGGAGACGAGATACGGGCAGAAGTAAAGCTGTGAGGACCGGGCGTGAGTCGTGCTTGGGTAGCTCAATTGGTAGAGCACTTGCCAGCGAAAGGTAAAGGTCCCGAGTTCGAGTCTCGGTCCGCACACAGTTTTAATCTGCCAGGATGTTTCATAGCAGCGTACACTCCGCTGCAGAGTGAAAATCTCATTCTCTCAATAAAAAAGTACTCGGTCCCGGATTCAAAACCAGCCACTGCTTCAAACTTTGATTTATAATCAGCATGGGTAGCCGAAGGCTTCTGGCGTAAAAAGTCGCTCTCATTCTGCCAACGGCCTCTTCAAAGGGAGCGGAGGAGCGGACAGAGATTCAGGGCACTGTCTTGTCCCTGGGATGGGAAACTATCCCTAAAGGCGGAAGAATCAGCAATGATCAACGGCATGAGAATGCAGAAGACAATGAAAACCACTGTCTTAAAGACACATAACCTGTATCCAGAGGACATGTTGCCTCTAACTGAAAAAAGACGTCATGATGGTCTCTCCAGTGGTAAAAGATTCCGTACTAATCCCACATTCAGGTCTCCAGGAGGGAGCTGCCAAGGGGGAGGCGACCATGAGGAAAAGACTGAATAACTAACGAAAGTATAAGGTTCTAGAAGGCGAGGTGTGGAATGCAGAAGCTTGAACATGGCAGGGGAGCTAGAAAATTTTAAAAGGGAAATTCTAAGGATCGGTCTAGATATAGTAGGAGTCAATGAAGTAATATGGAAAGAAGACAACGATTTCTGGTCAGATGACTACACGGTAATATTGTAAGTAGGCTGTTTAGGTTTTATGTTGGTAACGCCATGTAGCGCTCTGTACGAAAATCACTGGGTGTGCTGTGCGCAGTCTGTGGCCAGTATGCGTTGTTGGAATTTGCTATTGTAGTGTTGGGCAGTTGGCTGTTAACAGCGCGTAGCGTTGCGCAGTTGGAGGTGAACCGCCAGCAGTGGTGGATGTGGGGAGAGAGATGGCGGAGTTTTGAGAGCGGATGAACTGGACGTGTGTCCATCAGAGACAGTAGATTTGTAAAACTGGATGCCATGAACTGATATATATATATATTATGACTTTTGAACACTATTAAGATAAATACATTGTTTGTTCTTTATCAAAATCTTTCATTTGCTAACTATGCCTATCAGTAGTTAGTCCCTTCAGTAGGTAGAATCTTTTATTTAGCTGGCAGTAGTGGCGCTCGCTGTACTGCAGTAGTTCGAGTAACGAAGATTTTTGTGAGGTAAGTGATTCATGAAAGGTATAGGTTATTGTTAGTCAAGGCCATTCGTTTGTAGGGATTTTTGAAAGTCAGATTGCGTTGCGCTAAAAATATTGTGTGTCAGTTTAGTGTTGATCAGAATAAGTAAAGAGCGAAATGTCTGAGTACGTTCAGTTCTGCTCAGCTGTTTGAAAATCAAATAACGTAAGGGGTTTACCAGCACAGTAATTCAATAATTTTTCTAAGGGGACGTTTCAATATCAGCAGCAGCAGAAAAAATGGTATAACAGGTGTAGGATTCATTATGAATAGGAAGGCACGGCAGAGAGTGCGTTACTGTGAGCAGCTCAATGATTGGGTTGTTATCAGAAATGACAGCAAACCAACACCAACAAGGATAGTTCAGGTATACATGCCGTCGTCGCACGCCGAAGATAAGATACAGAAAGTATATGATATTGAAAGGCTAACACAGTACGTAAAGCAAGATGAAAATCTAACAGTCGTGGGGGACTGGAATGCAGTTGTAGGGTAAGGGGTAGAAGAAAAGGTTACAGGGGAATATCAGCTTGAAACAATGAATGAGAGAGAAGAAAAACTAATTAAGTTTTGTAACAAATTTCAGCTACTAATAGCGAATACTCTGTTCAAGAGCCGTGCAGGATTAGCCGAGCGGTCTAGGGCGCTACAGTCATGGACTGTGCGGTTGGTCTCGGCGGAGGTTCGCGTCCTCCCTGGGGCATAGGTGTGTGTGTGTTTGTCCTTAGGATAATTTAGATTAAACAGTGTGTAAGCTTAGGAACTGGTGACCTTAGCAGTTAAGTCCCATAAGGTTTCACACATATTCGAACATTCTGGTCAAGAATCGCAAGAGGAGGAGGTATCTAGGAGGAGGAGGAGATTAGTGTTTAACGTCCCGTCGACAACGAGGTCATTAGAGACGGAGCGCAAGCTCGGGTGAGGGAAGGATGGGGAAGGAAATCGGCCGTGCCCTTTCAAAGGAACCATCCCGGCATTTGCCTGAAGCGATTTAGGGAAATCACGGAAAACCTAAATCAGGATGGCCGGAGACGGGATTGAACCGTCGTCCTCCCGAATGCGAGTCCAGTGTGCTAACCACTGCGCCACCTCGCTCGGTGGGAGGTATCTTGGAAAAGGCTGGGAGATACGGAAAGATTCCAGTTATATAACGTCATAGTCAAGGAGAGAGTCCGAAACCAGATAATGGATTGTAAGACGTAGCAGGAGCAGATATAGTCTCAGATAACGATGTACCAGTGATGAAGAGTAGGCTGAAAATTAAGAGGTTTTTTAGGAAGTATCAATACGTAAAGAAGTGGGATACGGAAGTACTAAAGAATGACGAGACTCGCTTGAAGTTCTCTAAGGCGATAGATAAAGCAATAAGGAATAGCTCAGTAGGCAGTAATGGATATCTGAAAAAAGGGCAATCACAGAAATTGGAAGGAATTACATAGGCACAAAGAAGGTAACTGCGAAGAAACTATGGGAAACAGAAAAACACTTCAGTTGATCGATGTAAGAAGAAAATATAAAAATGTTACAGGAAATTCAGGAATACAGAAATACAAATCGCTGAGAAATGAAATAAATAGGAAGCGCAGGGAAGCTATGACGAAATGGCTGCATGAAAACTGTAAAGAAATCGAAAAAGAAATGTTTGTCTGAAGGACTGACTCAGCATGTAGGAGAGTCAAAACAACCTTCGGCAAGAAACTTCCTGGAAGATTAAACTGTGTGCCGGGCCGAGACTCGAACTCGGGACCTTTGCCTTTCGCGGGCAAGTGCTCTACCAAATGGTTGGTTCAAATGGCTCTGAGCACTATGGGACTCAACTGCTGTGGTCATCAGTCCCCTAGAACTTAGAACTACTTAAACCTAACTAACCTAGGGACATCACATACACCCATGCCCGAGGCAGGATTCGAACCTGCGACCGTAGCAACAGCGCGGCTCCGGACTGGAGCGCCTAGAACCGCACGGCCACCGCGGCCGGCAAGTGCTGTACCAGCTGAGCTACCCAAGCACGACACACGCCCCGTCCTTACAGCTTTACTTCTGCCAGTACCTCGTCTCCTACCTTCCAAACTTAACAGAAGCTCTTCTGCGAACCTTGCAGAACTAGCACCCCTGAAAGAAAGGATATTGCGGAGACATGGCAAGCCACAGCCTGGGGGATGTTTCCAGAATGAGATTTTCACTCTGCAGCGGGGTGTGCGCTGATATGCAAGGTTCGCAGAAGAGTTTCTGTTAAGTTTGGAAGGTAGGAGACGAGGTACTGGCAGAAGCAAAGCTGTGAGGACGGGGCGTGAGTCGTGCTTGGGTAGCTCAGTTGGTAGAGCACTTGCCCGTGAAAGGCAAAGGTCCCGAGTTCGAGTCTCGGTCCGGCATACAGTTTTAATCTGCCAGGAAGTTTCATATCAGCGCAAACTCCGCTGCAGAGTGAAAACATCATTCTGGGAACCTTTGGCAAAATATAAAGTAAGGGTGCCAACACTAAGGGTGTAACGGGAATTCCACTGTTAAATGCAGAGACGACATCGGATAGGTGGAAAGAGTACATTGAAGGCCTTTATGAGGAAAAATATTTTTCTGACGTGATAGAAGAGGAAGCAGGAGTATATTTAGAAGAGAGAGGGGATCCAGTATTAGAATCAGAAATTAAAAGAGTTTGGAGGACTTAGCATCAAATAAGGCAGAAAGGATAGATAACATTTCATCAGAATTTCTAAAATTACTGGTAGAAGTGGTAACAAAACGACAGTTGCCATGGGAGTGTATGAGTCTGGTGACATACATCTGACTTTCGGAAAAATATCTGGCTTGCGTGCCTCAACGATACAGATAGCCGTACTGTAGGTGCAACCACAACGGAGGGGTATCTGTTGAAGGGCCAGACAAACGTGTGGTTCCTGAAGAGGGGCAGCAACCTTTTCAGTAGTTGCAGGGGCAACAGTCTGGATGATTGACTGATCTGGCCTTGTAACAGTAACCAAAATGGCCTTGCTGTTCTGGTACTGCGAACGGCTGAAAGCAAGGGGAAACTACAGCCGTAATTTTTCCCGAGGGCATGCAGCTTTACTGTATGATTAAATGATGATGACGTCCTATTGGGTAAAATATTCCGGAGGTAAAATAGTCCCCCATTCGGATCTCCGGGCGGGGACTACTCAAGAGGACGTCATTATCAGGAGAAAAAAAAACCTGGCGTTTTACGGATCGGAGCGTGGAATGTCGGATCCCTTAATCGGGCAGGTAGGTTAGAAAATTTAAAAAGGGAAATGGATAGGTTAATGTTAGATATAGTGGGAATTAGTGAAGTTCGGTGGCAGGAGGAACAAGACTTTTGGTCAGGTGAATACAGGGTTATAAATACAAAATCAAATAGGGGTAATGCAGGTGTAGGTTTAATAATGAATAAAAAAATAGGAGCACGGGTAAGCTACTACAAACAGCATAGTGAACGTATTATTGTGGCCAAGATAGACACGAAGCCCTCGCCTACTACAGTAGTACAAGTTTATATGCCAATTAGCTCTGCAGATGACGAAGAAATTGATGAAATGTATGATGAGATAAAAGAAATTATTCAGATAGTGAAGGGAGACGAAAATTTAGTAGTCATGGGTGACTGGAATTCGTCAGTAGGAAAAGGGAGAGAAGGATACATAGTAGGTGAATATGGATTGGGGCTTAGAAATGAAAGAGGAAGCCGCCTGCTAGAATTTTGCGCAGAGCATAACTCAATCATAGCCAACACTTGGTTCAAGAATCATGAAAGAAGGTTGTATACATGGATGAACCCTGGAGATACTAAAAGGTATCAGATAGATTATATAATGGTAAGACAGAGATTTAGGAACCAGGTTTTAAGTTGTAAGACGTTTCCAGGTGCAGATGTCAACTCTGACCACAATCTATTGGTTATGAACTGTAGATTAAAACTGAAGAAACTGCAAAAAGGTGGGAATTTAAGGAGATGGGACCTGGATAAACTGACTAAACCAGAGGTTGTACAGAGTTTCAGGGAGAGCATAAGGGAACAATTGACAGGACTGGGGGAAAGAAATACAGTAGAAGAAGAATGGGTAGCTTTGAGGGATGAAGTATTGAAGGCAGAAGAGGATCAAATATGTAAAAAGACGAGGGCTAGTAGAAACCCTTGGCTAACAGAAGAAATATTGAATTAAATTGATGAAAGGAGAAAATATAAAAATGCAGTAAATGAAGCAGGCAAAAAGGAATACAAACGTCTCAAAAATGAGATCGACAGGAAGTGCAAAATGGCTAAGCAGGTATGGCTAGAGTACAAATGTAAGGATGTAGAGGCTTATCTCACTAGGGGTAAGATAGATACTGCCTACAGGAAAATTAAAGAGACGTTTGCAGAAAAGAGAGCCACTTGTATGAATATCAAGAGCTCAGATGGAAACCCAGTTCTAAGCAAAGAAGGGAAAGCAGAAAGGTGGAAGGAGTATATAGAGGGTCTATAAAAGGTCGACGTACTTGAGGACAATATTATGGAAATGGAAGAGGAGGTAGATGAAGATGAAATGGGAGATATGATACTGCGTAAAGAGTTTGACAGAGCACTGAAAGACCTAAGTCGAAACAAGGCCCCCGGAGTAGACAACATTCCATTACAGCTACTGACAGCCTTGGGAGAGCCAGTCCTGACAAAACTCTACCATCTGGTGAGCAAGATGTATGAGACAGGCGAAATACCCTCAGACTTCAAGAAGAATATAATAATTCCAATCCCAAAGAAAGCAGGTGTTGACAGATGTGAAAATTACCGAACTATCAGTTTAATAAGCCACAGCTGCAAAATACTAACGCGAATTCTTTACAGACGAATGGAAAAACTGATAGAAATCGGCCTCGGGGAAGATCAGTTTGGATTCCGTAGAAATGTTGGAAAACGTGAGGCAATACTAACCCTACGACTTATCTTAGAAGAAAGATGAAGGAAAGGCAAACCAACGTTTTAGCATTTGTAGATTTGGAGAAAGCTTTTGATAATGTTGATTGGAATACTCTCTTTCAAATTCTGAAGGTGTCAGGGGTAAAATACAGGGAGCGAAAGGCTATTTACAATTTGTACAGAAAGCAGATGGCAGTTATAAGAGTCGAGGGGTATGTAGTCGAATTAAGTCTGGTGATGCTGAGGGAATTAGATTAGGAAATGAGACACTTAAAGTAGTAAAGGAGTTTTGCTATTTAGGGAGCAAAATAACTGATGGTGGTCGAAGTAGAGAGGATATAAAATGTAGACTGGCAATGGCAAGGAAAGCGTTTCTGAAGAAGAAAAATTTATTAACATCGAGTATAGATTTAAATGTCAGGAAGTCGTTTCTGAAAGTATTTGTATGGAGTGTGGCCATGTATGGAGGTGAAACGTGGACAATAAATAGTTTAGACAAGAAGAGAATAGAAGCTTTCGAAATGTGGTGCTACAGAAGAATGCTGAGGATTAGATGGGTAGATCACATAACTAATGAGGAGGTATTGAATAGAATTGGGGAGAAGAGGAGCTTGTGGCACAACTTGACCAGAAGAAGGGGTCGGTTGGTAGGACATGTTCTGAGACATCGAGGGATCACCAATTTAGAATTGGAGGGCAGCGTGGAGGATAAAAATCGTAGAGGGAGACCAAGAGATGAATACACTAAGCAGATTCAGAAGGATGTAGGCTGCAGTAGGTACTGGGAGATGAAGAAGCTTGCACAGGGTAGAGTAGCATGGAGAGCTGCATCAAACCAGTCTCCGGACTGAAGACCACAACAACAACAACATCAGTCATACAATTCCGAAGACTGAAAGAGTTGACAAGCGCGAGAATTATCGTACAATTAGCTTAACAGGTCATGCACCCAAGTTGCTGACAAGAATAATGTACAGAGGAATGGAAAAAATTGAGGATTAGTTTGGCTTTAGGAAAGGTAAAGGCACAACAGAGGCAAATCTGACAGTACGGTTGGTAATAGAAGAAAGACCAAAGAAAAATCAAAACACGTTCATAGGATTTGTTGACCTGGAAAAAGCGTTCGACAATGTAAAATGGTGCAAGATGTTTGAAATTCAGAGAAAAATAGGGATAAGCTGTAGGGAAATACTGGTAATATACAATAAGTACAAGAGCCAAGAGGGAGTAATAAGAGTAGACGACCAAAAACGAAGTGCTCGCATTGAAAAGGGTGTAAGAGATAGATTTAGTCTTTCGCCCCTATTTTTCAATGTGCACCTCGAAGAAGCCATGATGAAAATAAAAGGAAGGTCCTGGAGTGGGATTAAAATTCAAGGTGAAAGGTTATAAGGCTATGAGATTATAAGATTCGCAGACGCCATTACTATTCTGAGTGAAAGTAAAGAAGAATTACCTGATCTGCTGAATGGAATGAACAATCTAATGAATACAGAATGTGGACTGACAGTAAATCGAAGAAAGACGAAAGTAATGAGAAACGGTAGAAATGAGAATAGCGAGGAACTTAATATCAAGATTGATAGTCGAAAAGTTGATGTTACCTTGGCAGGAAAATAACCAAAGACGGACAGAGCAAGGAGGGCATCAAAAGAAGACTTGCAATGTCAAAAAGGGCATTCCTGACTAAGAGAAGTCTGCTAGTATTAAACATACGCCTTAATCTAGGGAAGATATTTCTGAGAACATACGTCTGTTGTACATCATTGTGTGGTAGTGAAACATGGACTGTGGGAAAACAGGAACAGAAGAGAATCGAAGCATTTAAGATGTGGTGCTACAGACGAATGTTGAAAATAAGGTGGACTGATAAGGTAAGGCATGAGAAGGCTCTGCACAGAATCGGAGAGGAAAGGAATACGTGGAAAACACTGATAAGGAGAAGAGACAAGATAATAGGACATTTGTTAAGGCATGAGGGAATGATTGAGGGTACTAGAGGGAACGGTAAAGGGCAAAAACTGTAGAGAAAGACAGAGATTGGAATACATCCAGCAAATAATTGAGGAGGTAGGTTGCAAGTAGTACTCTGAGATGAAAAGGTTGAGTCAGTAGTGGAGTTTGTGGCGGGCTAAATCAAAATAGTCAGAAGAATAAGAAAAAAGAGAGGAGGAAAGAAAGAACTGATGGTAGGGTTCGAGTTTCGAGTGTAGCGCAGACCCCACGAAGCCAAGGATCCAAGTTGTCAAAAATGGCTCCAAGCACTATGGGATTTAACATCTGAGGTGATCAGTCCCCTAGACATAGATCAGGCTGTCAACAAGGCACTGTGCAGGCTGGTGGTGGCTTCATAATGGTGTGTGCTGTGTTTACATGCAATGGAGTGGGTCTACTGGTCCCCCCCTGGAGACAATTTGAAAACAATATTCAGCCATTCATGGACTTTATATTCCCAAACAACGGTGGAATTCCTATGGATGATAATGCGCCATTGTTCGCGATTGGTTTGAAAACATTGTGGACGGTTCGAGGGAATGGTTTAGCCACACAGATTACCCAACAGCAACATTTAAGATTACCCAACAGCAACATTTATGGGACGTAATCGAGAGATTGGTTTGTGCACAAAATACTGCACCGGCAGCACTTTCGCAACTATGGGCGGCTATAGTGGTATGAGGGGTCAAAATTTCTGCATCCGTGCCACTTCGAGCTGCTGCAGTACAGAGGGCAATGGAGGTCCGACACGATATCGGGAAGTATCCCACGACTTTTGTCACCTCAATATATTGTCTCCCGCTTCATCTACGAAGACAGAAAGTGGCAGATAAATGTCATTTAAAAACGATATTGCTTAATGAACTTACGGTAATCGTAAGTATAGCGTTATTCCCCACTGTTGTGAAAAATAAGCAGTCGTATCAGGAGGGTACCCCCGGCTTATGAACACATGAACCCGGCAATGTTGCCACCGCAAGTCGTCTGCCTACAAGTCTAACTGCATACCCAGAGAAGGAACCTGTCAGTATTCACTCAGAGATGTACTGGGAATAGACAATAAACGGGACTGTTATTACTTCATCTACACTGCTGCAACAAAGCAAACTTCAAAGGGCTACGTACGAGGTCCAAACAAAATTTTGATAGTGTCTGATTCCATGTCTGTATTAAGGTTAATGAGAACAAAACATTATATAAAGTTTATGAATAACAAAACAGAGTAGTGCATGCAGTGATCGGAAGAGGGAAACCCTTTGTAATGACAACGTGAAAGTCGATGTACAGGGGATGGACAAACATATAGAAACACGAAAAACGTAACACATTGCCATGCCTCACAAGCTGCAGGAAAACCGTTGACATTCAAAACAGCTTCCATTCGTCTCGAAATGGATAAATTCAGGTCCTCTATGGCTTGCAAGGTTTCTTCCTTGCAAAATAGTGCCAAGCTCAGGTAACGGTGATAGTGTTGGATAGCGAAAAGTGGATCATAAACATTCAGTACTACTGAGATATGATGACTGTGGTGCGAATTGTCATGGCTAGGTGAGATTGTACCATGTACCATGGGACAGAACGAATCAGTCTAAATGTCCACATAATCCTTGGCAGTAATATGACCGTGCAGGGTAACCACGGGGACCGTGGAACACCGCCATATGGCTGCCCAAATCATCACCGAACTCCTCATCTGTTTCACTTTTCGGATATAAACTCTGCCAGAAGTTGGAAATGACTTTCTTCCAGTGTTCCACAGTCCAGGTTTTAGGGTTCGGCACCACGTTTTCCTCATACGAGCTTCTGCAACACTGATGAATGGTTTTGGGATTTCGGCTACTCTGCAATAACTTTCTTATGGAACTTCGTGTTGCTTTGGTCCTGACTGGGTTCGCGAATGTGACAATCAGTCATACAGTGACTTTTGCAGGTGCCGTCCAGTTACTTCTCGTCACAATCACCGTCAATGACCGTGTCACAGTCACTCCACACTTAATTTTGTCCGCGTTGAGAATTAGCAGATGATGTTTTTCCGCTTTCCACAAGAAAGTATAAACCGTTATCTATATGAAGTAAAAGAGATTATTATAAATACACTGAAGAGTCAAAGAAACTGGTACAGCTGCCTAATATCGGGTAGGGCTCCCGCGAGTACGCAGAAGTGCTCCAACACGACGTGGCATGGACTCGACTAATGTCTGAAGTAGTGCTGGTGGGAACTTACACAATGAATCCTGCAGGGCTGTTCATAAATTCGTAAGAGTACGAGGGGATGGAGATCTCCTCTGAACAGCACGTACAGGGGCATCCCATATATGTTCAATAATGTTCATGTGCGGTGAGTTTGGTGGCCAGGAGAAGTGTTTAAACTCAGAAGAATGTTCCTGGAGCCACTCTGTAGCAATTCTGGGCGTGTGGAGTGTCGTATTGTTCTGCTGGAATTGCCCAAGTCCGTCGGTATGCACAATGGATATGAATGGATGCAGGTGATCAGTCAGGATGGTTACGTACGTTTCAGCTGTCAGAGTCGTATGTAGACGTATCAGGGGTCCCATATCACTCCAACTGCAGACGCCCCACACCATTACAGACCCTCTGCCAGCAGATGACATGGGGGGTCCATGGATTCATGGGGTTGTTTCCATAGCCGCACGCGTCCATCCGCTCGACGCAATTAGACTCGCCCGATCAGGCAACATGTTTTCAGTCATCAACAGTCCAATGTCGGGGTTGACGGGCCCAGACGAGGCTTAAAGGTTTGTGTCGTGCAGTCATCAAGGGTACACGAGAGGTCTTCGGCTCCAAAAGCCCATATCGATGAATGGTTCGCACGCTGACACTTGTTGATGGCCCAGCATTGAAATCTGCAGCAACTTGCCGAAGGGTTGTACTTCTGTCCAGTTGATTCATTCTCTTCAGTCGCCGTTGGTCCCGTTCTTGCAGGATCTGTTTCTGGCGGCAGGATGTCGGAGATTTGATGTTTTGCCGGATTCCTGATAGTCATGGTACACTCGTGAAATCGTCGAACTAAAAAATCCCCACTTCATCGGTACCTCGGAGAAGCAATGACCCATTCCTCGTGCGCCGACTATAACCCCACGTTCAAACTCACTTAAATCTTGATGACCTGCCATTGCCGCAGCAGTAACCGAGCTAGCAACTCGCCGACACTTGTTGCCTTATGTGGGCGTTGCCGTCAGCAGCGCCGTACTCTGCCTGTTCACATATCTCTGTATTTGAACACGCATGTCTATAACAGTTCTTTGGCGCTTCAGTATGTTTGTTTGCATCAAAATACATGTTATTACCAACTGCACAATTACCTAATAGTTAAAACAATCGCCGCTATTATCGATTATACCCTGGCACCTTAGCCCTCACTTCATTAAAGTATCCACGTTTCCAACCTCTAAATATCGTTGAGCCACTTCGATATGAATGTCTTTGATTTTCTAAGAATTTTATCAGAAGCTCCATAGGAAAGCTGTGGTGCCTTTGGATAGTTTACACTGCCTCGTTACGTTTCAGATACTTTGCACTTATTTTAAATTGCAACCAACAAAACAAAACATTCAACTTCCGCACTGTTTAGCTACACGCTGTGCAAAAGCGCATTGATTACAGACTACTACTAGAGATGTCTCTGCGGACGTCACATTTAAAATTATGGCGTAAACTTTCTCGTGGAATAGACTGTTTGTGGTATCAATATTCGATAGGGTGTCTCTTGAAACACCAAATACTTCGGCTACCTCGTGCAAGCACCAACAATTTGTCCACGTTCGAATTCATTTAGCTCCGGCATATATAATGCGCTCAGATCTACAAAGAACATTGTTATCACCATGACTGACACTTGCACCATACAGACGACATCGGACAGGAGTCGCTCGTGGTCAAACACAACCTCGCAACCTGCAGTCTAGCCTAGCACCTGCCTTTATGTTCATCCACGCATTTATTGCAGTGTTTCCATATTTTTGTCCAACTGTAATGCCGGAAATGCATATCCTCCTATTTCCATCTATTGTACTATAAATTTTTTTCCCTTATTTTATCACCTGAAGATATGACATTTCTGTCACTTTATACACTCCTGGAAATTGAAATAAGAACACCGTGAATTCATTGTCCCAGGAAGGGGAAACTTTATTGACACATTCCTGGGGTCAGATACACCACATGATCACACTGACAGAACCACAGGCACATAGACACAGGCAACAGAGCATGCACAATGTCGGCACTAGTACAGTGTATATCCACCTTTCGCAGCAATGCAGACTGCTATTCTCCCATGGAGACGATCGTAGAGATGCTGGATGTAGTCCTGTGGAACGGCTTGCCATGCCATTTCCACCTGGCGCCTCAGTTGGACCAGCGTTCGTGGTGGACGTGCAGACCGCGTGAGACGACGCTTCATCCAGTCCCAAACATGCTCAATGGGGGACAGATCCGGAGATCTTGCTGGCCAGGGTAGTTGACTTACACCTTCTAGAGCACGTTGGGTGGCACGGGATACATGCGGACGTGCATTGTCCTGTTGGAACAGCAAGTTCCCTTGCCGGTCTAGGAATGGTAGAACGATGGGTTCGATGACGGTTTGGATGTACCGTGCACTATTCAGTGTCCCCTCGACGATCACCAGTGGTGTACGGCCAGTGTAGGAGATCGCTCCCCACACCATGATGCCGAGTGTTGGCCCTGTGTGCCTCGGTCGTATGCAGTCCTGATTGTGGCGCTCACCTGCATCGCTGAAGACGACACGTCTCCATTCGTCCCTCCATTCACGCCTGTCGCGACACCACTGGAGGCGGGCTGCACGATGTTGGGCCGTGAGCGGAAGACGGCCTAACGGTGTGCGGGACCGTAGCCCAGCTTCATGGAGACGGTTGCGAATGGTCCTCGCCGATACCCCAGGAGCAACAGTGTCCCTAATTTGCTGGGAAGTGGCGCTGCGGTCCCTTACGGCACTGCGTAGGATCCTACGGTCTTGGCGTGCACCCGTGCGTCGCTGCGGTCCGGTCCCAGGTCGACGGCCACGTGCACCTTCCGCCGACCACTGGCGACAACATCGATGTACTGTGGAGACCTCACGCCCCACGTGTTGAGCAATTCGGCGGTACGTCCACCCGGCCTCCCGCATGCCCACTATACGCCCTCGCTCAAAGTCCGTCAACTGCACATACGGTTCACGTCCACGCTGTCGCGGCATGCTACCAGTGTTAAAGACTGCGATGGAGCTCCGTATGCCACGGCAAACTGGCTGACACTGACGGCGGCGGTGCACAAATGCTGCGCAGCTAGCGCCATTCGACGGCCAACACCGCGGTTCCTGGTGTGTCCGCTGTGCCGTGCGTGTGATCATTGCTTGTACAGCCCTCTCGCAGTGTCCGGAGCAAGTATGGTGGGTCTGACACACCGGTGTCAATGTGTTCTTTTTTCCATTTCCAGGAGTGTATATTGTAATTGTTTTACTGTATATATATATATATATATATATATATATATATATATATATATATATATATATATATATATGCATTTATGGCGATGTATAATTGGTTTGTTTTGTGAATACTATTTGTATTTTTTCGCTGGCTCTTGCCTAGGGAAAAATATGCTATTGAACGATTATATCGATAGGTCGTGTGGAGAACCAAAGTGTGTAGGATCTTTGGTAGTGTTAACGCTGCCGCGTGGAGCGCGGGCACAGAGAGTCTGGCTGGAGGAGGGCAGTGGAGCAGGAGTGTTGTGTGACGCTCCCGCGAGTTGCCGCGCTTTCGGGGTTTGCCAGCACGTAATAGCGCTCGACTTGCTATGTTAGTTTCTGACATGGTGTCGCGGACGGGAGCGTTAGCTGACACACATCAAGAGCCCGTTTCGCCTGGAGACCATGTCGAGAAGAAGGCGCGCCAACATCCAGCTTCTGCAACAGCGACGGCCGACAATGAGTGACTGTCGCCACCTCGTCGATCGACGACTTCAAACCTTCAATCAACCAACAATGAAGACTGGTAGCACGTAAACTTTTAGAACTGTATGGCAGACCTCAGCTTTTCGAACTGTTAAATTTTTCTCACTAAATTACAGCAACGTAGCATGAACCTTAGTTGCTCATTGTCCCAATTGCATTACCAAGCAGGGTCCCTTCCTTTTCCGGAACGAACCCGAGTGTCGTTGAAATTCAGACGCCAGCATTAAAGTAATATCATCCCATTTCACTGCTTTAATTTCAAAGTTCAGTTAAAGTATTCATAGCTGGCTACAATATTTAGATTACACAAGCACAAATTAAGAGTGCGAGTTTTGTTACCATATTTTAGCTTACCTGTGACTGCAGCTCAGCTTGGTACGTACTAAATTTTACTATTGTTAATTGTTAAGAATCATTTAATTCAAGTTCAAAGTTAAATATCTTATTTCTAAATTGCGTAGATTCAAGTAGCTTTTGAAATGATTGTTGAGGTAGCCCAAGACTAACCGTATTTTATTGAATTTCGATGTGCTTCAAAAACAAAGCTCACTATTAATTTCAGTCACTAAATTAACTTTCAATTTTCCGGTTTTATTAATTATTTTGCTAAATTAAGTCAGAGTGTAGCGAAATTTATTACTTTTGACAAACTTTCAGTTTTCACACTACAGGTGTCAACCTTCAGTTGCCACGCTTCTAGTGCTAATGATATGTGCAATAACCTTTCTTTTTCAGTTACTATAGTAATTGTCCATAGGACTGGCGACCGTAATTTTCCCCAAATCTCAAATATCTAATTACCGCTAGTTAATTGGTAACGTAACGGCTGCACATTTACTTTCTTTATTAACTTTGCCCCTTTTCAAAATTAATTTCCACCAGTTTCATTTGCATTTTTCCTTTCATTTAGATGTAACCCTTTCCTCCCTCTTTACCGACAAATTAACTTCGGTGACGATTGCTTTTCCCAAATTTCCATTAGGTACACGCGGTTTAATTTTTCACTGTCATTAAGGTCGATAAGTGAGGGGTAGGTTACACAACCCCTATACTTTTGCAGGAAGCAGACACTTTTTTACACTTAAATTTACCCTCCACATAATTTTAAATCCCACATTAAATTTCTTTGCCGAGAAAATGGGAGCATTCCAAGGCAGTTAAAATCCAGTTATTATGACGAGTTTGCGACAAGTTACCATCCAAACCTTGATTGCACAGAATCAACCGCAGCAGAAGGAGCACCTAGAATGTATTAGGGATGAGGCTAAACCATGGTATTTTTCCCAGCCGTCTACATCGCCTTCGACTTTGTCAGAAACTCGACGGTGAGAATGGAAATGAACCGGTTGTCGATGTGCACCAATTCTTCTTTGACATCCCTCTATTACATCCTTCATTAGCGTTTTTCACTGCATTCTTATCAAAGCAAAATGTGTATCACCCTGTGTCTACCAGTATTCTGCAGTAGCTGCCATCTATATAATATATGAGGCTGCAGCTTGCTATGGCTGAATACCGGAACTTAAGAAAACAGACCTATGGAGAGGGGCATTTGAGATCCTAGTTCTCAAGGCGGAAACAAGAGACTATGACACCTCATTAACAGACAAATATTCCACAAGCTGTGGCATAGTCGCAAATTGAACAGTGACCCGAATATAGAATAAATTTACTTTGCTTTACGTCTATGGTCACAATTTTTTTGTCATCAGACTTTCGGTTGGGGTCTATAATGACGATCTTCAAATTTGTTTTGCAAAAACATCTGTGCGGTCCGGAGTGGCCGAGCGGTTCTAGGCGTTCCAGTCTGGAACCACGCGACCGCTACAGTCGCAGGTTCGAATCCTGCCTCGGGTATGGATGTGTGTGATGTCCTTAGGTTAGTTAGATTTAAGTAGTTCTAAGTTCTATGGAACTGATGACGTCAGATGTTAAGTCGCATGGTGCTCAGAACCATTTGAACCAAAAACATCTGTGTTTTATAAAACAGATCTGAAGGAGGTCATTATGGACCGAAACCGGTAGTCTGATGACAA
Organism: Schistocerca americana; assembly: GCF_021461395.2. Lineage (NCBI taxonomy): Eukaryota > Metazoa > Arthropoda > Insecta > Orthoptera > Acrididae > Schistocerca > Schistocerca americana. Next base: position 595,130,554 of record NC_060125.1, on the reverse strand, counting down.
AAAATTTGTGACCATAAACGTAAATGTCAAGGAAATTTAGACAAATATTCTGTAAAACCTGATACAAGACAGCTATATAATAACCAAGACCGTCTACAGAAAGAGGAAAATACAGTAAGATGTGTGTGTGCATATAATCGCGCCCTCAATGAGACCAGTAATTTTTTATTTGTTAATTATCAAATATTTGCAACTAAAATGAACTTTCAGAATTAATATCTTCCCAACACCTTGTTCAATTCTGATAAATTATATGTCAACAGACAGACCTCGTGGAGCTTCGTCAGAAAACACCAATAGAATTCTTGTTGATGTGAATGAAGAGGTTGTGCAGGCACACTTATTGGATAACTTTAACCTACAGATGGTTGAAGAGAATGACTGGTGTGGAGAGTCTCAAGAGAATAAGAAGGAGAATGATTTTGATCGCCGTGATTGGGTAACAAGGGCTAAATAGTTCTAGAAATAGGTAGTTGAAGATTTGAGGCTTCTCAAGTTTGATTATGCTTGGCAGGTCAGTGAGGCAAGTGAGGAGAACGCTGAAAATAAAGATGCTTTTGCTGAAATATTTAGAGGGGATAGAAATGTTAGATTGTTACAGGAAAAACATGTGTGTCTGAAGGGTAAAGGTAGTATGGGTAATAGAATGGATGATACCACTGATGTTAATAATAAAGTTAATAATAATATTAGTGGGGAAGAAAATGAAATCCAAACCGTTTTGATTATTCGTCAAGAGCAACATATAGTTGGGGACAAAAGTGAATTAAGCAGTGGGGGGATGGTAAAGGATGAGAGAGTTTATGAGCACAAGGAGTGAATAGATTATATAAAATTTCATCAGCTGCTACTGCCAGGAGCATAGGATGAAGAGAAACATAATGTTGCTCAGTAATTAAGAGGGTTAAGTATTCAAGACCCAAATTTTAATTTAATATTTGCAGGGGTTAAAGAGATTGTAGTGATGATTAAGATTGTAGTGATAAACAGATGATTAAGAAGTGTATACATGAGGTAGAGGAGGTTCTTTGGGCAAAAACAGAATTGAAACATGCCTTTACTGAGAAAATGAAACCAGTAACGAATACTGAAGTTGATGAGATTTGTGAGACTGTCTTGATGGACACTAGGAGTTTTATTATAGGATAGTACAAAATTTCTGTAAATATATTAAGAAAAGAAACACAGCTGAAACTCCAGGCACAGTGATAAAAATTAAGTATGCTAGTGAGAATTACAACAAACCAGTAAGGAAAGACATAGTTTTAGATGTAAATGGTGATGGGTGCTGTTCAAGCAGGCATTTTTTGTAATTTCCGGATTAAGTGTACATGTTGTTTTAGGTGTACATTTTTTGGTAAACACGGTGCAAGTACAGATTGCAAAGACCAGGTGCTGGAACTGAATACTGGACAGGGTAGGAAGATAGTTAAATTGAAAAATAAGTGGAGGGGATTTGGTAATAAATTCGCTTGTGGGACAGTAAGTAACACAAGAGATATTAACCCTGTGGTACGTGAATTTCACTGCAGTGGACAACTTTTAATGCTCGATTCTCTGGCGTTTTCAATCAGTCATGTGGCTGAAAGTGCATGCACGACACAACACCAGTAGGGAGCGCCCACTGCAGTGAACTGTGGGCATTTGCATCCTCAGAACTGATTGAAAATGCCAAAGAAACGACCATTAACAGCTGTAGACTGTAGTGGACGCTATGTGCCACAGGGTTAATGAATGTGAAAAGGCAGAACTATGTCATCTCTTGAGTGTTAACAGAAATTTGTTTTCAGAAGAACCATGGAAGATGACAGACATTGTACACAGTGTCCGTGTTTCACAGTGTCTGTGTAGTTCGATGCAAATGTCCTTCAGACATATATGCATGCCACTACTTATGATCTACAGCCATGTTAAATACATGATATGTACTCACAATTTGCGAATACTGTTATGCATGGGCTGTACTATTTGCTAGAAAAAGATGAAAATTTGTACTGGACTAGGACTAGAGCTCAGATATCCCACTTATTGTGAGCAGTCATCTTAACGACTTTGGCTATCTGATCATGCCTCCAGAACTGATCCACACTTCCATACATCACGTAGTCACAACTATTATGTTCACACAATTTGTGATTCCCACACAGGAAGACAAATATTATATCATCATTTTAGCCCATCAAGACATGAATACATCATTAATGGTTACGATATCTGTGTTTGTACATTGTCTGTATCTTTACAATACGCTGTCCTTCAAACTTGCATGCATGTATGAAGAAACAGATACGATTACTGACAATTACAGCTGTGGTAGACTTTACAAAATAGAGACGCATATTGCGACTATACATTGACATCAGCTGTTTGCAACACATGAAAATTTGTGCCAAGCTGGGACTTGAACTCCGATTTCCTGCTTTTAGTGGGCAGTCGCCTTAACTATTTTGGCTACCCAAGCAAACCTCCAGGAACGATCCAGACTTTCTTATGTCACACAGTCACAACCGCTTTACTTCCACAGTTGACGATTCCCACACAGCGAGACAAATATTAAATCGTCATTTTAGCCCATTGACAAATTGGATACATCATTGATGGTTTTAATGTCTGTGTTTATACGGTGTCTGTATCTTCAATCTTCACAATGCAATCTTATGCAGACATGGATGCATGCTTGTTTGCTTGCGCACACACACATACAAGTAGAGCATCTATGGTTACAAATAGGCCAATACCATACAATCATTGTAAAATCAAATGTTATAGAACACTTTAGTGCAGTCCATTGTCAGTGATGTATAGTTCTCAGATGCAGGTGCCTGTAGCAACAGGAACTCTGTACATTGCGTCGAAAAAAACTGTGTTGTTAACAAAGCCATCACGCAGGTTGGCAAAAGATGACCAAGTTTCACAAGGATTGCAGTACTTCCATGTAGTCTGGTGCACCCAAAGAAAAGGCGATCTGCAACCTCTTCTTTACAAGAGCAGAAAGGTGTCCGCACAATGGGCGTCCTGTGAAAATGTTTACGGAAACATCTGTGGGTATATTTGAGTCTGGCAAATAGAGAAGTGATGTGCTAGCCGGTGAATTTGTATGGGATTTTATGGAACAGGGGACCAATGGATGAATTGTTGCTTACACCTAGCCTCTGTATCTAGCTGCTTCCTCCCATTCTTGTTGCCAATCTTCTATCATACTTCTTTGTAGGAAATATCGGTAACATGTACTTGAAATTGCAGTTCAAGTAGTACGGCCCGTCACAGCAACTTCTCCGGCTAAGCAGTTGACAGCTTCATTACTTGTGCCCCGCAGTACATTCTCGCCCAAGTGAAATTAAGGGAATCATCATCTCTCGGATCGAGTCCAGTACTTTGATGATATTGATACAACCGCTGTTTTAGTCAAACACGTGCTAAATCTTTTAGTACTGGTAGAGCAGGTAAAGAGTCCCTGAATAGGAAATGAAGAGAGGCTGCCATCCTCGAGTGGGAACGAAGTGCTTCTAGCGTCACGACCAGTTACTCATGCATCATACTTGGCTCTTCTGGTTTCTTGAATAGCTCAGACTTCTACAAACATTACGTGCTGTACGCACTTCCAACGGAGTCACTCATTTTGAAGCCATCAGTAGTATATACACTCCTGGAAATGGAAAAAAGAACACATTGACACCGGTGTGTCAGACCCACCATACTTGCTCCGGACACTGCGAGAGGGCTGTACAAGCAATGATCACACGCACGGCACAGCGGACACACCAGGAACCGCGGTGTTGGCCGTCGAATGGCGCTAGCTGCGCAGCATTTGTGCACCGCCGCCGTCAGTGTCAGCCAGTTTGCCGTGGCATACGGAGCTCCATCGCAGTCTTTAACACTGGTAGCATGCCGCGACAGCGTGGACGTGAACCGTATGTGCAGTTGACGGACTTTGAGCGAGGGCGTATAGTGGGCATGCGGGAGGCCGGGTGGACGTACCGCCGAATTGCTCAACACGTGGGGCGTGAGGTCTCCACAGTACATCGATGTTGTCGCCAGTGGTCGGCGGAAGGTGCACGTGCCCGTCGACCTGGGACTGGACCGCAGCGACGCACGGATGCACTCCAAGACCGTAGGATCCTACGCAGTGCCGTAGGGGACTGCACCGCCACTTCCCAGCAAATTAGGGACACTGTTGCTCCTGGGGTATCGGCGAGGACCATTCGCAACCGTCTCCATGAAGCTGGGCTACGGTCCCGCACACCGTTAGGCCGTCTTCCGCTCACGCCCCAACATCGTGCAGCCCGCCTCCAGTGGTGTCGCGACAGGCGTGAATGGAGGGACGAATAGAGACGTGTCGTCTTCAGCGATGAGAGTCGCTTCTGCCTTGGTGCCAATGATGGTCGTATGCGTGTTTGGCGCCGTGCAGGTGAGCGCCACAATCAGGACTGCATACGACCGAGGCACACAGGGCCAACACCCGGCATCATGGTGTGGGGAGCGATCTCCTACACTGGCCGTACACCACTGGCGATCGTCGAGGGGACACTGAATAGTGCACGGTACATCCAAACCGTCATCGAACCCATCGTTCTACCATTCCTAGACCGGCAAGGGAACTTGCTGTTCCAACAGGACAATGCACGTCCGTATGTATCCCGTGCCACCCAACGTGCTCTAGAAGGTGTAAGTCAACTACCCTGGCCAGCAAGATCTCTGGATCTGTCCCCCACTGAGCATGTTTGGGACTGGATGAAGCGTCGTCTCACGCGGTCTGCACGTCCAGCACGAACGCTGGTCCAACTGAGGCGCCAGGTGGAAATGGCATGGCAAGCCGTTCCACAGGACTGCATCCAGCATCTCTACGATCGTCTCCATGGGAGAATAGCAGCCTGCATTGCTGCGAAAGGTGGATATACACTGTACTAGTGCCGACATTGTGCATGCTCTGTTGCCTGTGTCTATGTGCCTGTGGTTCTGTCTGTGTGATCATGTGATGTATCTGACCCCAGGAATGTGTCAATAAAGTTTCCCCTTCCTGGGACAGTGAATTCACGGTGTTCTTATTTCAATTTCCAGGAGTGTATTTCTTTGGGATATAGTCTTAAAAACTGCGCCAAAGTGTTTTTGTAATATGAGCCTAATGGTGAAAGGCAGTGCCTATTATTACGTTTACCTCAGACGATTCTGGTGGGAAAGATACGGTAAAACTGTTTACTCCCGACGGTCTACTTACTGTATCTTCTTTGAAAGCTTCCGAATTCCTAAATACTTTTGGTCTACGGGAGGAAAAGTTCTAGTGATCCAGCAGCGAAGAGTTAAGTCCTGTAAGGTGAAGTTTGAGGGGATCGATCTCAGATTCTTGGATTCATCGATCTTCTGACTGGTTTGATGGGGCCCCCCACGAATTCATACCCTGTGTCAACCATTTCATTTCAGCGTAGCAGTTGCAACCTACGTCCTCAATTATTTGCTGGATGGATTCCAATTTCTGTCTTCCTCTGCAGTTTTTACCCTCTGCAGCTCCATCTAGTAACATGTAAGTTATTCCCTGATACCTTAACAGATCTCCTATCATCCTGTCCCATCTTCTTGTCTGTGTTTTCCATATTTTCCTCATCTCGACGATTCTGCGGAGAACCTTTTCATTCTTTATCTTATCAGTCTACTTAATTTTCAACACTTTTGTACTACTATATCGCAATGGCTCCTCTTCTGTTCCGGTTTTCCCACAGTCCCACTACCATAAAATACTGTGCTCAGAACGTACATTCTTGGAAATTTCTTCCTCAAATTGAGACTTATGTTTGATACTTATAGATTTCTCTTGGCAACGAATGCCCTTTTTGTCACTTCAGGTCTGCTTTTTGGGTCTTTCTTGCACCGTCCCTCACGGGTTATTTTGCAGCATAGGTAGCAGAATTCCTTAACTTCATCTACTTCGTGATCCATAATTCTGATGTTGAGTTTCTCACTGTTCTCATTTCTGTTATTTCTCATTACTTTCCTCTTTCTTCGATTTACTCTCAGTCCGTATTCTGTACTCATTAGACTGTTCTTTCCATTCAGCAGATCCTGTTATTCTTCTTCGTTTTCACTCAGGATAACAATAACATCAATAAACCTTATCATTGATATCATTTCACCTTGAATTGTGATCTCACTCTTGAATCTTCCTTTTATTTTCGTCATTGCTTTTTCGATTTATGGACTGAATAGAATCTGCGAAACACTTCACCCTTGCCTTACACACTTTTTAATCAGAACTCTGCGTTCATGGTCGTCCACTCTTACTGTTCCCTCTTGCTTCTTGTGTATATTGTGTATTACCCGTCTTTCCCTATAGCTTACCCTTCTCAGAATTTCGAACGCCTTGCAAAATTTGACAGTGTCGAACGCTTTTTCCACGTCTGCAAATCCAATTAACGTGTCTTGACTTTTCTTCAGTCTTCCTTCCATTATCAACCGCAACGTCAGACTGCCTCTCTCTTGCCTTTACTTTTGCTGAATCTAATCTGATCGTCATGCAAGAGATCTTCAATTTCCTTTTCCATTCTCTTATACATTATTCTTGTCAGCAACTTGAATGCATGAGCTGTTAAGCTGATTGTGCGATAATTCATGCTCTTGTCGGCAGTCGGCTCTTGCAATCTTCAGCATTGTGTGGATGACGTTCTGGTTTCATACATTCTACACACTATCGTGAACAGCGTTTTGTTGCCACTCCCCACCCCCCCCCCCCCCCACCCCCCCCCCTTTGATTTTAGAAATTACGATGTAGCGTTATCTATCCCCTCTGCCTTATTTGACCTTAAGTCATACACAGTGTTTTAAATTCTGAGTCTAATACTGAATCCCCTAACTCTTCTCTGTCGACTTCTGCTTCTTCTTCTATCACGTCACCAGAAAAGTCTTCCCAAAGTAGAGGCCTTCAGTTTACTCTTTCCATTTATACGCTCTCTCCTCTGCATTTAATAGTGGAATTCCCATTGCACTCTCCATGTTCCCGCTCTTGCTTTTATTTCACCGAAGATTGTTTTGAATCCTCTATATGCTGAGTCCGTCCTTCCGACAGTCACTTTTTTTCGATTTCTTCACATTTTTCATGCAGCCATATCGCCTTAGCTTCCCTGAACTTCCTATTTATTTCCTCCCTAAGTGATTTGTATTTCTGAATTTACCTGAACGTTTTCGTACTTCCTTCTTTCGTGGATCAGCTATAGTTATCCATGATTTCTTTGCAGTTACTTTCCTTGTACCTATGGTTCTCTTTCCAACTTATGTGATTATCCGTTTTACAGATATCCATTCCTTTTCAACTGAAATGCCTACTGAGGTATTTCTTATCGCAATATCTGCAGCTCCAAAAAACTGCAAGCGGTGCTCCTCATTCCTTATTATTTCCGTGTCCCCCTTCTTTGCGACCTGATTTTTCCTGTCTAGTCTCTTAAACTTCAGCGTACTCTTCACCAGTTCTAAACCGCCATCTGAGTCTATATCTGCTTCTGGGAACGCCTTACAATCCATTATCTCGTTTCGGACTCTCTGCCTGACCTTGATGTGATCTAACTGAAATTTTTCCGTATCTCCCTGCCTTCTCCAAGTCTGTCTCCTCCTCTTGTGATTCTTGATTAGAGTATTCGCTATTACTAGCTGAAATTTATTGCATAACTCAATTGTGAAGGAAGGAAGGAAGGACGATTGGTTTTAACGTCCCGCCACTAGAGAACTCAATTAGTATTCCTCCTCTCATTTCTCGAACCAAGCCCATATTCTCCGGTAACCCTTGCTGCTACTCCTTCCTCTACAACCGCATTCCAATGCCCGATGACAGATTTTCATTTACCTTTACGGAGTGAATTATCCGTTCAGTATCGTCATATACCTTCTGTATATTTTCATCTTCGGCTTGCGAAGTCGGCATGTATACCTGAACTACCGTCGTCAATGTTGGTTTACTGTCGACTCTGATGAGAACATCCCTATCACTTAACTGTTCACAATAACTCGCTCCCTGCCCTACCTTCCTGTAAAGAATCCCACTCTCGTTATACCGTTTTACTCTGTTATCAGAAATCCGTGTCTTCTTTCCATTTCACTTCATTGGCCCCCATTATATCTAAATTGAGCTTTAGCATTTCCCTTTTCAGATTTTCTAGTTTTCCTATCACGTTCAAACGTCAGACGTTCCACGCCCCGACTCGTAGAACATTATCTTTTCGTTGGTTATTCAGTCTTTTCCTCATGGTCACCTCCATCTTTGCAGTCCCTCCTGGAGATCCGAATGAGGGATTAGTCCGGAAACTTTTGCCAATGGAGAGATCATCATGACGTACTTTCAGTTACAGGTCATATGTCCTGTGGATACACGTTATGTGTCTTTAATGCAATAGTTTCCATTGACTTCTACCTTCCCATGCCGTTGATCATTGCTGATTCTTCCGCCTTTAGGGGCAATTCCCACCCCCAACCCCCTAAAGGGTCAGAGAGTGCCCTAAACCTCTGTCGGCTCCTCCTCCCACTTTGACAAGGCTGTGGAAGAACAAGAGTGACTTCTTATGCCGGGAGTCATCGGCCGGTATTTCTGATGACTTTTATTAAAAATGTAAACAGTGGCAAGGTTCGAACCTGGATCGAAGACGTTTGTGTTATTAAAGAAAGACACTACCCCTAGAACACCGCTGCGAAGTGTTGGATTCGCTCAGAAAAACCCCCAGCGTAAGTGGGATGGAGGTTCGTCTGCTTCGAACAAGAGTGCATTAGTAGAGATGGAGAGCATTGCTCCCAAACAAAGTCCCCTTTGCTTTGAATTGGTATTTTAGCAACCGCACCCATAATCAGCAACTGGACGCACCAACATATAGTCAAGTGTTACAGGTATTCAAACTCCACCTGAGTCCTGTCATAGCTCCGATTATGTTGACAGCCATATCTCATTTCTTAACCGAATATATTGTGTGCATCTGGCAGGTTACTTATGGTAGTTGTAGAGTCCCAGGTATGTGACTACCATATTCGAAGGAAAGTGGTACGGCCTTCCAGATTCGCTCTGTGGCTCGTAAACAACACTGGATTTGATTTAGCTGTTAATAGATCTAGTCCTTTTCTTGTGAGCCACTGTTGGGAAGCCAAAAATGCTGTTTTCAGTTTTGACTTACACTCTTCTAGGGATGTATTTTCCATTTAAATATATAAACTCTCTGCGTATTGCAAAAGTTTCACCTTCTCCGGTAATTGTCGATGACGAAGATATTAAACAGATGTGTCGAAACCGATCCTTGCGACAACACAATACTCGTAGTCCGTACTTCTACACTATGCCCTTCATGTACGGCTAGTTTCAACCGATCAAAGAGAAAAAGGAAGAGGAGTTCTTCAAATTGTGCCTTCAGTTTTGTGGCTAGCTGTGGGAGTAGCTGCTTAGGTTCAGAAATAAAGCTAGAAGATAAGCGTTTCGGCTGAAACAGAGCTGTATGTCACAAACCAGATGCGTGACAACATATTCAGCACCTTTCCCATTCCGAAAATCCGCCTTATTACTAGAAAACTGGTCGTGGTATTCAAACCTCCACTCTATACGGAATTGGACCATTTTTTTCAACATTTTGTGGGAACATTGTAGCAATGTTGTTGGTTGGTACTTTACAACCGAATCAGGAACTTTCCTGGTTTGAGCAGCGATGGTGTCCATATTCGTTTATTTTGGAACGCTGAAGATCGTTGTTACTATTAATGAAAAGAATATTCCAGGTTTGCCTATTGAATATCGTTGTTCAGTTTTACGAAGGGTGTTCAGTAATTAATGCAACAGTATTTTTTTAATGCAGGTTGGGTTCATCCAGGATTCCAATACATGGTATCATTCCCCATCTTTTGGGCACAAAATCTTATTTTTCAACATGGCATCTACTTGCTACGTCTATAACCTTCCCACCATCCATGTGCTGCATCCTTCATTGGGCCAAACACAAGGTTCAGATGTCTCTGAGCACTATGGGACTTAGCTTCTGAGGTCATCAGTCCCCTATAACTTAGAACTACTTTAACCTAACTAACCTACAGACATCACACACATCCATGCCCGAGGTAGGATTCGAACCTGCGACTGTAGCGGTCGCGCGGTTCCAGACTGTAGGCCTAGAACCGCCTAGAACCGGCCGGCACCAAACACGAGGAAGTCGGAAGGAGGGAGATCTGGGCTGTAGGGTGGGTGAGGAAGAAGAATACCCCAGCTGGTGCACGGGGATGTCCTCACTACAAACAGAGACATCCAGTTGCGCAGCGAGGTGATTGTGATCCGTCGATCACCTCCGATGAAAGTATCCACATGTTCCATCATTGAAAGAGTCACAGCTGCGTGTGGCCGGCTGGCAAACGGGAGATCGGACTAGTTTGCGCGACCTTGTTGCGATGATAACTGGCGACTAGCCCAACGACTCACCGTGCTTTTGCCCACTGCTAGGTCTGCGTAGACATTCTGCAAGAGACTATGGATACCTGTGATGCTCTGGTTTCCCGCGAAAAGAAACGCAATGGCAGCTCTCTGCTTGGAAAGCAACTCCGTTACAGACGCCATTTTGATTGCTACTTACAGCGCCGCCACCTGTTGGAAATTCATGGAACTATAGGGGTTGAAGCGGCAATATTCGACGATGGCCCACAACAAATTCCGCATTTTTTTAACCGAAACTGGCCGAGGGAAAAATGTTGCATTACTTATCGAACACCCTTGTATTTTTGTCTAATTTGTTTGAAATACGCGAAGAAGCATAGCTACATTCAGCTGTCCCGAGTTTCCAATGGAAACTTTCCGTTGCTGACGTAATAGGAAGTGGCATTTCTGGTCAGCACTAACGTCCGTAATCAGCTGTTTGAATGACTTAAGGCATCACTAACGTTCTTCGTGATGGTATCCACTCACAGTTGTCAACATGGTTTGCTTTAAAATGGTATGTGTATCTTGGTACACATGATTCCCAAATAGTTCAAAATGTTCAAATGTGTGTGAAATCTTGTGGGAGTTAACTGCTAAGGTCATCAGTCTCTAAGTTTACACACTACTTAACCTAAATTATCCTAAGGACAAACACACACACACCTATGCCCGAGGGAGGACTCGAACCTCCGCCGGGAACAGCCGCACAGTCCATGACTGCAGCGCCCCAGACTGCTCGGCTAATCCCGCGCGGCTCCCAAATATTTAGGATCTAGTGAAACTGATTTCAAGTCGGCAGAGATTTCAGTTGCATAACCTTCTAAACTTCTCACAATGCCTAGCGTCTGGTCGTATGTCACTATTAGCTTTAAACAGTGGGGTGAAAGAGATGTACGTTTATTTCCTACGCAGACGCTGCGACGAAATTTTCGTCGGTTAATTTTGACGTTACCGTGATGCAGGTCAGTTTGTTGTCGGAGCAGAAAGGGCTGGCGGCATTTGCTGCTAATGGGTAACGGGATTTTCCCCTGCGCTGCCGGAGGACAGAATTTCGTTAGCGAGAGAGCCCAAGGTTCGGACGAATGTTTGTCTGCTTGGGGAAACTTGTAAACTAATTGCATTGATTTAACTTTCGGCCCTGATGGTAGATAAAAGGGAAATTTGGAAACAGTGTTTATATCGGCGGTTCCCCCCAGAGGACAATATTTTCAAGCTCAGCGTGCTAGATGGAGTGAAAGGAGGCACCCATGGAAGACCTTTACACTGTTCCGATATACTACACCGACCGTCACCTAGATAATGGTGCGTCCCAAGGTTTTCAGGTAAAGGTCCTTTTAGGCAAGCTTTTAAGGACTAACTGTCGGTAAACCTCACACTGCTGAGATTCAGCTACAAACCTGAGAAAAAGAAGTCGAATTCTGAGTTTCACGTGACAAATGACACTAAATTAGCATCTTCGAATATAACTCTTGGTCTAACATTTTTTGTTTGAAATTGTTTTGATGTGTTGCGCTGGCTCAGTAACATCAAGAAGATATGTTATTCGTATTGATAACTTTAAGCAGTGTTTAAAAAAAAAAAGACAAGATGCAAATATGGTAGGATAAAGGATATACTTAGAAAGATCTGTTTAATGTTATATTGAGTTTAACCTTCTCTTGTATTTATTATACGAAAAAAATTACTTCAGTTCTGCTGTTTCAACAGATGAAGCCACCTATAAATTGGAAATAATCTTTTTTCTTTAGGAATGATTACAAAACAACCCATTTACCGGTTTTCAACATGGGTTTTTCTGCACCCTGGAGTATTTAAAATATTTTTTCTGATCAGTGGACCGAGAGAGTGGGTCGAAGAATTTTTTGGTGGCCTTAGAAGACAGTGTCTCAAAGGTTTCCTACAATGAGAAATGAAACTAAGATTGAAACCTGGAACCATCCAAACCAACTGACCAGACAAATGTCAAAATGCACGAACACGGAGTTACCTGACATAGTAAACCGAGAAAACGTGAATGTGCCTGCCTGTAATCATCAATTCTGTATGAGAAGATTATTTGTAATTTGAAAATAGTGGACGCGATTAAGTCAGAAGAAATGCTTTAATAAATGAAAAAAAGGTTTTTCCTTTTCACAAGAACAAAAATGTATTTGAAGCAGTACCATAATTCCTCATTATTTCTGCTTCTTAATTTAAGTATTACTTGAGTCGGCGGCTGTACCAAGATTTTATACCACAGAACTGGCCCAACATATGATGTAACTATTCAGCAACAGCAACATAACAGATTTTGCGATTCAGATCACACTGCATATCATTCTCCCATTTGAAATTCTGAACTTCATTTAAAGAAATTCCCAAACCGAGTGAGGTCGCGGAATGGTCAAGACTACGCCCCCTCCCCCCCCGACCCCCCCCCCCCTCTGTCCTTTCACGTCACTGCCCATTCCGAGCCCATGCTCCATCTCTGATGACCTCTTCGTCTACTACAAGGCCAAATCTTTACAGTTTCGAAGCGATTCTAGGCAGTATGAACTTCACGAGTAAACAGTATGAACTTCACGAAGAGACAGCCTGAACTTCACAAAACATTTCAACGTAGAACGTTTGTGAAATGGATATTTTGTTTGAAAAATATTCTTCGTGGTATGATAGCTGGTGACGTGATGAACGGAACAAATGTCTGGAATTACTTCATAATTACTTTCTATCCGCCCAGCGACGAACGATTGTTTTGTAACAACAGATTCACATTTGCTTGAACGTCCCCCGTTTTTTTTAACAAGTACCAGTCGACAAAGCAGCATAAAACGACGAGCCGACTAACGACATATCGCATTCTCGTGACTACTTTTTCACGCCGTATTGAACACCTAAACGTGTGTGGGGATGTGTCCCACAGATGTCGACTTTTCACGAAAGTAAAAAATAAAAATAAACCTTATCTATCACCCGGCGCAGCTGAGAACGCAATCGTGACAGATGCTCCGTCACTTAACGTTCTGTCGGTAGGTCCCATTGGACGTACATTTGGACGGTCTTGCGGTTACCAGTTACCGACGGCATCATCAAAAAGGTTGCCCTTAGTACGTGATACCCTTTTTCCAAATTAATCGGATAATCTATCGCTCCAAAGATGGAACGACGCAACGTAGTAGTATAATTATATAAACGTAATCTGTGACTTTTCAAATGCGAACTAATGTCTGTTGAAACAAATGATTTTTTTTTTTTTTTTTTTTTTTTTTTTTTTTTTTTTTTTTTTTTTTTTTTTAGGGATCTTGCCTACCTCACTGTCTTCTCTCGTAGCTTCCGATGTAGGCGCACGATTAGAAGGAGGTGCGGTATTTCTAGCGTCTGCATATTTTTTGTCAGTATATCAGTTAAAATCCATCATTGTATGTACCTCGTCCTAGCCCGTATTTATCTGCTTCAGTATTAATTTGAGACGATGCATTGTGCAAGACTTGATAACGTCATGCAACTGATCGGCCGCCATTGTTGCAGCTTATATCTTTTCATGATTTACAAAATCCGGTGATTCAAACTTTTATTGTCGGTACAATGTCTATCGTAATCCTATTAATGATTGACCTCGAAAATCAGTAACGCCGATTTTAAAGCAATTTTTTTTTTAATTTCGTTTCCAATATCAAAACGTCTCGTCTTTCCAATTGAAAGAAAATCAGCCCTCGGTCACTGTTTTTAACAAATTAACCTGGTTTCGACCCTGCTACCAGTGTCTTCCTCAGAATTTAAAACAAAGAATGGTCTATATTCTATAACATGATCACAGAATTAAGACTAAAAAGTATGATAGAGTACAGAACAATCAATACCGTCTGTCGATCGTTGCTATTTTTTGATCTTTCGTTGTCAACTAATCCTTTAAATTCTTTCTGTCTAATATGTCATTCCCATTCATTTTTATAGGTTTCTGACGAAAGCTCTCTAAACTACCGGTACCTCTTTTTGTGCGCCGGTCGCGGTGGCCGAGCGGTTCTAGGCGCTTCAGTCGGGAACCGCGCGACCGTTACGGTCGCAGGTTCGAATCCTGCCTCGGCCATGGATGTGTGTGATGCCCTTAGGTTAGTTAGGTTTCTGCATCTACATCCACACTCCGCAAGCCACCTGACGGTGTGTGGCGGAGGGTACTTTGAGTACCTCTATCGGTTCTCCCTTCTATTCCAGTCTCGTATTGTTCGTGGAAAGAAATATTGTCGGTATGCCTCTGTGAATGCTCTAATCTCTCTGATTTTATCCTCATGATCTCTTCGAGAGATTTACGTAGGAGGGAGCAATATACTGCTTGACTCCTCGGTGAAAGTATATTCTCGAAACTTCAACAAAAAGCCTCTACCGAGCTACTGAGCGTCTCTCTTGCAGAGTCTTCCACTGGAGTTTATCTATCATCTCCGTAAAGCTCTCGCGATTACTGAATGATCCTGTAACGAAGCGCGCTGCTCTCCGTTGGATCTTCTCTCTCTCTTCTATCAACCCTATCTGGCACGGATCCCACACTGCTGAGCAGTATTCAAGCAGTGGGAGAACAAGTGTACTGTAACCTACTTCCTTTCTTTTCGTATTGCATTTCTTTAGGATTCTTCCAATGAATCTCAGTCTGGCATCTGCTTTACCGACGATCAAATTTATATGATCATTCCATTTTAAATCACTCCTAATGCCTACTTCCAGATACTTTATGGAATTAACTGCTTCCAGTTGCTGACCTACTATATTGTTGCTAAATGATAAAGGATCTTTCTTTCTATGTATTCGCAGCACATTACACTTGTCTACATTGAGATTCGATTGCCATTCCCTGGACCATGCGTCAATTCGTTGAAGATCCTCCCGCATTTCAGTACAATTTTCCATTGTTACAACCTCTCGATATACCACAGCATCATCCGCAAAAAGCCTGAGTGAACTTCCGATGTTATCCACAAGGTCATTTATGTATACTGTGAAAAGCAACGGTTCTACGACACTCTCCTGCGGCACACCTGAAATCACTCTTACTTCGGAAGACTTCTCTCCATTGAGAATGACATGCTGCGTTGTAAGTTAAGTTGTTAAGTGGTTGTTAAGTATTTCTAAGTTCTAGTGGACTGGAGATCTTAGATGTTAAGTCCCATAGTCCTCAGAGCCATTTTTTTGAAGGTGAGGGAAGTGTGCCAGCCAGTCTGAGTGCTGTGGCACTCATGCCAATGCAAGGGTTGCGAGCCAAGTTATTGTCCACCCCTGCCTTAACTTTTCTAGTCTTGATAAAGGCCTCAATTCGTCGAGGAAGAGTGTCCCCGGTGTTTTCAACGTATCCATCTGATGCCACTCTAGGATAATTATGTCTCCTGGAGCCACCAAATTGTGTGGATGTCGTCGATTGCTATGTTTCACACACAATTCCAAATAGTCTCAGACATTTTCCACAGTACTAAGATCCGATGAATGAGATTTTCACTCTGCAGCGGAGTGTGCGCTGATATGAAACTTCCTGGCAGATTAAAACTGTGTGTCCGACCGAGACTCGAACTCGGGACCTGCCTTTCGGGGGCGAGTGCTCTACCAACTGAGCTACCGAAGCACGACTCACGCCCGGTACTCACAGCTTTACTTCTGCCAGTACTTCGTCTCCTACCTCGGTCGGGCACAGACTTTTAATCTGCCAGGAAGTTTCATATCAGCGCACACTCCGCTGCAGAGTGAAAATCTCATTCTGGAAACATCCCCCAGGCTGTGGCTAAGCCATGTCTCCGCAATATCCTTTCTTTCAGGAGTGCCAGTTCTGCGCGGTTCGCAGGAGAGCTTCTGTAAAGTTTGGAAGGTAGGAGACGAGGTACTGGCAGAAGTAAAGCTGTGAGTACCGGGCGTGAGTCGTGCTTCGGTAGCTCAGTTGGTAGAGCACTTGCCTGCGAAAGGCATAGGTCCCGAGTTCGAGTCTCGGTCGGGCACACAGTTTTAAACTGCCAGGAGGTTTTAAGATCCGATGGTTAATCGGATCGATCGACCTTCGATAGGATGCCTGAGTGCAGTCAAACCAGGATCGTATGTGTGTAGCTCTGAAAAGATGGCTTTTGTCACCTTGGAAGACAAGAATGTCCGCAGAAAAAGAAAGGACAATACTTGGTCATCGAGGCTGTTGAGATAAACATCCTGATTCAGGTTTACAGTAACCTGAATCAGTGGGCCCATGTCACTGTATGAAACATACCTCTAAAATGTCACAGAACAACCACCTCTGATCTGAACTGCATCTTCCCTTCACCGCAGGCTGGACGCACCACTGGGTCATCGGAACACTCGACGTCTCGCATCATTTGAAAAGAGGCAATATCGCTGCTCCTCTGGCCGCACGATACGCCTGCAGTCCACTAAGTTCAGTCTCTATGTTGTTTGGCCCACTGAAGGCTTCGAGTTTTATGTTCAGTTTGAGACAATAGCTTCTTGCGAAATATGCAACTCCAAGTATCCACTGCATACAGTCTTCTTTGCAATGTTCGATGGGAAACTGGTTCGGATGGACCTCCACTCATTGAAAGCAGTTCCTGTCTGGTTCGAAAACAGATCTCATTGACAAGGCCTGATACTCATCAGATAAAACTGTGCCCAGAACACCGGACTTAGCTATTGTTGTTTAAACTTTGTCTGGTTCATTGCAAAAAAAAAAAAAAAAAAATGGTTCAAATGGCTCTGAGCACTATGGGACTTAACATCCGAGGTCATCAGTCCCCTAGAACTTAGAACTACTTAAACCTAACTAACCTAAGGACATCACACACATCCATGCCCGAGGCAGGATTCGAACCTGCGACCGTAGCGGTCGCGCGGTTCTAGACTGAAGCGCCTAGAACCGGGTTCATTGCAAGCCCATAACTTGAGAGAATTCAAAAATTAATTAAAGACTTACGACTGTTCGAGAAAAGACAACAAGAACGCTTACTGGCCGTAGTTTGTCTCACACCCCGACCCACGTTCCAGAGGCGGTGCCTTGCTTCTGATCGACTGGAATCTGCACGCCAGCAGTGCAAATGGATGTCCACTGAGCAGCGACAGGTGAAATACGCGTCTATCCTTGGCGCCATATCGACCCCTACATGCAGTTTGTTTTGCCTCAACACGATGGAATGTAGCACAAACACTGTGCTACGTGCCATACAGCTTGCAGTGTACGTTGGAACTCCAAGAGCACTAGGATGAGTTTACCGTATTATCCTGGCCATCAAAGTCCCTGGATTTAAACGCAATGGAGAACCTGAGGCACCATATGGATCGTGCTGTTCGAGCAATGGATCCTCAACCGAGAGACATGGCGCAGATGCCTGGTCACTGCGCTGGAGCCGGCATATGCGTGGCTCCACAGCTCTGTCGGCGCTTTCCAGAACCTCACGGACTCTCTTCGTGTACGCCCCGCATCAGTCCGCGCTGCGAAAGAAGGTTATTCAGGCTTTTGTGCAAATGATTAGCTTTTCAAAGCATTCACACAAGGTTGGCAACGGTGGCGACACCTACAACGTGCTGAAATGAGGAAAGTTTCCAGCCGATTTCTCACACACAAACAGCCCGGCGTTGCCTGGTGAAACGTTGTTGTGATGCCTCGTGTGAGGAGGAGAAATGCGTACCATCACGTTTCCGACTTTGATAAACGTAGGATTGTAGCCTATCGCGATTGCGGTTTATCCTATCGCGACATTGCTGCTCGCGTTGGTCGAGATCCAATGACTGTTAGCAGAATATGGAATCGGTGGGTTCAGGAGGGTAATACGGAACGCCGAGCTGGATCCTAACGGCCTCGTATTACCAGCAGTCGAGATGACAGGCCTCTTATCCGCACGGCTGTAACGGATCGAGCAGCCACGTCTCGATCCCTGAGTCAACAGATGGGGACGTTTGCAAGACAATAACCATCTCCACGAACAGTTCGACGACGTTTGCAGCAGCATGAACTATCAGCTCGGAGACCGTGGCTGCGGTTACCCTTGACGCTCCGTCACAGACAGGAGCGCCTGTGATGGTGTACTCAACGACGAACCTGGGTGCACGAATGGCAAAACGTCATGTTTTCGGATGAATCCAGGTTCTGTTTACAGCATCGTGATGGTCGCATCCGTGTTTGGCGACATCGCGGTGAACGCACATTGGAAGCGTGTATTCGTCATCGCCATACTGGCGTATCACCCGGCGTGATGGTATAGGGTGCCATTGATTACACGTCTCGGTCACCTCTTGTTCGCATTGACGGCACTATGAACAGTGGACGTTACATTTCAGATGTGTTATGACCCGTGGCTCTACCCCTCATTCGATCCCTGCGAAACCCTACATTTCAGCAGGATAATGCACAACCGCATATTGCAGGTCCTGTACGGGCCTTTCCGGGTACAGAAAATGTTCGACTGCTGCCCTGGCCAACACATTCTCCAGGTCTCTCACCAACTGAAAACGTCTGGTCAATGGTGGCCGAGCAACTGGCTCGTCACAATACGCCAGTCACTACTCTTGATGAAGTGTGGTATGGTGTTGAAGCTGCATGGGCAGCTGTACCTGTACACGCCATCCAAGCTATGTTTGACTCAATGCCCTTGCGTATCAAGGCTGTTATTACGTGAAAATTTATTACGTGAAAATGTAGTCACATGTCAGCTCTAGTATAATATATTTGTCCAATGAATACTCTTTTATCATCTGCATTTCTTCTTGGTGTAGCAGTTTTAATGGCCAGTAGTATAGTTGTAGATTTATGTCAGGGACACTGCGATAGAAGGTAGTATAAAGCTTATGTGATCACAACTATTCTGTTTGGATGATTTAACTGAGAAATGTGACAGCTAAATTGTAAATTGCTTTCCTTATTAACAGTTATTCTGTTTGGATCATTTAACTGAGAGATACGATAGCTAAATTGTAAGTTGCCTCTCTTATTAAAGATTGTAACTCTGTTTGGCGTATCGTACAGCCTCTCCTTGGAGACACTACCTCAGCGAGAAGTGAGGAACTTTGTAATACTTTGGCAATCAGAACTAATCATTGAACACTATACGAACATTTGACTGATACGAGACTGATTTCAAATGGCTCTGAGCACTATGGGGCTTAACATCTATGGTCATCAGTCCCTTAGAACTTAGAACTACTTAAACCTAACTAACCTAAGGACAGCACACAACACCCAGCCATCACGAGGCAGAGAAAATCCCTGACCCCGCCGGGAATCGAACCCGGGAACCCGGGCGTGGGAAGCGAGAACGCTACCGCACGACCACGAGATGCGGGCGAGAGACTGATTTATTCTGCAGTTTCTAACAAGAGCGTCGTTGCTTCGGTATGAATGCTATTAGTGGGAGTGCGTGGTTTTAGTGAAGTGAATTGTAAAAGTAATTGAGAAACGTTATTTGTGCCGAAAATGTACATCCAAAGAAGTGCTTATTGCTTATAACGCACTAGGTGGCAATATTTGTGACTTTGCTGCATGTAAATACAGTTGAGCAACTTTTCACAAGGCTTACTTCATTTACTTAGTGAATCTAGATGTTAAGCATCTTAACAGATAATAAAAAGGACTTTAGTGAAACGCCCAGTTCTTTCGATTTCCTGCACCTTTTCTTGACTGAGTTTAAAAAGAAGGGACAGACCACACACATCTACAAGAATCTTATTAAAACTGTTTATCCGCGTAACGTCGACGTGGCAACCATAGATATTGTCCACTCAGAAATACAGACTTATATCCAAGTAACGATCTAAGCAAAAACAAAAAATCTGCATTTTGCTAGGTAAAGCGTTCTTAGCTCTTCAGAGTCGATTTATCTATCGTGCATACGAAAACAATTACGCAAAAATGTAATAACTTGCACGGGTAGAAAAAAGCATCTGAGTTTCCAGAGATAAGAAATCTAACAAATGAAAAATTATTGCCGAAACCTGACTAATGATGAGCAAATGTACAAATTACATTGAAAATAACGACCAAAACCATGTTTGTAGTCTGAAAAAAGATAAAATGTAAAACGTCCTTGAAAACTACCTCAGAAGCAACAAGGATAGATAGGAAAAGCGTTATACATGAACTGTTATGATTTACAGAGGAGTTCAGAGCGATTAAAAGTACATTCACGAGCGTCTCCCTGTGTATGATCGAGACGCTGTCAGTATTACATAGGAATGTGAGTACCATCTACGAAACTTCCTGGCAGATTAAAACTGTATGTCGACCCAGACTCGAACTTGGGACCTTTGCCTTTCGCGGGCGAGAGCAAGGTGCTGGTGGAATTAAAACTGTAAGGAGGGGTCCTGAGTTGTGCTTAGGTAGCTCAGTAGGTGCATGGTGGCCTAGCGTGTTCGATCAGAGGATTAACTGCCCTCTCTAACAAAAAAGAAAGAGTGAATGGATCAACGATGAACTTCAACAGGCGTAACGGGACATCCGCCCCGAGCAAACGCAGCGAACCATACCGAACAAAATGAGAGTAACAAAAAAAAAAAAAGGTCGTTAAGCACTTGCCCGCGAAAGGTAAAGGTCCCGAGTTTGAGTCTCGTTCGGGCACACAGTTTTAACCTGCCCGAAAGTTTCATATCAGCACGCGCTCCGCTACAGAGTGAAAATTTCATTCTAGTACCATCTACATCTGTATTCTGCGAACCTTCCATTTGTATAAGGAACTCGGGGAATAAATATTGCTTATATGCCTCAAATGTCACAGTCAGAAAACCGGTATTTACAATTTCCTAAACAACTTTTTGGCAACTGTCAAGCGTCTACTTTAGTGTGCTTGGCAGTTGACACTTTTCAGATACTTCATTATAGTCTTTCGCGGGACAGGCGACACTATCCGTGTACTATTGGGACGTTAAAATTGCGTACGGGAGCACGAATCGAAACCGGAATATTGTTTGGTGTCTTATCAATGGAACTACCCGTATACGATCCACAACCCGCCAGCATAGCTTAACTTCAGTCAATATCTCTCCCCTAGTTTTCAAACTTTGCGGAAGCTGGACTAGCACTCTGCACAAAAGCGGCATCTGCTGCCAATAATGGAACATTGATTGTGGAGGTCAAGTTACCGAGTTCAAATCGCGGTGCGGTAGACAGTTTTCATCTGTTTCGAAGTTTCAAAACAGTAAACACCCTTCTCCAGAGTGAATGACACAATCTGAATATGTATTGCTATCCGTAAAGGAACATACTGGAGGAAGGAAGAAGTGAAATATGCATGCAGCCTATCTTTGTGTCACAGCTTTGGTATACATCTGTTATATAACCGAAAAGCAGTTTACTGGAGTATGTTTGTTTTTGGTTGGAGTCTATGGTGCACGTTCTAGGCAGAAATGAGAAAAAAGCGTTTTTTTTTATCAGGATGAAAAAGGAATATTTTGATGTTGGTAACAATGGCACTGATGAGTAGAGATATAAAAGACAGTGAAGTAGCATAGTGAGGAAGTTTGTTTCGACGATCGTATTGACAACAGCGTTGAGAATATGCGAAGTTTGCAGATTATGTCGTGCAAGAATTGTTGTGCTACGTTTCAGAAGCCTCTATATTTCTAGTTATTTTTGTCTCGCCTAACAGGAAGAGGTCCGTGTTTTCTGTTGTATAGCGACCCCTTAAGGAAGCAAACTATGATTCTGAAGTTTATGACTTCCAATAGTCGTTGGTTAACGGCAGCTGCAGCGCTTTTAGTAGCGTTCGTATGTAACTTTCTTCGAGGAATATAACGCCCTTCATAAACCGGGTATTTCAAGATGAAATGCGTATATGACGAGATAGTATTGACCATTCTGAAGGGATAACCACGGGTAAATTATACTCCACTACTTCCTAAATAAGCTGTTCGCATAAGTTATTCGAAATTGTTAAGTAAATGAGCAGATTTTCACTTCTCTAAACATTTCATTTTTCGCCATTGGTGGTTAAAGGGAAAATTTTAAAAACTGGCTTCCTTTTTCCGCCTTCGGTGATTACAGTAATGCTTATGATTTCCATGTAGTGGATTAATTTTTAGTGTGCTAAGCGAATATACACCGATGAGCCAGAACACTGTTATTACCATCGTCGGAACACAATACAGCACCTGTTCTGCGTAGCGTGGATTCGACAAGTCTTTGCAAGCTTTCAGGAGGCATGTGGCAAGAGATGTCTACCTACAGGTCAGCACTCCCGGTAAATTACGGACCGGTGATTTGAAGATGAGGAGCAGGCGTCGGTTAATGTCGCGTATGTGTTCCATTCGGTTCAGAGTACGCGATTTTGGTGGGCAAGACATCAACGTAAGTTCACTATCACGCCCCTCAAACAACTATAGCACAATTTTAGCCTTGTGACACGAACGTTATCCTGTTGGAAGATAGCATCGCCGTCGAGGATGCAAGTGGCTTACAATAAGTTCCACAGCTGCCATTGTGGCTTGGATTGGCTCGAGCAGTCGGTTCCCCTGGATGACGGCATATCCGGACACGACCATTAACTTGGTGAAACGAGGAACGTGATTCATGCGATAAAACGACACGGTCACATGTTTCGATGACCCAATCTCTATGGTCCCGGGGCCACTGCAACCGTTGTAACAAAAAAAAGAAAAAAAAATGTGTGTGAAATCTTATGGTACTTAACTGCTAAGGTGATCAGTCCCTAAGCTTACACACCACTTAACCTAAATTATCCTAAAGACAAACACACACACCCATGCCCGAGGGAGGACTCGAACCTCCTCCGGGATCATCCGCACAGTCCATGACTGCAGCGCCCTAGACCGCTCGGCTAATCCCGCGCGGCCAATCGTTATAGACCATGTCGTTGGCTCAACATGCGTACACGAAGGCGGAAACCAATGTTGAACAATGTGCTCTGAAGGGTGTGCTCCGTAACACCTGTGCCCACACCAGCATTGTATCCTGCCAACAGATCTGCCACAGATCGACGCCTATCTTCTTTGCAGAACGCAAAAATCTCCGACCTCCACGTTCTGTGATGGGTGGTCGTCCAACGTCTTGCTGCCTACTCATGGTTTAATCTCCTTTCCAGTACTTTCCATAGATACTTGTGACCCTGAACTGTTAGAAGAACTTGTTCTTTTAATGTGAAAATTACTTCAGAAACTAAAAGCGAAACAATGTTACTACGATTTACTTTACACCATTGCTACTAAAAATAAATTTATTTCGATTTATTGAGTTTCCTGGAAATCTTATAAAGTTCGATGCAGCTAATAAAATACTACCTGAGTACATCACCCTAAGCATAAAATGCGAGGAATACTACAGTAGGCCGGCCGAAGTCGCCGTGCGGTTCTAGGCGCTGCAGTCTGGAACCGCGAGACCGCTACGGTCGCAGGTTCGAATCCTGCCTCGGGCATGGATGTGTGTGATGTCCTTAGGTTAGTTAGGTTTAAGTAGTTCTAAGTTTTAGGGGACTAATGGCCTCAGAAGTTGAGTCCCATAGTGCTCAGAGCCAATTGAACCAATTCTACAGTAGGGGGAGGTGGAACAGATGAGAGTGTTGGCTGAAAACTGCAGGTAGTCATATTTTCTTCGCAATCGTACAAGTACTTCAGTTTTGGGACGAACGTGGTAGCATGAGAAGTAAATGAGTGGATAAGAAAGAGTAAGTAACAGCAATACAAAAGCTGCCGAGGGAGTAACAACCGCATACGTGTTATAGCTCTCAAATAAAGCAGTTGGACGCCGAGAAGACATTTTATTAGAATAGACACACATTATTTTCCGTAGATTATTGTGAATCCTCGAATTCGTAAATATGTCCGACAAAAAGACACATAATATATATGAAGATGGTATCTATTCTTTCGGGAACCGTGCATCTGGGTGGCTCAGATGGATAGAGTGTCTGCCATGTAAGCAGGAGATTCCGGGTTCGAGTCCCGGTCGGGGCGCACATTTTCAGCTGTCCCCATTGATGTATATCAACAACACCTGTCGGTAGCTAAGGGTTTCGATTTAATTGTCATTTCGTTCTTGAGAAGCTGCACGGTCATCAATGGTATCTGTTCTTTCGGGAACAGATACCATAGTTATAGGCTACACGGCCAATGACCTTCTTCTATGCGAATGCGCACGCTTTGCCAGAACTCTTATGGGACTCGTCAGCTTAGTCTGGTGCGAGTAATGAGTGAATGGGCAAATATCTATTAGGAACAGTATGAATGTAGGTTGTGGACAGTTGGGAATGTGGGTCTCACGGGAGGCGTGCAAGGGGTAAGTCCCTGCAGTCGCACCATCCTCTGTGTTCTCGGTGGCTCAGATGGACGACGAATCCACGATCACGACGGACGCTTTATTTTGCCCTGACGCTGTCTTTTTCCCCTCACAAAAAACATCGGCAATCCGCTGGATTGGAGGACACGCATGGCATTACGTGCTCTCGCGGACCTTGATATCGAGCATGGGCTACTGGCATTATCTACTAGAACAACACGAAATCATCCGACGACACTCTAAATATAAAACGCATTTTGCGAACTTTCTAGGCAGCATGTTTCATAACCCCCCGAAGCGGTGGGGAGTCCCAAGTTTACGTTGTTTCGAGGGACGGGATATTACTCCCAGTGAAATGACGAGGATGTCACTTCGGCCCTATATTTCTTTCCTTTCTTTTTCATATATGACTTTTCTTTTGGGACATTAAAATTAAATGAATACAACAAATAATATTGTTAATAATAAAAAAATACATAAATGTACAATGTTTCCTTCCTGCTGCCTCTCCCTTATCCTGTCAGGAGACGGGGACACCTTGGCCAGGCCTCCAAGTACGACCCCTGCCCACTCTGCCCCCTGACCTACTACACCTTTGAAAACAAAACAAAAAAACAGAAACAAATTTTTAAAAAGTAAAAATAGATGGATAGAGCGTCTGGCATATAAGCAGGAGATCCCGGGTTCGAGTCCCGGTCGGGGCGCACATTTTCACCTCTCCCCATTGATGTATATCAACAACACCTGTCAGCAGTTAAGGTTTCGATTTAATTATCTTTTCCAATAATATATATTTACAACAAAAATATGTATATTAATGTACATATTTGTCACCATATTTCGGATATATAATTGGAAGAAGCTTCTTACAAGTTGTGAACAGAAGTGGCTGGCAGGCGCGACCCACCTTGTGCGTGGCGGGCCCGAGCCGGCGCCGGCGCTTGTTGTAGTTGATGAGGAACTTGAGGCGGTTGCACTCGTCGAAGGAGCACTTGTCCGTCACCGAGTACATCAGCACGAACGCCTCCGCCCAGCGGATGTTCGCCTCCAGCGTCACGCACTCGCTCTCCTGCACAGAGGGCAAACCTGGCACTCCCCACGTGCTCACCCAGCGGCACAGCTGACAATGAAAAGGCGCATCTCTTAGCAGTCAAGCAGAGAGCTTATTCGAGTGGGCAGCATAGTTTGAGGGAACTGAATACACAGTGCGAAAGGTAGTCAGTAAGTATTGATTGTTATGCTTACTTACTTTACTTTTTACGCGATCAGGTCCAGATGACCGAGCGCTGCTAAAAGATTCCTCCTCCACTGGGTTCTGTTTTGTGCCTCCTGGCGCCAATCATTCTCTGTTCCAATCTGCAGCAAGTCCTCATGGATCCCATCCCTCCAGATCTTCCTCGGTCTTCCTAGTGGGCCTCTTCCATAGGGAGTATAGTGCATAGCTTTCAAAGGCCATCGGCATTTATCCTTCTCATCATCCTACAATGTTTCGTTTATTGTACATTTCGTCTAGTTCACAATTATGTCTGATCCTCCATTCTCCAGTGATCTAATCTTGTACTGGGCCAAAGATCTTCCTTAAGACTTTCCGCTTAAAAACAAGAAGATTGTTCAAGTCTTTTTTCGCACAATCCAAGTATCACAACCATACAATACTGAAGGTGGCAGCGGTAAAACACAGGGAGCGAAAGGCCATTTACAATTTGTACAGAAACCAGATGGCAGTTATAAGAGTCGAGGGACATGAAAGGGAAGCAGTGGTTGGGAAGGGAGTGAGACAGGGTTGTAGCCTCTCCCGATGCTATTCAATCTGTATATTAAGCAACCAGTAAAGGAAACAAAAGAAAAGTTCGGAGTACGTATTAAAATCCATGGAGGAGAAATAAAATCTTTGAGGTTTGCCGATGGCATTGTAATTCTGTCAGAGACAGCAAAGGACTTGGAAGAGCAGTTGAACGGAATGGACAGTGTCTTGAAAGGAGGGTATAAGATGAACATCAACAAAAACAAAACGAGGATAATGGAATGTAGTCGAATTAAATCGGGTGATGCTGAGGGGATTAGATTAGGAAATGAGACACTTAAAGTAGTAAAGGAGGTTTGCTATTTGTGGACCAAAATAACTGATGATGATCGAAGCACAGAAGATATAAAATGTAGACTGGCAATGGCAAGGAAAGCGTTTCTGAAGAAGAGAAATTTGTTAAGATCGAGTATAGATTTAAGTGTCAGGAAGTCGTTTCTGAAAGTATTTGTATGGAGTGTAGCCATGTATGGAAGTGAAACATGGACGATAAATAGTTTGGACAAGAAGAGAATTGAAGCTTTCGAAATGTGGTGCTACAGAAGAATGCTGATGATTAGATGGGTAGATCACATAACTAATGATGAAGTATTGAATAGAATTGGGGAGAAGAGGAGTTTGTGGCACAGCTTGACAAAAAGAAGGGACCGGTTAGTAGGACATGTTCTGAGGCATCAAGGGATCACCAATTTAGTATTGGAGGGCAGCGTGGAGGGTAAAAATTGTAGAGGGAGACCAAGAGATGAATACACCAAGCAGATTCAGAAGGATGTAGGCTGCAGTAGGTACTGGGAGATGAAGAAGCTTGCACAGGATAGAGTAGCATGGAGAGCTGCATCAAACCAGTCTCAGGACTGAAGACCACAACAACAACAACAGTACTACGGGTTGAAACATTGTTTTATACAGCTAGAGTTTGAAATTCCGCAAGAGACCACAAGGTGCAAGAAGTTGACTGAGACCAAAGTATGATCGATTGGCGGCTTGGATACTCGCTTTGACTTCTGCTTCACATGCTGCGACTTCTGTAAAGATTACCCCCGATATTTAAATTCACGAACCCTTCTGTGGTACCGGTTTCCGACTATCAAAGGCTGTAGTGGGTCCCTTGAAGAAGCATGAATCCTGCTCATCACCAGATATTCCGTCTTTGACTCAATCACAAGGAGTCCAGTTTTGCTTGCTTCCGCCTCCACGTTTTCACTCATCTTCATTAGTTCCGCCTTAGACCTGAACAACAGGGCCACATCATCAGCAAACGCGAGAGGTGTGATGTTCTCGCCCTCGAAGGTTTTACGAGAGACTTCTCTTATTATCTTTTCAAGTGTGAGGTTGAACAATACCGGTAACACACCATCTCCTTGACTCAATCCTGTGTTTATTAACATAAGACATAACAGTCTGGAACCGCGCGACCGCTACGGTCGCAGGTTCGAATCCTGTCTCGGGCATGGATGTGTGTGATGTCCTTAGGTTAGTTAGGTTTTGCGGAAAGTTCTAGGGGACTGATGACCTCAGGAGTTAAGTCCCATAGTGCTGAGAGCCATTTGAACCATTTGAAAGCTCTCCGTAAGTTCGTTCCCAAGCTTCACTTTGCCTTTTGAATCAGTGAGACAAATTACGACTAGGCTGACGGGTTTCTTAGGTATTCCAAACCCCGTTAGGCAGTTCCTCAGGCTCTCCGGGTGGATGCAGTGATACACCTTCTTAAAATGTATTGTTATGGCCCGAAAAAATAAAGTTTCACAATTAATTATTTCGGTTCTTTGCATGTAGGCCTACGTGTCTAGTCCTGGTTCGCAATGAAATCTCCACGCCACGCTACACTAGCACGCTGCTACAGGAACCCGACGAAAATGACACACAATAATTCGAATGAGAGGAAGTCATAAAATATCACCTCGAAAAAATAAAGCTGTGTAATTATTACCGTCTTGTTTGTTTTTAGGTATATATCTGTACATCTACTAGTACATCTACGTGACTATTCTACAATTCTCATTTAAGTGCCACGCAGAGAGTTCTTCGATCCACCTTCCGACTATTTCTCTACCATTCCACTCTCTAACAGCGCATGGGAAAAGTTATTACTGAAATCTTTCTGTATGAGGATATTGTCGGAGAGAGTTGTGGCTGTTAGTCAAGAAGTTTGTGTTTGTTTTATAGACTGGCTTAAGGCTGGACAAAATTGATGAAAATCCTTAAGGAGATAGGAATAAACTGGAGAGACGGGAGACTAATTCTCAACTTCTACCTGAGACAAAGAGTAAAGGTTCGGCTGAACTATGGAGAAACAAGCAGCGTGGAAATAGGATGAGGGGTCAGACCAGGGTGTTGTCTATCGCCGAGTCTTTTCAACCCGCATGGGGAATGGCTGGCGAGAGAAGTTTTGAAAGATTGTGAAAACTTCAGGATAGAAGGACACCTCATCAATACCATCAAGTATGCACATGACCAGGTAGTGCTTGCTAAAAGTCTCAGACAACTGAAACACATGATGAACCATTTGGTGGAATCTGGAAGGAAATACGGCATGGAAATCAACATCGAAAAATCAGAAGTGATGCGGATTTAAAAAAAGGAGAAACTTCTGAGGATAACCATCGAGAATCGAGAACTGGAGGATTTGAAACAGTTGAAGTACTTGGGAAATTTGGTGACAAAGGGTGCTCAATGCGGCAGTGAAATTCGAGCAAGAATCGCTATGGCCAAAATTGCGTTCAATAAGAAGAGGAATCTGCTGACCAGCAAGTTAAGCTCGGAATTAAGGAAGAAACTGGTGAAGTGCTACTTTTGAAGCATTGCATTGTACGGAGCACAGACGTGGACCATGATAAAAAAGGAAAAAAAAATACCTTGAAAGCTTTGAAATGCGGTGCTGGAGGGGAATGGAGAAGATCAAGTGGACCGATCGGGTGACGAATAACGATGTACTGAGAAGAGTAGGAGAGAAGAGAGACATTCTAAATACAATTTTATTTATGGATTCTTCCGCCGCTTCTTGGTAGAACAATTCCATATTGAGGGTTGAATAACACTTAGGCGGTTTTTTTGTTCTGTTGATTTTTTATTTGTATGAACTAGTTTTCGGTTTATTAGGCCATCTTCAGATAATTGCTGGCTATTGTTTACAAGGAGCTTGAGTTTTCACGAACCAAACATTCTGGACTAAGATACAGCGCACTTACATACGATCTTTAGTTGTGGTATTGTCTTTGAAGTGTCAAACGGGTCGTTTGACTTTTTGTTCTGTAAAACTGTGCTTTAACATAATAAATCACATTTTATGGTTTGTCATAACTATGCATGACAACAATAAGAATTATTTAGAATACACATTATTACAAAATTACAATTTTTTGGTATTTGTTGTGATCAGTTGCACTGGACACTAATTGTTGGTTGTACAACAGAGATGTTTCCTTTGAGGGTTACATTTTGTTATTAGAATTTTTTTTGACATTAGTGTATTAATAAATACAGTTGTGTTACAGTTAGGAATGTAAACAAAAAATGGTTCAAGTGGCTCTGAGCAATATGAGACTTAACATCTAAGGTCATCAGTACCCTAGACTTCGAACTACTTAAACCTAACTAACCTAAGGACATCACACACATCCATGCCCGAGGCAGGATTCGAACCTGCGGCCGTAGCAGCAGCGCAGTTCCGGACTGAAGTGCCTAGAACTGCTCTGCCACAACGACCGGCAGGAATGTAAACACACAAATGATATTACATTATATTGGGGGGAGTGAATTTGTTTACTATTGGGACACTTTCTGGTTAGTAGCAGGTTTACTGTATTGAGTAACGTTTAAGAGTGGTGATGTGCTCAGTTGCAATTGATCATTTAGAACCAGCTGGGGATTTAGGGCTAAGTGTTTGTTAATTTCAAGTCCTTCTAGTAGGCTGAGTTTTCTGTCTTTGTTGGCTCTATGTGGAAGTGCAGTTGAACGGAATGGATAGTGTCTTGAAGGGAGGATATAAGATGAACATCAACAAAAGCAAAACGAGGATAATGGAATGTAGTCGGATTAAGTCGGGTGATGCTGAGTGTATTAGATCAGGAAATGAGGCACTTAAAGTAGAAAATGAGTTTTGCTGTTTGGGGAGCAAAATAACTGATGATGGTCGAAGTAGAGAGGATATAAAATGTAGACTAGCAATGGCAAGGAATGCGTTTCTGAAGAAGAGAAATTTGTTAACATTGAGTGTAGATTTAAGTGTCAGGAAGTCGTTTCTGAAAGTATTTGTATGGAGTGAAACATGGACAATAAATAGTTTAGACAAGAAGAGACTTGAAGCTTTCGAAATGTGGTGCTACAGAAGAATGCTGAAGATTAGATGGGTAGATCACATATCTAATGAGGAGGTGTTGAATAGGATTGGGGAGAAGAGAAGTTTGTGGCACAAGTTGACTAGAAGAAGGGATCGGTTGGTAGGACATGTTCTGAGGCATCAAGGGGTCACCAATTTAGTACTGGAGGGCAGTGTGGAGGGTAAAAATCGTAGAGGGAGACCAAGATATGAATACACTAAGCAGATTCAGAAGGATGTAGGTTGCAGTAGGTACTGGGAGATGAAGAAGCTTGCACAGGATAGAGTGGCATGGAGAGCTGCATCAAACCAGTCTCAGGACTGAAGACCACAACAACAACAACAACATGTAGCACTTCTGTGTGTGTTAGATATTTGTGTCCTTCTTTGAGCACATGTTCAGCAAAGGTGGAATATGGTTTATTTAATCTCCAAAAATGGCTCAAATGGCTCTGAGCACTATGGGACTTAACATTTGAGGTCATCAGTCCCCTAGAACTTGGAACTACTTAAACCTAACTAACCTAAGGACATCACACACACCAATGCCCGAGGCAGGATTCGAACCTGTGACCGTAGCAGTCGCGCGGGTCCAGACTGTAGCGCCTAGAACCGCTCGGCCACTCCGGCCGGCATTTAATCTTCAGCTGCGTTCATGTTCAGTCAGCCTTGTTGCTATGGCGCGGCCCTTTTGACCAATGTACAATTTATTGCAATCAGTTTCTCTGTTTTGTCCTTTCTGTCGCTTGGGAGATTAGCTGTAGTGCCTTTTACATAAAATGAAGTTTTATATATAACTGGATCGGACACACACTTAGACATCGAAGGTTCATACAAGAAGTCACTGAAGGAAAAACTAAAGGAACCATAGGACAAGAAGATGAAGAATTCAACTTTTCGATGATGGAATGAGATTCATCAGACTGAAGGAACGAACTGAAGACAGGGATCACTGGCATCAGAAATTCTCCATACGAAGACAAAGACCTGCCACTAGACAGAATACTACATAGTAATAATGAGCTCTTATTTCTCTTATTTTATTATGATGATCATTCGCCTTCAGGCGAAAAAGTTGGTAACTGACATTTCGTAAAATCATGCAAGTCATATATTTACCCTGATATTTTTGATGAACGCATTCGTTCATCCCCAACTAAGCTGAGACCCGCAATATTACAACAGAAAAGATAAACAAATGAAAAGAGAAATTACAAAGCAGTTTATATCAAGTTAGAAGTCATGGAACGTTGACGTTTGTGGATATTTGTAGTATGTGACTTCAAGTTCTTATAAGTCAGCACCTGAAGCATTTTATATATTAAACGTTATTTAAAGGTTTCCTCTGATGCATTACTGCTACGTGGAATGTCAGTTGCGTGTTGTTTGCCAAATTTTGGTGGGATTCCATTTACGAAGAACAAAAAATAATTTTTAAGAAAATGACATCCACTTCTCCAGGTGTAGATGTACCACCATTCATGATGTTCATAGCACCAAAACCTACAGCAAAAAGAACTACTTCAATTAATTTCGTTTAGATGGCAGAAGATGTTTCGTAGATAACTGGAATAACAGTGGATCCAATATTGACCCGTGTGGCACACCAATGGTCATGTGTTTCTACACCGGGGGTGACAATTCTTTACGCGACTCTCTGTATCAGAGAGGGGCGGCTAAAACAGTTCCAGTGTTGGCACCTACAGTCAGACCTGCGGAGTCTCGTATACTCACGTGCGACTGTCCAGCGGTGTCCAGGATCTCGAACAGCACCGCTTCACCGTCCATCACAGTCTGGAAGTGGTACACCTTCTCCAGCGTCGGGTCGTACTCACCGATGTAGCGCTTCGTAATGAACCTCACCACCAGAGCTGCAAAGTAAGAGATCATTGGTGAGAGTGCGAGGGCAGCACATTCCTCCTGCCGGGGCCGCTCAACTCTCGGGCGACGGTCAGTCTGGACCGAGACGTAAACAGCGGCACTCACCAGACTTTCCGACGCCGGCCTGACCCAGGACCATGACGCGCAGAGTCCTCGGCTGACCGCGGGGTCCCAGACCCAGGCGGCTCAGGGGCGACGACATCTCAGCGCCAAGCTACCATCCTGTTCAGCTGCCCCGTAGTCAGAAAGAGGGCAGCACCTGCCGTACACAGTTAAAATTGCAACACCACGAAGGCGACATGCAACAAATGTCAAACTGGCTCTACATTCTTGGATATGTAAATCATTAGTACTCCCTCGGAACTGCACAAAGTAGCGAGGAGAAACTTCACCTACAGTCTGTAGCTGTAGGTGTCATGTCAAAGCGGTAGGTGGATCAAAACAAAATGTCCAGACACTCCGTGACCCAAATGGTACTGTAACAGAGGATGACAGACTAAAGGCCGAAATACTAAATGTCTTTTTTCAAAGCTGTTTCACAGAGGAAGATTGCACTGTAGTTCCTTCTCTAGATTGTCGCACAGATGACAACATGGTAGATATCGTAATAGACGACAGAGGGATAGAGGAACAATTAAAATCACTCACACGAGGAAAGGCCGCTGGACCTGATGGGATACCAGTTCGATTTTACACCGAGTACGCGAAGGAACTTGCCCCCCTTCTTTCAGCGATGTACCGTAGGTCTCTTGAAGAGCGTAGCGTTCCAAAGGATTGGAGAAGAGCACAGGGCATCCCCGTTTTCAAGAAGGGGCGTCGAACAGATGTGTAGAACTATAGACCTATATCTCTTACGTCGATCAGTTGTAGAATTTTGGAACACGTATTATGTTCGAGTATAATGACTTTTCTGGAGACTAGAAATCTGCTCTGTAGGAATCAGCATGGGTTTCGAAAAAGACGATCCACGAGACTCAGAGGGCCATAGACACGGGTACCCAGGTAAATGCCGTGTTTCTTGACTTCCGCAAGGCGTTCGATACAGTTACCCACAGTCGTTTAATGGACAAAGTAAGAGCATATGGACTATCAGACCAATTGTGTGATTGGATTGAAGAGTTCCTAGATAACAGAACGCAGCATGTCATTTTCAATGGAGAGAAGTCTTCCGAAGTAAGAGTGATTTCAGGTGTGCCGCAGGGGAGTGTTGTCTGACCGTTGCTATTCACAATATACATAAATGACCTTGTGGATAACATCGGAAGTTCACTGAGGCTTTTTGCGGATGATGCTGTGGTATATCGGTATATCGAGAGGTTGTAACAATGGAAAATTGTATGGAAATGCAGGAGGATCTGCAACGAATTGACGCATGGTGCAGGGAATGGCAATTGAATCTCAATGTAGACAAGTGTAATGTGCTGCGAATACATAGAAAGAGCCTTTATCATTTAGCTACAATATAGTAGGTCAGCAACTGGAAGCAGTTAATTCCATAAATTATCTGGGAGTAGGCATTAGGAGTGATTTAAAATGGAATGATCATATAAAGTTGATCGTCGGTAAAGCAGATGCCAGACTGAGATTGATTGGAAGAATCAAAAGGAAATGCAGTCCGAAAACAAAGGAGGTAGGTTACAGTACACTTGTTCGCCCACTGCTTGAATACTGCTCACTAGTGTGGGACACGTACCAGGTAGGGTTGATAGAAGAGATAGAGAAGATCCAACGGACAGCAGCGCGCTTCGTTACGTGATCATTTAGTAATCGCGAAAGCGTTACGGAGATGTCAGATAAAATCTAGTGCAATACTCTGCAAAAGAGACGCTCAGTAGCTCGATACGGGCTTTTGTTGAAGTTTCGAGAACATACCGTCACCGAGGAGTCAAGCAGTATATGGCTCCCTCCTAAATATATCTCGCGAATAGACCAAGAGGATAATATCAGAGAGATTAGAGCCCACACAGAGGCATACCGACAATCCTTCTTTCCACGAACAATACGAGACTGGAATAGAAGGGAGAACCGATAGAGGTACTCAAGGTACCCTCCGGCATACACCGTCAGGTGGCTTGCGGAGTATGGATGTAGATGTAGATGCAGATATAAGGAAAGATCATGGGTCGAGTTTCTCATCCAGAAATCGCCTCGTGAACGGGTAATAAGGTGAAATGTCTACCAATATGTGTTGGGATTCGGCACCAGCATGATAGTGGTCTAGACGGTGACGCGACAGAAGTCTTGGAGTGACTCCCAGTATCGTGCCAGACCTCCTTTTGCTCTGCGTAGAGCAGCAACTCGACGTGGTATGGAGTCAACAAGTCGTTGGAACTCACCTACAGAAATATTGAGCCCTGCTGTCTCCAAAGCCGTCCTTAATTGCGAAAGTGTTGCCGGTGGAAGATCTTGTGAATGAATTGGCCTCTCAATTATGTCCCAAAAACATTCGATGAATTCATGTCGGGCGATCTGGGCGATCAAATCATTCACTAGAATTGTCCAGAATTTTCTTCAAACCAATCGTGAACGACTGTGGGCCAGTGACATGGTGCACTGTCATCCGTAAAAGTTCGATCGTTCTTTGGGAGGATCAAGTCCATGAATAGCTGCAAATTGTCTCCAAGTAGCCAAACATGACCACTTCCAGTCAATGATCGGTTCAGTTGGACCAAAGTATGCAGTACATTTCATGTAAACACAGCTCACACCAATATGGGGCCACCACCAGCCTGCACAGTCCCTTCTTGACAACTTTGGTCCATAGCTTCGTGGGGACTGTGTCATAGTTTGAATCCTACTATCAGCTCTCATCAACTGAAATCTGAACTCAGACGACAAGGCCACGGTTTTCCCGTCGCCTAGGGTCCAACCGATATGGACACGAGCCCAGGAGAGGTGCTACAGGCAATTTCATGGTGTTAGCAAAGACTCTCGCGTCATTCGTCTGCTGCCACAGCCCATTAGCGCCAAATTTCGCCACTCTGCCCTAACGGATACGTTCGTCCTACGTCCCACATTGTGTTTATTTCACGCAATGTTGTTCGCCTGTTAGCGCTGACATAATGCCTGAAATTTGGTATTCTCGGTACATTCTTGACACTGTTGATCTCTTAATACTAAATTCCCTAACGATTTCCCATGCGTCTAGCTCTATCTACCATTCCGCGTTCAAAGTGTGCTAATTCCCGAGGTGGGGGCATAATCACGTCGGAAACCTTTTCATATGAATCACATCAGTACAAGTGACAGCTGCGCCGGCGCACTGCTCTTTTATATCTTGCATACGCGAAACCATCGCCATCTGAATACGTGCATATCGCTACCTCAGGACTTTTGTCACATAAGTTATGATTTCTTGAAAGGATAGCGGGACTTTGTGGAGAACTGTTGTAAATGCAGGTAAATCTGGCACAGAACTGATCCTCTGGCAGCAGTAGTCGATTTTCGTAGCTGGCTAATCGCAATGCTGGCGTTTTCCAGCCGTCAGGGACTATCCATGCGTGTCATTCCCTAGACTCAAATGTTTGGGAGCGAATTGACGTCACTTCGTGTGTGTCGGCGCTGGTGCTCGCGATGTACAACTGCAGTTTTGCACTTCTGAGAATAATTATTAAAAAAATAAAAAAAGTGTATCTTCAGCTTGCGAGGTAGTTTGGCGACTGCAGCGGCTGCCCCTATTAATAGACCGCACTCAGCGCACCTGTTTCCGCCCACGCAACGTTTGCTGTATCTCTCACATCTTTCTTGGCATCTGTCTTCAAAGGAAAACATAAATATGACGAACTGCTTCTAATATTCGTTACTCTACTTCTCGCGGAATGTATAATAATCTTGGTGGAGATGGAACTGTAAGCTGGGTCAAAAATAGTAAACGGTTGTTTCTATCAGCGACGTGGATCACCCACCGAAGTGACTGACCGTTTCCGGTAAAGCTTGGAGAGTGTCTCGCGTAATTTCTCCAATCACGCTGTAGTAAGCACTCAGTTTTCCTGAAATAGACAGGAAGACACAGTTAAACGCGAGTGGCATGGCAAAGATTAATGTGACATTGTATAAAACTGTGTCGTGGCAACAAAAAGATCTATAATTTTCCATTCGGTGAACGCAGAAGTAGAGATCGTAACGCTACTTAGCATAACTGATTAATAGTATCAGAAAAGAAGATGAAAACCTATAGAAATACTTATCGTCAGCAACTGCGACGAGAAAATGATTTCTAATTACTTGGGCAGTCAGTAACAAAATGCGTAGGACCTATGGTACGCTTCGAGAGTATTGTAGGTCATGCGCTGTTATCTTTTCTTATCAGGTAATGAGGGCTGGAAATGCCTCATCTTGATCCATACGAGCAGGATTGTGCAATGGCCAGCACACTGGACTCGCATTCGGGAGGACGACGGTTCAAATCCGCACCCGGTTGCTCATATTCAGGTTTTCCGTGATTTCAATAAATCGCTCCAGGCAATTGCCGGAAGGGTTCCTTTGAAAGAGCACTACCGATTTCCATCCCCATCCTTGAAACATTCGAGGTCCTCTCCCTCCAATGACATCGACAGTCGTGGTTTGATAGGGCAGTAATTGTTGCCACAAGTTCATTTCCGTACTCCTGTGACAAAATCCGCACTGTGGCGTGGGTAGGGACCGATGTCGAGGCCCCAGTGTTATCGCACGGGCTGCGTCACGGGAAAGGGACGTTCAGATAGTGCAGAGCTGAGATACTTTTCTTTCGATATCTACAATAACGGTGTCGATACCACGTATTCGATATTGTCATACTATCGTAGTAAATCCCACATATCGGTATATGTTGCTGGTAAGATAATTATCTTGCTAGTTTAATGAGAATTAAACTGTGTCCAGTATTTATGTAGCGTATAGGAAACATAAATTCAGTAGTAAAAATTGCGTAAGTTACGAAGTTTATCATAGACCAAATTTCAGCAACATATACGAGAAATAGTAAGTATGTACCAACTACCTTGGAAATGTTGTTCGATATTGATCTTACACTGGAGTCGCTTCATGCAAACGGGGCGTAATTGCTATATTTTGCCTCATATTCAAACTGATTGCTTTTTTAAAAAGCTTCTTGTAAGTGAGTGTTTCCGTCTCCAAGAAAAGCTTGTGGTCGTGCTCTGTAATAATGTGACGTAAGGATACCACAACATTTATTTCGAGGCCTTTACGTTGTTTAAGGTTACAAAATTTGACCTTTACTCTTGAAGTTTCTATTTGAATTTAAAGTTCGCGAAAACTCTTTACAACTTGCTTATTTCACCTTGTATTCTGAATAAGTGCTGTTATTGATGATAAAATTGTCTAATTTTGTAAAATGAAGAAACCGCACAACAATTGCTTAATCCACAACCTTTTACTGTGTGCACGATTGTTTTCGGAACACTTAAAGTTCCATCAGATGGTGTTGAAATTAGGTTTTGCAGGACAGAGCGGATCAAGTTGTGGAAAGGGGCCAAGATCAGTTAGTTACACAAGAACACACAACTTTTATTCCTCGAAAACCAATGCACAGTTTTCTCTATAAAACAACTAGGATCAATTCACGGCTAAGGGCCCAACTAACTACTCAATAATAAAGTTTAAATAATTCCTTTTAAAGACACAAGGATTTAGAGAAACGGCTGAAGGCCTTACTTAAGTAAAATTAAAATATCCTTAAATAATTCCTTTTTAGGCACTAGAATTTAAACAAACTGCTGAAGGCCGCCGGCCGGGGTGGCCGAGCGGTTCTAGGCGCTACAGTTTGGAACCGCGCTACTTCTACGGTCGCAGGTTCGAATCCTCCCTCGGGCATGGATGTGTGTGATGTCCTTAGGTTAGCTAGGTTTGTAAGTAGGCTGTTTAGGTTTTTATGTTGGTAACGTCACCTAGCGCTCTGTATGAAAATCACTGGCTGTGCTGTGTGCAGTCTGTGGCTAGTGGGCATTGTTGAAATAGTCGCTATTGTAGTGTTGGGCAGTTAGCTGTTAATAGCGCGTAGCGTTGCGCAGTTGGAGGTGAGCTGCCAGCAGTGGTGGATGTGGGGAGAGAAATGGC
This sequence comes from Schistocerca americana, assembly GCF_021461395.2. Taxonomy (NCBI): domain Eukaryota; kingdom Metazoa; phylum Arthropoda; class Insecta; order Orthoptera; family Acrididae; genus Schistocerca; species Schistocerca americana. The sequence goes on along the minus strand of NC_060125.1, from coordinate 595,091,874 downwards.
GGAGTTTTGAGAGCGGATGATCTGGACGTGTGTCCATCAGAGACAGTAAATTTGTAAGACTGGATGCCATGAACTGCTATATATATTATGACTTTTGAACACTATTAAGGTAAATACATTGTTTGTTCTTTATCAAAATCTTTCATTTGCTAACTATGCCTATCGGTAGTTAGTGACTTCAGTAGTTAGAATCTTTTATTTAGCTGGCAGTATTGGCACTCGTTGTATTGCAGTAGTTCGAGTAATGAAGATTTTTGTGAGGTAAGTGGTTCATAAAAGGTATAGGTTAATGTTAGTCAGGGCCATTCTTTTGTAGGGATTTTTGAAAGTCAGATTGTGTTGCGCTAAAACTAGTGTCTGTCATTTTAGTATTGATCAGAAGAGGTAAAGAGCGAAATGTCTGACTACGTTCAGTTCCGCTCAGCTGTTTGAAAATCGAATAATGTAAGAGGTTTATCAGCACAGTAATTCATTAATATTTCTAACAAGGGAACCTCCCCATCGCACCCCCCTCAGATTTAGTTATAATTTGGCACAGTGCATAGGCCTTGAAAAACTGAACACAGATCAATCGAGAAAACAGGAAGAAGTTGTGTCGAACTACGAAAAAATAAGCAAAATATACAAACTGAGTAGTCCATGGGCAACATAAGCAACATCAAGGACGCCGTGGGCTCAGGAGCGCAGTGGTCCCGTGGTTAGCGTGAGCAGTTGCGGAACACGACGTCCTTGGTTCAAGCCTCCCCTGCAGTAAAAATTTTAAATTGTTATTTTCAGACAATTTTCAGAGTTCAGGCACTCACACATAATCAATTTCGCTCTCCAAAATTCCAGGAGATATTCAGATTTGCTTGGACATATGCAGGATTTGACGGTCTACACACGGAAAAATTTGTAAACGTTAAAAACATATGTTTTGACAGAGCACAGAGAAAACTGTGCGACTGTGAAACTGTTGCATTCATTTGTTGCAGTTTATGTGACACACTCTTATGTTTTCATCACTTTTTTGGGAGTGATTATCACATCCACAATGAAACCTAAATCGGGCAAGGTAGAAGCATCTTTTTACCCATTCGCCAAGTGTGCAAGTTAGGTGGGTCGACAACATATTCCTGTCATGTGATGCACATGCCGTCACCAGTGTCGTATAGAATATATCAGACGTGTTTTCCTGGATCAAATAGTTTCGGTTCCCATTGGAGAGGCACGTTCTTTCGTCAACTAATCGCACGATTTTGTGGTGCGGTCGCAAAACACAGACACTAAACTTGTTACAGTGAACAGAGACGTCAATGAACGAACGGACAGGTCATAACTTTGCAAAAATAAAGTAAGTAAACTTTTCGCTCGAGGGTAGACTTGAACCAACACCCTCTCGCTCCGCAGCTGCTCACGCTAACCACGAGACCAAGGCGGTCCTGTGCCCAGATCATCCTTGATGTTGCCTATGTTGCCCATGGACTACTCAGTTTGTATATTTTGCTTATTTTTTCATAGTTCCACACAACTTCTTCCTGTTTTCTCGACTGATCTGTGTTCAGTTTTTCAAGGCCTATCCACTGTGCCAAATTATAACTAAATCTGAGTGGGGTGCGATGGGGAGGTTCCCTTGTAAGGGGACGTTTCATGTGTCGACCCTTAGCCGAGGATACCTCAGTGGAATCTTCTGATATTTTTCTTGTAGTTTCTGCAGTTAGTGTAGCTATTGTTTATTGATAGCGCGTAATTATAGAGAGAATTTCCTTTGTACTAAAACGTCCCCTTTGAACTATTTATACAGGACTGTGCTTAAACTGACACACAATATTTTTAGCGCAACGCAATCTGACTTTTAAAAATCCCTACAAAAGAATGGCCCTGACTAACATTAAACTATACCTTTCACAAATCTATAAATATAAGTGTCCAAATAAAATATTCGTCAGCATTGTGATACAGTCACGCATTTACGCACATTTCATAACTCTTAAGGTACGATTCTTGGTTTCCAACATACTTCTTATTCCTCATATACGGTAGCATCATCTTATTGATCATAAACATATCTCAACAGCATAGTACACATCGTCGTCGTAATAATAACATCATAACACCTCAGTCAAATCTCAAAAACGTCTTAACTTCCTCCAATAATTTCTAAGCCTAAAAAAATTCTCTGCTCATGTCAAAAGTGTCAGCTGCCTCAAACGTACTTTAAAAATCATGATCTCATACCAAATACATCATTCAAAGCTCTCATAGTATCACAATGATTCCGAAAAAATATGAACAGTTTACAAAGTACAGACAAAATACAGTTTCATAAGTGTGAAGTTATCCAACTGTGTAATTACGTAAACATCTGTCACTGATGTAGTAAAAAACATGTTTATCTCTCAGTTAAATGATCAGATAGCTGTGTAATTTGTGTGTTAGAGAAATATGGTACCGATGTGTAAAGTTGTATAAGCAAATACCATATTAGCTAGGGTTCCTTGTGGTTGCCACACACATGGTACACAAAGTAAGCATGTACCCCCCTGAGGATTAATGTAATTATACCCTCAGGTGTTACAGATTACAGCAATGAAATGAAATGTATCACTGAAAACCTTTGTATCATTGTACTTCAAATATCTTTAAAAATAAATGTTTTAAGAACAAAATTAATCACTCAAATGCGTGTCCTGTAGCGCTAAATGTGCGTCTTGCTGTAAGATAATTCTGTGGAAGTGTCGTACTTATCGTCCTCCGAAAGCCAAGTTCTGCAGAAGTCAATGTACTTACCTCATGACAAACAAAAGTGAAATGCTTTATGTATAGATATCTTAGTTATTACGCTTATTGCCATGATGAAGAAAGTACTGTGCTGTAACGTATTGTTGTGCTACGGAAAAGGCAATCTCATTGTAGTTATACCACAAAAGTTACTACTAAAACATGTTTTACTTTGCAGAATAAAACAGAAAAACTGTGTAGAAATAAAATAGAAACACTACAAAAGCAACATTGTAAATTGTCACTCATTAGAAGCGTCGTGATAAAACCGTGTAGTTGTCACTTAAACTAACCACTGTGTCGTCTGGTATCTCACAGAAAGTACATTAAACCCAGAATGTATTTTCAAGTAAACCAAAATGTTGCATTAAAATCTCATTAGCAGTACCAGTATGTGTCCTAAATATGTAAGCCTGATAGTCGTTACGCAATCGTGCAACTAATAAGCAAGAATGTACAAATACAACACTGTGTCGTCTGTTCACTATAACAATGCATTCGTTATTTCTGTTTAAATAAGTTCTCTTGGTTCTTGACTGGATATTTAACTTCAAACATTGTTGCATGTTAACAGATTCTTAAGTCTGACAAAGCATATTAGAAATGTGAAGTGAAAAGTTTTATGGCAAAGACAAAGTTAAAAAGCAGATTATCTTTCAATAAATGGTTTTACATGTGAAATGTGGTGTAAACCTTTACTCTTCCTAGTACGCAGCGTTTCAACTTCAACGCAATTATCATGTGGTATACGTCGGATTCTGTAAGGTCCATTGTAAACTAGAAAGAATTTGTGACTCAAGTGTTTCTTCTTATGTGACAATGAATGAGCTTTAATGAGAACTTTCTGACCAATATACAACTTCTTTGCATTTGCTTTACCGTGTAGTTTTCTCCTTTTGTCTGCTGCAGATTTTATATTTTTAAGAGCCAAATCAATTATGTCTTTGTGTCGAAGTTTACGTGTATTTGGGAAAGGTACAAGCTCTCTGATTCTGTTCGGTGGTTCTTCATTCTTTAGTACAAGAGTAGGTGGTAAAGCAGTGGAATCATGAGGCATTTCATTCAGCACATTTTGAAATAAGTGTAAATATCTGTCCCAATGCTGATGCTTTCTATGACAATAAAGTCTGCAAAGCTTATTGATTTCTTTCATAATCCGTTCAGACGGGTTACAATGTGGTGAGTACAATGAAATAAAAACAGGTTTGATTTTATGGTTGCGAAGCATGCGTGACCAAACAGCAGATCTGAATTGAGGTCCGTTATCTGAAATGACTTTGCTAACGTGTCCAACTTCACGTAAGAAATTTTTAACAAAGGCGTTGGATACAGATCGTCCAGTGGCTTTACGTAACGGAGTGAAAGAAACAAATTTTGAAGTAAGTTCAACAGCGACTAAAACGTACGAAAATCCATTAGATGTTCTGACAAGCGGTCCCAAGAGATCAACAGCAGCAAATTCTTTTAATTTAGAAGGAATAATAGGAAATAACGGAGCACGATGTGAGACAGTAGATGGTTTCGCCTTTTGACAAAGTTTACAAATAGACAAGACTCTTCGAATTCTCTTTTCCATATTGTTAAAATAACAAGTCGTTCGAAGAATATGATAACATTTTCGTGGACCAAAATGTGCGTAGCTGAAATGAATGTACCAAATGAGCTTATTAACAAAATCGTCTGGAATGCAAAGTACCCATAGCTTGTCATCAACAGTGCAGCGTTTGAAGAGTATGTTGTTTCTAACCAGGTAATAATGCCGAATCTGAGTGTATGTCTTTTCATGCCATTTATTTTTGATGTCTTTCCAAATCGGATCTTTATCTTGTTCATGAGCAATGTCCTTTAAAGATGTGGTGATGAAGTTTTCAAAGGCGACTTTCTGAATGTAAAGAATACTGAAATTCTTCTCGAGGTTGCCTTGTGTGTTACTTTTCTCAAGCGCAGCCGGTGCGCGTGACAGCGCGTCCGCAACAATGTTCTCCTTGCCGGGAATGTAGACTATTGTAAAGTGGAATTCTTGCAGAAACAATGCCCAACGTTTTAACCTGTCATGATTTAATTTTGAAGACATAAGAAATTGTAATGCACGATGATCACTGTATACTTTTACGTGCTTACCAGAAAGAAAGAAACGGAATTTGTTAAATGCCCAAACGATAGCTAAAGCTTCTAATTCAGTAACGGAATCATTTTTTTCAGATTTGGTTAGCACTCTGCTAGCAAAAGCAATGGTTTTCTGAACAGTAGTGTCATTTTCTGTGGCTTCTTGAAATAAATGGGCACCAAGACCGACTTTAGAAGAATCCGTGCTAAGGCAGAAATCTTGTGACAGATCTGGATGAGCTAGTATTGGCGCGTTAAGTAGCGATTCTTTCAAAGAATTGAATTCCAACTGTGCTTGTTCGTCCCAGTTCCAAATAGTATTTTTTCCAGTGAGAGAACAAAGTTTTGGTGTAACAAGAATTTGCATGTTCAGAAAACGACGGTAAAAATTTACGAGACCTAGAAAACTGCGGACTTGTCTTTTTGTGGATGGAACTGGAATGGCTCTGATTGCTTCTAACTTTTCAGGATCCGGCTGAATGCCTTCAGAAGAAATAATATGTCCCAAAAACTTCACTTTTGTCCTACCGAATTCAGACTTTTCCAAGTTAACTGTAATTCCAGATTCTGCAAAAATACGTAACAAACTGTTGAGGATGCGATTATGTAGTTCCCATGAAGCTTCTGCTATTAGAATATCGTCCACATATAAGGTGATGTGACGTTTTAAGAACTCAGGTAATATGGAATTTAGCCCGCGAATGAATGCTGCTGAAGAAATGTTCAAACCAAAGGGAAGTTTCCGAAACTGATAACAAACGCCGAAACAAAGGAAAGCTGTGTATTTTCTACATTCTGGATGAAGTTCGATCTGATAAAAGCTGGATCTGAGATCGATGGATGACAACACTTTTACACCATTAAAATTTTGAAGAAGTTCTTCCAACGTTTGCGGCCTGTCTGTTTCAGGAATAATGATCGTATTGATTTGTCTCGAATCTAAGACAAGCCTGATCGATCCATTTTTCTTCTCAACAACATGTAATGGATTGTTGTATGAGCTTACTGCAGGCTCAATAATGCCCTCGTCGAGCATAGATTGTATTTCTGTTCTAACACGGTCCCTATAATGTGCTGGAATTACATATGGTCTAACACAAAATTTAGTATGCTCACGAACACGAAATTGGTATTGAAATCCCTTGATTGTTCCTGTTTTATGAGTAAAAACTGTGGAATGTGCTTGTAAAATCTCAAAAAGGTCCTGCCTATCAGTGTCATTACAATTCTCAATTGTTTGAATTTTATTCTGAATTAACTTATTAGTGTCAAATGCGCCGTCGATATCATCCCTGTCAGTACTTGCAGAATGATTGTTAGCGTCAAGTTCCGTCGAAAATTCCGAACTGTTGTCTAACAGGAGGTAAAGCCGATTAATTTCTTCGTCATGGTTTGAGAGCCAATCTTCAAATTTCAAAGCTATTGACTTACCTTCTTTCTCTAAACTTATTTCAGCATCGTGAAAGTTTAAGATTGCTTTGTATTCATTCAAAAAGTCTACTCCCAGTATAATTTCCGTCGACAATAATGGAACAATAAGAAAGTTCATAGAGAAGCTGTGGCTTTGACAAAAGAATTCTAGGTTGGTTTGTTGGCGTACATCTACACTTTTTCCAAAGATTGCACCTTGTAATTTAATCTTACGTAACGGAAGTGTGGGGCAATCGTTAGATTTGTTGCATTTGCTGAAGGCTGTTTCACTGATTACTGAAATGGGACTGCCAGAGTCAAGTACTGCCGTAAATTTTACGTCATTTACTGTAATGCAAATCACAGGATATGCAATGTTGTTATGTTTTATGTCGTGTTCCTGGAGTAAGATGTCCCTAATGTCTTCCATTTTTACGTAATTACTAGCTACGGCAGCTGCGTCGTCAGTTTCATAAGTATGTTTTGTGGCTGCCAGCGGTGTGAGTCATTGCCTATTGTCTCTTTGTTGGCGCGCGTCGTTATTGGGGTTTGGAGACCTATCTTCTACAAATTCACCGTGACGAGAGGGCCCTGCTCTGTTTGAATCCCGCCAGTTCTGATGCAATTCAGGTCTGTCGTTACGATCACATCGTCTGTCGTCATGTCGGTATTTCCTGTAGTTTCTTTCTTGTCGGTTAAGTGGTGGAGAATTTCTCCCTGAATCGTAACTGCGCGCTGGACCGTTGCGTCTCAAGTTATTCTGTCTCCCGTAATAATAATTGTTTTGGTTCCCATATTGTCTGTTTCTCTGATTGTCTCTGTGATAGTCATTACCGCGGAGAGGTGATCTTTCCCTGTAATTATTACTACCCTGCCAACGGTTGTCATACGGGTGGTGTCTGTTTTGGTCACGATTTGTGTTGTGAGAATAGCTTTGTCGTGTCCAGTTATTATTTCTTTCATCGCGGAATTGCGACGGATGTGATCTGTAATTGTTGTGTTCCTGTTTCCGCATTCCGCGATTGTCAGTGTCAATTTCCAATTCTTGTAACAGTCCCTGAAAAGCTTCAATGTCGTCTTTGCAACGTCCTGCCAAAATAATATGTCGTAAATGTTCAGGCAGTTTGATTAAGCAAATGCGGATGAGTTCTGAGGGGCTCTATGGGTTTGAAAGATGCTGATTCTTGTGCAACATGTCTTCAAAATATTTCATAAGACTGGAAAATTCAGATTGTTCGAAATGTTTCATCATTATGATGCTTTGTTTTACTCGGTCTTGTGTGGCCTGAGACCAATATGCTGAGAGGAAGGCATGGTAAAACTCTCCTTCACTGTGGCAATTTGAATGACCGACCGCATTCTTACAGCTGGTTCATTCTCTAAGTAGCCACACATAAATTCTAATCTGTGCTCTAATGACCAGTTGGGAGGATAACAATGAGAGAATTGATGGAGCCATGCTTGTGGATGAATGTCGTTGCCAGAATTCTTAAATGTTTTGAATTTACGTGTAGTAATGAACAGATTATAGTCAAAGTCATCATGTCGGCGAGTCGCATATCGGTCATTGTTACGTCGTTTCGGCGGTTCCATTTCAAAATTCGGTGCACCTTGCCAATTTCTTTCATAACTTCCGAAGTGTCCTGTGTTATTATTTTGTGGTTGTTCCGTATTTCTAAGTCCCTCTTCCCGTATTGGAGCGCGAGTGGCCTCTGAAATACGTAATTCTTGTATTACCTGAGTCAGCTGATCTTGTACTTCCCGGATTTCTCTTTGGTGTTGCGTATTAATTTGATTCTGATTTTGTTTGAATTTCTTAATTTGTTCGCACTCTTCTGTGTCATTAAAGACTACCGGTTTTGTGTCGTTCAGATTATCATCTACCTTCGTAGATAAGTTAGTGAACTGATCCGAAAGTTCGGCTACTTTCTCCGATAGTGAACACATTTCCTCAATGTGTTTTTCTGAACCAAGTTTCAGAGTGTCCATTTGTGTTGAAATCGAATCTACTGTGTTCTTTAAGTTTTCCTGAGTTTTTGCAAGTTGCGTAACCGAATCGGTAGATGCAACTGAGTCAAATTTAGCTTGCAAGGTCTCATGATTTTCATGAACAATAATTTGCAGTTCTTTTATGGCTGCTTCGTGATTCTGTAATGCCTTTTCATGCCGCGAAAAAATAGGTTGAAAATGCTCACAAATTTGAGTTTTTACGTCATTACAGACTTTTTGACATTTCGATTCAATGTTATGTAACTCAGTAGTTAAATCTTCACGCGTTTGTTCAAGAGTTTGTTCCAATGAGTCTAACTTTTGAAGCTGTTGCTGTGTTTGTCTCTGATTTTGTTCCAGTGTGTCTAACTGTTGCTGTGTTTGTCTCTGATTTTGTTCCATTGTGTCTAACTTTTGAAGATTTTGTCCCATTTGTTTCTGATTTTGTTCAAGTGTTGTGTCTAACTTTTGTAGCTTTTGTCCCATTTGTTGCATTAACTGTAATAACAATGCACTGGTGTCTGAAACATGTTCCTCAGTGCTTTTCGGCAGTGAATTTGCACCGGCAACATTCACATTTTGACAAGCGGAAAACGTGTCTTGACTCACTTGGGAAAACGGTGAGGACGCAAAACCTGAATCTACAGTATTTGCAAAATTGTGTCCTGTCATTTCGGATTCCTGAGGCGAGCTATTGCCGACCGATCGATCGATAATGCTTCCCTCTTCACTAATTGTTTCACTGCCTACACCATTGTTTGCCGCCCGCTCCATTTCCCTATGCACAATTACCAAATTACTACTTTGAACATCAGTTAATTCATTACTCGGTGGCGCTAACACACTGCTTTCATTTTCACTGTCATTTATCAGTTTACTTTGGAGCCTAGTATTACGTTTTTCACACGCCATTATTGTCACAGTATTTCACACGACAACACAGAAAAACACAATTTGAAGATCAAAAATAAGAGAACACATTAACATAGCACTGAACATAATATCTAGTTAATTGCAGCTGGGAAATACTTGGTGCAAATCTACATGCATACCACAACTGTTTTACTGTACAACAATGAAAGTCTGCAACTACAAAGGAGATTTTCTCTACAATTACGCGCTAGCAATAAACAAAATCTACACTAATTACACAAACTACAACAAAAAATCAGAAGATTCCAGTGAGGTATCCTTGGCTAAGGGTCGACATATAAAACGTCCCCTTTGAACTATTTATACAGGACTGTGCTTAAACTGACACACAATATTTTTAGCGCAACGCAATCTGACTTTTAAAAATCCCTACAAAAGAATGGCCCTGACTAACATTAAACTATACCTTCCACAAATCACTAAATCACTTACCTCACAATAATCTTCGTTTCTCCCACTACTGCAATACAGCAAGCGCCACTACTGCCAGCTAAATAAAAGATTCAAACTACTAAAGGCACTAACTACTGATAGGGATAGTTAGCAAATGAAATATATTAATAGAGAACAAACAATGTATTTACCTTGATATCATCATATATAAATATAGCAGTTCATGACAAATTTCAAAACTCCGCCATCTCTCTCCCCACATCTACCACTGCTGGCGGCTCACCTCCAACTGCGCAACGCTACGCGCTGTTCACAGCCAGCTGCCTAATTACAACAATGCAAAGCAGCCACAGACTGCACACAGCACAGCCAGTGATTTTCATACAGAGTTGGCGTTACCATAAAAAAACCTAAACAGCCTACTTACATAGAGAAAACATAAACAGCCTACTTACATAGAGAAAACATAAACAGCCTACTTACAGTACTTGTAGTTTTTCATTGTTGTACAGAAAAACAGCTGTGGCATGCGTGTAGATTTGCACCAAGTATTTTGCAGCTGCACTAGCAATTAACGAGATATTATTTTCAGTGCTATGTTAATGTGTCTTTTTTTTTTTTTTTTTTTTTTTTGTCTTAATATTGTGCTTTTCTGTGTTATCGTGTGAAATATTGCGACAATAATGGCGTGTGAAAAACGTAATACTAGGCTCCAAAGTAAACTGAGAAATGACAGTGAAGACGAAAGCAGTGTGTTAGCGCCACCGAGTAATGAATTAACTAATGTTCAAAGTAGTAATTTGGTAATTGTGCATAGGGAAATGGAGCGGGCTGCAAATAATGGTGTAGACAGTGAAACAATTAGTGAACAGGGAAGCATTATCGATCGATCGGTCGGCAACAGCTCGCCTCAGGAATCCGAAATGACAGGACACAGTCTTGCAAATACTGTAGATTCAGGTTTTGCGTCCTCACCGTTTTCTCGAATAAGTCGACACATTTTGTGCTCTTCAAAACGCGAATATTTCCGATTCAAATGCACTGCCGAATAGCACTGAGGAACATGTTTCAGACACCAGTGCATTGTTATTACAGTTAATTCAACAAATGGGATAAAGGCTACCAAAGTTAGACACAACGCTTGAACAAAATCAGAAACAAATGGGACAAAATCTTCAAAAGTTAGACGCAATGGAACAAAATCAAAAACAGTCACAGCAACAGCTTCAAAAGTTAGACACCACACTTGAACAAACACGTGAAGGTTTAACTGCTGAGTTACTTAAAATCGAATCGAAATGTCAAAAAGCCTGTAATGACGTAAAAACACAAATTTGTGAGCATTTTCAACCTATTTTTTCACGTCATGAAAATGCGTTACATATTCACGAAGCAGCCATAAAGAAACTGCAAACTATTGTTCATGAAAATCACGACACCTTGCAAACTAAAACTGACTCAGTTGCATCTACCGATTCGGTTACGCTACTTGCAAAAACTCAGGAAAACTTAATGGACACAGTAGATACGATTTCAACACAAATGGACACTCTGAAACTTGGTTCAGAAAAACACACTGAGGAAATAAGTTCACTATCGGAGAAAGTAGCCGAACTTTCGGATCAGTTCACTAACTTATCTACAAAGGTGGATGATGATCTGAATGAAACAAGACCTGTAGCCTTCACTGACACAGAAGAGTATGAACACATTAAGAAATTCAAACAAAATCAGAATCAAATTAATACGCAACACAAAAGAGATATCCGGGAAGTACAAGATCAGTTGGCACAAGAATGCAAGAATTACATATGTCAGAAGATAATCGCGCTCCAACACGGGAAGAGGGACATAGAAATACGGACAGCCACAAAATAATAACACAGGGCACTTCGGAAATTATTAAAGAAATTGGCAAGGTGCACCGAATTTTGAGATGGAACCGCAGAAACGACGTAACAATGATCGACATGCGACTCACTGACGTGATGGTTTTTACTATAAGCTGTTTATTACTATACGTAAATTCAAAACATTTAAGAATTCCGGCAACGACATTCATCCACAAGCGTGGCTTCATCAATTCTCTCATTGTTTTGCTCCCAACTGGTCATTAGAGCACACATTAGGATTTATGTGTGGCTATTTAGAGAATGAACCAGCTGTAAGAATGCGATCGGTCATTCACGATTGTCACAGTGAAGGAGAATTTTATCATGCCTTCCTCTCAGCATATTGGTCTCAAGCTACACAAGACCGAAAAAAACATAGCATCATAATGATGAAACATTTCGAACAATCTGAATTTTCCAGTCTTGTGAAATACTTTGAAAACATGTTGCACAAGAATCAGTACCTCTCAAACCCATACAGCCCCTCAGAACTCATCCGCATTTGCTTAATCAAATTGCCGGAACATTTACGACACATTGTTTAGGCAGGACGTTTCAAAGACAACACTGAAGCTTTTCAGGGACTCTTATAAGATTTGGAAATTGACACTGACAATCGCGGTACGCGAAACCAGGAACACAACGATTACAGGTCACATCCGCGATGACAGAAATAATAAATGAGCACGACAAGGCTATTCTTACATAGTAAATCGCGATCAAAACAGACACCACCCATATGACAACCGTTGGCAGAGTAGTAATAATTGCAGGGAAAGATCCCCTCTCCACAGTAGTGACTATCACAGAGACAATCAGAGAAACAGACAATATGGGAACCAAAATAATTATTATCAAGGGAGACAGAATAATTTCAGACGCAACGGTCCACTGTGCAGTTACGATTCTGGGAGAAACTCTCCACCACATGATAGACAAAAAAGAAACTATGTAAACTACCGACTTGACGACAGACGATATAATCGTAACGACAGACCTGAATTGTATCAGAACTGGCGGGATTCAAACAGGGCAGGGCCCTCTCGACAAGGTGAATTTGTAGAAGTTAGGTCTCCTAATCCCAATAACGACGCGCGCCCACAAAGAGACAGATAATGACTCGCACCGCAGGCAGCCACGTGCGCCGGCTGGCTCAGAGAAAAATAATATAGACGCTAACCTTGAGAAAAATTTTAGCATTCCTTACTGACGTATACATTATGATAATTGTTTTGAAGTTGAAACTCTGCGCACTAGAAAGGCTAAAGGATTGCACCACATTTCACATGTAAAACCATTTATTGAGAGATAATCTGCTTTTTAACTTGGTCTTTGCTATAAAATCTTTCACTTTACATTATTAGTATGCTTTTTCAGACTTAGAATCTGTTAACATGCAACAATGTTAGAAGTTAAATATCCAGTCAAGAACCAAGAGAACTTATTTAAACAGAAATTACGAGTGCATTGTTATAGTGAACAGGCGAAACAGTGTTGTTATTTGTACATTCTTGCTTGTTAGTTGCACGATTACGTAACGACTATAAGGCTTACATACTTGGAACATATACTGGTACTGCTAATGAGATTTTAATGCAACATTTTGGTTTACTTGAAAAGATATTCTCTATTTGAAGTACATTCCGTGAGATTAAAGATGACTTAGTATTTGGTTTCTTTGATAGCTACACGATTATATCACGACGCTACTAATGTGTGACACAATTTACATTGTTGCTTTTGCGGTGCATCTGTGTTATACCCGCACAGTTTTTCTGTATTATTCTGGAAAGTAAAACATGTTTTAGTAGTAACTTCGTGGTATAGCTACAATGAGCCAACCTTTTCCGTAGCACAACAATACGTTACAGTACAGTACTTAACTCATCACGGCAATAAGCGTAATAACTACGATATCTATAGACAAAGCATTTCATTTTTGTTTATTACGAGGCAAGTACATTGACTTCTACATAACTTTGCTTACACACGACGACAATTACGACACTTGGCACATTTTTTACCCTGTAATGACAGAGATTATCTTACAACGAGACGCACAGTTTAGCGCTACAGTACATGTATTTGAGTGATTAATTTTGTACTTAAAACATTTATTTTTAAAGATTTTTGAATTACAAAGATACTAAGGTTTTCTGTGATACATTTCATTCCATTTCTGTAATTTGTAACACCTGAGGGTATAATTACATTAATCCTCAGGGGGGTACACGCCTATTTTGTGTGCTAAGCGTGTAGCGAGCGCTAGGAGCCCTAGCTAATATGGTATTTGCTTATACAACTTTACACATCGGTACCATATTTCTCTAACACAGAATTACACAGCTATCTGATTATTTAACAGAGAAACATACATTTTTTTACTATGTCAGTGACACATGTTTGCGTAATTACACAGTTGGATAACTTCATACTTATGAAATTGTATTTTGTCTGTACGTTGTGAACTCTTCATGTTTTTTCGGAAGCATTGTGATACTATGAGAGCTTTGAATGATGTATTTGGTATGGGATCATGATTTCTAAAGTACGTTTGAGGTAGATGACACTATTGAAATGAGCAGAGAATTTTTTTTAGGTTTTGAAATTATTGGAGGAAGCTACGACGATTTTGAGATTTGACTGAGGTTTTATGATGTTATTATTACGATGACGATGTGTATTATGCTGTTGAGGTATGTTTATGATCAATAAGCTGATTCTATATGAGGAATTTGATTATGCTACGTATTTATTATGACGAAATACTGAAGAAGAGTCGACGAATATGTATGTGTGTAATAAGGTAAGGAATAATGAGTAGTGGTTAGGGACGCTGATTTGTGAAAAAGGATGTTGGAAACCAAGAATCGTACTTTAAGAGTTATGAAATGTGTGTATATGCGTGAATGTATCACAATGCCGGCGCAAATTTTTTGCACACTGTTATATTTACAGGATTTTGCTTCTACACATTTGTAATGCAAATTCTCGACCTGTGAAATTTTTTTATATGAGACTGTCACTGTAGCACAAGCTGCTGTCGTAAATATTTCGGTAAGAAAGTTAAGTGACCTTCACGTAATGCGTCGTGGGTGCCCAGCTGTGCCACCTGCCTGGAGAAAAAGCCATTAGAAAAAAAAAAGACCATTAACCTCGCTATTGACATTCCTTTGTAGAAAGCATCGTAAATACGACACGCTCATTACTTGGAAACATATCGAATTTTGTGCTACTTACTGAAATGCTTATGAATTGATGGGAAATATTCTTACATCTACACACCTGATTATGACAAGTGCCTTTCTATGAGAGTTGAGAGAATTTCTACTGATTTATGAAATCCCACATGGCTATTGAATGATGTTTTTATGGTTTGTTTACATAGTTGCTTATTTCATATGATATGTGTTTTCCAGCTGTGTTGCAGCATTGGTTTTATAAAATAAAATTAAATGCATTTGGACTTGCTATATTGCCTGCAAGACTCTTCGATGGTGATTGTGCACCTTCACAGTCGCAACAGATGGCTGCTGGCCGTCTCTACAAGGACTACAGTGTGTCTGCATCTTTGATGGCACACCAATACCATTACTGCTACTAGGACTGCAGTGGGTCTGCACCTCTGGTGGCCCACCAATACCATAATCTCTACCAGGACTACAGTGGGTCTATTCTGTGATGACCTACCTACCAGTATTCATCAAAACTTCGACTGACTCTGCTGTGGGTTTTCTCTGTTGTGGCCCATTACCTGTCTGCATGTCGAGAGTCAGCATTGTCTTTCCGTTGGAAGGACAACACTACTTCTTCAAGACTGCATGGAAATCCACTACTTCCGTGTGAATTTTCTTTTACTGTTCAGACTTTGGGAAAAACATTGCAATTTTACTGTGATGAACGATCAGGACTGTCTTCATGGACTGTGAGAAAATCTTTGATTTTGACCAACAGTATATCAATAAGTGTGTGCATTTGATTTCTTTGTTATTGTAATTATGAAAATTTTTTTCAAATCTGTATTGGTCACTGCCCAAAACAATTTGTAAAATTTTTTGTGGGGAGCATGGGGGCTATGTAAGTAGGCTGTTTAGGTTTTTATGTTGGTAATGTCACCTAGCGCTCTGTATGAAAATCACTGGCTGTGTTGTGTGCATTCTGTGGCTAGTGGGCATTGTTGAAATAGTCGCTATTGTAGTGTTGGGCAGTTGGCTGTTAACAGCACGTAGCGTTGTGCAGTTGGAGGTGAGCCGCCAGCAGTGGTGGATGTGGGGAGAGAAATGGCGGAGTTTTGAGAGCGGATGATCTGGACGTGTGTCCATCAGAGACAGTAAATTTGTAAGACTGGATGCCATGGACTGCTATATATATTATGACTTTTGAACACTATTAAGGTAAATACATTGTTTGTTCTTTATCAAAACCCTTCATTTGCTAACTATGCCTATCGGTAGTTAGTGACTTCAGTAGTTAGAATCTTTTATTTAGCTGGCAGTATTGGCACTCGTTGTATTGCAGTAGTTCGAGCAATGAAGATTTTTGTGAGGTAAGTTGTTCATGAAAGGTATAGGTTAATGTTAGTCAGGGCCATTCTTTTGTAGGGCTTTTTGAAAGTCAGATTGTGTTGCGCTAAAAATATTGGCTGTCAGTTTAATGTTGATCAGAATAGGTAAAGAGCAAAATGTCTGAGTTCGTTCAGTTTTGCTCAGCTGTTTGAAAATCGAATAATGTAAGAGGTTTATCAGCACAGTAATTCATTAATTTTTCTAAGGGGACGTTTCAGTTAGGTTTAAGTAGTTCTAAGTTCTACGGGACTGATGGCCTTACAAGTTAAGTTCTATAGTGCTCAGAGCCATTTGAACCATTTTTTTGCTGAAGGCCTTACTTAAGTGAAATTAAAATATCTTCTCGGCTAAAGGCCCAAATTATATTTCAGATCAGCAAAGGAAATTCTTTAGAAGGCAAGCATTTACAAATCTCGGCTAAAAGTCACATTAAGGAAAATTTAAATTAATACCTCGGCTGAAAGCCCAATAATATTTCAACATAAGAAAAGAGAACCTTTAAAGACAAGCATTTACACAGTACAACAGAAAACCATCTTAAGAAAACCTGAAGTATCTTGACGGCTGAAATCAGATATCAGATAAGGAACTATGTGGCTAAAATTTCTAAATTAAAATAAATTAAAAGACAGAACAGGACGTTTCTTACACATACAATCATTTAACCATCTGACGTCATCCTCAGGCCAGAACTGTCATGGAACCGAAGGTTTATATATATATATAACGTTATATGGGCATCTTAATCTGTTTGAGTTGCTGGGCAACGTAGATTTACACTTGAGACGAGTAGAATGCTGGAAAAGATCACAGCAGAGGGATCGATACATCAAGCATCCTAGAGGCCCGAAGAGGAAACTGACACGGCGTAACAACTCAGCAGATTTTAATATATTTAATGCACCCGAGAAAGCCAGAAGACTTTTGTGTCCAAGAAATGGGTAGGGATATATAATCAGTCAGTACCTTGTGGTAATGTCGGTATCGAAACTGTTACTTCTATGTTACAGAGCACTTTTTAAATTTATTGAGATTTTGTGTTTTAGTGAGACAATTAAACAACGACAAACTTAAGAATGACTGGAAAGTCGTATTTGACTTTGACAAAGTGTGAACAGATATAGGCTACACGGGGTGTCATTATTACTGATGGAATACATTGTCTGTTGAATACCTCTGACAAATGTAATTTCCCAACGCTACTATGAAAGGTTCTCTCACGGAGTGGGTATGAATATTCATTATATTTA
Organism: Schistocerca americana; assembly: GCF_021461395.2. Classification (NCBI taxonomy): domain Eukaryota; kingdom Metazoa; phylum Arthropoda; class Insecta; order Orthoptera; family Acrididae; genus Schistocerca; species Schistocerca americana. The sequence continues at coordinate 595,074,576 of NC_060125.1, read as the reverse complement.
AAGTTCAGCCAAACTGGAAGTTGTTATCCGAATTCATATCGTTTCACTGAATATTCATTGGTTTCTGAGTCATGGTACAACTGATTTCATTTGCGTGCATTTAATTCATTTCAAACCCACAAATTAAGAATATGAATCTGCCTTAATATCAAGTTTACTCACCATTTACACTTAGAAACTGGTATATAAAAGCAACAGAGACTTGTTTGTCTAGACCACGCCGTCACAAATACCCTGACTGAGATAAGAGGTGAAGCACCCAGAAAGGGTGGAGGAAACAAAATGAAACACCACGGACTGAGAGGGTACGTCATGTCGTTTGATGGGTTACAAAGTCGAGTCAAATTTATAAAGAGCGAGGGTGAATGAGCGCACTTTTCGCTGTGAAGTTGTACCCACTCTGGCCTAAATGCCTGTTGATTCGGTTGAGAGGGGTGTCATAAAGACGTATCTTCTCCTATGGCAAGCTGGCCCACCGCTATTATAACTGGTTCTTGATATCCCGGATATTGCCACTGGAGCGGGGTTGACGTATTACGTAGACAGATCTTCACCTACATAGTTACTCCGAAAGCCGACGTACAGTGCGTGGCAGATGGTACCCTGTACCACTAATGCTTGTCATTTCCTTTCCTATTCCACTTGCAAACAGAGCGAGGGAAAAATGACTGCCTATATGTCTCCGTATGAGCCCTTATACCTCGAATCTTCTCTTCGTCGTCCTTACGTTCAATGTATGTTGGCGGCAGTAAATTCGTGTGGCAGTCAGCTTCAAATGCCGGTTCTCTAAATTTTCCCAATAGCGTTTCTCGAAATGAAGTCGCCTTCCGTTCAGGGATTCTCATTTGAGTTGCCGACGGATATCCATAACACTTACGTGTTGTTAGAATCTACCGGAAACAAATTTAGCAACCGGCCCAACAACTGGTCGCACCAGCGTCCTGTATGCGGTCTCCTTTACAGCTGAACCAGTCTTTCCTAAAATTCTCCCAATGAGCAGAAGTCGACCATTCGCTGTCGCCATCACAGTTCTCACATACTGGTTCCATTTCATATCGCTTTGCAACGTTACGCCCAGATACTTAAACGACTTGACCGTGTCAGGCAGTACACTAATAATACTGTAACCGAACATTACAGGTTTGTTCTTCCCTCTCATCCGCATTAAATTGCATCTTTTCCACATTTAGAGCTAGCTGACATTCATCACACCAACTATAAATTTTGTATAAGCCGTCTTGCAACTTCCTACACACTCAACTTCGACACCTTACCGCACGCCACACCACCATCAGCAAATCACAGCAGATTGCTGCCCACCCCGTCCGCCAAATAATTTATGTGTATACAGGGTGGTCCATTGATAGTGACTGGGCCAAATATCTCACGAAGTAAGCATGAAACGAAAAAACTACAAAGAACGAAACTCGTCTAGCTTGAAGGGGAAACCAGATGGCGCTATGGTTGGCCCGCTAGATGGCGCTGCCATAGGTCAAACGGATATCAACTGCGTTTTTTTTTAAACAGGAACTCCCATTTTTTATTACATATTTTACATATTCGTGTAGTACGTAAAGAAATATGAATGTTTTAGTTGGACCACTTTTTTCGATTTGTGACAGATGGCGCTGTAATAGTCGCAAACATATAAGTACGTGGTATCACGCAACATTCAACCAGTGCGGACGGTATTTACCTTCGTGACACATTACCCGTACTGAAATGGACCGTTTACCAATTGCGGAAAAGGTCGATATCGTGCTGATGTATGGCTATTGTGATCAAAATGCCGAACGGGCGTGTGCTACGTATGCTGTTCGGTATCCTGGACGACATCCTCCAAGTGTCCGGGCCTTTCGCCGGATAGTTACGTTATTTAAGGAAACGGGAAGTGTTCAGCCACATGTGGACCGTCAACCACGACCTGCAACAAATGATGATGCTCAGGTAGGGTTTTTAGCTGCTCTCTCGGCTAATCCGCACATCAGTAGCAGACAAATTGCGTGAGAATCGTGAATCTCAAAATCGTCTGTGTTGAGAATGCTACATCCACATCGATTGCACTCGTACCATATTTCTATGCACCAGGAATTGGCTGGCGACGACTCTGAACGTCATCTACAGTTCTGCCACTGGGCAGAAGAGAAATTACGGGACGATGACAGATTTTTTGCACGCGCTCTATTTAGCGACGAAGCGTAATTCACCAACAGCGGTAACGTAAACCACCATAATGTGCACTATTGGGCAACGGAAAAAATACGATGGCTGCGACAAGTGGAACATCAGCGACCATGGCGGGTTAATGTATGGTGCGGCATTATGGGAGGAAGGATAATTGGCCCCCATGTTATCGATGGCAATCTCAATGGAGCAATGTATGCTGATTTCCTACGTAATGTTTTACCGATGTTACTACGAGATGTTTCACTGCATGACAGAATGGCGATGTACTTCCAACATGATGGATGTCCGGCACATAGCTCGCGTGGCGTTGAGGCGGTATTGAATAGCATATTTCATGACAGGTGGATTGGTCGTCGAAGCACCATACCATGGCACGCACGTTCACCGGATCTGACGTCCCCGGATTTCTTTCTGTGGGGAAAGTTGAAGGATATTTGCTATCGTGATCCACCGACAACGCCTGACAACATGCATCAGCTCATTGTCAATGCGTGTGCGAACATTACGGAAGGCGAACTACTCGCTGTTTAGAGGAATGTCGTTACACGTATTGCCAAATGCATTGAGGTTGACGGACATCATTTTGAGCATTTATTGCATTAATGTGGTATTAACAGGTAATCCCGCTGTAACAGCATGCGTTCTCAGAAATGATAAGTTCACAAAGGTACATGTATAACATTGGAACAACCGAAATAAAATATTCAAACGTACCCACGTTCTGTATTTTAATTTAAACAACCTACCTGTTACCAACTGTTCGTCTAAAATTGTGAGCCATATGTTTGTGACTATTACAGCGCCATCTATCACAAAGAGAAAAAAGTGGTCCCACTAAAACATTCATATTTCTTTACGTACTACACGAACATGTAATGAAAAATGGGGGTTGCTATTTTAAAAAAAAAACGCAGTTGATATCCGTTTGACCTATGGCAGCGCCATCTAACGGGTCAACCATAGCGCCATCTGGTTTCCCCCTTCAAGCTAGACTAGTTTCGTTCTTTGTAGTTTCTTCGTTTGACGCTTACTTCATGAGATATTTGGCCCGGTCACGATCAGTGGACCACCCTCTAGAGAATAATAGCTTTCCTATCACATTTCCTTGGGACGCTCCGGTCGATACCCTTGTCTCTGATGATCACGCGCCGTCGAGGAGAACATACTGGGTTCCGTTACTTAAGAAGTCTTCGATTCACTCGCATATCTGTGAACTTATACCATATGCTCGTACCTTCGTTAAAATACTGCGATGGGGAACCACGTAAAATGCTGGGATACCGTGTCAAATGCTTTCCCTTCATCCATAGTATGCACTACATCCTGTGAGAAAAGGAAAAGCTGAGTTTCGCAGGAGCGGTGCTTTCTAAAGCCATGCTGATTCGTGGACATAAGCTTCTCACTCTCAAGAAAGTTTATTATAATCGAACCGAGAATATGTTCAACGATTCTAGAGCAAACCGAAGTTATGGATATTGGTCTGTAATTTTGCGGGTCCGTTTTTTTTTACCCTTTTTATATACTGGCGTCACCGCCCCTTACTTCCAGTCGCTTGGGACTTTGTGTTGGGCGACAGACTCACGATAAATGCAAGCTAGGTAAGCGGCCAATGTCGTAGAGGGAGTGCTCTTTGTAAAACCGATTTGGGATTCCATCCGGACGTCATGATTCATTTGCTTTCAAATCTTTAAGTTGTTTCTCTGCGCCAGGGATGCTTATTACTATGTCATCCATACGGGAGTCTGTCCGATGGTCATACGACGGAATGTTTGTACGATTCTCCTGTGTGAACGATTTCTTTGGACGCGAAATTTAATACTTCGGGTTTCGTTTTGCTATGTTCAACTGTCACAGCAGACTGGTCAACAAGAAATTGAATGGAAGCCTTAGACCTGCTTGCTGATTTTACATAAATCCAGAATTTTCTCCGGTGCTCTGCCCGATATTTTGCTAAGCTTTGACGCTGGTAGTTGTTGTATGCTTCGCACGTAGATCTATTCAATCACGCACGAATCTCTACTAGCCTTACCCTGTCGTCAGTTGTGCGTTCTCTTTTGAACCGAGAGTGCAACTGCTTCCTCAGTATCTTCCGAATTTCGTTATTAAACCATAGCGGGTCTTTTCCATCCTTTATCCACTTACTAGGCACTTAAGTCTCCAGACTACGATTTACAATCTGCTTAAACTTTGCTCATAAATACTCTACTTCCATCTTACTGGAACTAAGTGATGTCAGTCCATTGCCTTAGTGAGTTATAGCAACTGCTCATCCGCTCTATCTAGAAGAAACACTCTCCTAGCCTTCTTGACTGATTTACTATCTTTCGTAAACATACTTGCTATAAAGAGATCATGATCGCTAATTCTCGGTTCTATACTGATATTGTCAATAAGGTCCGGCCTATTTTTAGTTACAAGATCTAAGATATCTCCATTGCGTGGTGGGCTACTGAGATAGCTGCTCTAGACAGTTTTCAGAAAACGTGTTCATAAGTATTTCACATTACCTTCTGTCTGTGCCCCCCGCAATGAATCCATAGATATCCCAGTCTATACTCCGTAGATTAAAGTCGACTCCAATTGCATGATCTGGGTATTTCCGCTATACTGACCGTAGACTTTCTTTGAATGAGTCTATAACTGTCACAATGGAGTGAGGTGACCGGTAGAAACATGTAACTTAACTTCATTTGTTAATTTACGAGCTCTAGAGGCCGAGCGCACGTTGATGCGTCGTTTCTTGACCTCTCTAGGCAGCTTCCAGTAGAGTACCGTACCATTTCACAGTAAACAAAATACATACATACGGAATACTCGAACAGATACGAGACCGAAGACTTCTTGGCAAGCAAACCTCAGCGTGTCGCTGTATTGAAGGGTCGTCGCCAGGGAGAAGGCTGCATCTGGCGCACCTCAGGGTAATCTGTCTGAACTGTTTAAGATATCGTAAGTCTGATTTCGCCCAAATGAAATTTGAAAAGGTCCTTGCTAAATGACGTATAATCTCTCTTCGTAGTAATATTAATTTCAAGGATATAGGTATTAGTTTCGCTTCTTCTCATGGAACTACGGTAATTACTGGTGCTAGTATCGTAGTTGTAAAATACGCAAATTCAACGGCGTTTCGCTATCGAAAATTTGATTAATAGTTTCGTAGGAATTATAATATTTCGAATTTAGGATTTATTTGTTTTAAACATGAAACCAAACGCAGTTTTATGTGGAATTTCTCGATTTTATACAGAAGTAAGGAAATTCGGATTTGGAGGCAACAGAGTATTGCCCCGCCGTGATACCAGCCTCAAAAGGATACAGACGAAATGTAGCTTTCGTTTCTGTCTGTGTCGTTCATGTGTGTCGAGTGATGTTAGTTTAAAAAAAATAAATATCTTGCACAAACGAAGAGAAACCAGATATGCTATTTCTTTACGAAGAATGCAAAAGAGACGCGAACAGTTGATCTGTGAGCAGAAAGATATCCAGACAGACGGTGTCCAGCATGAATGACGATTCAGCGTATCTGCAAGAAATTCCTATTGAGAGGCACTAGAATACCACTCGGAGAGTGAGGAACGAATCAGATGCTATTGAATGTGTTATCAGTCGGACTCCGCGTTCACCTAATTTCACGCCACTGGATGTTTTCCTCTGAGGTAAACGTCACAGCTCAAAGATGAAGTTTATGCACGAGTTCCAGCGACCCAAGAGAAAATAAAAAACACCATTTTTGCGGCGTTGATATCGAATGAATCTCTTCAGTCTGCGCAAACTTCCATGCACCAGTGACTTCAAACTAGTATTTCAGTAGACGGTGCGCATTTCGAGCACTTGATGACATAAATGCTATTTTTATGGAAACAGCTAAAAGTTATTGTATGATCATCCGGAATACCCCAACCATTCCTAAGTTTACCACTTTCGTTATATTAGTGTGGGATTCTGAAATTCCTAAATTTTTCCGGATATTTCCAGTATATTTTTCGAGTTTTTAACCTGGACTCACCTGCTGCAGCCTCAATTGTCACCCAAAGATGTAATGGGGGAACGTCCACCGTGGGCTCCAACCTGGCAATGGCAATGTTACACAGGCCAGTTCTGAACCTCCTCGAGATGCCTTTACAGCCTCATTCCGGTCTACTTTATTTCCACCATACTGTAGCTCCGTAAATTATCAAAGGTCTTATTACAGAGAGTCATATCCAATGTATGATCTTGGGAGTAAGACCCCAGTTCTACTGGGGGTGGTATGCGTGTGCCTTCCTCTGACCTTTGAAGTGACTTACGCAGCCGGTTATAGAGGGATGTACAGTTAAACGTGCAATTTGGATTTTTTTTCATTGCCGGAGAAGGGAGAACCGATAAGTAGCAAAATAGTCCCAGGAACGACTGGGCATCATGTCCCCAGTCTTGGTATTTCAGTCTGGCGCTCAGCCATTGGCCCACTCAGTCACACCTATGTAGCCTTCGGAGCAGTGTAAACCGGAATTCTCAGTGTAGTTTAGTAGACGGTTCTGTGACTTGCTGTGAAGGGCTGTAAGCAAGAGAAGTTGCCCATTGAATTGGTGTACACCAGACACGTCATTTTTAACATTCAGCCGCCGTTCTGGAACACTGTACATTGGAGATGTGACTAATAGTGGTCGCTCGCGGTCAACATCACCAGCTGATGACCGGTACATGTCCATTACGACTCGTAGTGACCCACAGCAGCATGCACCGGAACTGCCGGCTGGTTTTTGGTGTGCACGAAGTTTATGTTCGACCCAAACAGTAAGCAACAGTCTCATATTGATCAAGCCGAGTTCAGAACAACAGTAGAAACTCTCGGCCAAAAGAACGTCTGGCTTGAGACCTAGATTAATAGCGTTGTGTTCCCTTCACTGACACATGCAAGATTTGTCTGACTCCTGCTGATTGTCGTAGAGAAATCCGAGCTGTTACTTCTCGATCAACTTGCAGACAGCTTGTGAAGGATGAGCCAAGCATGTTACAATGTGTGGTACAGAGCCACACTCAGCAGAAGACTGATTTTACACCGTAGCGGTCGCGCGGTTCCAGACTGTAGCACCTAGAACCGCTCGGCCACTCCGGCCGGCACTGATTTTACAAAAGTTTGTGTTTGCTTAGTTTCATACAGTATATTCTTTCATTCCTTGCACTGCCTGACCTCAGCCAACACACGTTCGTATACACGCAGGTTGTGAACTTCTTTTCAGCAGTTATTAGTTCTTGCCGAAAGTTACTAACTTTTTGATTAAATAAGCCCAAGCTGAGCCTTTTCTTAAGTTGGGTCAGATGCTGGCAACGCCTGTTCGTGTCAAGTGGAAGGCAATAAACGGAAGGATGTTATGTTACGTCATGTTAACCGTGGACCTAGAAACGACGGAGAGGCTCCGTCCCCGCCGCAGCCGCAGTGGTCCACAACCCCCTAACGACTACCGCAGTCCACTTCACCCCTCCGCCGCCCCACACCGAACCCAGTGTTATTGTGCGGTTTGGCCCGCGGTGGACCCCCCAGGGAACGTCTCACACCAGACGAGTGTAACCCCAATGTTTGCGTGGTAGAGTAACGGGGTGGTGTAGGCGTACGTGGAGTACTTGTTTGCGCAGCAATCGCCGACATAGTGTAGCTGAGGCGGAATAAGGGGAACCAGCCCGCATTCGCCGAGGCAGATGGAAAACCGCCTAAAAACGATCCACAGCTTGACCGGCTGACCGGATCTCGACACAAATCCGCCGGGCGGATTAGTGCCGGGGACAGGCGCTCCTTCCCGCCCGGAAAGTCGTGGGTTAGACTGCAAGGCCAACCGGGCGGGCTAACGGAAGGATGCTGTATGGTAGCCATTGATCAGCCGTTAATTACGAGGGTTTCAGAAAGAAATGCACGACTTTTTTCGCAGCCGAAAACGATGCTACGAATGCGAAACGATACGTATGTATCATTCGAAGTCTCCTGAGTGAGCGCGCCAAGTTTCCGTCGCTTCCAACAGATAGCGCAGCTGTAGGACAGTTTCAAAATGACTTCTGAAGGTGATCCACAGGGGATAAGCAAAATAATGTGAACAGTGATTGTAATGGGATGGTTGTGTTTGACTGTGAACAACGCAGGAAATGCTCGTGCCGCGCTGGACTGAGCGTGTTCAGTACGTGCTAGGCATCAGTGCTGGTTGATTATGAGTGGTGCACACTTCGTATTTGCATTCAGAGGCCGGGGTCCACGTGCAGTTAAAGACATACCAGAGTTCCAGAGAGGGCAGATTGCGGGGTGCGACTAGCTGGAGCATCAGTAACCAAGACACCCAACTTACTGAATGTTTCAAGAGCAGCTGTTTCAACAATCATGAGAGCCTACACTAAACAATACGCTAACATGAACCGTATCAAAATAACACAAAACCACGGCGGCTAAAGTGACTGCAGAGCTCAATAGACATCTTCGAGACCCCGTGTATCTATCGACACTATCCGCCGAGAAATCCATAAAGCGAATATTTATGGACGATCTGCTATACCGAAACCATTATTGACGACAACCAACACAAAGGGGCGAAAACATGATGTCAGGAACATAAATCTTGGATGGCTGATCAGTGGAAACACATCATATGATCCGACGAGCCAACGTTTCCTTTACTTCCAACATCGGGCCAGATTTACGTCTGGAGAACGCCAAAAGAAGCCTACAATCCTGATTGCTCGATTCCAACGATTAAGCATGGAGGTGGCAGTGTGATGGTGTGGGCAGCCATGTCATGGTATTCTGATGGTCCCATCGTTACTTTCAAAGGCCGTGCCACAGTCAACGATTATGTGAACATTTTAGGTGATTAGGTGCACTCCACGGATCAAACATTGTTCCCCAACAATGATGCCGTATTTCAGGACGATAATGCATCCATTCACACAGCCAGGACAGTACAAATGGTTCAAATGGCTCTGAGCACTATGGGACTTAACATCTATGGTCATCAGTCCCCTAGAACTTAGAACTACTTAAACCTAACTAACCTAAGGATAGCACACAACACCCAGTCATCACGAGGCAGAGAAAATCCCTGACCCCGCCGGGAATCGAATCCGGAAAACCGGGCGTGGGAAGCGAGAACGCTACCGCACGACCTCGAGCTGCGGACAGGACAGTACAATCGTAGTATGAGGAACGTGCATCTGAACTGCTGCTTCTTCCCTGGCCAGCACAGTCTCCGGACTCGAATATTATCGAACCCTTGTGGGCGGTATTGAAGCGCAGACTCCGGAGCAGATTTCCGCCTCCCTCGTCACTACAGGACTTAAGTTCTCATATAAAAGTGGCATAACATTCCAATGGAGAATCATTATATAGTAGTATTCCAAGAAGAATCGCAGCTGTATTACGGGCAAATGTGGGTCCAGCCCCTGATTAACAAACTATCTCAAGTAATCCAGAATGAGATTTTCACTCTGCAGCGGAGTGTGCGCTGATATGAAACTTCCTGGCAGATTAAAACTGTGTGCCCGACCGAGACTCGAACTCGGGACCTTTGCCGTTCGCGGGCAAGTGCTCTACCATCTGAGCTACCGAAGCACGACTCACGCCCGGTACTCACAGCTTTACTTCTGCCAGTATCTCGTCTCCTACCTTCCAAACTTTACAGAAGCTCTCCTGCGAACCTTGCAGAACTAACACTCCTGAAAGAAAGGATATAGCGGAGACATGGCTTAGCCACAGCCTGGGGGATGTTTCCAGAATGAGATTTTCACTCTGCAGCGGAGTGTGCGCTGATATGAAACTTCCTGGCAGATTAAAACTGTGTGCCCGACCGAGACTCGAACTCGGGACCTTTGCCTTTCGCGGGCAAGTGCTCTACCATCTGAGCTACCGAAGCACGACTCACGCCCGGTACTCACAGCTTTACTTCTGCCAGTATCTCGTCTCCTACCTTCCAAACTTTACAGAAGCTCTCCTGCGAATCTCAAGTAAGTACAGCTTGTTCACATTATTTTGCCTATCCCCTGTAAGGTTACAAGCAAGGTAATGTTGCTGAATTTCTCAGTAAAGAGAAAGAAACTGTGGGGAATAATCACAAATTCTTGTGCAAAGTCTATGGAGCATCTGTTGTCGACAGAAGTACAGTTAGTCGCTGGGCACGGAGGGTGAGGTCATCAGAAGGCGGTTCGGCGGAGCTCCACGATTTGCAGCGGTCGGGGAGACCATCCACGGCTGACACACCTGACATGTTGGAGCTCCCTCGGACTTCACTTGTTTGGGCCATTAAAGGATGCCATTCGTGGAAAACATTTCGAGGACGATGAGGAGGTGATTCACACAGTAATGCACTGGCTTCGCCACCAGGACAAGGATTGGTACCGACAGGGCATACACGCCCTTGTTTCGCGCTCGAGGAAGACCATAGAACAGAATGGAGATTACGTGGAAAAATAGGGTGTGTAGATAAAACACCATTCTTTCGTGTGTGTAATTCTCTTATGTTCAATAAAGAATAGTTGAAGGAAAAAAATGCGGTGCATTTCTTTCTGGGCAACCTCGTACATAGTTCATGCCGCTAATACAAGAAATAATCATATTTTGTAGAAGCATATCAGTATAGCATTTTTACACCTTTTTTAAAAATTTATTAACGATTTCGATTGCAATAAAAACCTTGGTTGTGATGACATAATGATAATAATTATTAGGGTTGAGTGAGGATTCTTCGTTATATGCTTCTGTCGCTTCGTTGTGTTTTTTATTGATACGTACAGACACCGCTATTGTACCGTCCCTGTTGCAATACTATTAATTCCATCGCAAAGTCGAATCTGTGTTATGGATGCATATCTGTCAGTCGAGTACCTAAGAGTCTGGGTTAAGTTGCAAGGTGACAATGTTATTCTGGAAGTTGACAGTTTCGTTTTCAGTTACGAAATGGTTCAAATGGTCTAAGAACTATGGGACTTAACTTCTGAGGTCATCAATCCCTTAGACTTAGACCTACTTAAACCTAACATCACTGCCCGCATCTCGTGGTCGTGCGGTAGCGTTCTCGCTTCCCACGCCCGGGTTCCCGGGTTCGATTCCCGGCGGGGTCAGGGATTTTCTCTGCCTCGTGATGGCTGGGTGTTGTGTGCTGTCCTTAGGTTAGTTAGGTTTAAGTAGTTCTAAGTTCTAGGGGACTTATGACCACAGCAGTTGAGTCCCATAGTGCTCAGAGCCATTTGAACCATTTTGAACCTAACATCACACACATCCGTGCCCGAGGCAGGATTCGAACCTGCGACTGTAGCAGTGTTGTCAGTTATTTTCCGTATATTTACGACCAATTTCTTGCAGTATGTAACACAATTGTCTTGATGTGGTAACAATGAAAACTGTGTTACGTTAGTTATAACGTATTTGTGTGTGTTGGTCCCTTGCAACTGAAGTGTTTTTTTCCCAAAAATGTTTGATCGTACTCGAGCGCCAAGTAAGTTAAGACTGCTATTAGGTTAAATACTTGATACTGTATATTTCGGGAAGCATTCATCTCACGCTAACTGAGGAGAGCGTCATAGTGACGTAACGCCACGTCATCGTGACGTAAATAAACCTGAAACGACTTAATGAGCACGTGTATCGATCTTTGCAGTTGTACCACAGAGGTTGCACGGTAACGTGAAAGCTCAATGTGATATGTTCAGCCCAGTTGAATTACTTATGAAGCTGGAAACCCAACATTTTTGGATGTTATTGTGTGTTTCTTGAACATAATGAATGTCTGAACGAAGGAACCATAACGAAAGGAAAAAAAAGAAATGCTTGCAGTCATTTTTTTAAATCCGATGAACCGTCCAGAAATCATTGGAAGAAATGTGAAATAATTAAATATTAAGCTGCAATCCAAAGAATTTAGGATGTTATTGGGAATTTCATGAATGTAACGAAAGTCAAAAAAAGCTTGTAGTCATTTTTGAAAAATTCTATGAATCGTGCATGATTGTGTCGACAGAAACGTGAAATAATTAATTATTAAGCTCTAATCCCAAGAATGTCGGATGTTATTGTGTTTACATAAATATAGCGAATATCTGAACGAAGGAACCATAACCATAAGGAAAGTAAAAAAAAAGCGAGTAGTCATTCAAAAAAACCGATTAATTCTGCATAAATCATGTGGACAGACACATGATTTATGCACAATTAATCGAACTTTTTTTTAAAAAAATGACTAGACGCTATTTTTGAATTTTGTTATTGTTTTGGTTCCATCGTTCAGACATTCATTACATCAAGAAACACACAATAACATCGAAAACTGTAGAGATTACAGCTTAATAAGTAATTCAACTGGGATGAGAATACCACACAACTGCTGTCACTTCGTTTGTACACGCGTATTTACATTTAGCTTTCACGTTACCGTGCAACCTCTGTGGAACAACTGCAAAGATCGATATACGTACTCATGAAGTCGATTCAGGTTTATTTGCGCCATGACGACGTAGCGTTTCGTCACTATGACGTAGGGCTCTCCTCACCTAGCGTGAGATGAATGCTACCCGTATACACTACTGGCCATTAAAATTGCTACACCAAGAAGAAATGCAGATGATAAAAAGGTATTCATTGGATAAATATATTATACTAGAACTGACATGTGATTACATTTTCACGCAATTTGGGTGCATACATCGTGAAAAATCAGTACTCAGAATAACCACCTCTGGCCGTAATAACGGCCTTGATACGCCTGGGCATTTAACCAAAGAGAGCTTGGATGGCGTGTACAGGTACAGCTGCCCATGCAAATTCAACACGATACCACAGTTCGTCAAGAGTAGTGACTGCCGTATTGTGACGAGCCAATTGCTCGGCCACCATTAACCAGACGTTTTCAATTGGTGAGAGATCTGGTGAATGTGCCGGCCAGGGCAGCAGTCGAACATTTTCCGTATCCAGAAAGCCCCGTACAGGACCTGCAACATGCGGTAGTGCATTATCTGGCTGCAATGTAGGGTTTCGCAGGGATCGAATGAAGGGTAGAGTCAAGGGTCGTAACACATCTGAAATGTAACGTCCACTGTTCAATGCCGTCAATGCGAACGAGAGGTGACCGAGACGTATAACCAATGGCACCCAATACCATCACGCTGGGTGATACGCCAGTACGGCGATGACGAATACACGCTTCCAATGTGCGTTCACCGCGATGTCGCCAAACACGGATGCAACCATCATGATGCTGTAAACAGAACCTGGATTCATCCGAAAAAATGACGTTTTGCCATTCGTGCACCCAGGTTCGTCGTTGAGTACACCATCGCAAGCTCTCCTGTATGTGATACAGCGTCAAGGGTAACCGCAGCCATGGTCTGCGAGCTGATAGTCCATGCTGCTGCAAACGTCGTCGAACTGTTCGTCCAGATGGTTGTTGTCTTGCGAACGTCCCCATACGTTGACTCAGGGATCGAGACGTGGCTGCACGATCCGTTACTGCCGTGCGGACAAGATGCCTGTCATCTCGACTGCTAGTGATACGACGCCGTTGGGATCCAGCACGGCGTTCCGTATTACCCTCCTGAACCCACGGATTCCATATCCTGCTAACAGTCACTGGATCTCGACCAACGCGAGCAGCAATGTCACGATACGATAAACCGCAATCGCGATAGGCTACAATCCGACCTTTATAAAAGTCGGAAACGTGATGGTACGCGTTTCATCACAACAACGTTTCACCAGGCAACGCCGGTCAACTGCTGTTTGTGTATGAGAAATCGGTTGGAAACTTTCCTCATGTCAGCAAGTTGTAGGTGTCGCCACCGGCGCCAACCTTGTGTGAATGCTCTGAAAAGCTAATCATTTGAATGTCACAGCATATTCTTCCTGTTGATTAAATTTCGCGTTTGTAGCGCGTCATCTTCGTGGTGTAGCAATTTTAATGGCCAGTAGTGTATTTCTGTGGTTCGAAACGGAAACATCGTTAGAGGTTGTCTATACGAATCAGCTGTTCGGGCGTCATTATTTTCCGTGACCGTTAGCGACAGGCGTTCGGCATCATAGCGTAGACGGCGCCTCGTTCAGTTTTAGCGCCCGCGCTGCAGCGACGTGGGTAGGTAAACAAGAACGCCGCTGGGTGGCGCGACTGCGCCGATGTAGACGGGAAGCGACGGCACGGTGTCTGCGTATCGGTTCGCGCAGCCCCGCGGCCGCTATGCAAATGAAGGCAGCGAAACATGAGGAGACCGCAAAAGCGCCGCGCCGCCTTCCTCGCGTGTCAGCCTGCGTCCGGCGGGGTCGGCCTGGACCACTGCCAGGCGTGGGGAGGGGAGGGGGAGGTAGGAGTGAGAGGGGGTGGCAGGTGGGGGGGGGGGGACGCACACGTCGCGCCCGAGGACGGGGACCACACCAGAGCACGTGCGTTCCGCTCGCATCTCGTCGCTTGGTAGGTACGCAAAATCCGTCATACTGGATAGAAATCGTTGTTCGTGGTCGGGGTATTTTCCCAGCATATCCGTTCAAACAAGGCCCCGGGAGTAGACAACATTCCATTAGAACTACTGACAGCATTGGGAGAGCCAGTCCTGACAAAACTCTACCATCTGGTGAGCAAGATATATGAGACAGGCGAAATACCCTCAGACTCCAAGAAGAATATGATAATTCCAATCCCAAAGAAAGCAGAAGCGAAAGTTACCGAACTATCAGTTTAGTAAATCACGGCTGCAAAATACTAAAGCGAATTCTTTACAGACGAATGGAAAAACTGGTAGAAGCCGACCTCGGGGAAGACCAGTTTGGATTCCGTAGAAATGTTGGAACACGTGAGGCAATACTGACATTACGACTTATGTTAGAAGAGAGATTAAGGAAAGGCAAACCTACGTTTCTAGCATTTGTAGACTTGGAGAAAGCTTTTGACAATGTTGACTGGAATACTCTCTTTCAAATTCTGAAGCTGACAGGGGTAAAATACAGGGAGCGAAAGGCTATTTACAATTTCTACAGAAACCAGATGGCAGTTATAAGAGTCGAGGGGCATGAAAGGGAAGCAGTGGTTGGGAAGGGAGTGAGACAGTGTTGTAGCCTCTCCCCGATGTTATTCAATTTGTATATTGAGCAAGCAGTGAAGGAAACAAAAGAAAAATTCGGAGTAGGTATTAAAATCCATGGTGAAGAAATAAAAACGTTGAGGTTCGCCGATGACATTGTAATTCTGTCAGAGACAGCAAAGGACTTGGAAGAGCAGTTGAACGGAATGGATAGTGTCTTGAAAGGAGGATATAAGATGAACATCAACAAAAGCAAAACTAGGATAATGGCATGTAGTCGAATTAAGTCGGGTGATGCTGAGGGAATTAGATTAGGAAATGAGACACTTAAAGTAGTAAATGAGTTTTGCTATTTGGGGAGCAAAATAACTGATGATGGTCGAAGTAGAGAGGATATAAAATGTAGACTGGCAATGGCAAGGAAAGCGTTTCTGAAGAAGAGAAATTTGTAACATCGAGTATTCAAATGGTTCAAATGGCTCTGAGCACTATGGGACTCAACTGCCGAGGTCATTAGTCCCCTAGAACTTAGAACTAGTTAAACCTAACTAACCTAAGAACATCACAAACATCCATGCCCGAGGCAGGATTCGAACCTGCGACCGTAGCGGTCTTGCGGTTCCAGACTGCAGCGCCTTTAACCGCACGGCCACTTCGGCCGGCAACATCGAGTATTGATTTAAGTGTTAGGAAGCCGTTTCTCAAAGTATTTGTATGGAGTGTAGCCATGTATGGAAGTGAAACATGGACGATAAATAGTTTGGACAAGAAGAGAATAGAAGCTTTTGAAATGTGGTGCTACAGAAGAATGCCGAAGATTAGATGGGTAGATCACATAACTAATGAGGAAGTATTAAATAGAATTGGGGAGAAGAAGAGTTTGTGGCAAAACTTGACTAGAAGAAGGGATCAGTTGGTAGAACATGTTCTGAGGCATCAAGGGATCACCAATTTGGTATTGGTGGGGAGCGTGGTGGGTAAAAATCGTAGAGGGAGACCAAGCAGATTCAGAAAGATGTAGGTTGCAGTAGTTACTTGGAGATGAAGAAGCTTGCACAGGATAGAGTAGCATCGAGAGCTCCATCAAAGCAGTCTCAGGACTGAAGACCACAACAACAACAACGTCTGTTCAGCACAGTGCATTTGGTTGCCTGCCAGAAAAGTATCGTCACTGGACGATCGTAAGGAAATGCAGAAACACTTGTGAAACCATGTCCACGTGGTGTAATGGGCGGCAGCTCACTTTAAATGCGGATAAAAGCAAGGCCTTCTTCCTCCTAGCGCCTTCCCATTGGCACGAGGTCCGCTTTTTGGATCAGTGCAAGCCACTTCTTACGATCTAACCCTTCCCGTGGATTATTACTTCTTGATCTTACTCCTGCGTATATATTGTACAGTCACGTTAATGTAAGTCTTTCAAGCTCTCTCTGACCTTCGAATGTGAGATGATAGGCTCAGCTAACGACTGAAGTCGGTTGTGCCCGTACGGTGTGTCTCCAGTCTTGCATCTTCTCACTGATTGGGGGCCATTCTAGCTAGTTGTTTAATCGTTTTGTGGTTGATACGGCCGAGCAGAGAAATTTCTAACGATCTTCTCAGTCTCCACATTTCCATGACGTATAATGTGTGCTCTGCTCCTTTAGATATGAGACAACAGTCTGTGCCGTACAACGTGACTGGCCTCACCACCAGGTAGTATATTTTTGATTTTAGGCAGATAACCATTGTAAGTAGGCTGTTTAGGTTTTCTTATTGGTAACGCCACGTAGAACTCCGTATGAAAATCACTGGCTGTGCTGTGTGCAGTCTGTGGCTGGTTTGCATTGTTGTTGGCTATGTAGTGTTCGGCAGCTGGATGTTAACAGCGCGTAGCGTTGCGCAGTTGGAGGTGAGCCGCCAGCAGTGGTGGATGTGGGGAGAGAAATGGCGGAGATTTGTAATTTGTCATGAACTGCTATATATATTATGACTTTTGATGACTATTAAGGTAAATACATTGTTTGTTCTCTATTAAAATCTTTCATTTGCTAACTACGCCTATCAGTAGTTAGTGCCTTCCGTAGTTTGAATCTTTTATTTAGCTGGCAGTAGTGGCGCTCGCTGTATTGCAGTAGTTCGAGTAACCAAGATTTTTGTGAGGTAAGTGATTTGTGAAACGTATAGGTTAATGTTAGTCAGGGCCTTTCTTTTGTAGGGATTTTTGAAAGTCAGATTGCGTTGCGCTTAAAATATTGTGTGTCAGTTTAAGCACAGTCATTTATAATTGTTCTAAGCGGACGTTTCACCATCTTCTTTTAGATTAGATTAGATTCAGTTTTCGTTCCGTAGGCCCAAAAAATGAGATGATTCTCGTGGGTGTGGAACATGTCAGAAAGAGTAACATAAAAACTTAAAACATTTGAATATAATACTTACTACCCTGATCATTTTTGAGGAGATAGTCGAAATAGGTTAAAACAATGCAGTAAACTGGAACAGCTAATATTTAGAGAGTTAACACGCTGTCAGAATGCAACACTGTTATGCAGTATTAATAAATTTATCATATACAAAATACCTAATCTTGACTGTTTGACAAAGTGTTGTCAAAATTGATGTTTAACCTATATTTTTACTTAAGCTGGCATAACAGTCTCTGTTAAGATATTCATCTATGGAGTAGAAGGAGTTGCCTATCAAAAAGTCTTTCAAACTCTGTTCAAATCGTGCTTTATCTGTAACCACGTTTTTAGTGGTTCCTGGCAATTTATTGAAAATGTATGTTCCTGAATATTGGACCCCTTCTTGGACCAAGTAAGTGACTTCAGGTCTTTATGTAGATTGTCTCTAAGGAAACCAGAGACGTCTCTCAATGACATGCAGTTCGCTTTGACTTTGCTCACACATCCCTATTCATATATAGTCAGTCTGCAATCGAGAACTTAGGTATACAAACGTGTCCACCATGGTGCGAAAAGCACGTATTATTTACACTACTGGCCATTAAAATTGACACACGAAGAAGAAATGCAGATGATAAACGAGTATTCATTGGACAAATATATTATACTAGAACTGACATGTGATTACATTTTCACGCAATTTGGGTGTATAGATCCTGAGAAATCAGTACCCAGAACAACCTCCTCTGGCCATAATAACGGCCTTGATACGCCTGGGCATTGAGTAAAACAGAACTTGGATGGCGTGTACAGGTACAGCTGCCCATGCAGCTTCGACACGATACCACAGTTCATCAAGAGTAGTGACTGGCGTATCGTGACGAGCCAGTTGCTCGGCCACCATTAACCAGACGTTTTCAGTTGGTGAGAGATCTGGAGAATGTGCTGGCCAGGGCAGCAGTCGAACATTTCCTGTATCCAGAAAGGCCCGTACAACACCTGCAACATGCGGCCGTGAATTATCCTGCTGAAATGTAGGGTTTCTCAGGGATCGAATGAAGGGCAGTGCCACGGATCGTAACACATGTGTAATGTAACGTCCACTGTTCAAAGTGCCATTAATGCGAGCAAGAGGTGACCGAGACATGTAACCAATGGCACGCCATACCATCACACCGGGTGATACGCCAGTATGGCGATGACGAATACACGCTTCCAATGTGCGTTCACCGCGATGTCGCCAAACACGGATGCGGCCATCATGATGCTATATACAGAACCTGGATTCATCCGAAAAAAATTACGTTTTTCCACTCGTTCACCCGGGTTCTCCGGCCGGGGTGCCCGACCGGTTCTAGGCGCTACAGTCTGGAACCGCGCGACCACTACGGTAGCAGGTTCGAATCCTGCCTCGGGCATGGATGTGTGTGATGTCCTTAGGTTAGTTAGGTCTAAGTAGTTCTAAGTTCTAGGAGACTGATGACTTCAGAAGTTAAGTCTCATAGTGCTCAGAGCCATTGTTCGTCGTTGAGTACACCGTCGCAAGCGCTCCTGTCTGTGATGCAGCGTCAAGGGTAACCGCAGCCATGGTCTCCGAGCTGATAGTCCATGCTTCTGCAAATGTCGTCGAACTGTTCGTGCAGATGGTTGTTGTCTTGCAAACGTCCCCATCTGTTGACTCAGGGATCGAGACGTGGCTGCACGATCCGTTACAGTCATGCGGATAAGATGCCTGTCATCTCGACTGATAGTGATACGAGGCCGTTGGGATCCATCACGGCGTTCCGTAGTACCCTCCTGAACCCACCGATCCCATATTCTGCTAACAGCCATTGGATCTCGACCAACGCGAGCAGCAATGTCGCGATACGATAAACCTCAATCGCGATAAGCTACAATCCGACCTTTATCAAAGTCGGAAACGTGATGGTACGTATTGCTCCTCCTTACACGAGGCATCACAACAACGCTTCACCAGGCAACGCCGGTCAACTTCTGTTTGTGTGTGTGGAAACTTTCGTCATGTCAGCACGTTGTAGGTGTCGCCACCGGCGACAGCCTTGTGCTCTGAAAAGTTAATCATTTGCATACCATAGCATCTTCTTCCTGTCGGTCAAATTTCGCGTCTGTAGCACGTCATCTTCGTGGTGTAGCAATTTTAACGGCCAGTAGTGTAGGTACAGGAGATGGAATTGTTTCGAGATAGTCTTGTGGGTTTTTAAAAGAACGCCACATGTATGCAGTTGATCGTATCCTGTTTGGACTTGCGTTTCATGATCCTTCGTGGTATCCGGTGCAAGCATCACGTCATCAGCGTCCACGGTACAAGCTTCTGCAGGTCGCGCGTTAGGGTACCCATTAAGTGAACAAAGAACAGCATTGACAGAGGAGAGCCTTGACGAACGCCACCTGTCGCAGGGTATCTGTGAGGCAGTCACGCGGACCATCGCATATGGCTGCTGATGTTGTACGACATTCTTATCCAGTTTCTGTAAGTTTCTGGATCTTGACGATGGAGAAGAGCATACCAAATTATCTTATGTGGTACTCGATCAAATGCCTTCTCAAAGTCAGGACAGGCAAGAGATACTGGTCTGTAATAAAGGGAAAGAACACAGAAGTATCAGATCACAATAATAGTTGCAAACCACATTAGCTCGTTACACTGTGTAAGTATTTAAGAGGTAACGTTTAGAAGCGGCATGAAACGGAACGAACACGAAAAATCACTGTTACGGAACGCAAATGGAAGTCCTGGATTTGTTGGAAGTGTTCTGGGGAAGTAGAGTACGTCTGAAAAATAATATGCATACAAGGTAGTAGTGGGCGGAATTCCACTCGTATTGTTCCAGTGTAGGCATGGGATCAGACATCGAATGAATCCAGAGCGTGCTACTAGGACAGTAATAGGACATCATAACCTTGATGAATGTCTAACAAATACTGTCGGGGAACTTCAATCGGACTCCTTCGAAGATAGATGGCGTACGTCTCGAGAAACCCTTTAGGGTAATTGTTGAGGTCCTGTATTCGAATAAGAGGGTACGGCCGTTGGGCTGCCAACAGAGTTTATTTATCGCGTAGTGATCATGAGAATAAGACAAAATTAGTTGCGTACGTTGGCATACAGACATTTTTCCTTCGCTCAGTACGTGAACTGAATGACCAAGGAAGTACGAGGTATTCTCATTCATGCTCTGTTTTTTGGCCTGAGAAGTACAAGGGGCAGTCAAATGAAAAGGAAACATATGGAACAAAATTAAGTATGGAAGAAACCTAAGTAAATCGTTTAGTTTTTCAAAAGTGATCACCATAACTGTTAATACATTTATCCCATTGTGAGGCAAGACTGCCAAAGTCTTCATGGAAAAATCTTTGCGTCTACCTACGGAACCATGATTGTACCCAGGAGTGCACCTCCTTGTCCGAAGCAAATCGAGGGCTAAGAGCGTCTTTCTTCAGGACTCCAAAAATATGGAATTCGCATGCGGAGAGATCCCGCCTGTATGGAGAATTTTTAAGGGTCTCTCGGTGAAACTTCTGCAGCGTAGTCGAATCAACCTTGGCAATATGGGTGCGTGCATTGTCCTGCAACACATTGATACCGCCCGCAAAAGCGCCGCTCATCGACTCTCTGCAACACGGCGCCACAATTAACACACAGCGGTTCAAGGACACTTTCCAAAAACTGAAGTGCGCCATCAACTCCAAACGCCCAGGTAAGTTAAAGGACGGCGTCATTCTGTTGCAGGTTAATGCCCGCCCACGTGTTTATAAGGCAGTTTCCACTTCGCTGCAGAAGTTTCGCTGGGAAGCCGTTACACACTCTTTCCCAAAAGATTGGAAAAGGGCACAGGTTATCCCCGTTTTCAAGAAGGGAAATCGAACAGAACTATAGACCTATACCTCCAATGTCGATCAGTTGTAGAATTTTGGAACACGTATTATGTTCGAGTATAATGACTTTGCTGGAGACTAGAAATCTACTCTGTAGGAATCACCATTGGTTTCGAAAATGACGATCGTGTGAAACCCAGATTGCGCTAACTGTCCACGAGACCCAGAGGGCCATAGACACGGGTTCCCAAGTAGATGCCGTGTTTCTTGACCTCCGCAAGGCGTTTGATACAGTTCCCCACAGTCGTTTAATGAAAAAGTAAGAGCATATGGACTATCAGACCAATTGTGTGATTGGATTGAAGAGTTCTTCGATAACAGAACGCAGCATGTCATTCTCAATGGAGAGAAGTCTTCCGAATTAAGAGTGATTTCAGGTGTGCCGCAGGGGAGTGTCGTAGGACCGTTGCTATTCACAATATATACATATAAATGACCTTGTGGATAACATCAGAAGTTCACTGAGGCTTTTTGCGGATGATGCTGTAGTATATCGAGAGTTTGTAACGATGGAAAATTGTACTGAAATGCAGGAGGATCTGCAACGAATTGACGCATGGTGCAGGGAATGGCAATTGAATGTCAATGTAGACAAGTGTAAAGTGCTGCGAATACATAGAAAGAAAAATCCTTCATCATTTAGCTACAATATAGCAGGTCTGCAATTGGAAGCAGTTAATTCCATAAATTATCTGGGAGTAGGCATTAGGGATGATTTAAAATGGAATGACCATATAAAATTAATCGTCGGTAAAGCAGATGCCAGACTGAGATTCATTGGAAGAATCCTAAGGAAATGCAATCCGAAAACAAATGAAGTAGGTTACAGTACACTTGTTCGCCCACTGCTTGAATACTGCTCACCGGTGTGGAATCCGTATTAGATAGGGTTGATAGAAGAGATAAAGGAGATCCAACGGAGAGCAGCGCGCTTCTTTACAGGATCATTTAGTAATCGCGAAAGCGTTACGGAGATGATAGATAAACTCCAGTGGAAGACTCTGCAAGAGAGACGCTCAGTAACTCGGTACGGGCTTCTGTTGAAGTTTCGAGAACATACCTTCACCAAGGAGTCAGGCAGTATATTGTTCCTTCCTACGTATGTCTCTCGAAGAGACCATGAGGATAAAATCAGAGAGATTAGAGACCACACAGGGGCATACCGACAATCTGTCTTTCCACGAACAAAACGAGACTAGAATAGAAGGGAGAATCGATAGAGGTACTCAAGGTACCCTCCGCCACGCACCGTCAGGTGGTTTGCGTAGTATACATGTAGATGTAGATACAGTGCGGATCTTTCCTTACGCGATTCCCATATTTTCGGAGCCCTGAAGAAAGAGCTTCGTGGCCATTGAGTTGCTTCGGACGAAGAGGTGCACGTCTGCAGACAATGATGGTACCGTCGGCAACTGCAAATATTTTTCCGTAAAGACATTGTCTAGTTATGGGGTTCACTTTTTAAATAATAAACAGTTTACTTACTTTTTTCCAGCTGTCTCGTTTTCATTTGAGTGTCTCTTATAGATTTGTAGGCGTGGGTACAGTCTGATTCCATAGATTTTAGCCCTCCCAGAAAATAAATAAGCGAATTTATCAAATATGCACATCCCAAGGGAGAACCTCCGGTACGAGAGACTGGAAATCACAGAGGCAAACAGCAGTGACGATGAAATTTCGAGTCAGATACGAATGCGAGCTAAGGCAGCTTAATGTTTAACCCCTTAAATTTTTACATCTGGTCTCAAAGATTGTTTATTACTTTATTTGCTACAGACAACCGATTTTTTTGGTATTAATATATTCACAATAGTGTCTCTGATAAGTATGAATACCATCTGTATGACTACGTTGGTAAGTTTGAGATATCAGCAAACAAATCAGTTATGGTATGTATGTTTACCGATGGTCTTTGAGGCACTCGTCTTCAGAGCTGTTTTTTCTTCATCTAGAATTTGCAGCTCGTGAATTTACAATTTTGACACCATCTGATATAAATGACGCTATTTGAACTTCAGTGTTACATTTCCTATATTATAAATATAAAATCAGTTCGGTAGTTGTCTGCAAACATATTTACAGACAGTTTTGTTCCGTGCCGCACACGGAAACAAATAGATTGTAGTTAATTCAGTTGCTTGTTACATCCAGTTTCACTGATCATATGTTGTGAAGTGCTGCTTCTAATCACGAATGAACATGGCAGATAATATTGTTTCACAAATTTTCTCGAATAGTTAGCCGCTGTGATAGTATAAATTATTTCCACTGACAGTGCACATCTAGTATGCTTACTGAAAATGTGCAGCATGACGAAAAGAGTTTATGCACACACGTGAATGTAATATGCATTTTATTTACTCTTTTTTGTTGGTTTTTTTTGTTGGGGTGGTCGTACTGACATTCGTGAATACTTCTTTTGTATCTACAAGAACAACGTCATGGAGGTGTCATAACTCCACGGCAGTTGACGTTCTAGCTGATCGTGTAATGGAATGCGGAAAGTAGTTACAAAGGAGCACGCAGATGATTCAGCATTGTAAGCGACTCTGATGCAGATGATGTAGCTGCTGTGTCTGCCGTTTGAAACGCTACTACAATATCTTATGGTAGTGTGGGTAACACAGTGTCGAGTGGAACTGTAGGTAAACGTGTAGTACGGATGCAGCAGGTAACGTAGGCACTTATCCAGTGTTTGAAGAAGCGTTTCATGAGAGTCGTGAACTGTCTCCGATACTAAAGTGGCCGCAAATGTGGATTTTTTAAGCACTGTCTAAAGATGGTTTTGAACACCAGTCCTTTGCCGTACGTTTACTTACTCCAGTTGACATTGCTAATTTCCTGCAATATTGTTTCCGGTTTTTTTTTTCAGCAAAGATTTTATGCATCTCATTCTTAGGTATGAATATTTACTACCCGATAACTCATAGCGGATTTCGAAATACATAATAAATTGAGCAGTTTCACTATTCCCAACGAGTACATACTGACATGTGTTTCATTGTCACTCTGGCTTGGTCATTTTGTCGCTTTAAGGGTTAAGGTAGCTGCCTGCGAAAAGCGGGATAACTAGAGGTCTGTCGCAGATCCTCCATTGCCACGGCGAACTCACTGCATAATTCTTCTATAGAGTGAAGGTAATCTTTTCATTGAACGTCATTTTGGGGCCAAGTTCGCGCCTTCTCCATTGCAGAGGGCGATGTGTGAGAAGACGTCTGCTGTTAAGGACAGAGGACGTTGCTGAGCACTGACCTAGGTCTCTTCTGATTCAACACACCGTACAAACTTTGCAATAACATTGCTTCAAAAGAAAGTCATTGTGTTACCTTCTCCCACATACTTAATGATGATGAAGATGTGATAACAAAAAACACTACTACACTTTTGTTTCTGACCAATTATCTTTCCCTTGGCATACTTTCACCCTTTCTATTCACTCTTTTGGCCATATTTTTTCGGCAGTGTAACGGTGGATCCATGTTCCACCCGTAGCTATAACTAAACTGAAAACTTAACTCCGTCCGAACAGGCCTCGGAAAACCTGACGGTACTGACCGACCGCCATGTCATCCTGTAGGCGTCACCGGATGTGGATATGGAGGGTCACGTGGTCAGCACACCGCTCTCCCGACTGTGTCAGTTTGCGAGACCGGAGCCGCTACTTCTCAGTCAAGTAGCTTCTCAGCTTGCCTCACAAGGGCTGAGTGCACCCCGCTTGCCAACAGCCCATCTAGCTAGCCAAACCCGGCAGCGCCTAACATCGGTGATCTGGCGGGGACCGGTGTAACCACTGCGGAAAAACCGTTGGCCGTAACTGTACCACATCTCCAAAAGTTAAGATTCAACAGTCCAAAACGAAATTTAAGCGTAACCTCTCCTGAACATCAATGGTTTGAAAGAAAAAGAAAAGGAAGAGGGAAAATTAGGGTTTAGTGTCCCTTCGACATCGAGGTCATTATAGACAGAGCCCAAGCTCGTATTGTTTTAAGAATGGGGAAGCAAATAGGCCGTGCGCTTTGAAAAGAAGCATCCCGACATTTGCCTGGGGCTATTTAGGGGAATCACGAAAATACTAACGCTGGATGGCCAGAGGCGGATTTGAACCGCCGTCCTCCCGATGCGATTCCAGTATCCTAACCACTGCGCTACCTCGCTTCGTAGTTGGTTCGAAGTCAATAAACATGCTATCCATTGACAACTAATTTTCTTCTGCCGAAGAACGTGTGAGCCTCCTAGTTCGTCTGGCTTATACTCCTAATCGTCCGGCCCGATAGCTGAGTGGTCAGCGTCACGTATTGCCGTCCTGCTGGCCCGGGTTCGATTCCCGGCTGGGTCGGGGATTTTCTCCGCTCAGGGATCGGGCGTTGTGCTGTCTTCATCATTATTTCATCCCAATCCGGCGCGCAGGTCGAATGTAATAAGACCTGCACCAAGGCGGTCCGACATGCCCCGCAAGGGGCTTCCCGGTCAATGACGCCAAATGCTCATTTCCATACTCCAAATCTAGACGAGGA
Organism: Schistocerca americana; assembly: GCF_021461395.2. Lineage (NCBI taxonomy): Eukaryota > Metazoa > Arthropoda > Insecta > Orthoptera > Acrididae > Schistocerca > Schistocerca americana. The sequence continues at coordinate 595,048,589 of NC_060125.1, read as the reverse complement.
AGTTCTCTTATAATTAAGAGTATGCAGACTGTGAAAGCAAAATTCAAAACTGTATCCGAATTTGCAACAAACAGTCTTATTGTTCATACATCTAACGAAAAGAGGGGATCGGTGTATAGGACACATCCTGAGGCATCAAGAAATAGTCAGTCATGGAATAGCGGGAAGTGTGTGTGTGTATGTGCGTGTTGTGTCTGCAGCGGGGAGGGGAGGGGGCGTGGGGAGGGGGAATGGGGGAAGGAGCTTGTAGAGGGAAACCAAGGCATCAGAACGGTAAGCAAGTTGAGATAAAAGTGGGGTGGATTAGTTATACAGAGATGAAGAAGCTCGCACAGGGTGGCCTAGTATGGGGAGCTGCATCGGACCTGTTTTCAGACTAAAGACAACAGCAACGTATCTGTCGCAGTTTTACTTATTCTCCCTAGTCTCTCATATCTTTGATTGTACTCTCCAAAGAGCCTCATACACATACACGTACAGCGAGATGTCACAATGATAACCTCACGAAATGCTTCCAGTCAGGTGAGCCTATTGCTGTACTATCCTCTACCTAGGATAATAGCGCAACTGAGGTGTGGCGGGGTTGCTGGCGTCGCCTTTAGAATTCCTGGCGCCACTAGCTCCATCTGTCGAGTTATGTCTCCCTGATTTGAGGCCACTAAGATCTTTGATCGACCTTGTTGATGGGGTACGGGGCGAGTTGTGGCGTAGCGAGTCGGGGAGTTGACAACGGCCACAGCCTGGTGTTTTAACTTTCCCTCTGCTCTGCTTCGGAGAGGCTGTTGCGCCAGCAGCTCTTCCGTCTTTCCTCGCTGGGCCGAGCCGCGTGGGAATCAGGCGTGGCGCGTCCTTGTGTTTTCAACAGAGCTGTTAGAACGACCTGTTGGAAGGAGGTAGTTGTATTGTATGTTAACCGGGGACCTAGAAACGACGGAGAGGCTCCGTCCCCGCCGCAGCCGCAGTGGTCCACAACCCCACGACGACTACCGCAGTCCACTTCACCCCTCCGTCGCCCCACACCCAACCCAGGGTTACTGAGCGGTTCGGCCCCCGGTGGACACCCCAGGGAACGTCTCACACCAGACGAGTGTAACCCCTATGTTTGCGTGGTAGAGTAATGGTGGTGTACGCGTACGTGGAGAACTTGGTTGCGCAGCAATCGCCGACATAGTGTAACTGAGGCGGAATAAGGGGAACCAGCCCGCATTCGCTGAGGCAGATGGAAAACTGCCTAAAAACCATCCACAGACTGGCCGGTTCACCGGACCTCGACGCAAAGCCGTGCAAGGAGGTAGTTACTGCTCCCCCGGTACTGCTGGACACTGACGGGTAAGAGGGGGTTGCAACCGACGTAGTTTGTTCAGTGTAACATAGTGAATTTTTTGTGTTAGCTGAAGTGTTAGGGCCATTAATATGAATATTGGGTACTTTATCGGCAGTTCCTGTTCAGCCTAAATCGAATATAGGTTCTGAGACAGTGCCTCGTACGTAAGTTTTGATTACGTGATGTCGCAAGAATAAATGCTGAACGTCCGTTGAGTCTTTAAAAGGCCCGATGATAGTAAATACCTAGCTGGCTCGCCTCGCTTTGTATCACTTACCCCTGATTAATTCAATCATGTCATGCAAGGGCAAATTACATTGACTTACGTAACGTCTCGAAGCAAGTGTAATATTATTTCTGTCATTTAATAGCATTTGAATGAGCTGTTCGTACCTGGAGCCAAGTTTAATTCGACCAGGACTTACTGCAACCGTTAGTTGACTGGTCGCTGTACAGTTGGGCTCAGCGGTCTGTTTGTAGCTAACGAAGACCGGTCTGTCGTGGATGATTCGCTGGCTTTTATTGCTTCCTGTGTGCTGACGTTTTCGACTCAAGGGCCGGGATAGCTGAGTTGGGCTTTCGCTATTCACGCTTGTGCGCGGTTCGTCCCAGGCTTCTTAATTTGTTCCGTATCTTAGAACAGCTCATCTGATAACCTGTTCTTACGTGAAACTGTATCGGTGTTTTGCTGCACCGTAGGAGTGATTGTCCGTCACATCGCCCGGTTATTTCAATATGTTTTAAATTCTTCTTCGTTGAATGCCCAACATTTTCTACGATTAATTATGACTGTTTAGAGGGAGCGTTTAGGGTCTTACTATTATCGTCATTTGGGCGTAATACGTTGTCGTTCCCCAAATTTAATTATTTTGCAAATGCTCTCTAATGATTTATACTGAAGTTATTCAACAATGGAGTCTCTATATTTTATTTATTACTGGTTTAATTGAGAGTTACTTGTCTAGTTTTGTAGCTGAAGTTGATTAAAAATTTCAGCCATTTAGGTTTTATTAATTACGGGTTTACACGAGGGTAATTTCTCTAAGTCAGTTGTGTAACTGAAGTTGAGTCGAACTCTTAACTCATTTAAATTATATTATTTACTGTTTTAGAGGAGAGATTCCTATCGCAAGTTTGTAACTGAAGCCTGTTTGCATTTGGTAGATTTTACTTAACTGAAGTCTTTATTAAAGAAGGTCTGCGTGTTCTCTATTTAGTAACTTTACCTAACCGAAGCTATTATTATTGAAGCCCTGCTTCTTTGCATTTGGTAATTTTACTTAACTGGAGTTCTTATCATTGAAGCCGGCCGGGATGACCGAGCGGTTCTAGGCGCTACAGTCTGGAACCGCGCGACCGCTACGGTCGCAGGTTCGAATCCTGCCTCGGGCATGGGTGTGTGTGATGTCCTTAGGTTGGTTAGCATTAAGTAGTTCTAAGTTCTAGGGGACTGATAACCTCAGAAGTTAAGTTCCATAGTGCTCAGAGCCATTTGAACCATTTCTTATCATTGAAAGCCTGCCTGTTATCTATTTGGTAATTTTACTTAACTGAAGGTGTTATTATTGAATGCGTTCCTGTTTGCAATTGGTAATTTTGCTTAATTAAAGCTCATGTCACTGAAGGCCTGCCTGTTTGCTATTTGGTAGTTTTACTCAACTCAGGCTGTTCCCTTATCAGTTAAATTAAGAGCTGTTTCATAATGTATGTTCGCTGAAACTCTTATTAATCATGGCCTACCTGTTTTTATTGCACTATTATTGTCATCTGATATCTTAGTCAATCTGTGTTGTAATTGCCGGCCGAAGTGGTCGCGCGGTTCTAGGCGCTGCAGTCTGGAACCGCGAGACCGCTACGGTCGCAGGTTCGAATCCTGCCTCGGGCATGGATGTGTGTGATGTCCTTAGGTTAGTTAGGTTTAACTAGTTCTAAGTTCTAGGGGACTAATGACCTCAGAAGTTGAGTCCCATAGTGCTCAGAGCCATTTGAACCATTTTTTTGTGTTGTAATTAACTGAAATTGTGATTGCCGAAGTCGTATCTGTTTCAGAGGTATTATGTCAACAAGATAGTAACAGGAAATGACGCATTATGATACATGGGCCCTGACCTTTCGCCTTTCATCCTTTTATCCATAATTGTAGGTTTCAACAATGTTTAAATTCGTCCATCCGCAAATACTCTCTGGTGTTGGCGAGGAATTTCCAAGAACTCCTTTGAAATCATTTAGTGTCTGAGCTGGAGGGCACTATTCCAGATAACTGTTTTGACACTAAATAAAATGTCGTGTGACTGGGGCCTCCCGTCAGGGAGACCGTCCTTCGGATGCAAGTCTTTCGATTTGACGCCACTTCGGCAAATTGCGCGTCGATGGGGATGAAATGATGATGATTAGGACAACAAAACACCCAATCCCTGAGCGGAGAAAATCTCCGCCCCAGCCGGGGATCGAAGCCGGGCCCTTCGGAGTGACATTCTGTAGCGCTGACCCCTCAGCTACCGGGGGCGGACATTTTGCCACTGCAAGGCATTTATTACATGTTAGTACTAAGTGCGTACACTTTTTACTAAAATAACAACCCGCTTCCGAAGTTGAGGAAAATTTTCGTTGTCATCATTGCCTCATAGAATCTGGGTTCAGCAGCCGCCTGGAGAGGACGTGCCGTACTTCCGCCAGCGGAGTGTGTGAGTTCATGTTCGTTTAGATTGCGACTTGCATTGTGATCATGACAAATGAGTTCAGAACATCTAAATTACGTTTCAGCTTTTGTCTGCAATACGCATGACTGAAAGCGTTGGATGTGGAACATGTCCTCCACGAGGACGCGAAAATCCCGCCATCGGGACTTCTGGATATCTATCACTCGATTCTCAGGAACACCACTTATGTTAAAATGATCAACGACGTTGCCTGCGGACGCGTTTTAAACAGGGGTCCGTTTTCGTCACGCTGACGGTCACGTGGACTTGGACAAAGTGGAACGTGCATGATTAGTCTTTAGGACTATTCGCGTGTTCGAACTGCCATTGGAGGTGCCTACAGAGGCTGTTATAGCGCCTTTTGGGCCATAAGTCGCTATTCATGATCATAAGGTGGAACCCTGGGCCCACTTACACACACACACATCCTGTCGCTAAAGGAGTGTGTCAGATCACAATTGATCTGCGCACCCATGTTCCGTCATGACCGTCAGCAAATGTTGGGCCATAATCATACATGTCCTGGGTGTGTAAAAGAGGGTCTCATCAGATCTGAATGCCTGCAGCGACAGATAGCTACCAACTGGACGAGGGTACTTCCGTCGTCGTCTACGATACTTCCGATCACTTCTGCGACGCCGCTTAAGTCGCCGCCAGCCAACCGGCGGCTTTCGGTATCACATGAACGGCTAATGGACAGTGTTACGCTGCTTCCTGAAGCAGTTGTGGAGGAGGTGAGTGTCGATGTGACTCCAGCCACGTCCTCAGTTCCGGCGATTGCTCCGGCTGCGCCCATGGCCGACGCTGATGTCGAAGCGACCCCTTGGTCGGCTCTCTGGTTGCCCCCACGACGGCCTTCCTACCTGACCGGCGCCACTCCCTCCTGTCTTCGGACGCAGGCGGACGATTGCGTAAACAACGCTCCCCTAGACGGCTCAAAAGCAGGCACCGTATCTACATCTACATCTACATGGATATTCTCCAAATCAATTTAAGTGCCTGGCAGAGAGTTCATCGAATCACCTTCACAATTCCCTATTATTCCAATCTCGTATAACGCGGGGAAAGAGCGAACACCTGTATCTTTCCGTACGAGCTCTGATTTCCCTTATTTTATCGTGGTGATCGTTCCTCCCTATGAAGCTCGGTGTCAACAAAATATTTTCGCATTCGGAAGAGGAAGTTGGTGACTGGAATTTCGTGAGAAGATTCCGTTGCAACGAAAAACGCCTTTGTTATAAAGATTGCCACTCCAATTCACGTATCATGTTTGTGACACTCTCTCCCCTATTTCGCGATAGTACAAAACGAGCTGCCCTTCTTTGTACTTTTTCGATGTCATCCGTCAGTCCCACCTGATGCGGATCCCACATCGCACAAACAATACTCCAGAATAGGGCGGACAAGCGTGGTGTAAGCAGTCTCTTTAGTAGACTTGTTGTACCTTCTAAGTGTTCTGCCAATGAATCGCAGTCTTTAGTTGGCACTGCCCACAACAGTATCTACCTGATCGTTCCAATTTAGGGTATTTGCAATTCGAATCTATAAGTATTTAGTTGAATTTACAGCATTCAGATTTGTGTGACTTATCGCGTAATCGAAATTTAGCTGATTTCTTTTAGCACTCATGTGAATAACTTCGCACTTTTCTTTATTCAGGGTGGATTGCCTTATCTAAATCATTTTACAAGGCGTTTTGATCATCTGATGACTTTACAAGACGGTAAATGACAGCATCATCTGCAAACAATCTAAGACGGCTACTCAGATTTTCTCCTATGTCCTTAATATAAATCAGGAACAATAGAGGGCCTATAACACTTCCTTGGGGAACGCCGGATATTACTTCTGTTTTACTCGATGACTTTCCCTCTATTACTACGAAGTGTGACCTTTCTGACAGGAAATCACGAATCCAGTCGCACAACTGAGGCGATACTCCGTAGGCACGCAGTTACGTTAGAAGACGCTTGTGAGGAACGGTGTCGAAAGCCTTCTGGAAATCTAAAATTATGTGTTTGATCAGCCACACCACAGCCGGTAATGTTTCCTCTCTGCTCACATTAACTACTGGCTATGAAGACAACTTTTTGCACAGACAACGATCTATAGGTGAGCGTAGAGAATTGATGGGAAGCACAGGCGTCTGCCTTCTATGACGAGTGTATTGGAAAGTTGGTAAACGCTACGACAAATGTCTAAGTCGGAGTGGTGACAATGTAGAGCAGTGGCTGGAAGCTGTAGCTAACTGTTGCAGATAAAATATTTCTATATTTCTGATTATCACAGTGATTTCTATTCCGTGATCAATCGGAACTTACTTTCCGAATAGCACTAGTATGATGGTAATTGCAGTATCCAAGGCCTTCGCCTACAAAATCGGCTACCTGCATTATAGACGTGGTCGACAAGTTGTCTGTGCTCCGGCACCGGAGGAGACATTCCTTTGACAGATCCATATGTCAACATTACAGCAAGCACGGCGTATCAGCCACAAAAAGCTGAAATTTGTCCAAAACATGCCGGTCTGTTTTGAAGTAGAAGTCCAGCTGGCGCCATGAAAACACCCAGTCTCGTCGCTAGCAGTGCACACATCCCTGACATCAGCGCCACAATTTGGAGCGCCACTCGGCTCCGACGAATCACCTGCAATCCAAGCATCAAGCAGATATTACTCCGCCGGGCGTATATTTAGGACGACGTCCGGCCACGCTCTGCAGTTGTAGTTCGCTAAGCCACGGCAATCAGTTACGACGCAAAGCGACCACCAGGGTCTACATCTCTCGATTCCAGCAGCAGGCCGGCCGCGGTGGTCTAGCGGTTCTAGGCGCTCAGTCCGGAACCGCGCGACTGCTACGGTCGCAGGTTCGAATCCTGCCTCGGGCATGGATGTGTGTGATGTCCTTAGGTTAGTTAGGTTTAGGTAGTTCTAAGTTCTAGGGGACTGATGACCGCAGATGTTAAGTCCCATAGTGCTGAGAGCCATTTTATTCCAGCAGCAGTCCAGTCTGGAAGACAACGGTCTGGATACTTGAATTTCTCCAACTTGACCTCCTGAGGCACCGTCGCTCCAAGACTGGTATTCTTGTACGGACCTTAGGCCATCAGCTGTGGTCAGTAGTTGCCGTCATTATACCACAAAAAGGAATGTGACTTTTCATCTATAAGCGCCAGAGCTAAACGAACAAAGGATTTACGATCCCGATCGTAAACGGGCTCTGTGAGTACAGTTATCGCGATTCCTTCTCTGGAAGTTATAATCTTTCAGGTGTTTGTACATGGACAAAGGCTCAGTAACCTTATTGTTTGCCGGCCGCGGTGGTCTAGCGGTTCTAGGCGCTCAGTCCGGAACCGCGCGACCGCTACGGTCGCAGGTTCGAATCCTGCCTCGGGCATGGATGTGTGTGATGTCCTTAGGTTAGTTAGGTTTAAGTAGTTCTAAGTTCTAGGGGAGTGATGACCACAGATGTTAAGTCCCATAGTGCTCGGAGCCATTTGAACCTTATTGTTTATGGTTCAAATGGCTCTGAGCACTATGGGACTCAACTTCTGAGGTCATTAGTCCCCTAGAACTTAGAACTAGTTAAACCTAACTAACCTAAGGACACCACATACATCCATGGCCGAGGCAGGATTCGAACCTGCGACCGTAGCGGCCTCGCTGTTCCAGACTGCATCGCCTAGAACCGCACGGCCACTTCGGCCGGCCCTTATTGTTTATCAATCATTAACTAGTGATGAAGTTTGTCTGCACTTGTATGACACAGTTAGTCAAGAAGGAAATTTAGTTGTATCTTGCACTTTTTATATGGAACGAAAATAAATGTTACTTGCATCCGAAATGGGACGATCAATTATTGACTGTATGCAACTACATAGGAGACATCAGTAATGATGACTGAAAGGTGAGGGTTAAATCTGGTGCCGCCACACAGCCTCTCTTCTTGAACAGCACCAAAGGGGTCGCCGAACTTTGCGTCCCTATCCAGTGTATAGGTAACGATCATTCGTGTCAGATTCCCTCACTTGTTCAGAGGTTGCAGAGGGGTTTGAAATTTAAACCAGGACATTAGTGCAAAGAACAGTCGTTAGAAACATGACGCCACCACCTCTCCTACACTTGCCGGCAAAATACTGGCAGTGAAAATTATATCCACCAACCGGATTTGAACCAGCGTACCTCTGAGGCGAGTGCCACCGCACAGGCCTGCGTGCTGCACCCTCACATTGCACATTTTTATTTTATTTTTAGAGTATATGCACTAGAAAAACAAAGTAAAACTGGTACACCTGTCCGGAACCCTGAAAACTCTGCAAGGGTGAGAAAGGATGACGGGCGGGCAGAGTCCAAGGAGCAGGCGCGCCACGGTTCGTTCCGAATCGGGCGGGCAGCTGCCACGCCGGGAACACGTCCACTTAGCGTGGTCGTGGTAAAAACGCTGTTAAGATAATTGGCAAAATACGCGCGACAGCGGGGACAGCGCGAAAGCTCCACGTGTGCAATGTTCAAGTACTGCCAAAAATCAAGGAGCGAGTAATGAGCCGAGGCCAGCCCTTTATCCAGAGAACTGCCCGAGACTTTGTGGGACGAAAATATTCCACCCCTGGGTAAAGAAAGGGTTCTGGTTCAATAGGATGCGGCAGAACTCGCAGAAGACCCGCGATCATTTATCGCCGCAACAACCAGACACCCACAACGACTACACAGTTGATCGGTGGCGATCATGGCCGACGCTACGACAAAGGGCGCAGAGGGAGAGGGGGAGGGGGGGGGGGTGCACCAGTCCCGTGGCACGGAACCGCTGGTTAGCTGGATACTTGCCACTGGTTGCATAGTATCAAGTCGACCTGATATGCGTCGAAAAGAAACTGTGACGAATGTGCCGTCAAATCACAGTCCACCGCACCAATGGGAACTTGCGTTCTCTGACGACCGCGCAAAGAAAGGACACAGAAATCCTGCGCCCGCGGCCGGCGCGTCCACGGGATTTCGGCGCGAGCTTAATTGAGTTTCACGATATGTGCAAACGCGGCCGTGATGCTATCGACCGTGATCAGCGGGGAGAAGGACAGCGGCGCAAGGACGGCAAGTAAATGGTGCGTAATGCAGGCCTCGACACCGCGCCATAGTGGCCATGTAAAGTGCCGCCATACGACAGCGTACTTTAGTAAGACCGAGCCCTCCTGAACTGTCGGGGAAAGAGTAAGACGTAGGTCACAGCGTACTTCGCTGATGATGGACACAGCCGTCAGAAAATTATCGAATGCTGCTTGAATACGAAGTCCATCGTAATCGGTATCGGTAGAACTTGCGCAATATGAGTAGGGAGTTATGACTGATTTTCATAAGGGTAAGTCTCCAAATTTGACGAAAGTTGACCGCCGCCGTACGGCCTAATGACGACGTGAAGGTGATCCCAATATAATGGAGACTTTGGGCAGGGCAGGCAGAGGTGCAAGACCTTCCGGCGGTAGTCCGCGACCAATGACAGTGCTGTGGATTTGAACATTCTTTACTAATATCCTACAACCGCGGAGTGGTTGCAGTGGTGGCTGAAAGTTGCCGGTTTGGCCCCGGCGTCGGTGTTCGGCTTTGAGACAGCGTCAAAACGACCGTCAGTTGAAACGATGTCTGTGGGGAGCACAAACTAAGGCCAAGTTATCCCTCTCAGGAGGCCAAGTCCCTAAACGCTCGCTTCCCAAAGATCTTTGCTGGTTCTGCCAGCACCAGATTTGCATTAGACCATCGCTGTGGACCCTCTGAGTTCCTCCCGATGAAAAACTAAGCAGTATTAGGAATCTCCCTCCTCTTAAAGATTCTTCAGGGATTTACTAATTACACACATTTCCCTCTTAGAGTGGGGCAGAAAGTAGAAATTCTTTCCCACTATGAGGTTCGTTTCACGTTTTGGCCAAAGATAGCTGCTGAATGTAGACCAGGGGTTCCCAAACTTTTCCTCTGACGGAACACCACGTCTATTTTGAAGGTTAATAAAATTAATAAAATTTTGAAAATGAGAAAAACTTGTTTTATTCAGCAATTTTAAATCATAACTAATAACACAGAAATCATAGCTAATCTCGAGGAAAGTCCCGCGTTGTGAATGGTTTTCACAAATACCATAATCACTTCTCACGGAACACCAGTGTTCTTCAGAACATAGTACGGAAAACACTGATATAGACACTAGCAAGTTCTCACTTCGCCATAATAATAATTTTGGTGAGCTAATCGCGGGCTCCATCACCTGAGCCATAGCGACATGGCACTCGGCTGGCACCACTAGCTACTTGGGCTGCCGATATCAGTCTGGCCTATGCCAGCAGCTAGGATCTTTGGTGAGGCGTGTGTTATTGGTTTGGCGGGCCCCGAGACAGTTAGTTCGTTGGAGGGCAGGGCACGTGGCTGGCAAGTTGTTGCTTTTGGGGGACTCCGGCTGTCCGCTACAGGCTTCGAGAAGCCGCAAGTGGTTACATCGGTCGGAGCCAAGCCTCCGAGCGAGCTGCAGGAAGAGCAGCGGACATTGCCTGCAAGCTGGTCGACAAGTTCCCGGGCTGCTCTGCAAGCTTAAATTTTACGGCACCTCGAAGATCGCCTGTGCAGATTGGAGGCAATAATGCCAGCTTGGAATCCTGGCAGTTACCGGCTCCTTCACATCTAGGTGGAGTTAAGTGTTGCTTTCTTATTTTTTGGATGCTTGATATTGCAAGGCCACGTCTGTGATAATGTGGAATTGGATCTTTTATATTAACGTGCCTCCGAGTGATTGTGTGCATGTTCATAAGTCAGTGTAACTGATCAATTATTTGTTCCAGTCCGTGTTCCGTGCAAGTGTACGAGTACCCTTTGTTATAAATTCAATCTACGAAATTAAATTTGTAACATAATCTGTGTGGGAGGCAAAGTACGCTTTGCAGATGAGAATTAATCATTGCATCAGCAGACGCTGATATTTCGGCTTCTCAGGTTACCTTCCATTCAGAAGGCAGCGACTGTTATATTCACTTGTAAATTATATATTTCAGCTATCAGTCCTCATTTTGAATTTTTATTGGCAGATCTAGATTTCAGCTAGAAACTAGCCATTCTCAATGCACTATCATTTTTGATCAGTGCATGTAATGCCTGTTGGTCGTGCTTCATCCACAGTTCATTGAAGAATGGCTAGTTTCTAGCTGAAATCTGGATCTTCCAATAAATTTTCAAAAGGACGACTGATAGCTGAAACCTATTATTTACATTTAGGCTTCTAATTTACAAGCAATTTTAAGGACTGTTAAACTTGTAATTTCCATGTGTAGTAGCGTTCGCGAGAATTTGAGATTTCCTACATGTTAGGCACTGTCGTCTGTAGTCTTATTTCCTCAGATTGCTGTTCTCTTTTCATGTGTGTGGGGAGGGTAGCTTTGGCAGCGGACGATGCGTTCTTGTTCACTGGGCCCGGAGCAGAGGCGTGTTAGCTTTCTGCTGCAGTGGCTCTTCCGTCGCCGCCGGACGTCTGGGATGGCCAGCAATCTGGCGCTTCTACCAGCTCCGTGATGGCTCAGATTGAGTGGAGTTGATAATTTGATGCGTGCCACGGCGGAACGCCGCTGGTTAATCGGGAAACATTAGTCTGTCGCAGTTGGTGAATTCAGTAAGCTCAAGAGGTTTAAAGCGTGTTCTCCAAGCCCAAAGTTCCTCCTTGCTCTACCTGCTCTTTAACTACTCGTCTAAATCTTGCACCCTTATTGCTACTTACGGGGCGCTGCTTAAGGCTTTTTACGTATCATATGAACTGTTGAACCTTTACTTTGGTCCGCAGTCATTAGTTAACTCCACTCATTGTGAAACTTGCCTCCTTGTTACTTGTTGACTGCGATAGCCGTCTGCTACAATTCTCAGCTTGCCTGGTATTTTGGGCTGTTGTATATGGTTCAACAAAATATTTTATCAGTAAAATGAAATACAATGACAGGCACTAGATGTACTAACAATGTCCAAGGATGGGTAACACGTTACACAATTGGGTAACGCCCATCCAAAATATAGAAAGGGTAATAAGTCGTGCCACTGATTATGGCTGGTGGAAAGCCCTTAAAAATTTGTAAGCCTCATTAATATGTCTTAAGCAAATAAAACACACAATCCCCCAAAATACAGCCAAAGCTGGGACGCCATACAGTTTAAATGTGATTTCCAACTGTTACACACCAGCATAAACATTGACAATGATTCTTTCAGGAGTGCTAGTTCTGCAACGTTCGCAGGAGTGCTTCTGTAAAGTTTGGAAGGCAGGAGACGAGGTACTGGCAGAAGTAAAGCTGTGAGTACCGGGCGTGAGTCGTGCTTGGGTGGCTCAGTTGGTAGAGCACTTGCCCGCGAAAGGCAAAGGCCCCGGCAGACAGTTTTAATCTGCCAGGAAGTTTCATATCAACGCACACTCCGCTGCAGAGTGAAATTCTCATTCATCAATGTTTCTGCTGGTGTGTAACAGTTGGAAGTCACATTTAAATTGTATGCCGTGCCAGCTTTGGCTGTATTTTGGGGGACTGTGTGTTTTATTGCTTAAGGGATTTTATTGACGCTTACACATTTTTAAGGGCTTTCCACCAACCATAATCAGTCGCGTGACTTATTACCCTTTCTGTATTTTGGATGGGCGTTATCCAATTGTGTAACGTGTTACCCATGCTTGGACATTGTTAGTACATTTAGTACCTGTCATTGTAATTCATTTTACTGATAAATTTTTCGTTGAACCCGTTTGCAGCCACGCCTAGTTGGTGTGACTTCTTACTTGTATGTGGAGACTGTACACTCCCGCTTTCAAGCCCTGCTTTTAATGGAGTAAATTGTTGAACAGAGCCTGGTCAAGTTTTTTAAAAGATTGTGAGCGTTATTATTCTTTTAACAAGGTTTTTCTTTAAATTGTAATTATAACATTCTTGTCAAGCAATAAAGTGTATTCCAATAAATAAAAAATGACGACATAAATGGGCCCACTTTCCACGCGCTTTTTCTTAACATTATCCCAACCCCTGTGAGGTATCACTTACGAAACTATTAACACGTCAATTAACGCCAACCTGTTATCTAGCAGATTCCTCTCATTCTGAATGTCTCAAGTTTTCCCATCCTACTGCAGATCCCTACATTTTTTTCCGCTGTGTCCCACAATGTGAGTTTATAATTTGCCGACTTCGTCCCCCTGCCCTTTGCAAGGTGGCAGAATAAATGGTCAGATTCGCATCTTACATGAGACCTTTGCAAATCGCAATGAGAAGGTGAAGATGACACCTTGCGTAAATCGACAGTTATGAGAACAATTGCCTATCAATATGTAATGCAAAAAGGGATGATAGTCAATCAACGGTAATTAACACACCATTCCATGTCTTTGAGCGGACGGTAGAACAGGGAACGCCGAAACTGATTAAGAAGGAGAAAATTACTGAAGTTTCGACGCAGTTTGATAGGAGGGACTTTGCGATTGGTAGAGGGTGTTTCTACAAAATGAGAGGAACGCTCCTATTGGTCGGAAAAAGCTGTGACGTGGAAAAGGACCCCCAACTCTGCCATGTGTAGGACAAGAAAGAAATTTTGTGTGGGAACTCTTCCCTGAGCTGGCGTCAAGTGCGGAACGGAGCGCTTAACACTCCGTACGACGCAGAGAAGAAATTGGTGTGGACATTGCGTTCAGAGCGGCTGCACTCCAGCTAAAATTAGCTGTAGCAACGTTTAGCTCCAACTGTGGAGAAACGTACCAGCCAAATTAGTTAATTGTTCTTGCGAGAACTGACAGGGCACTGTAATACGCACGCTGCTCCAACCATGCGCGTGTATATCGCCACATAATAAGACTAGGGCTGAGTACATGCTTTCTCGCATAACGAGAAACATAGGAAAAGTTTCGGCTGGAAAGTTTGGCAGAGGCCAGATTAGTTTCGTAGGAATTTCAGTGGGAGAGAGCGGCCTTGCAGACAGCAGCACGTCGCAGCTTAAGGTAAATACCGCGTGCAGAGGCGTAAACTTTGTTGGTTCACCACCTTGCGTCCACTGTAAACTCGAGCGGCCTTGGGTAATCTTGCGCTTAAATTTCACTTGACTAACCATCCACCGTAGACTTGATTGTCATCCTAAATAGTACCGAACTTTGAACCGGAATCGGACGATTTTCGTAGTACTGACCAACCTCATAACGTATGTATAGGAGCAACTTCGTAAAGAAATGTCCAATTAAACTTTCATATTATTGTGCTTAGGATTAATATGAAGCAACTTCCAATTAAGCTTTCATAATATTATGCTTAAGATTAATGTTCTTTTAGAGAGTTAATATTTAACATTGTTGTGTATGAACTTATTTCACTTTTGATGTTGGCAAGATTCATCAGGCTGTTTTTATGTTGGCGAGTTGAATACCGTGTGAAAAGCTGTAATGTGGTGAGAAATATTACGACATTAAACTTGTCATTTCACCTCTCACAGTTGTTCTCAATCCCAAAATAAGCAAGCAATAACAATAAACGCCCGCAACCTTACACCCTGTTGCCGTTGTCACTGGAAAGCAGAGCACCGTCCCAAACAGCACCCGCCACCCAGCGCACACCTGCCAGCCATCTTCCTTCCAGCAAAAAACACTTTTACGACCCCCTCGCCATTCCACCCCTGTCACCCTGGCGTTCTCACACTCAGCCAGCGGACTCAGCTAGCCGAGAAATTACAGGTAACTTTCACAACCGTATAGAAATGAAACGAAGAAGTTGTCTACTTATTAAATTCACAATCGTTGGTGTTTGTTTCAATCACGTGCATACTTTCATGTGTCACTTGTAATTTCAATTGACTTAGTATTCTAATTTAAATAGTGAAAAATTGTGGCACAACAGACGAAATTCATGCTACGCGGCTGCTGGTGAAAAATAACGCATAAAGAACAAGCCACTGCACCTTGCCCTTCTATAACTCGAAAGGCTTTCGATTGGGTGCCACATGACCTAATCTGGCAAACACTTTGAGGCTATGGCATCCTGGAGTGCCTTGTTAACTGTGTACTGCTTCTGTATGTACTGAGGGAGCTATGTCCAAGCAGCTGCAGGAGCATCAAATGACTTTCTCATCACAGTAGGTGTCAGCCAAGGTTTGGCCTTATAACCACTGCTGTTAAAGACCCTCACATCAGACGTGCACATGCCACTGCCATGGACCCTTCTACATGCTGATGATGGCTATGGAGAGCAAGTTTGATGTCCAGCACCAATCACAAAAGTGGAAAGGCCTACTTGCGCGATATCGCCTTCTGCTCAACAAAAAGAAAACAGAGTACATGACATCAGATCCGTGAGAAGTTGAGACGGTCGACGTTGACAGAGGAGGTACACCAAAATTTAAGTACCTCGGTTCTGCACTCTCTAGCGATGGCCAGCTTACAGACGAGGTCAATGCAAGGATGCAGGCAGCCTGGATAAATCGATGAACGACAACAGGCGTCATCTGCGGTCATCGGACTGAGGATAATCTGAAGTCAAAGATCCTGTTGCTCTCTACGGCACCGAGAGTTGGCCTTCTACAAAAGAGGTAGGACGACGATTGGGAGTCATGGCGACTAAGATCTTAGATGGTTAGGTTGCATCACTGGACTGGATCACGTTTCGAATGATACTATCAGGAAATGTTTTCGGGCTGCACCGATCCAGAAGAAATGCGAGAAAGCCGTCTACGATGGTTTGGACGTGTTGTGTTCTCAGGGCAAGGCACCACTGCAAAGGCAGCGTATACAGTGGAAGTGTTGGGAAACAGACCCAAGGGACGACCTATACAGCGATGGTCTGATACTCTACACAACGACCTGAAGGCTGTGAATCTTCATCCAGACACGGCCAAAATGGAGACAGCGAATCCACTCAGCGGGTCCTGCTATCAGGCGGGAAAAACGCCAAAGGAAAAGAAAATTTGAACAGTGCTTTATTAATTAGGTTACAGAGCAATTTTGGAGAAAACTGTCCTACGGAACCATGACTAGATAATTTCCAAAGGGTGAAAGATCTAGTGACAATCCTGTCTTGTGCACCACTCAAACATCTTATGTATCGAGGTCGGCGAGCATCCCAGGAGCAAAAAGTTGCCTCTCATTTTCTAGTTGAAAGACAAGGTCGTGGGGACCTCGAAGACAGGGCACAGTCACTACCGTCAACGCATCAGAAATGTGGCACCTACTTTCCAGATTGCGACTATAACACTAGAGGTGAACAATCGTCACTCCAGTAGCTGGGTCCGCGACCGTATGTTGATAATAAATCCACTCTAACGCCACTCGATCTCACTGGAGTCTCCCGTTTGAAAAGACCATGTGCAGACACACCTGCATCCTGCGTTGCCATTCGTCACACCACTTGTCGCACACATGTCTGCTGGCACGCCAAGTGAACCTGCGGTATCGTTAAGGTCAAGCATGAAGTTGGGAAGGATCATTCTTAACACACAGAGACCATATTTAATGACAGTCTTGGAATCCCGACCATTGCGCGCAAAAATATCGTACAATTATAGAGCAACGTCTCGATGGGCCATGATCCTGCCGCTATCTACACTCCTGGAAATGGAAAAAAGAACACATTGACACCGGTGTGTCAGACCCACCATACTTGCTCCGGACACTGCGAGAGGGCTGTACAAGCAATGATCACACGCACGGCACAACGGACACACCAGGAACCGCGGTGTTGGCCGTCGAATGGCGCTAGCTGCGCAGCATTTGTGCACCGCCGCCGTCAGTGTCAGCCAGTTTGCCATGGCATACGGAGCTCCATCGCAGTCTTTAACACTGGTAGCATGCCGCGACAGCGTGGACGTGAATCGTATGTGCAGTTGACGGACTTTGAGCGAGGGCGTATAGTGGGCATGCGGGAGGCCGGGTGGACGTACCGCCGAATTGCTCAACACGTGGGGCGTGAGGTCTCCACAGTACATCGATGTTGTCGCCAGTGGTCGGCGGAAGGTGCGCGTGCCCGTCGACCTGGGACCGGACCGCAGCGACGCACGGATGCACGCCAAGACCGTAGGATCCTACGCAGTGCCGTAGGGGACCGCACCGCCACTTCCCAGCAAATTAGGGACACTGTTGCTCCTGGGGTATCGGCGAGGACCATTCGCAACCGTCTCCATGAAGCTGGGCTACGGTCCCGCACACCGTTAGGCCGTCTTCCGCTCACGCCCCAACATCGTGCAGCCCGCCTCCAGTGGTGTCGCGACAGGCGTGAATGGAGGGACGAATGGAGACGTGTCGTCTTCAGCGATGAGAGTCGCTTCTGCCTTGGTGCCAATGATGGTCGTATGCGTGTTTGGCGCCGTGCAGGTGAGCGCCACACTCAGGACTGCATACGACTGAGGCACACAGGGCCAACACCCGGCATCATGGTGTGGGGAGCGATCTCCTACACTGGCCGTACACCACTGGTGATCGTCGAGGGGACACTGAATAGTGCACGGTACATCCAAACCGTCATCGAACCCATCGTTCTACCATTCCTAGACCGGCAAGGGAACTTGCTGTTCCAACAGGACAATGCACGTCCGCCTGTATCCCGTGCCACCCAACGTGTTCTAGAAGGTGTAAGTCAACTACCCTGGCCAGCAAGATCTCCGGATCTGTCCCCCATTGAGCATGTTTGGGACTGGATGAAGCGTCGTCTCACGCGGTCTGCACGTCCAGCACGAACGCTGGTCCAACTGAGGCGCCAGGAGGAAATGGCATGGCAAGCCGTTCCACAGGACTACATCCAGCATCTCTACGATCGTCTCCATGGGAGAATAGCAGCCTGCATTGCTGCGAAAGGTGGATATACACTGTACTAGTGCCGACATTGTGCATGCTCTGTTGCCTGTGTCTATGTGCCTGTGGTTCTGTCAGTGTGAACATGTGATGTATCTGACCCCAGGAATGTGTCAATAAAGTTTCCCCTTCCTGGGACAATGAATTCACGGTGTTCTTATTTTAATTTCTAGGAGTGTAATTCCGACAAAGGCTGGTACAGGTTCCTCCTGCTTGGAGGGAAATGACATAATCTTCTCATAAACTACCAATATTCAAATAGGTTTTCTGAATGTGTAATATTTCCTTAAACACGCCATATACACTGACGGACATAAACGAAAGTTAGTAGACGTGTTTCTACAGCTGAAAGATGTCTGTTCAATTTAGCGTCAGTCGCATAAGAGTGACGCTAGCAGCACCGCTGTGAGGTTGGAAATCGGGTTTGCTGTAACAGTAGAGAACGTTAGTTACCTTTGAGATCGGACGAGTTGATGTTGCTGAAGAATGCCTTTAAGCCGACGTGTTGTTGTAGTGGTCTTCAGTCCTGAGACGGGTTTGATGCAGCTCTCCATGCTACCCTATCCTGTGCAAGCTGCTTCATCTCCCAGTTCGTACGGCAGTCTACATGCTTCTGAATCTGCTTAGTGTATTCATCTCTTCGTCAACCTCTACGATTTTTACCCTCCACCTGCCCTCCAATACTAAATTTGTGATCCCTTGATGCCTCAGAATATGCCCTACCAACCGATCCCTACTTCTAACCAAGTTGTGCCACATATTTCTCTTCTCTCCAGTTCTGTTCAATACCTCCTCATCAGATATGTGATCTACCCATCTAATCTTCAGCATTCTTCTGTAGCACCACATTTCGAAAGCTTCTATTCTCTTCTTGTCTAAACTATTTATCGTCCACGTTTCACTTCCGTACATGGCTACACTCCATACAACTACTTTCAGAAACGACTTCCTGACACTTAAGTCTATACTCGATGTTAACTAATTTCTCTTCTTCAGAAACTCTTTTCTTGCCATTGCCAGTCTCCATTTTATATTCTCTCTACTTCGGCCATCATCAGTTATTTTGCTCCCCAAATAGCAAAACTCATTTACTACATTAAGTGTCTCATTTACTAATCTAATTGCCTCAGCATCACCCAATTTAATTCGACTACATTCCATTATACTCGTTTCGCTTTTGTTGATGTTCATCTTATATCCTCCTTTCATGACACTAACCATTCCGTTCAACTGCTCTTCCAGGCCCTTTGCTGTCTCTGACAGAATTTCAATGTTATCGGTGAACCTCAAAGTTTTTATTTCTTCTCCACGGATTTTAATACCTACTCCGAATTTTTCTTTTGTTTCCTTCACTGCTTGTTCTTATACAGATTGTATAACATCGGGGATAGGCTACAACCCTGTCTCACTCCCTTCCCAAACACTGCTTCCCTTTCATGCCCCTCGACTATTATAACAGTCATCTGGTTTCTGTGCAAATTGTAAATAGCCTTTCGCTTCTTGTATTTTACCCCTGCCACCTTCAGAATTTGAAAGAGAGTATTCCAGTCAACATTGTCAAAAGCTTTCTCTAAGCCTACAAAAGCTATAAACGTAGGATTGTCTTTCCTTAACCTATTTCCTAAGATACGTCGTAGGGTCAGTATTGCCTCACGTGTTCCAACATTTCTACGGAATCCAAACTGATCTTCCCCGAGGTCGGCTACTACCAGTTTTTCCATTCGTCTGTAAAGAATTCGCGTTAGTATTTTGCAGCCGTGGATTATTAAAATGATAGTTCGGTAATTTTCACATCTGTCAACACCAGCTTTCTTTGGGATTGGAATTATTATATTCTTCTTGAATTCTGAGGGTATTTCGCCTGTCTCATACATCTTGCTCACCAGAAGGTAGAGTTTTGTCAGGACTGGCTCTCCCAAGGCTGTCAGTAGTTCTAATGGAATTTTTTCTACTCCCGGGGCCTTGTTTCGACTTCGGTCTTTCAGTGCTCTGTCAAACTCTTCACGCAGTATCTTATCTCCCATTTCATCTTCATCTACATCCTCTTCCATTTCCATAATATTGCCCTCAAGTACCTCGCCCTTGTATAGACCCTCTATATACTCCTTCCACCTTTCTGTTTTCCCTTCTTTGCTTAGAACTGGGTTTCCATCTGAGCTCTTGATACTCATACAAGTGGTTCTCTTTACTCCAAAGGTCTCTTTAATTTCCCTGTAGGCAGTATCTGTCTTACCCCTAGTGAGATAAGCCTCTACATCCTTACATTTGTCCTCTAGCCATGCCTGCTTAGCTGTTTTGCACTTCCAGTCGATCTCATTTTTGAGACGTTTGGATTCCTTTTTGCCTGCTTCATTTACTGCATTATTATATTTTCTCCTTTCATCAATTAAATTCAATATTTCTTGTGTCACCCAAGGATTTCTACTAGCCCTCGTCTTTTACCTACTTGATCCTCTGCTGCCTTCGCTACTTCATCCCTCAAAGCTACCCATTCTTCTTCTACCGTATTTCTTTCCCCCATTCTTGTCAATTGTTCCCTTAAGCCCTCCCTGAAACTCTGTACAAGCTCTGGTTTACTCAGTTTATCCAGGTCCCACCTCCTTAAATTCCCACCTTTTTGCAGTTTCTTCAGTTTTGATCTACAGTTCATAAGCAATGGATTGTGGTCAGAGTCCACATATGCCCCTGGAAGTATCTTAGAATTTAAAACCTTGTTCCTAAATCTCTATCTTACCATTATATAATCTATCTGAAACCTGTCAGTATCTCCAGGGTTCTTCCATGTATACAACCTTCTTTTATGATTCTCGAACCAACTGTTAGCTATGATTAAGTTATGCTCTGTGCTAAATTCTACCAGGCGGCTTCCTCTTTCATTTCATACCCCCAATCCATATTCACCTACTACGTTTCCTTCTCTTCCTTTTCCTACTATCGAATTCGTGTCACCCATGACTATTACATTTTCGTCTCTCTTCACTATCTGAATAATTTCTTTTATCTTATGATACGTTTTATCAATTTCTTCGTCATCTGCAGAGCTAGTTGGCATATAAACTTGTACTATTGAAGTAGGCGTGGGCTTCGTGTCTATCTTGTTCACAATAATGCGTTCACTATGCTGTTTGTAGTAGCTTACCTTCACTCCTATTTTTTATTCATTATTATTCCTACTCCTGCATTACCCCTATTTGATTTTGTATTTTTAACCCTGTATTCACGTGACCAAAAGTCTTGTTCCTCCTGCCACCGAACTTCGCTAATTCGCACTATATCTAACTTCAACCTATCCATTTCCCTTTTTAAATTTTCTAACCTACCTGCCCGATTAAGGGATCTGACATTCCACTCTGCGATCCGTAGAACGCTAGTTTTCTTTCTCCTGATAACGACGTCCTCTGAGTAGTCCCCGCCAAGAGATCCGAATGGGGGACTATTTTACCTCTGGAATATTTTACCCAAGAGGACGCTATAATCATTTAACCATACAGTAAAGCTGCATGCCCTCGGGAAAAATTGCAGCTGTAGTTTCCTTCGCTTTCAGCCGTTCGCAGTACCAGCACAGCAAGGCCATTTTGGTTAGTTCAAAATGGCTCTGAGCACTACGGGACTTAACTGCTGTGGTCATCAGTCCCCTAGAACTTAGAACTACTTAAACCTAACTAACGTAAGGACATCACACACATCCATGCCCGAGGCAGGATTCGAAGCTGCGACCGTAGCTTTTGGTTAGTGTTGCAAGGCCAGATCAGTCAATCATCCAGAGTGTTGCCCCTGCAACTACTGAAAAGGCTGCTGCCCCTCTTCAGGATCCACTTATGTCCACAAAGAAGCCATTATCAACACTTCACTGCTTTGAACGGGATGGTGTAATAGGGCTAAGAGAAGCTGGGTTGGCACCACGGTGACACAAAGAACTGTTAGAAATCGGTTACTTGCAGGACAGTTCCGAGCCAGACACCCTGTAGCGTGCATTCCACTGACCCCAAACCACCGCCATTTGCAACTCCAGTGGTGTCAAACGAGAGCTCATTGCAGGTCAGGGTGGAGGTCTGCTGTGTTTTCTGATGAAAGCTGGTTCTGCGTCGGTGATCGCCATGTGTTGATTAGGAGGCCAGTTGAGGGCCTGCAGACAACCTGTCAGCGTGCTAGACACAGTGAAATGCACATGGAATGTGGTGCGATTTTGAATGACAACAAGCACCCTGACTGCAAATTTGTACGTCAGTCTGATGATACGACCTGTTTCCCTGCCGTTCATGAACAGTATTCCAGGTGGTGTTTCCCAACAGGATAACTCTCGCCCACATGCCGCTGTTGTAGCCCAACATGTTGTAGAGAGTGTCGCCATTTTGCCTCGGCCTGCTCGATCACCAGATTTGTCACCAGTCGAGCACATATGCGACACCATCGGACAAAAACTCCACAAACAGCGCTAACCGTCCGTGTTTGGACCGAGCAACAGGCGTGAACTCCATCCCAGAAACTGACGATCAGAGAACTCTCGCATTCGTTGAGTTGAGGTATGCAGTTTTACTCTGAAAAATACACTCCTGGAAATTGAAATACGAACACCGTGAATTCATTGTCCCAGGAAGGGGAAACTTTATTGACACATTCCTGGGGTCAGATACATCACATGATCACACTGACAGAACCACAGGCACATAGACACAGGCAACAGAGCATGCACAATGTCGGCACTAGTACAGTGTATATCCACCTTTCGCAGCAATGCAGGCTGCTATTCTCCCATGGAGACGATCCTAGAGATGCTGGATGTAGTCCTGTGGAACGGCTTGCCATGCCATTTCCACCTGGCGCCTCAGTTGGACCAGCGTTCGTGCTGGACGTGCAGACCGCGTGAGACGACGCTTCATCCAGTCCCAAACATGCTCAATGGGGGACAGATCCGGAGATCTTGCAGGCCAGGGTAGTTCACTTACACCTTCTAGAGCACGTTGGGTGGCACGGGATACATGCGGACGTGCATTGTCCTGTTGGAACAGCAAGTTCCCTTGCCGGTCTAGGAATGGTAGAACGATGGGTTAGATGACGGTTTGGATGTACCGTGCACTATTCAGTGTCCCCTCGACGATCACCAGTGGTGTACGGCCAGTGTAGGAGATCGCTCCCCACACCATGATGCCGGGTGTTGGCCCTGTGTGCCTCGGTCGTATGCAGTCCTGATTGTGGCGCTCACCTGCACGGCGCCAAACACGCATACGACCATCATTGGCACCAAGGCAGAAGCGACTCTCATCGCTGAAGACGACACGTCTCCATTCGTCCCTCCATTCACGCCTGTCGCGACACCACTGGAGGCGGGCTGCACGATGTTGGGGCGTGAGCGGAAGACGGCCTAACGGTGTGCGGGACCGTAGCCCAGCTTCATGGAGACGGTTGCGAATGGTCCTCGCCGATACCCCAGGAGCAACAGTGTCCCTAATTTGCTGGGAAGTGGCGGTGCGGTCCCCTACGGCACTGCGTAGGATCCTACGGTCTTGGCGTGCATCCGTGCGTCGCTGCGGTCCGGTCCCAGGTCGACGGGCACGTGCACCTTCCGCCGACCACTGGCGACAACATCGATGTACTGTGGAGACCTCACGCCCCACGTGTTGAGCAATTCGGCGGTACGTCCACCCGGCCTCCCGCATGCCCACTATACGCCCTCGCTCAAAGTCCGTCAACTGCACATACGGTTCACGTCCACGCTGTCGCGGCATGCTACCAGTGTTAAAGACTGCGATGGAGCTCCGTATGCCACGGCAAACTGGCTGACACTGACGGCGGCGGTGCACAAATGCTGCGCAGCTAGCGCCATTCGACGGCCAACACCGCGGTTCCTGGTGTGTCCGCTGTGCCGTGCGTGTGATCATTGCTTGTACAGCCCTCTCGCAGTGTCCGGAGCAAGTATGGTGGGTCTGACACACCGGTGTCAATGTGTTCTTTTTTCCATTTCCAGGAGTGTAAAACGACGAAGTGCTGTCCAATTGCGGAGCATAGACACTACTTGGTCAGGCTACAGGAATAGCTTGGCGCTTGCCGCTGCGCCCGTGACAGTGAAGTAGCATACTTCTGGACTGTGGACATATCACATACTCAGAGGAGCAGCCGTTCGGGAATTCGTACTCACGCGTCATCATGGATCTGTAAACAGTCGTAAATAGCGGAATCACTTCCCCTCTGCTGCTCAAAGACAGCAAGGAGCGAGTTGAACGCTCTGTTATGAAATTCTGACACACTTTCAACGACGGTAAACACCATTAGCGAAGCAGGAAGGGTTATGAAAGCCGATGGTTGTGGTGTAGACTACATGAGAATCAATGGAAGCTGTCAGTGCGACTGAAAGTAGAGTTACACTGAATCGAGGGGCGTGGGTTGTGCAAGATGCTAGAGAACACTGCACGTCTTTAAAAATATCTGACATGTTCAGGGCTGTGACATTGGTGGACGAATTGGTAGAACTTAATTTAACGATTGTAAATAAGTCGTGTTGCTTCCCTAGCAATAAACTGCCTCTATCCGTGATTTGTGCGTTCTGACAAGGGAAATTACCCATCCCAACTTCACCATATTTAGTCGTAAGATGGAGCGGTGGATAGCCCTTCAAAAACTAAACTCAGATCAAGGGTGGAAACAGGAAGAAGGAGAACTGAAATGTAAAAAAAGAAGCAAAATACGAGGGTCACTCCAAAAGAAATGCACACTATTTTTTTTAATCCATCTTTTATTCTACATGTTTGAAAATTTTACAGTGTGTAGATACATCCTTTAGGAACAATATTTTCATTTCTCCACATAATTTCCATCCCTCTCAACTGCCTTACAGCATCTTGGAACCAGCGCCTGTATACCCGCAAGGTAAAATTCTGGACCAACCTGTTCGAGCCACTGTTTGGCAGCGTTCACAAGGGAGTCATCATCTTCAAACCTTGTTCCACGAAGAGAGTCTTTCGGAATCCCTAAGAGATGATGGAAGTGAAACATGGACGATAAATAGTTTGGACAAGAAGAGGATAGAAGTTTTCGAAATGTGGTGCTACAGAAGAATGCTGAAGATTAGATGGGTAGATCACATAACTAATGAGAAAGTATTGAATAGGATTGGGGAGAAGAGAAGTTTGTGGCACAACTTGACCAGAAGAAGGGATCGGTTGGTAGGACATGTTCTGAGGTATCAAGGGATCACCAATTTAGTATTGGAGGGCAGCGTGGAGGGTAAAAATCGTAGAGGGAGGCCAAGAGATGAATACACTAAGCAGATTCAGAAGGATGTAGGTTGCAGTAGGTACTGGGAGATGAAGAACCTTGCACAGGATAGAGTAGCATGGAGAGCTACATCAAACCAGTCTCAGGACTGAAGACCACAACAACAACAACAAGAGATGATAGTCACATGGAGCCAGGTCAGGACTGTAAGGCGGGTGTTTCATTGTTGTCCATCCGAGTTTTGTGATCGCTTCCATAGTTTTTTGACTGACATGTGGCCGTGCATTGTCGTGCAACAGCAAAACATCCTGCCTTTGCCGATGTGGTCGAACACGACTCAGTAGAGCTTCAAGTATCTTCAGTGTCGTCACATATGCATCAGAATTTATGCCGGTTCCACTTGGCATGATGTCTACAAGCAAGAGTCCTTCGGAATCGAAAAACACCGTAGCCACAACTTTTCCAGCAGAAGGTGTGGTTTTGAATTTTTTTTTCTTGGGTGAATTGGCATGGTGCCACTCCATTGATTGCCTCTTCGTCTCTGGTGATAAATGATGGAGCCATGTTTCATCACCTGTCACAATTCATCCAAGAAATTCAACTCCACCATTCTCGTACTGTTCCAAAAGTTCATTGCATACCGTTTTTCTTGTTTCTTTGTGAGCCACTGTCAACATCCTAGGAACCCACCTGGCACAAACATTTTTTAACGCCAACACTTTCAGTATTCTGCAAACACTTCCTTCCCATATCCCAACGTAGCGTGACAATTCGTTCACTGTGATGCGTCTGTCAGCAGTCACGAATTCGTTAACTCTCTGCACATTGTCTGGAGAGTGTGCAGTATGAGGCCTGCCGCTGCGAGGACAATCCTCGATAAGGCCGTGCCCGCTTTCATCACGTAACCTGCTTGCCCACCGACTAACTGCACTGCGATCGATAGTAGCATCTCCATACACATTTTTCAACCTCCTGTGGATGTTTCCCACTGTCTCGTTTTCACAGCACAGGAATTCTATGACAGCACGTTGCTTCTGACGAACGTCAAGTGTAGCAGCCATCTCGAAGACATACTGTGACGGCGCCACTCACGGGAACAGGTTGAAATAAGTTTGAAAACAAGCGGGAAGAACGTATCTACACACTGTAAAACTTTCACGCATGCAGAATGAAAACTGTATTTTTCCAAAAATAGTGTGCATTTCTTTTGGAGTGACCCTCGTACAAACAGTGAACGGTCCAATCTCAGTACCAAGTTCATATGCGTCGTGTATATTTGGGTACAGTGGTGGAGTGCGAAGGGAGACGTCCATGTTAAAATCCCGATCGTTCCCTCCCCCCCTCCCTTTTTTATTCACAAAATTACTTTCGGGTCCGGTCGCTGACGTGTCTTGTCTGCTTCTGTAATCTTGCCAATTGTCATACTGTAGACTGGTTATAAAATATGTCATACGGTAAGTAATATATTACCGTCGCAAGTGAATGTGATGAATAGGGAAAGCAGGCGAGAAGCCGCATAGACCTTTGACAGAAATGTAAACCAGAAATAAGGGGGTGTGAAGTATGTTACATCAAAGGAATTCGAAAGTCAAAACTTCCAAAACGGAAGGCAACAGTCATTCGTGTGGCACTTTCGTTGTAGTAGAAATAGGAGGTACGCACTTCTGGAGGTCCCTTTCTTGCACCTCGCTGTTGCGAACGGACGTTAGACCACGATACAGACACCAATCTGAATACAACGTACAGACACGCCAATAACCCGACGGACAGTTCATATTTTGAGGAAAAAAATCTGGGTACGAGAGAGATTTGAATACACAACTCCTCTTTCACAGTCCAACACCGTAACCACATAACAACTACGCAGTGGCTATGCAAATATGCTGGACGCTGCACATCTTGCACCATTCACTGTGTCTGTTTTGCTTCTTTTTTCACAGTTCAGTACGCAGTCTTCCTGTTTTCACTCTTGATCTGTGTTCAGTTCTTGACGGACTATCCACTGCGCCATCTGAGGGGAGTGCGACGGGGAGTTTTCATTGTTAGCAAATGTTTTGAAAAATTTTGTATATGGCTGCACGTTCAGAGACCGTGAATAGTTACAAATAGTTACAATTGAAAGAAAAACAGCCCTCGGTCACTATTTTTAACAAATTAACCTGCTTTAGTCACTGCTAGGAGTGTCTTCTTCAGAATTTAAAACAAAGAATGGTCTATATTCTATAATATGGTCACAGAATAATGACTAAAAACGTATGATAGGGTATAAGGACGGAATCGTCGTAAAACACTGACAGTACTTATATGTCATTTATAAAATAATAAACATGCCAAAAGAGCATTAGTCACAAAGATATTTAAGATAAAGGAAACTGTGATGGCGAGCCACTAAGGGCTGCTCGTTACTTGCGTGGTGCAGGTTGCGAAAAGGACTGAGGTGCCCGCGAAAACAAACGCGGTCAGGTGAACATGGTACTGCAACGAGCGCGCCATCTAGTAGCCGTAGATACAATTAGGCTACTTCACATTGAAATATAGGCAGAAATGAGAATAAATAAACGGTATTTGGTACATAATAGAGAGCAATGTTTGTTTGATAGTAGCATACAACATAACATTTTGTCTACATCAAAGCCTATTAACAGTAAGATAAAACATGAAAACATCATTACGAAAATGTAGATAGGACCGAATGACAACTTGTAGAAAGCAGTATTGACGTGAAATGCAGCCAAGAAACATTTGATAATTGAAAACCATAGGCCTACCTTAGAAGGAAAAGAACATTTCGGCAACCTGCACAGGGAGACCGGAAGTCAGATATCGAGTAACGGCTTTATACTGTTCAAAAAATTTTTGTTACGTAGCTGTAGCTGTTCGTTAAGGATGAGGCTATCTTTTCGAGCAAAATGCTTTAAAATCTCCAATTCTGCTAGAATATCTAGTCTACGCCCTTTCTTTTCAGTGTCCAAAATGTTGCTATCGCTGATGGCTTTAGGTGAATGACCTGTAATTAGATGATGGTCGGCAAAAGACGAATTTTGGGGGCTAGTGCCATTTTTTCTTAGCAAGTGTTCTTTATATCTGGTAGTGAAGGCACGTCCTGTTTGTCCTATATAGTAAGAGGAGCAAGTATCGCAGACAATTTTGTAGACACCAGAATTTTCTAAAGAGGAACGCATAGAATGTAAATTATAAATGAAGGTTTTTTTCAAATTGTTATTAGTAGAAAAATCAACGTTGCAATCGTATTTCCTTCGAAGAATGCGTTGGATCTGATAAGAGAGAGCCCCCACGAAAGGAATAGAGTAACATTTTTTGAGTTAGACTCGATAACAGAAGTGCCTAGCGTAGTAAGTCTTTTAGCAGTTTTCTTTTTAAGGACGTCATCTACTGTGTTAGGTTTATACCCGTTGTTAACTGCTATTGTTTTAAGTAAATTGATTTCGTCGTTGAAGTTTTCTTTAGAAAGTGGGGTGTAAATGGCTCGGTGAACAGCAGAATGAAAGAAGGCTTTTTTATGCGATTGTGGCTGAGTAGACGACGCAGGAGCGGTCTGGTCAGTATACGTTTCTTTACGAAAATATTGAAGGACATTTTTTTTATAATAAGCGTCAAGTCAAGGAAACTGAATTGAAGGGCCTTATTTTCAAATTCGATAGTGAAAGAAATTTTCTCATGAAGATTATTGAATAGGTTAAAGATACGATCAACGCCGTCAGCGGGTCCTTTGTAGATGGTTAGAATATCATCAACGTATCTGGAATAAGAAAGAAATGCTCGTGACGCAGCTGGAAAACAATTAAAAAATTTTTCTTCTAGGGAGTTGATGAAAATATCAGCAAGGATACCAGCTAATGGATTTCCCATAGCGAGACCGTCGGATTGCTGGTACAAATGTCCATTAAA
The DNA here is from genome assembly GCF_021461395.2 of Schistocerca americana. Lineage (NCBI taxonomy): Eukaryota > Metazoa > Arthropoda > Insecta > Orthoptera > Acrididae > Schistocerca > Schistocerca americana. The sequence continues at coordinate 595,019,631 of NC_060125.1, read as the reverse complement.
TTCAAAATAGTTGTGCTTGACTACGACTGAGATGAGATTCATGAAGTCTGTGATTTGTTCATCTGAAATATCTTTTTTGAACTGACGTAAATTTTTTTCCTACAATTGTAAGCGTTTCTTGTGCGGGGACGTTAGTATAAAGATTTTTGATATCGAAAGAAATTAACTTGGTGTCTGAACTGCATTCCAAATATTTTATTTTTTGGACTAACGTGTGACTATTTCGGACGGAAAAATTGTTCACAAAAGCGAATAATTTTCTCAGAGTTTCATGTAGCAATTTGGCCAGATCATGGTATGCACTATTCATACTATTAGATATCTGGCGTTTCGGACGATAAGGTTTGTGTATTTTAAATTGAGACCGAGGTTTCGGGGGCTGAGAGCTCATGTTAATGAGTATTTTCTTCTGAAACTGTTTGAGTAGGAAGTTAGCGCTGTTGATGGCTGTCCTGACCTCTTTTTGTAAAACTGGAGTCGGATCCTCGTGCAGTTCCGAAATATTATTTTCGTTAAAAAAATCTAAGATTTTGTAAATATATTCAGAGTTATTAAGTCAGACAAAGGGTGCTCTTTAGTTATTGCTCATTCACCTAAAGCCATCTGCGATAGCAACATTTTACACACCGAAAAGAAAGGGCGTAGACTAGATATTGTAGCAGAATGGGAGATTTTAAAGCATTTTGCTCGAAAAGATAGCCTCATCCTTAACGAACAGCTACAGCTACGTAACAAACATTTTTTGAACAGTATAAAGCCGTTACTCGATATCTGACTTCGAGTCTCCTTGTGCAGGTTGCCGAAATGTTCTTTTCCTTCTAAGGTAGTCCTATGGTTTTCAGTTATAAAATGTTTCTTGGCTGCATTTCACGTCAATATTGCTTTCTACAAGTTGTCATTCAGTCCTATCTACATTTTCATAATGATGTTTTCACGTTTTATCTTACTGTTATAGGCTTTGATGTAGACAAAATGTTATGTTGTATGCTACTATAAAACAAACATTGCTCTCTATTATGTACCAAATACCGTTTATTTATTCTCATTTCAGCCTATATTTCAATGCGAAGTAGCCTAATTGTATCTACGGCTACTAGATGGCGCGCTCGTTGCAATGCCATGTTCACCTGGTCGGGTTTGTTTCCGCGGACACCTCAGTCCGTTTTGCAACCTGCACCACGCAAGTAACGAGCAGCCCTTAGTGGCTCGCCATCACAGTTTTCTTTATCTTAAATATCTTTGTGACTAATGCCCTTTTGGCATATTTATTATTTTATAAATGACATATAAGTACTGTCAGTGTTTTAGATGATTCCGTCCTTATACCCTATCATACGTTTTTAGTCATTATTCTGTGACCATACTATAGAATATAGACCATTCTTTGTTTTAAATTCTGAAGAAGACACTCCTAGCAGTGTCGAAATAAGGTTAATTTGTTAAAAATAATGACCGAGTGCTGTTTTTCTTTCAATTGTATATGTTTTGAAGTTTCTTTCATGTATTATAAACAACTGTTGGTCGACACCGAATGAAAATTTGACAGATTGGCTGGATTGGTTGGTTATTTCGAGGGGGGCGGGGCAAACAGCGAGGTCATTGGTCCCGTCGGATTAGGGAAGGAGGAGGAAGGAAGTCGGCCGTGCCCTTTCACAGGAACCGTCCCGCCATCTGCCTGAAGCGATTTAGGGAAATCACAGAAAACCTAAATCAGGATGGCCGGGCGCAGGTTTGAACCGTCGTCCTCCCTTATGCGAGTCCAGTGTGCTAACCACTTCGCCGTCTCACTCGGTAAAATTTGGCAGATATTTGTTGTTACACGCTGTGAAAGCTACTATCTAAAACAAGGATTGCAGAAAACAGTGCTAATCGTCTGAAATGGAGCAGTGAAGGATCCAGATCAGTGCAGCAGTCAACGATAGCCATTTTGCTATTTGTGCAGGAAAATAGCAGACGACAGCAGAAGCAGAGAGGGTAAAAGAGGCAACCTGACAATAGCAGAAAAAGGTTTTCTGAAGAAAAATATACTCAGCCAAAACATAACGACCTCTGCTCACCGCCAGACTGAATGCCACCTGATGGCGTTGTGGGCACATAATTCGGTAAGGAAAGTACAAAAGCAGAACAGAGTCGAATGGGAAATCATTATAGAAGCTATAAGAGACACAAATGGGGAAATTAACTGAAATAAGCGACTTTGACCAAGGGCACATTTACGCCCGGCTTCAGAGCGAGAAACATAGACGTTAGCTGGTCGCTCGCGTGCTGCTGTTGTGAGCATCTATGGAAAGCGCATGAAGGCCGGTAAAAGCACGAGCGAGCGACAAAAGCTTTAAACGTACGTTTGCCTTAATTCAGGTTACTTTCTAACAATGTACCTCTTCAGCGCGAGGTTGCGAAAGGGCAATAATGTTTACTGCATTCGACGCCCCACTCATTGTCTACCAAGTAACCACAGTATTGGCTGCTAATGGCAAAGCGGGCGGAACTGGAGGTATCCAATAGTGAGCACAGCATGAGCCTACGGAGCATACATGAACTGCTTCGCTACAGTCGCAGGTTCGAATCCTGCCTCGGGCATGGATGTGTGTGATGTCCTTAAGTTAGTTAGGTTTAAGTAGTTCTAACTTCTAGGGGACTGATGACCTGAGAAGTTAAGTCCCACAGTGCTCATAGCCATTTGAACCATTTTTTTTAACCGCTCCCCAAATTTAATTATTTTGCAATTGGTCTGTAATGATTTATACTGAAGTTATTCAACATTGGAGTCTCTATATTTTATTTATTACTGGTTTAATTGAGAGTTACTTGTCTAGTTTTGTAGCTGAAGTTGATTAAAAATTTCAGCCATTTAGGTTTCATTAATTACGGGTTTACATGAGAGTAATTTGTCTAAGTCAATTGTGTAACTGAAGTTGAGTTGAACTTTTACTCATTTAAATTATATTATTTACTGTTTTAGAGGGGAGATTCCTATCGCAAGTTTGTAACTGAAGCCTGTTTGCATTTGGTAAATTTTACTTAATTGAAGTCTTTATTAAAGAAGGTCTGCGTGTTCTCTGTTTAGTAACTTTACCTAACCGAAGTTATTATTATTGAAGGCCCGCTTGTTAGCATTTTGGTAATTTTGCTTAACTGAAGTTCTTATCATTGAAGCCGCCCTGATGGCCGAGCGGTTCTAGGCGCTACAGTCTGGAACCGCGCCACCGCTACGGTCGCAGGTTCGAATCCTGCCTCTGGCATGGGTGTGTGTGATGTCCTTAGGTTAGTTAGGATTAAGTAGTTCTAAGTTCTAGGGGACTGATGACCTGAGAAGTTAAGTCCCATAGTGCTCAGAGCCATTTGAACCATTTTTTTTAACTGTTTAATCGACGAGTAACTCTCAACAGTGCTACAGTGCTAGTGGTGTTGATGCGAAGTAGAGCAATAACTACGATAAACAATGCAAATATTCCATTATATCTACAACAGTAGTTGCCGAGGTTGACATTTCGTCGGAGAGGAACCCAAGAAATTTCGCAGAATGAGATAGACATGGCAGCTGGGATACGAGGGTGAGCCAAATGAAAACTTTAAATTTGTAATAACAAATCGAAATTTCGCGTCGTTATCCTGTAAGTTGGTGAGCCTGCTACAAACAGCATGCAGAATGGCCTGTAGGTGGCAGCATAGTGCAGATGCACACATACCGTCCGAGTATCAGTATAAAGATGGCTGCCCCACTTGCGACTTGCACCAGGGAAGAACAGCGTTCTGTTATTCGGATTTTGCGTAGTGAAGGTGTGAAATCTATTGAAATTCATCGACGAATAAAGGTTCAGTACGGTGATGCATGTTTGTCGCAGCAGCAACTCTACGAATGGAGTAGGAAGTTCGAAATTGGTGTGACTTCAGTGGAAGATGCTCCTCGTCCAGGTCAGGCACAACGAGTTGTGACTCCACACAACACTGCAGCAGTTGAAGTCATAGTGAAGGGAAACCATCGAGTGACACTGAATGACATTGCAGCATGTCTACAGATTAGTTCAAAAATGGCTCTGAGCACTATGGGACTTAACATCTGAGGTCGTCAGTCCCCTAGAACTTAGAACTACTTAAACCTAACTAACCTAAGGACATCACACACATCCATGCCCGAGGCAGGATTCGAACTTGCGACTATAGCGGTCGCGTGGTTTCGGACTGAAGCACCTACAACCGCTCAGCCACTGCGGCCGGCTACAGATTAGTCATGGGTCAGCACACTACATTGTGCATGATGTGCTCCAGTTTCACAAAGTGTCTGCAAGATGGGTGCCACGGCAGCTGACTCCTGAAATGAGAGAACGACTTGTTGCTTGTGAAGAACTTCTTCAGCGCTTTGAACGAGAAGGTGATGGCTTCCTTGCAAGAATCGTTACTGGGGACGAAACCTGGCTTCACTTTCACCAAACGGAAACGAAGAGAGCAAGCAAGAAACGGTGCAATTCCTCATCACCAAAACCAAAGAAGTTTCGAACAGAACCATCGCCGGCCGGAGTGGCCGAGCTGTTCTAGGCGCTACAGTCTGGAACCGCGCGACCGCTACGGTCGCAGGTTCGAATCCTGCCTCTGGCATGGATGTGTGTGATGTCCTTAGGTTAGTTAGGTTTAAGTAGTTCTAAGTTCTAGGGGACTGATGACCTCAGAAGTTAAGTCTCATAGTGCTCAGAGCCATCTGAACAGAACCATCAGCAGGGAAGGTTATGCTGACTCTGTTTTAGGACGAAAAAGGCGTCATTTTGGAGCATTACATGCCTAGAGGGACCACTGTCACCAGCGCATCATAAACAGATCTTCTAAAAAATAATCATCTGCGGCCTGCACTCAAATCAAAGCGACGTGGATTGCTGTCAGCAGGTGTCCTTTTGTAACATGACAATGCAAGGCCCCACACTGCCCTTACAACAGTTGCAACAATCACAGACCTGCATTTTGAGTGTCTACCTCATCCGCCATACTCACCAGACCTTGCCCCAAGTGATTTGCATATTTTTGGACCACTCAAAGACGCGATGGGAGGAAAGAAGCTCCGTTCTGATGAAGAGGTACGCCACGCGGTGCATGAGTGGTTGCGCGGACTACCAAAAGAATTCTTTTCTAAAGGAATTTATGCACTTTGTATGCACTGGAGGACTTGCATTGAGCGTGTGGAAGATTATGTTGAAAAGTGATACTGCTTTGTACCGCTTCTGCACAATAAGTAATATTTAAAAAAATTTTAAAGTGTGTCGAGTCACGTAATTCATCGTACCTGTCTGACAGAGAGCCACAAATGCCGTCTCCAGTGAAACGTAGTAAAGGACAATTGTTGTCAAAGGATCGGGTAATCAACATAATTACGTACATGGAAGATCATCCGTAGCACAGTAAAAAATAATAATTATGAACAGCTTTCGAATAAGTCCGCAGCGATATAACCGTGTAGTGCATAAGAAAAATTACAGATATTTAAGGGAGGGCAAGGCGTACTTGTCACAAAAACTGGGGTCTGAGCGTTTCAAGGATGCTCGATATAATTTACAGGATCTACGAGATAGTGGCCTACTACTTTACGCACATCAAATCGCGCGCGACATAGATTAAAGTGATTTGAAGGGAAGCAGTGGATGGCTGCATAACTTCAAGCAGTTCTACAGAGCTGGAACAAGTAAGATAACGAAATTTCAAATAACTGGTCAACTTGACGATGCCCAGCAAACTGCGGAATAGGTCAGAAATTTTGTAGATGAGATAAACTAACTTATTCCATCATTAAGTAAGGAATTCGTTTTCAACGCCGACCAGTCGGCATTTGAAGAGAAAATGCAGATAAAAGGAAACCTGGAAATTAGATGTACCAAGAGAGTTGTATCAAGATCAACTCTCATCAGTGCCTTAACGCACTCGCATACACTTATGCAGACTGTTAGTGTGGATGGTAAATTGGAAAGTTATTTGTTGTGCTCCGAGAAACTGGAGGTGATCTGCCCGCTGCGATTCTTTCTCGTACGCACGATCTCTCAATAGCAATAGGAAACATTCATGTCACAGGAAGCAACAGTGGAAAAATGAGGATAAGAGAATTCTATGGAATGAGCACTGCTTTTGGGCACTAGCTTCACAAAATAACTTCTTTTTACTTGATACCTGCTCTACACATACAGAGTGTTCGGGGAGGAAAGGTCAATATTTCACACAGTGATAGTATAAGTAATTCTGAAAAAAAAAAAAAATGTTATATGGACATAGGTCCGCAAATGCTTCGTTAGGGAGGTATGGGTTTTGAACGGAACTTTAATTCTGCAAAATTGATGTGCACACCCTGAACGTATACGCAATACAACTGACCGTAAAGTGATTTTTTTGGGAACAATGTTACAAAGAAGTACAGTTATGTTACACATTTTTACATAACGTTTATTTACTTTGCATTTAGAACATAATGCATTACAACATACAAGTTACATGTATTCAGTTGAAAAAGACGTACAACGTCTTTTACAAACGGCTTTAACATTTATCGTACAGACGTTGTGCAGTTCACAGAACAGGTTCGAATATCCCGTGAACGTCAACGCACTTTTGAGCTCTAGCGGGAACTTGTTGTGTTGCTTGTTCAGTTGCCTGTGGTTGGCTCCTAATCAATTCAGCAGCGTCCATGATGCAACGAAGCAGTTCATCTCGTTTATTTACCTTCACTTTGTGCACTTCTGAATTCATCCAATCCTACAGACTGAAATCTAAAGGTGTAAGTTCAGGTGATCTTGGAGGCCAGTTAATTGCATCCGCCACGGCGAATCCCGCAATTAGAGTAGGTGCGGTTGAGATGGTCCCTCACACGTAAGGTAACATGTTGAGGGCCACCGTCATGTTAAAGTACATTCCAGTTCGCCTGGCTAAACGAACGTCTTCCAATGGTTGCACAAATGAATTTTCCAAAAAATTCAGGTACCTGTCTCCTGTCAAACGCTGATTGATAATAAATGGACCTGTCAAAAGTTACCGATCATGCCGCACCAAAGATTTATGGCGAAACGAACTTGGAAATTGCTACCTACTAAAGCGTGTGTATTTTCCGGTGGCCATCGATGATTATTGCGTGTGTTGTTTATTCCCTGTTGTGAAAACTGGGCTTCGTCAATGAATAGTATATATGGAAGTAAATAACTATTCTCAATTACCCAGTGATAGAACTGAAGTCGTTGGACATTGCCGCCAACGTAGAGATTTTGGACACGCTGTATGGATACAGGTTTTCTGCATGTAATGTTTCCCATACTCGTCTCTGTGGGACATTTATACCCAGGGACATTCTTCGTATTCTCGTACTGGGACTTTGCTCAACACTTGCGATAATTTCTTCCTGTTCTTGCAAAGTTTGTTCACGTGCACGGTCGGACGAGAAATATCTACTTGGAAGAGAGCCTGTTGCACGCAAAGTGATAAACTCTTTGGTAAACACCCCGCGATCAGGTAATCGTCGAGTCGGAAAGCACCTGTGGTATTCTTCTCCTGTAGCGTTGCAGAATCTATAAATATACACCATATGTGCGTCTTTCTCACTACTGCAGACGTGTGGCATTGATAGCAGCGCTTGTACGAACACAGTTAACACCATACATTACACATCTAACCGATCCGTCGCCAGTATACTACACAATGCATCTTACACGGCACAACTGCGCAAGCAACGGGTGATTGTACAGGGCTATTACAAATGATTGATGCGATTTCATAAATTCACTGTACCTCCATTCATTGACATATGGTCACGACACACTACAGATACGTAGAAAAACTCATGAAGTTTTGTTCGGCTGAAGCCGCACTTCAGGTTTCTGCCGCCAGAGCGCTCGAGAGCGCAGTGAGACAAAATGGCGACAGGAGCCGAGAAAGCGTATGTCGTGCTTGAAATGCACTCACATCAGCCAGTCATAACAGTGCAACGACACTTCAGGACGAAGTTCGACAAAGACCCATCAACTGCTAACTCCATTCGGCGATGGTATGCGCAGTTTAAAGCTTCTGGATGCCTCTGTAAGAGGAAATCAACGGGTCGGCCTGCAGTGAGCGAAGAAACGGTTGAACGCGTGCGGGCAAGTTTCACGCGTAGCCCTCGGAAGTCGACGAATAAAGCAAGCAGGGAGCTAAACGTACCACAGCCGACGGTTTGGAAAATCTTACGGAAAAGGCTAAAGCAGAAGCCTTACCGTTTACAATTGCTACAAGCCCTGACACCCGATCACAAAGTCAAACGCTTTGAATTTTCGGAGCGGTTGCAACAGCTCATGGAAGAGGATGCGTTCAGTGCGAAACTTGTTTTCAGTGATGAAGGAACATTTTTTCTTAATGGTGAAGTGAACAGACACAATGTGCGAATCTGGGCGGTAGAGAATCCTCACGCATTCGTGCAGCAAATTCGCAACTCACCAAAAGTTAACATGTTTTGTGCAATCTCACAGTTTAAAGTTTACGGCCCCCTTTTCTTCTGCGAAAAAAACGTTACAGGACACGTGTATCTGGACATGCTGGAAAATTGGCTCATGCCACAACTGGAGACTGACAGCGCCGACTTCATCTTTCAACAGGATGGTGCTCCACCGCACTTCCATCATGATGTTTGGCATTTCTTAAACAGGAGATTGGAAAACCGATGGATCGGTCGTGGTGGAGATCATGATCAGCAATTCATGTCATGGCCTCCACGCTCTCCCGACTTAACCCCATGCGATTTCTTTCTGTGGGGTTATGTGAAAGATTCAGTGTTTAAACCTCCTCTACCAAGAAACGTGCCAGAACTGCGAGCTCGCATCAACGATGCTTTCGAACTCGTTGATGGGGACATGCTGCGCCGAGTGTGGGAGGAACTTGATTATCGGCTTGATGTCTGCAAAGCATTGTGAAAATATTTCAAATAATAAAGTTATTGTAGAGCTGTGAAATCGCTTCAATCATTTGTAATAACCCTGTACTACGTACGTCACATGACCATAATAAGTGGTAGGTTGCATAGCATAAACATAGCATGCACCCGTGCATTGTTTGCAAGAAAATCACATTAAGGTGCAGTTGTATTGCGTATACGTTCACGTTGTGCACATCAATTTTGCAGAATTAAAGCTCCTTTCAATACTCATACCTCCCTACGGAAGCATTTGCGGACCTATGTTCATATAAGATTTTTTGTTCAGAATTACTTACACTATCACTGTTTAAAATACTGACCTTTCCTTCCCAAACACACTGTAGAAGTCATACTCCTTTAGAGCAAACTAGCCCTTCTGAAAAGTGTGACATTTCAATTCATATCTCTGGAACGATTGGACAAATTCAGCCTCTGGATGTTATTCCATGCCGATAAAAGAATATTACCGCAATATCTGCAGCTAGAACTTAAACGATAGTCAGTGTCACGATAAGCTCCACGACAGACTGTTTCTCATTCGGTTGCGTGCCGTCATGTTCCACCAGTTACCCCAGCGTGAGTCTGCATGCAGTCCTTAAGAGTGGATCCCTAGTTTAACGTCCTCCACGGTTTATAGCACCCAAGTCATTCGCCTTCGATCTTGATGGCGCGATCCTTTGTGATCACTGTGAATTGCCATTTTTCATTCTGTGTTCATGGTGCAAGTTAACAGATTGTTTTGAACATATCTTGAACATCGACGATGTTCACTTTCTGAAGTGTAATACATACGTCCCTCAGAAGGTTGATCTCTGCTCCTTCCAGACATTCATCTTCTGTCGCTGTCCTGATGCACATGGTGAGTCATTAGCAGCTAGTATTCTTCCTGTTGTAATTGTTAACATAACGCTTTCAAATGAGGCTTACTAAAGGCTGAACTTGCGACTCGCAGTCAAGGGGTTCCTTGTAAGATACGCCTCATAGTCAGTACTGCCTCGCATGTCCCTTTCCCACATTTCTCCGGAATTCAAACTGATCCTCCACGAGGCCGTCTTCTAACCAAACTGCTTGCCTACGGACTATCGCCTCAGTTGTGCGACTGGATTCGTGATTTCCTGCCAGAAAGGTCACAGTTCGTAGTAATAGACAGAAAGTCATCGAATAAAATAGAAGTAATATGGTTCAAATGGCTCTGAGCACTATGGGACTTAACATCTATGGTCATCAGTCCCCTAGAATTTAGAACTACTTAAACCTAACTAACCTAAGGACATCACACAACACCCAGCCATCACGATGCAGAGAAAATCCCTCACCCCGCCGGGAATCGAACCCGGGAACCCGGGCGTGGGATGCGAGAACGCTACCGCACGACCACGAGCTCCGGGCTAGAAGTAATATCCGGCGTTCCCCAAGGAAGTGTTATAGGTCCTCTATTGTTCCTGATCTATATTAACGATATAGGATACAATCTGAGTAGCCGTCTTAGGTTGTTTGCAGATGATGCTGTCATTTACCGTCTTGGAAAGTCATCAGATAATCAAAACGACTTGCAAAATGATTTAGATAAGATATCTGTATGGTGTGAAAAGTGGCAATTGACCCTGAATAAGGTAAGGTGTGAAGTTATTCACATGAGTACTAAAAGAAATCCGCTAAATTTCGATTATGCGATAAGTTACACGAATCTGAGGATTCTAAATTCAACTAAATACTTAGGGATTACAATTATAAATAACCTAAATTGGAACGATCACATAGCTAATACTGTGGGTAGAGCAAACCATAGACTGCGATTCACTGGCAGAACTCTTAGAAGGTGCAACAGGTCTACTGAAGAGACTGCTTACACCACGCCTGTCCGCCCTATTCTGGAGTACTGCTGTGCGGTGTGGGACCCGCATCAGGTGGGACTGACGGATGACATCGAAAAAGTACAAAGAAGGGCGTCTAGTTTTGTTTTATCGCGAAATAGGGGAGATAGTGCCGCACACATGATACGTGAATTGGAGTGGCAATTATTAAAACAAAGGCGTTTTACATTGCGACTGGATCTTCTCATTAAATTTCAATCACCAGTTTTCTCCTCCGATTGGGAGAACATTCTGTTGGCACCCACCTATATAGGGAGAAATGATCATCACGATAAAATTAGAGAAATCAGGGCTCGCACAGAAAAATTTAAGTGCTCGTTTTTCCCGCGTGGCGTTCGAGAGTGGAAAGGCAGAAAGACAGCTTGAAAGTGGTTCATTGAACCCTCTGCCAGGCACTTTATTGTGAATAGCAGAGTAATCACGTAGATGTAGATGTAGATCCTCCACCAGGCCGTCTTCTACCATTTTCTTTTTCATTGTTCCGTAAGTAATACGTGTCAACATTTTGCAGCCTAGGTTATGTAACTAAATTTTGTTCACTGTAAGGGTTCCTACACTCGAGATCAGGAAAAAGAGAACACCTTGAAGGAATAGAGACAGGACGTTCATATTCTCAGGACATGTACATTAGTACGATGTGCAGAAATTATTAGAATTTGAACCATGTCGGTCCGCGGGTTTCATGTCGACGCAAGAGTACCACCGGTAAAATGTACCTGCCGGTCTCTTTGTCTCTATAAACCGAAAGTAATGGGTCCGTGTGATTTGAACAGACATGCAAGATGCCTTGCAGACGTATGCGCGAACCGTACCGTCAAATCAGTGGGTTTGAAAGAGGGCGCAATATTGGCATGAGAGAATGTGATATATCAATCTGGAAAACTGTTGTTCGTGTAGGACGAAGTGTTTTGGACAGTGCAACGGTTTTATACAGAATGGTTCACGGAAGGCCGTAGAACACGACGAGATGGGTAAGGTCGCACCACCCAGACCTCCCCACGAAGACTGGCACGTCATTCGAATGAGATTGCACAACTGATATGCGTCCTCCTCGGCTCTGGCGCAACAGTGGAACAGTGAAACACATAGTACACTATCAGAGGTGACAGTCCGTCGCCGTCTGTTACGGTATGGGTTAAGTAAGCGTCGTCCACTTCTTCGCCCACCTTTGACGAATGTGCAGAAACACGCTAGGCGGCAATGGCGTATTGAACGACGTCACTGGGGACAGGAGTGGCATCAGATAGTGTTTTCAGACGAATCCGGGCTCTCATTGTTTGAAAATGCTGGCCGCATTTTGGTTCCTCGCAGACAGGGATGCGGCATCACAGTGACAGCATTCGCACGAGACACACAGCGCCGACTCAAAGGCTAACGGTGCAGGGTGCTACAGCTACAAATCACAGCTGGTGAGTGTCCAGGGCACTGTGACCAGAGTGACCTATGTGAATGACATCCTGCGACTCGTAGCCATACCCTTCCTGCACAACACCGCAGACGCCATTTTTCAGCAAGACAATGCACGACCACATGTTGCTGCACGAACACGTGCCTTCTTGGTGTCATAGGATGTCAACCATTTGCCCTTGCCCGCCAGTTCACCAGATTTGTGGCCAATCGAAGATGTGTTGAATATGGTGAAACAACGGATCTACATCTACATTTACATCCACCTGACGGTGTGTGGCGGAGGGTACTTTGAGTACCTCTATCGGTTCTCCCTTCTAGTCCAGTCTCGTATTGTTCGTGGAAAGAAAAATTGTCGGTATGCCTCTGTGAGGGCTCTAATCTCTCTGATTTTATCCTCATGGTCTCTTCGCGAGATATACATAGTAGGGAGCAATATATTGCTTGACTCCTCGGTGAAGGTATGTTCTCGAAACTTCAACAAAAGCCCGTACCGAGCTACTGAGCGTCTCTCCTGCAAATTCCTCCACTGGAGTTTATCTATCATTTCCGTAACGCTTTCGCGATTACTAAATGATCCTGTAACGAAGCGCGCTGCTCTCCGTTGGATCTTCTCTATCTCTTCTATCAACCCTATCTGGTACGGATCCCTCTCCGGTGAGCAGTATTCAAGCAGTGGGCAAAAAAGTGTACTGTAACCTACTTCCTTTGTTTTCGGATTGCATTTCCTTAGGATTCTTCCAATGAATCTCAGTCTGGCATCTGCTTTACCGACGATTAATTTTATATGGTCATTCCATTTTAAATCACCCCTAATGCCTACTCCCAGATAATTTATGGAATTAACTGCTTCCAGTTGCTGACCTGCTATATTGTAGCTAAATGATAAAGGATCTTTCTTTCTATGTATTCGCAGCACATTACAATTGTCTGCATTTAGATTCAATTGCCATTCCCTGCACCATGCGTCAATTCGTTGAAGATCCTCCTCCTGCATTTCAGTACAATTTTCCATTGTTACAACCTCTCGATATACCACAGCATCATCCGCAAAAAGCCTCAGTGAACTTCCGATGTTATCCACAAGGCCATTTATGTATATTGTGAATAGCAACGGTCCTACGACACTCCCCTGCGGCACACCTGAAATCACTCTTACTTCGAAAGACTTCTCTCCACTGAGAATGACATGCTGCGTTCTGTTATCTAGGAACTCTTCAATCCAATTACACAATTCGTGTGATAATCCGTATGCTCTTACTTTGTTCATCAAACGACTGTGGGGAACTGTATCGAACGCCTCGCGGAAGTTAAGAAACACGGCATCTACCTGGGAACCCGTGTCTATGGCCCTCTGAGTCTCGTGGACGAATAGCGCGAGCTGGGTTTCACACGATCTTTTCGAAACCCATGCTGATTCCTACAGATTAGGTTTCTAGTCTCCAGAAAAGTCATTATACTTGAACATAATACGTGTTCCAAAATTCTACTACTGATCGACGTTAGAGATATAGGTGTATAGTTCTGCACATCTGTTCGACGTCCCTTCTTAAAAATGGGGATGACCTGTGCCCTTTTCCAATCCTTTGGAACGCTACGCTCTTCTAGAGATTTACGGTATACCGCTGCAAGAAGGGGGGCAAGTTCCTTCGCGTAAAATGGAACTGGTATCCCATCAGGTCCAGCGGGCTTTCCTCTTTTGAGCGATTTTAATTGTTTCTTTATCCCTCTGCTCTGTGACCCAATGCCACCCACCACAGATGTACTTTGGAACCTGGTGAATGCAGCCCTTATGCGCACTGATGTCATCAAGCATGAAGCTGGTTACCAGGGCCCATGGCGGACCTTGTGCGTGCTGGGCAACAGGAGACGTACTGAACCGAGGTGGCTGAAATGCTAATCATTTCTGCAAAACATATTTATGTACACGTCCTGTAAATGTCGTTCAAGATGTTCTGTTTTTTTTTTTCTCAAAATGGGTGTACATCCTAAACGGAAGCACTTGTGTCGGACCTTTTATTTCTGAAGGTATGACATCGCCGTCACAAATGAAACTATGAGTCTCAACTAGTCACATTTTTACCTCAGTGGTTCACTCAGGTTATTTCTGTGCGCACCCGCAAAATACTGGGTAAGTGTTGGTCCGTTCTCGCTTGTCTGTCCCCGAAGTTTAGGAGCGGAAGACCACCTTCTCGCATGAGTAACAGGTGTAAACTCATTATGTCTCGCCGAAAGCTTACACAGTTTGAGAGGGAGATGGCATTCTGAGAAGCAGTCAGGGTCGGGGAGACGGCTGTGTTTGACGTCGCCTGTCCCGCACAAACACACAACACGCGCGCACAACGGAATGACAAGGCGCAGCCGCGACCCGCTGCTTCCTCTTCTCCGCAGAATGTGGCCGCAGCGCCAACCACCTGGTTCCTACAACCGCAGGGTAGAGAAAGCATTCAGGTGCATTTCGGACCAAAATTTCACTACCTACTTTCCGTTTTATTCTGGTATTTTTTTTATTTCCGCCGATCGTTATTGCGCAAAGTAAGTCGCACGATAACGAGCACGTTATGTCAGCGCGTGTCTTCTTCCGGGTAATACTTTCAACTCGGATTCGATGCCTTACTCCAAATTAATATCAAACCATTAGCAACAAGGTAAGTCTTCAATTAGTCTACCACCCGCAGAGGAAAAGGGGGGGGGGGTGTTGTAAGGTCTTAAGAAAAAGAGAAATGTATCACACAGACTTAAACCATTTCCATTAAAGAAATTAGTTCTCTAAGAGCAGTTAATACGTTGAGGGGGGGTAGGATGTCAAAAGGGCCGACTTGGAGCAGGAGAGGCACCACAGGATATTTTAATTTCCACTGTCTATACTTTTACAAGTAAACTCATAAAACTTTGTCAACATGACCAGGTCCGATTCAGGATTCACACTCGTAGCAGCGGAAGTTCAAAAACATAAAAAAATAATTTTTTTTCACATGTGGAATTTAATCAATTTTTCACTTACTATTGGCTGCGTCTGTTGCTACAGGTACACTTTTCTTCATAAGTAAGAGAGACTGTTCGATGAATTTTGCACAGCATACAAACCATACTTACAGGTGTCTGAAACTCTAGAATCTTTTTAATTTATGAAAAAATGAAATTAGCTGTTACGTTTTAAACTTTATGTTTAGAAAAAAATCAAATTTTGTAGTTAATTATCCCAATTTGTACCACAGTTTTTAATAGATTTGGAAAATTCTAGAGTTTCATACACCTGTAAGTATGGTTTGTATGCCGTGCAAAATTCATCAAAGAATCTCTCTTACTTGTGAAGAAAAATGTACCTATAGCAACAAATTCAGCAAACAGTAAGTGAAAAAATGACGAAATTTCATATCTACAAAAATTTTATTTTGTTATGTTTTCGCACTTCAACTGCTATGTGTGTGAATCCTGAATCCTTCCTGGTCATGCTGACAAAGTTTTATGAATTTATTTGTAAAAGTATAGACAGTAGAAAATAAAATGTCCTGTGTTGCCTCTCCTGCTCCAAGTCGACCCGTTTGACGTCCTACCCCCCTTAAGTGCACAAAAAAGAAAATTGAAAATGGAAGAGATAGAAGTCAAAATACAAAAACTATATATATTGGCTAAACTACTGCCATAAAGAAGACTATAAAGTGGAATTGGAAAAAGAAGAAGCTACTGCAGATGTGCAAAGAAAAGTTGACATATGGCTTAAACACAGTATATGGAGAAATCCGGCTGTGCCTGGCTAATGCAAGATGTTAGTATATACTGTAAACAGCATTGGCAAGTGGCTATATGTTCGAGTTCTGGGTGAAAATAGTGGGCTGGAGCACATATACTACTTTAAAGGCCACACGAAAAATCAGTCTATAAAACTCCATTCCCACCAGGACCTGTTTACAAAGGATGGTTACATTATGTATAAATGTGGTGGACTGTATGTTGTGCAGCCAGCAACGGAACAACCGTTTGCAGAGCTTACAACCAACGGAATAACAACATTTAATGGTCACTCCTTCATATAAGTTGTAAACTTAAAGTTCTACACGGAAATTCCATAATAATGTGGAACAGAAGAACTGATAGCGTACACCTATGTAATGTTATACAGAAGGTAAGAGCTAAAATGTATCTCCAGGGATGCTCTAAATTACAACAATTGCAGGAAACAAGCCGTAAAAGAGATAGTTTACTGGAAAAATCAGATCTGTACTGAAATTCGAGAACATACCTTCTTCGTACTTGATTAACTACTGGAAGGAGTAAAAAATACACGTTTCAGAAGTAGATTTAAAAATTTAAGCTGGATGTAATTAAAACTATATAAAAAACATAAAATGGTTTGTTTTTCGTGTGTAAATGATTATGCAGAAATTAGTAAGGATTTTGCACTAGAATATTTGCTTGTCTTATTCGCTAACACACCAAAAATCCTAAGCTGTTTCCAAAATGGAGAATCTGCGAAATACGAGCAGAACTAGCTAGCATTTCAGTGTCATTGTTCTTTCGACATGTGTATGTGTAAACACTGAACTGGGTGGTTATCATCCCCACATTAAAACAGGCATCCATCAAATTGTCTCATGATAATTAGACCACATATCCATTAGTCCAACATGCTAAATGTCCCAGGCTGACGAACAGATCCTGATTTTGCACATCAAACAACAAAAAAATCAGACTTTTTATGCATGTGATAAAAATTACAGTTTGGGTCCCAAAAGATGGCCAATCATGGTTTTTATTAAGAATGCATATTGATATTAGCCTAGGTGGTGGAAATGGAGCACGTTTACACAAATAATGTTGTTTTTTGTGGGAGGTGGTACTTTAGCCTGCAATAGTAACCACTAATAGGCATACGATGGAGTACTGGTCGGAAATGTCGAAATCGAGGCTGCTTACTGCATTAAGGGACACATGAAAAATCTGTTTATAAAGCTCCATTTACATTTGGATTTGCTTAATAAAAGGATGGATCTAAATGTGACGCTTTATATGCATTACACCCAGTCCTATGCACAGAAGTAGCAGTTTAGCAGTCGAATGGATGTCTACCAGTTTATGCCGACGCAGAACCTTTTGTACCTGGGAACAGTTAGGAAAGTGTGTTTTTCCCTGTGCAAACAACAATAAGTTTTTAAAATACTCTATTGGCCATTAAAATTGCTACACCACGAAGATGACGTGCTACAGATGCGACATTTAACCGACAGGAAGACGATGCTGTGATATACAAATGATTAGCTTTTCAGAGCATTCACACCAGGTTGGCGCCGGTGGCGACACCTACAACATGCTGACATGAGGAAAGTTTCCAACCGATTTCTCATACACAAACAGCAGTTGACCGGCGTCGCCTGGTGAAATGATGTTGTGATGCCTCGTGTAAGGAAGAGAAATGCGCACCATCACGTTTCCGACTTTGATAAAGGTCGGATTGTAGCCTATCGCGATTGCGGTTTACCGTATCGCGACATTGCTGCTCGCGTTGGTCGAGATCCAATGACTGTTAGCAGAACATGGAATCGGTGGGTCCAGGAGGGTAATACGGAACGCCGTGCTGGATCCCAACGGCCCCGTATCGCTAGCAGTCGAGATGACAGGCATCTTATCCGCATGGCTGTAACGGATCGTGCAGCCACGTCCCTGAGTCAACAGATGGAGACGTTTGCAAGACAACAACTGTCTGCACGAACAGATCGATGACGATTTCAGCAGCATGGACTATCAGCTCGGAGACCATGGCTGTGGTTACCCTTGACGCTGCATCACAGAGAGGAGCGTCTGCGATGGTGTACTCAACGACGAACCTCAGTGTACGAATGGTAAAACGTCATTTTTTCGGATGAACCCAGATTATGTTTACAGCATCATGATGGTCGCATCCGTGTTTGGCGACATCGCAGTGAACGCACATTGGAAGTGTGTATTCGTCATCGCTATACTAGTGTATCACGCAGCATGATGGTATGGCGTGCCATTGGTTACACGTCTCGGTCACCTCTTGTTCGCATTGACGGCACTTTGGACATTGGACGTTACACTTCATTCGATCCCTGCAAAACCCTAGATTTCAGCAAGATAATGCACGACCACATCTTGCAGGTCTTGATCGAGCCTTTCTGGATACAGAAAATGTTCGACTGCTGCCCTGGCCAGCACATTCTCCAGGTCTCTCACCAACTGAAAACGTCTGGTCAGTGGTGGCCGAACAACTGCCTCGTCACAATACGCCCGTCACTACTCTTGATGAACTGTGGTATCGTGTTGATGCTGCATGGGCAGCTGTACCTGTACACGCCATCCACACTCTGTTTGACTCATGCCCCGGCGTATAACGGCCGTTATTACGGCTAGAGGTGGTTGTTCTGGGTACTGATTTCTCAGGATCTATGCACCCAAATTGCGTGAAAATGTGATCACATGTCAGTTCTAGTATGATATATTTGTCCAATGAATACCTGTGTATCATCTGCATTTCGTCTTGGTGTAGCAATTTTAATGGCCAGTAGTGTAATTTTTTCCATGCTGAAATTAATAGAAGATATGTTTAATCAGTGAGAGAAAATCACATCTACAGTCCCTGTAGCACTTGGTAAAAAAACGTCCGCCCTAATAGCTGAACGGTCAGCGCGTTGGAATGTCACGCACGGGGGCCTGGTTTCGATTCCCGCCTGGGGTGGGAGTTTTCTCCCCTCAGTGACTGGGTGTTGTGCTGCCCTCATCATCATTTCATCCCCATTGTCGACGCGCAAGTGTCCCAATGTGGCGTCATTAAGACTTGCGGATGGCGGTCGAACTTCCCGCCTCGGAATTCTCGCCCACTGACACCGTAGCCGGTCTGTGTGGTCGTGCGGTTCTAGACGCTACAGTCTGGAACCGCGTGACCGCTACGGTCGCAGGTTCGAATCCTGCCTCGGGCATGGATGTGTGTGATGTCCTTAGGTTAGTTAGGTTTAAGTAGTTCTAAGTTCTAGGGGACTGATGACCTTAGAAGTTAAGTCCCATAGTGCTCAGAGCCATTTGAACCATTTGACGCCGTACGATTATTTTTTGGTAAAAAATTATTGCTCTCCGGAGAAAAGTATTTTTGTTGGTAAGAGCGGTAGCCTTCATAGCGAGATGTTATTTACAAGTTGAAACACGTTACGCACTGTCGAAAAATGCTACTGTTGAGTCATGTTCGCGTTCCCAGGGAATACTGCGCTAAGATACACATCGAAACGAGTCACTTAAAGTACGCTGCAATTTTAGCACCCACGTCTGACGCTATTTTTCTTTTTATTAATGCCACTTAGCAGAATAGTAGCGATGGTGGGAGCGAGCAGTGCAGTTGCCGGTATGGACTCATGTTAAGGTCTGGGTAGTTTTTAGCACAGTACAGAAGATATCAAAGTAAATTACGTGGTTTGCAAGGCGCAGGTTGTGGAACTATTTAATTCTCTTTTTGCAATGGAGCACAGTGAGCCGGAAGAGCGATCCTGTCAGTCATGTGTCTACATGTGTTGAATACTGTGGGCATGCACATGCGTGCGGTAGCCACCAACGTCGCTCTGCAACTGCAAACATGAGAACCGCCTCGACAAGGCCTATGACGTTACAAGATGGCTTCCAATATGACCGACTATGGCCCTCATGGTCGCAGCCACACAGTGGGCCTTGCGGATGACACTCACTAGTGGCACCTGCAATATTCCGAGACATGTAGACTCATGACTGCCAACAGTGGTCTCCCAGTAAGTATAGTATTGCGCTCCAGTGGGAAGAGAGGAAAAATCGTTTTACAACCTGCCTCCAAGCAAGCCGCATAATTTACTTTGACATATTCTGCATTGTGCTCAGAATTAACAGGACGTTAATGAGTCCATATTGGCAACTGCACTGCTCACTCCCGCCTTCGCTACTGCTCTACTAGTGGGCATTAACAAAAAAAACCACATCAGGTGAAACGTCCCCTTTGAAAAATTATTGAATTACTGTGCTGATAAACCTCTTACATTATTTGATTTTCAAACAGCTGAGCAAAACTGAACGTACTCAGACATTTCACTCTTTACCTATTTTGATCAACACTAAACTGACACACAATATTTTTAGCGCAACACAATCTGACTTTCAATAATCCCTACAAAAGAATGGCCCTGACTAACACTAACCTATACCTTTCACAAATCACTTACCTCACAAAAATCTTCGTTACTCGAACTACTGCAATACAGCGAGCGCCACTACTGCCAGCTAAATAAAAGACTCAAACTACTGACGGCACTAACTACTCATAGGCATAGTTAGCAAATGAAAGATTTTGATAGAGAACAAACACATATATATCAGTCCATGAAATCCAACCTTACAAATTTACTGTCTCTGACGGACACACGTCCGGATCATCCGCTCTCAAAAATCCGCCATCTCACTTCCCCACATCCACCACTGCTGGCGGCTCACCTCCAATTGCGCAACACTACGCGCTGTTAATAGCAAACTGCCCAACACTACAATGGCGAATATTACTCCAACAATGCAAACCAACCACAGCCTTCACACAGCACAGTCAGTGATTTTCATATAGAGCGTTACGTGGCGTTACCAACATAAAAACCTAAACAGCCTACTTACACAGGTACGCGCTCAGGATTTGTGATGCACTGTAACTGTTTCACTTCCATGTATATCTTAGCACAGTATCTACTGGGTCACCCAATCACCATACCACAGTAGCATTTTTTTGATGGTGCAGGGAAGCTAAGACGAAATGGCTGCAGGAAAAATGTGAAGACATAGAAAAAGATATGATTGTCGGAAGGACAGACTCAGCATACAGGAAAGTCAAAATAACCTTTGGTGACATTAAAAGCAACGGTGGTAACATTAAGAGTGCAACGGAAATTCCACTGTTAAATGCAGAGGAGAGAGCGGATAGGTGGAAAGAATACATTGAAAGCCTCTATGAGGGTGAAGATTTGTCTGATGTGATAGAAGAAGTAACAGGAGTCGATTTAGAAGAGATAGGGGATCCAGTATTAGAATCGGAATTTAAAAGAGCTTTGGAGGACTTACGGTCAAATAAGGCAGAAAGGATAATTAACATTCCATCAGAATTTCTAAAATCATTGGGGGAAGTGGCAACAAAACGACTATTCACGTTGGTGTGTAGAATATATGAGTCTGGCGATATACCATCTGACTTTCGGAAAAGCATCATCCACACAATTCCGAAGACGGCAAGAGCTGACAAGTGCAAGAATTATCGCACAATCAGCTTAACAGCTCATGCATCGAAGCTGCTTACAAGAATAATATACAGAAGAATGGAAAAGAGAATGCGCTAGGTGACGATCAGTTTGGCTTTAGGAAAAGTAAAGGGACCAGATAGGCAATACTGACGTTACGGCTGATAATGGAAGCAAGGCTAAAGAAAAATCAAGACACTTTCATAGGATTTGTCGACCTGGAAAAAGCGTTCGACAATATAAAATGGTGCAAGCTGTTCGAGATTCTGAAAAAAGTAGGGGTAAGCTATAGGGAGAGACGGGTCATATACAATATGTACAACAACCAAGAGGGAATAATAAGAGTGGACGATCAAGAACGAAGTGCTCGTATTAAGAAGGGTGTAAGACAAGGCTGTAGCCTTTCGCCCCTACTCTTCAATCTGTACATCGAGGAAGCAATAATGGAAATAAAAGAGAGGTTAAGGAGTGGAATTAAAATACAAGGTGAAAGGATATCAATGATACGATTCGCTGATGACATTGCTATCCTGAGTGAAAGTGAAGAAGAATTAAATGATCTGCTGAACGGAATGAACAGTCTAATGAGTACACAGTATGGTTTGAGAGTAAATCGGAGAAAGACGAAGGTAATGAGAAGTAGTAGAAATGAGAACAGCGAGAAACTTAACATCAGGATTGATGGTCACGAAGTCAATGAAATTAAGGAATTCTGCTACCTAGGCAGTAAAATAACCAATGACGGACGGAGCAAGGAGGACATCAAAAGCAGACTCGCTGTGGCAAAAAAGGCATTTCTGGCCAAGAGAAGTCTACTAATATCAAATACCAGCCTTAATTTGAGGAAGAAATTTCTGAGGATGTATGTCTGGAGTACGGCATTGTATGGTAGTGAAACATGGACTGTGGGAAAACCGGAACAGAAGAGAATCGAAGCATTTGAGATGTGGTGCTATAGACGAATGTTGAAAATTAGGTGGACTGATAAGGTAAGGAACGAGGAGGTTCTACGCAGAATCGGAGAGGAAAGGAATATGTGGAAAACACTGATAAGGAGAAGGGACGGGATAATAGGACATCTGCTAAGACATGAGGGAATGACTTCCATGGTACTAGAGGGAGCTGTAGAGGGCAAAAACTGTAGAGGAAGACAGAGATTGGAATACGTCAAGCAAATAATTGAGGACGTAGGTTGCAAGTGCTACTCTGAGATGAAGAGGTTAGCACAGGAAAGGAATTCGTGGCGGGCCGCATCAAACTAGTCAGTAGACTGATGACCAAAAAAAAAAAAAAAAGTGTTTCATCTTCTAAATAAAATGTCTCTATGCAGGCTCCCCCTCCTACCATCATCATCATCATCATCATCACGTCATCACAACTCGTTGTCCTCGTGACCCCGTGAACCAAGCGTCTCCACCCTGGTCGGTGACCAGCTTCACTAAGAAGCTACTGAAGAGGAAGACCAGAGATCTTCTTGATTTGATCCATCCACTTGCTCGCTGCTCTTCCCCTAAGTCTCTTGCTCTCGATCTTCCCTTCAATGATTATTTTCTCTAGGTTTTTGTTATGTATGAGGCGGAACTATGGGCCTCATGGAAAAAGGGTGACCCGGCTGAGTCACGCAATTTGACTCTTAGTCTGATCACGAGGTGTTGCCATTAATTGCACTCGTTGATCACGTAGGCTGACGTGAGGATCAATGAGCTATACTTGATGGGATGTATCTGGAACATATTAGGTGATTAGAAAGTTAGTAGACACGAATACAATTAAATACTTAGCTTTAATTCAGCATCAACGGTGAACGTCTATCTTGACTTTGTACAATAATATTTACAAGTGCAGTTATAGACGGAACTGCGAATACTTCTTTACAATTCTGATTGCTTCACACATATAGACCAATTGTCGATGCATAAACTGTATGTGGCGCCTGGTTAGGTCGTAGCTACTGACTTAGCTGAAGGCTATGCTAACTAGCGTCTCTGTACATGAGGTCTCTGAAGCTATAACGAGGGAACCATTCCTAGTAAAGTCGGCTGTAGAACTGGCCAGTGCGCTAACTTGTCTCGTAAGACCAGCCGAGTGGCGGCGCTCGGTCTGCTAGCGTCGACAGTGGCGACTCGCGGGTCCGATGTGTACTGACGGACCGCGGCCGATTTGAAGCCTACAACGTAGCACGTGTGGTGCCTTGTGGTGACACCGCAGTTTTGTCAATCTCTTCTGACATTATGGCCAAAGAACTGGAAAAAAAGGCGGCTGGAGATAGTGAGTTGCTCAATAATGGGCACATTTGTTCTTCTTTCAGACCATTTTATGCGCAGCATCCTGTGGCAGCACCGAAACTCAAACGCGTCAGTATGCTGGTTGTATCTGGCCTTAATGGATCATGTTTACAAACATAAAAGGAGACGGAAACATAATTGTTTCAACAACCGGACTTTGTGTTTCTCTTTATTGCTTTGTTCTGCAATATCTTGAGATCTTCTTCATAGCCATTTGTCCAGCTGATCCATCGTCTTATCTCATCTTCACAGCTTCCCTAATCGCAGATGGTTGACCCAACATAGATCAAAGAATGCACTGTTTTCGCTTAATAGACCTGTGAGCTGGACCTATGCTCGTGAGTTTTGAGTTGCTGAGATCGATATGAGAGACTAATGTCCTTTACTTTTGTTAGTAATTCAGCAAGTTCATCTTTGCTGCAGCTAAAAGCATAGTGTCATCAGCAAATCGAAGGTCGTTACTAGTTCTTCTACCAAATGACATGTCTTTAGTCCAGCCATCAACAACAACATGTTCTGCACAAATGTTGTACAGTTGGAGGGATAGAACACAATCCTATCTTACACCTTTTGATATACTGAAGAAATCTGACGTGCCTGCACTTGTCTCCACAGCTATGAGGTGATTATTGTGTACACTTCTGATCAGTGCTGTCAACTGTGTTGGGACACCAAACCTTATAAGCACACGGCACTACTTTTTGCAGACAACACAGTCGAAAGCAAATGAAAGCAGATGAAAAACAGAAAACAGACTTTAGTGCTTTCTCGAGCATTTGTCGTGTGTTGAGAATCTATTCACGAGTTACTTTTCCTTCAACAAAACCTCCTCGTTCCGTGGGTATGTGAGGCTGGTTCAAGATGTAGAGGAAAATATTGCTTGAGTGGTGTATGGGCACAATAGTTCCGGTAGTTGCAGCAGTTCCTGATTGGCCATTTCTTGTATGGGGGGGTAATGAGTGCCTTCTGTCAATCCTCTGACCGCTTCCCGATTTCCCATACTCTTCTACAAATGCAACACATCAACAACTTTCTGCCCCATTTCTTTGATCATGGATATTCCACCAAGTCTTCGGGGTGTTTCGCTTTTCCTGTCAGGCAGTGTGTTACCCGTACTTCCAGTATTTCGTTAAATATTTTTCTGTATAATGGCTGTTGTTCAGAAGACACGAATATATTTAAAGCACGTGTCAAATGTTTTATGTTATAGGACAAATGATAAAACATTTTTGTGGCTGCATTCTGTACAGACACAGGAGTAAGGCTGCGGTCTTCATTATATGTAGCCTTTAACTGCACGATTAACAAGTAAGACATAGATGCCTGCGAGTAACAATGTGGATAGGTACACTACTGGTCATTAAAATTGCCACCAAGAAGAAATGCAGATGATAAACGGGTATTCATTGGACAAATATATTATACTAGAACTGACATGTGATTACATTTTCACGCAATCTGAGTGCATACATCCTGAGAAATCATTACCCAGAACAACCACCTCTGCCGTAATAACGGCCTTCATACGTCTCCGCATTGAGTCAGAGCCTGCATTGCGTGTACAGATACAGCTGCCCATGCAGCTTCAAAACGATACCACAGTTCATCAAGAGTAGTCACTGGCGTATTGTGACGAGCCAGTTGCTCGGCCACCATTGACCAGACGTTTTCAGTCGGTGACAGATCTGGAGAATGTGCTGGCCAGGGCAGCAATCGAACATTTTCTGTGCCCAGAAAGGCCCGTACAGGACCTACAACACGCGGTCGTGCATTATCCTGCTGAAATGTAGGGTTTCGCAGGGGTCGAATGAAGGGTAGAGCCACGGGTCGTAACACATCTGAAATCTAACGTCCACTGTTCAAAGTGCCGTCATTGCGAACAAGAGGTGACCGAGACGTGTAACCAATGGCACCCCATACCATCACGCCGGGTGATACGCCAGTATGGCGATGACGAATACACGCTTCCAATGTGCGTTCACTGCGATGTCGCCAAACACGGATGCGACCATCAAATGGTTCAAATGGCTCCGAGCACTATGGGACTCAACTGCTGTGGTCATAAGTCCCCTAGAACTTAGAACTATTTAAACCTAACTAACGTAAGGACATCACACACATCCATGCCCGAGGCAGGATTCGAATCTGCAACCGTAGCGGTCGTGAGGTTCTAGACTGTAGCGCCTTTAACCGCTCGGCCACTCCCGCCGGCATGCGACCATCATGATGCTGTAAACATAATCTGGGTTCATCCGAAAAAATGACGTTTTGCCATTCGTACACTCAGGTTCGTCGTTGAGTACACCATCGCAGGCGCTCCTGTCTGTGATGCAGCGTCAATGGTAACCGCAGCCATGGTCTCCGAGCTGATAGTCCATGCTGCTGCAAACGTCGTCGAACTGTTCGTGCAGATGGTTCTTGTCTTGAAAACGTCCCCATCTGTTGACTCAGGGATCGAGACGTGGCTGCACGATGCGCATAAGATGCCTATCATCTCGACTGCTAGTGATACGAGGCCGTTGGGATCTAGCACGGCGTTCCGTATTACCCTCCTGAACCCACCATTCCACATTCTGCTAACAGTCATTGGATGTCGACCAACGCGAGCAGCATTGTCGCGATACGATAAACCTCAATCGCGTTAGGCTACAATCCGACGTTTATCAAAGTCGGAAACGTGATGTTACGCATTTCTCCTCCTTACACGAGGCATCACAACAACGTTTCACCAGGCAACGCCGGTCAACTGCTGTTTGTGTATGAGAAATCGGTTGGAAACTTTCCTCATATCAGCACGTTGTAGGTGTCACCCCCGGCGGCAACCTTGTGTGAATGCTCTGAAAAGCTATTCATTTGCATATCACAGCACCTTCTCCCTGTCGGTTAAATGTCGCGTCTGTAGCACGTCATCTTCGTGGTGTAACAATTTTAATGGTCAGTAGTGTATGAAGTGGCATCGGTTCTTTGGTAGGATACTGGGAAACCGCTGAAGTGAATGCTTATGAAACTCCCTACTGCCTATGCTGGAATACTGCTCATTGTCAGTATAGTACTGAAGTAAGTGTGTAAAAATAATGGCAAAGCGAATGGAGATGGTATTGCTTGCTTTGTTTGTGGCACAGTGTGTCAAATTCTGAATAATCCCAATAGTATTTCGCAGAAAAATTGAAGAAAAAGGAATGAAAATTCACGTCACTTCGACGACGAAGCGATTAGAGACAGAACACAAATTCCGATTGGACAAGTAAATTACTTGTCCTTTCAAAGGAACTACTGCAGTATTCGCCTAAACCAGCATAGGAAAATCATGCAAAACTTAAATGGAATGGCCGGTCGGGGATTTCAGTCGCAGTCCTCCTGAATGTGAGATCTACATCTACATGCATACTCCGCAATCCACCGTAGGGTGCATGGTGGAGGATACCTAGTACCATTATCAGTGTTTTCTTTCCTGTCCCTTTACAAATAGTACGTGGGAAAAACGAGTGTCTACATGCGTGCCTATGAGCCCTGATTTCGTGTATTTTATCGTCCTGCTGCTTATACTAAATTTGTGTTAGCGGTTGTAGGACCGTTCTGTAGTCACCTTCAAATACCGATTCTCTAAACTTTCTCAATAGTGTTTATAGTAACTGGAAATGGATACGATTTTATGTATATAAACTGAAGTGGTGAGTGAAAATCTGTGCCAATACTGGGAATCGAACCCTGACTCGCTGCTTACTAGGCAGGTGCGTTCGCCACTAAACCACCTCTGCACGGCGGTTCACACACCCGCACAGATTACCCTGGCACACTTCTCTCCTCGATCCAAACTCTCACTGCCACCCCAGTCCACTTTAAGTTCTCCCCTACAAACGAACAGAACTGCCGAGACTCTCCGTGATCTGGAGTAGCACATCAACACTGATTGTAAATGCGGGATCCAGTCTGAAACCCTGTTGCAGGCACTTATAGAAATTTGTAAGGGCGAATTTCAAGTAGACTGGCGTAGCAGTGAGAATTTGGATCGAGGAGGGATGCGTCCCAAAGTAATCTGTGCAGTTGTGTGAACCTCTGTGCAAAGGTGTATTAGTGGCTAAAGCACGTGCATAGTAAGTAGGAGAGCCGGGTTCGATTCCCGGCCTTGGTAAAAATTTTCACTCGTCGCTTCAGTCTATAAACATAAAATCATATCTGTATGAGTCCAGCAAAGTCTCTGAAATTGTGTCATTGCATTTGGAATCGGATATGAGCAGGAGACGTTGGCCGCCCAGCCGAGTGTGTCGACGGTGAGTCACCAAAAACAAGGGAAAGACAACAGCAGCGATGAACGGACAATAACGAAGACAATGCGACAGAATGACACGTCCAGACACTGAACCAAATCGAGAGACAAGAGGCACCAGTATCAGGAACCAATCAGCGGTGAGTCAGAACACGACTGAGGGCCGGGCCCATGTTCTGCTAACTTCATAGCGGGGACTTGAGCGTCGATAGGCTGGCGCGGGGGGCGTGGCCCGTGCCTAGTGGCTGTTGCCTAGCTAGGTCCGCGCTTTCCGGCGCGCTTTCAAGTTCGTCGGACCAGGATACCAGTGTTCCTCTAAAGGAACGTATCCTTCCCTCCAGCAGTTCCCATCTGAGTTCCTGAAGCACCTCCGTAGCACTTGTGCGTTGTTTCAGCCTACCGCCATCAAATCTGGCACCCCGCCTGTGAATTGCTTCAGTGTCTTTGATTAATACGAACTAGTGCATATCCCAATCACTCGAACAGTGCTCAAGAATAGGCCCAAAATGCGATAGCCTCAACAGTTGAACCACTCTTTCCTGAAATTCTCCCAGTACACTGAAGTCAACCATTTGCCATACTTTCTTCAGTCGTCGCACGCTCGTTCCGTCTCATATCACTTGGTAACGTTACGCCCAGATATTTAAAAGACCTGACTGTGTCAAGCAGGACACTTTACAGGCCTGTTTTTCCTACTTATCCTCATTAACTTACATTTATCTACATGTAGAGCTAATCGCCTTTTTTCAAACGAGCAAGAAATTTTGTCTAAGTCATCTTGTATAATCATACAGCCACTCACCTTCGACACCTTCCAGTACACCACAGCATCGTCAACAAAAAAACCGCACACTGCTGTCTACCTGTGTGTCAGATCATTTATGTACATAGTAAATTACAGCGGTCTTACCTCACTACTCTGTGGCACTTGTAATGATACCCTCGTGTCTGATGAACACTCGCCGTCGAGGACTACATCATAGCCACCATTTTCGTGAGCCTTTGTCCCGCTTCAACACGGGGTCGGCCTCGTTACTGTGGAAGGTGACCGGATGCCATTCCTGTCGCCGCCCCATACCCTCCAGGATAGAATTAGTGTACCCCAGCTGTCTGCATCCAGTGTAAGCCATGAAAGAGTGCGAACGTTTATCAGATGTCTGCGAGTCGCGGAACTGAGGCGGGAAATTGGGACCAGCTCGGTATTCACCTAGTGGGATGTGAAAAACCACCTAAAAACCACACCCAGGCTGGCTGGCACACCGGCCTCCATCTTAATACGCCAGGCTGATTCGATTCGGGGTCAGCGCGCCTACCTGAGTCCAGGAAGCAGTGCATTAGCGCCCTCAGCTAACCTGGCGGGTCCTTCGAGGAATACATACTTTTTTTTATTACCTAAGAAGTCCTCGAGCCATTCGCATATGAGGAATTTATTTATTTATTTGTTTATTTATTGTTCCGTGGGACCACATTTAGGAGAAGTCTCCATGGTCATGGAACGAGTCAATACATGAAATTATAACACGATTGTAGAAACAGATAAAATGAAATATAAGAAACATATTCAGGCGACAAGTCGTTAGTTTAAATAAAGAAAATCAAGAATGTAACACTGGAATTTGCTCTATTTTTTAGCTCTTCCAGGAGCTCCTCGACAGAATAGAAGGAGTGAGCCATGAGGAAACTCTTCAGTTTAGACTTAAAAGTGTTTAGGCTACTGCTAAGATTTTTGAGTTCTTGTGGTAGCTTATTGAAAACGGATGCAGCAGAATACTGCACTCCTTTCTGCACAAGAGTCAAGGAAGTGCATTCCACATGCAGATTTGATTTCTGCCTAGTATTAACTGAGTGAATGCTGCTAACTCTTGGGAATAGGCTAATATTGCTAACAAAAAACGACATTAAAGAAAATGCATACTGTGAGGGCAGTGTCAAAATTCCCAGCCTATTGAATAGGGGTCGACAAGAGGTTTTCGAACTTACACCATACATAGCTCGAACAGCCCGTTTTTGAGCCAAAAATACCCTTTTTGAATCAGAAGAATTACCCCAAAAAATAATACCATATGACATAAGCGTATGAAAATATGCGAAGTGTACTACTTTTCGTGTTGAAATGTCACTTATTTCAGATACTGTTCTAATGGTAAATAAAGCGGCATTTAGTTTCTGAACAAGATCCTGAACATGGGCTTTCCACAACAGCTTACTATCTATCCGTACGCCTAGGAACTTGAACTGTTCTGTCTCGCTTATAACATGCCCATTCTGTCTGATTAAAATGTCAGTTCTTGTTGAATTGTGAGTTAGAAACTGTAAAAACTGAGTCTTACTGTGATTTAGCATCAAATTATTTTCCACAAGCCACGAACTTATATCATGAACTACATTATTTGATAATGTTTCAATATTACACACAAGATTCTTCACTACCAAGCTGGTGTCATCAGCAAACATAAATATTTTTGAAACACCTGTAATACTAGAAGGCATATCATTTATATAAATAAGAAACAGCAGTGGCCCCAGCACCGACCCTTGGGGAACGCCCCATTTAACAGCGCCCCATTGGGACTTAACATCATTACCACTCTCAATATTGCGGAGGATTACCTTCTGCTTTCTGTTCTTAAAGTAGGAGGCGAACCAATTGTAAGCTACTCCCCTTACTCCATAATGTTCCAACTTTTGCAGTAATATTTTGTGGTCAACACAGTCAAAAGCCTTCGTTAAATCAAAGAAAACACCTAACGTTCGCAACCTTTTATTTAATCCGTCCAAAACCTCACAGAGAAAAGAGACTATAGCATTTTCAGTTGTTAAGCCATTTCTAAAACCAAACTGTACATTTGACAGCAAATTATGTGAATTTAAATGCTGCAGTAACCTTGTATATACAACCCTCTCGATAACTTTAGCAAACACCGATGGCATAGAAATAGGTCTATAATTGTCAGCATTATCCCTGTCTCCCTTTTTATAAAGTGGCTTCACTACCGAGTACTTTAATCGGTCAGGAAACCGACCACTCCTAAAGGAAAAGTTACAGATATGGCTAAGTACTGAGCTAACATATGTGGAACAATACTTCAGTATTCTGCTAGATACCCTGTCATATCCATGAGAGTTCTTGGTCTTTAGTGATTTAATTATTAACTCAATCTCCCTCTTGTCAGTATCATGGAGGAGCATTTCAGGTAACAGTCTCGGAACACTTTTTTCTAAGAGCGCTATATGATTCCCTGTTGGGACTAGGTTTCTATTTAGTTCACCTGCTATATTCAGAAAGTGATTATTAAGTACTGTACACATATGCGACTTATCAGTAACACGGACATCCCCACTACGCACTGATTCTATATTCTCGACCCGTCTCTGCAGACCAGCCACTTCCTTTACGACTGACCATATGGTTTTAATTTTATCCTGAGACTTAGCTATTCTATCTGCATACCACATACTTTTTGCCTTCCTAATAACTTTTTTAAGCATCTTAACAATACTGTTTGTAATGGGCTGCTGCATTTAGGTTTTGACTGTTTCTAACGTTTTGATATAATTGCCACTTTGTTCTACAAGATATTCTTATCCCTTTAGTCAGCCACCCAGGCTGCCTGTTTGTGCTAGTACCCTGTTTTGAACGTTCTAACGGAAAGCAACTTTCAAAGAGCACGAGAAAAGTCTTGAGGAAAGCATTATATTTATCGTCTACTGTATCAGCACTATAAACATCTTGCCACTCTTGTTCCTTGATAAGGTTTACAAAAGTCTGTACAGCAACTGGATCAGCTTTCCTAAAAAGTTGGTAACTATATTTAACATGTGTTGCAGCACAAAAATCTTTTAGACCTAAAATTTGTGCATCATGATCTGAAAGGCCATTCACCTTTTTGCTAACAGAATGCCCTTCCAATAATGATGAATGAACAAAAATATTGTCTATGGTTGTTCTACTGTTCCCTTGCACTCTTGTTGGAAAGCATACGGTTTGCATAAGATTATATGAATTAAGGAGGTCTACCAGCATCCTTTTCCTTGCACAATCACTTATACAATTAATATTGAAGTCACCACATATAACTAACTTTTTGTATTTCCTATAAAGTGAACCAAGAACCTCCTCTAGCTTTAGCAAAAATGTTGTGAAATCGGAGTCTGGGGATCTATAAATGACAACAGTAAGAAGTTTAGCTCCACTAAATTTAACCACACCGGCACAACATTCAAACACCTTTTCAGTGCAGTACTTTGAAACATCAATTGACTCAAATGGGATACCGTTTTTCACATACATGGCTACTCCCTCCACACCGCAAAGAGCTCCTAGAAAAGCTGCCAGCCAACCTGTATCCTGGTAAAGTAAGCCACTGAATTATCTCCTTATTTAAGAAGTGTTCAGATATACCAATAATTTCACTGAAATGTGACTCATGCCTTCTGTCATCAGCGCACCCCCAAGTCTCATGTTATTACGCCTGACGGCTGTATTAAGATGAGGCCGATCGTGACGCTGAAACAGTTCCACGAAATGCACATTCGTGTTGCCAGTCTGAGTGGCTATCTTTTCCAGGTCACCATCTATGTCATACTCCCCATCCCTATCAATACTACACTCCTGGAAATGGAAAAAAGAACACATTGACACCGGTGTGTCAGACCCACCATACTTGCTCCGGACACTGCGAGAGGGCTGTACAAGCAATGATCACACGCACGGCACAGCGGACACACCAGGAACCGCGGTGTTGGCCGTCGAATGGCGCTAGCTGCGCAGGATTTGTGCACCGCCGCCGTCAGTGTCAGCCAGTTTGCCGTGGCATACGGAGCTCCATCGCAGTCTTTAACACTGGTAGCATGCCGCGACAGCGTGGACGTGAACCGTATGTGCAGTTGACGGACTTTGAGCGAGGGCGTATAGTGGGCATGCGGGAGGCCGGGTGGACGTACCGCCGAATTGCTCAACACGTGGGGCGTGAGGTCTCCACAGTACATCGATGTTGTCGCCAGTGGTCGGCGGAAGGTGCACGTGCCCGTCGACCTGGGACCGGACCGCAGCGACGCACGGATGCACGCCAAGACCGTAGGATCCTACGCAGTGCCGTAGGGGACCGCACCGCCACTTCCCAGCAAATTAGGGACACTGTTGCTCCTGGGGTATCAGCGAGGACCATTAGCAACCGTCTCCATGAAGCTGGGCTACGGTCCCGCACACCGTTAGGCCGTCTTCCGCTCACGCCCCAACATCGTGCAGCCCGCCTCCAGTGGTGTCGCGACAGGCGTGAATGGAGGGACGAATGGAGACGTGTCGTCTTCAGCGATGAGAGTCGCTTCTGCCTAGGTGCCAATGATGGTCGTATGCGTGTTTGGCGCCGTGCAGGTGAGCGCCACAATCAGGACTGCATACGACCGAGGCACACAGGGCCAACACCCGGCATCATGGTGTGGGGAGCGATCTCCTACACTGGCCGTACACCACTGGTGATCGTCGAGGGGACACTGAATAGTGCACGGTACATCCAAACCGTCATCGAACCCATCATTCTACCATTCCTAGACCGGCAAGGGAACTTGCTGTTCCAACAGGACAATGCACGTCCGCATGTATCCCGTGCCACCCAACGTGCTCTAGAAGGTGTAAGTCAACCACCCTGGCCAGCAAGATCTCCGGATCTGTCCCCCATTGAGCATGTTTGGGACTGGATGAAGCGTCGTCTCACGCGGTCTGCACGTCCAGCACGAACGCTGGTCCAACTGAGGCGCCAGGTGGAAATGGCATGGCAAGCCGTTCCACAGGACTACATCCAGCATCTCTACGATCGTCTCCATGAGAGAATAGCAGCCTGCATTGCTGCGAAAGGTGGATATACACTGTACTAGTGCCGACATTGTGCATGCTCTGTTGCCTGTGTCTATGTGCCTGTGGTTCTGTCAGTGTGATCATGTGATGTATCTGACCCCAGGAATGTGTCAATAAAGTTTCCCCTTCCTGGGACAATGAATTCACGGTGTTCTTATTTCAATTTCCAGGAGTGTAAATGTCTGCACCCACAATCACTACCTGATCCTCTTTAGTAAAATCCCTACATACGCCCCTATGTTAAAAGTCACCTGAGCCAATCCTGCATTAGGCTTCACAATGCTGGTGACCTGGTACTCACTCCCCAAAACTTCCTGCAACTGCTGGCCTACACCTCTACCATGAGAACTACCTAACAGCAGAACCTTCTTCTTTCTCTTAGACTTTGCAACTGTCCTAGCCACCGTAACTGCTGAGGCCTGCTGCATACTTCCTACATCTACAGCTACTAGAGATTCCTCTCCACTAGACTCTGACAGTTGGTCATATCTATTACAAACACCAATAGTAAAACTATCTGAAAATCTACTTCTCCTAGCAGATCTCTTGCCAACAGCTAGATCCCATTCCCCAACCCCCTTCTCCCTCCTCATCCTATCTAGCTCCTCCTGTGCGTTTTTCAACTGCACCTGAAGGGCACAGATCTTACGCTCCTGCTCCTCTATCAACTTACTCTTGCTACATAACCTGCAGTTCCAGGAGACGATCTCACCAGAATGCCCACTGGCTTCCCCACTGCATTCCCCCCAGTGAAAATACTTCGAACAAGTCTCACACCGCAATCCACTTCTCACTCATGGTAAAATTTTACAATTATTGAAACAAGAAAACAACTTTATCTAAGTTCCGCTACTACAATAAGAAGATGTTAAAAACTGACTACAATAATCACAAACTTGCTCTACAAGGGAAGTAACTATTATTATTGACAGTATTAATCAACAACAAATGAGAATATAACAAAATACTAACACAGAAAGAAAATCAAACGTCTAATGACAGTAACGAAACTGAAAGCAGTTCGCAAAAATTTCTTCTGAAGTTATTTCACCGGAAAACACCAAGAACACCGGTTGAAGACCACTAAAGTTCCTAAATAAACTACTATACACAAACAATTAATTCGTACTTAGCTTTCGATGCGCCGCTACAGCTGCAACTGGTCAGCGCGGAATGTAAACACGGGTAAGAGGTTAAGTTGCTCGATACGAAACACTCACAAATATCAGGCCACAACACAAGAAATGCAGAGGTGAATGAAGAAACCACTAATAAGTCACTTATATAGTAAATATTATCACAAAAACAGTTAAAATATATATCTGAAACCTAAAAATAGATGAAAACTTAGAGAGCGATCTCACACGCAGTCACGCGCTTATCAATCTAGTCCATATGCTCGTATCTCCATAACAATCTGCAGTGAGCTACCGTACAAATGCTTCTCTGAAATCTACAATTACGGTATCTACCTGTCGCCTTTCATCCACAGTTTGCTGTGTATCGTGAGAAAAGGGCAAGCTGAGATTCACAAGAGCGATGATTTCTAAAAGCGTGCCGATTCGTGGACATAATCTTTTCGATCTCAAGGAAATTTATTCTATTGGAACTCAGAATACGTCCTAGAATTCTGCAGCAAAGCGATGGTAAGGATATTGGTCTGTAATTTTGAGTGTCCACTCTTTTACCTTTCATATATACACGAGTTATCTGCGTTTCTTCCAGTCGCTTGGCATTTTGCAATGGGTGAGAGTATCGCAATAAATACAACCTAAGTAATGGGTTAATGCTGTAAAGAATGCCGGTTCCGAAGAAAGCCTTCTGATGTCTGGGAAAAATCTAAGAATATTCCAAGAACAGGTTTTTATCGAGAATAAGATAATTTTCATCTTACCACGTAGAGGTAGGGAAGATTATAAGCTAGACTGACAACTTCACCCACACAGTTACTCTGCATTTGATACGCGTTTGGCTGAAATGGCATAGAAACACGTTCAAACTGTTTGTAGACCGTTAGACTCAAGAAAAGCGAGTGGTTTCTGCTCGAGCTCTTGTTCCTCTTATTTTACCACCACGGACTTTTCTCCTTATGTAAATCAGAGTCAACAAAATGTTGGCCATTAAAATTGCTACACCAAGAAGAAATGCAGATAATAAACTGGTATTCATTGGACAAATATATTACACTAGAACTGACATGTGATTACATTTTAACGCAATTTGGGTGCACATATGCTGAGAAATCAGTACCCAGAACAACCACCTGTGGACGTAAAAACGGCTTTGATACGCCTGGGCATTGAGTCAAACAGATCTTGGATGGCGTGTACAGCTACAGCTGCCCATGCAGCTCCAACACGATACCACAGTTCATCAAGAGTAGTCACTGGCGTATTGTGACGAGCCAGTTGCTCGGCCACCATTGACCAGACATTTCCAATTGGTGAGAGATCTGGAGAATGTGCTAGTCAGGGCAGCAGTCGAACATTTTCCGTATCCAGAAAGGCCCTTACAGGACCTGCAACATGCGGTCGTGCATTACCCTGCTGAAATGTAATGTTTCGCAGGGATCGGATGAAGGGTAGAGCCACGGGTCATAACACATCTGAAATGTAACGTCCACTATTCAGAGTGCCGTCAGTGCGAACGAGAGGTGACCGAGACGTGTAACCAATGGCACCCCATACCATCACGCCGGATGATACGCCAGTACGGCGATGACGAATACACGCTTCCAATGTGCGTTCACCGCGATATCGCCAGACACGGATGCGAGCATCATAATGCTGTAAACAGAACCTGGATTCATGCGAAGAAATGACGTTTTGCCATTCGTGCACCCAGGTTCGTCGTTGAGTACACCATCGCACGCGCTCCTCTCTGTGTTGCAGCGTTAAGGGTAACCGCAGCCATGATCTCCGAGCTGATAGTCCATACTGCTTCAAACGTTGTCGAAATGTTCGTGCAGATGGTTGTTGTCTAGCAAACGTCCCCATCTGTTGACTCAGGGATCGAGACGTGGCTGCACGATCCGTTACAGCCATGCGGATAAGATGTCCGTCATCTCGACTGCTAGTGATACGAAGCCGTTCGGATCCAGCACGGCGTTCCGTATTACCCTCCTGAACCCACCGATTCCAGATTCTGCTAACAGTCATTGGATCTCGACCAACGCGAGCAGCAATGTCGCGATACGATAAACCGCAATCCCCATAGGCTACAATCCGACCTTTATCAGAGTTGGAAACGTGATGGTACGCATTTCTCCTCCTTACTCGAGGCATCACAACAACGTTTCACCGGACAACGCCGGTTAACTGTTGTTTGTGTATGAGACTTCGGTTGGAAACTTTTCTCATGTCAGCACATTGTAGGTGTCGCCACCGGCGCCAACCTTGTGTGAATGCTCTGAAAAGCTAATCATTTGCATATCACAGCATCTTCTTCCTGTCGGTCAAATTTCGCGTCTGTAGCACGTCATCTTCGTGGTGTAGCAATTTTAATGGCCAGTGGAGCACATCTCCACCTACATAGATACTCTGTAAGCCACCGTACGGTGTTTGGCGGAGGGTACCCTGTACCACTACTAGTCATTTCCTTTTCCGGTTTTTGGGATTCCGTAATCAAGGAATCAGTGGAAATACGTCTTGCCAATAATCTTATAAATCGTGACAACGGCTTTCAGCTGGATAAAAATTGGAATCCTGTTATTAAAATTATACAATCACAGCGGAATCGACAGTGTCATTCGATACTCAATGACTAGATGAACCCTTATTTCCACCACCGAGGGCAGCACGTACAACTCGGCTATGCTGCGCATGTCAACACCTGACGCATGCGCTGTAGGATGCCAGTACATTTCACATGCGCGAGATTCGGCATAAATACCGCGACTGCACCTGGGCTCTTCAGTAGTTGTGTACTCACCTGATGATGGCCGGACGTCTCTGGGCCGAAATATCGTGGCAGAATGTCGACGGAATCCGGCTGCATACCCGGAAATTATTAGAAGAAGAAATACGCCGGGAAAATTTCAGAAGTCACATTTCCTTTCTTGTTCCACTCGCAAACAGAGCGAGGGAAAACGACTATCTATATGCCTCCGTATGAGCCCTAATTTCTCCTACCTTATTTTCGCGGTCTTTAAGTGCAATGTATGTTGGCGGTAGTAGATTCGTTTGGCAGTCAGCTTCAAATGCCAGTTGTCTAAATTTTATCAATAGTGTTTCTGGAAAAGAACGTCGCCTTCACTCCTAGGATTCCCATTTGAGTTCCCGAAGCATCTCCGTAATACATGTGGGTTGTTCGAACCCACCGGTAACAAATCTAGCTGTCCGCCTCTGAACTGCCTCGATGTCGTCCCTCAATCCGGTCTGGTTAGGATCTCAAACACTCGAGCAGAACTCAAGAACAGGTCGCACCAGCGTCCCATATGAGGTCTCCTTTACAGGTGAACCACTCTTCACCAAAATTCTCCCAATAAACCGAAGTCGACCGTTCACCTTCCCTACACACATCCCACATGTTCGTTCCATTTCATGTCGCTTTGCAACGTTACGCCCAGACACGAGTTGATTGTGTGAAGCAGGACACCAGTAATACTGCATGTGAACATTACAGGTTCTATCTCCCTACTCATCCGCATTAACTTGCATCTTGAGGGGAGGAGATTTTCCAAATACGAGGACGCCGTTGTGAAAGAGCAGCGGATTTGTATTGTCCAGCAAGAGAGTGATTGGCAGAAAATTCCGAGCGCTGTTTTCAGAGACTCGCTAACTATGCTGAAAAACGGTATCATCTATCTGTGTCACTTTGATTTATGGTGCAGCATTCAATAAAACTTATTTGCCCAACCATAACTGCGTGCAACTTTCTTTTTTAAATCATACCGTATGTGATGGTTCCAGTTCAAATTCTTTGCAAATGTAATCCACGAACATTTACGAGCAGATGAATCGACAACGTTTAAAATTGTGTAATTTATCGCGTAACCAAAATTTAATGACATATGGTCAGTCCTCATGTGCAGGACCTCACACTTCTTATTGTTCGGAGTCAACTGCTAGATTTCTCCCTATGCAGTTATACTGTCTAAACCGCTTTGTAATTCCTATAAAATCACTTTGAGTGCTAGACCGCGTCATTAATAAATACTAAAACAATTACATACTCAAGATTTTGACCTTCTTTGATGAGATGCTTTTCAGGCGCATAGACTGACAATGAGGAGAGGGCAGTTGTAAAGACGCTCTAAACTTCGCTTTTATAGTTTTACTGTCTCATAACGATTCAGGTAAAAATAATTTTACTGGCATTGACACTGGCCGTGGAAACCAATGAACTTAATGGAATTCTTTTCGATCTTCTGACGGCTTTACTAGACGGTAAACGACAGTATCATCTGTAAACAACCTGAGAGCTGCACGACAGTCTTCTACAGCGTTCATGTTAGTTAGTTAGTTAGTTGGTTACATGTTCCATGATTCATTTTGCACGATGGACCTTATTACGTTCACGTCGCAAATTAATTTGTACATATGGTTACTTTCTGAACATTTCCAAGGTTTTTTTTCCAAAAAGAAAAAATATGTACAGATATGAGATAGTAATTCCTACCCAACACCTAAAGTAGTAGAAATTCTTCTACGGAATAGACAGAGTTGTCAAGGAGAAAATTTCTCAGTTTACTTTCATATTTTACTTTGCTGTCTGTCAGACATTTGATATCACTGGACAAGTGATCAATATTTTTTGTGCAGCATTATGCACCGCTTTTTTGTACTAAAGACAACTTTAATGTGGAGTAATGAATGTCATTTTTCCTTCTGCTG
This sequence comes from Schistocerca americana, assembly GCF_021461395.2. Classification (NCBI taxonomy): domain Eukaryota; kingdom Metazoa; phylum Arthropoda; class Insecta; order Orthoptera; family Acrididae; genus Schistocerca; species Schistocerca americana. The sequence goes on along the minus strand of NC_060125.1, from coordinate 594,979,957 downwards.
CTGTAATTCTGTATATCATTGTTCCTTATGAACTGTAGTGGATTATTTATAACAAACTTCATAAGGAAATAAATATACTGTGAAGCAGCAATCAGAATACCTAATTCCTTAAACAGAAGACTACAAGATGATCGTGGGTGAGCGCGACATATTATTTTTACAGCACGTTTTCGCGCGATGAAGACGTGCTTTCTTATAGATGAGTTACCCTAAAACGTTATTCCATTATTGAACGAAAATGTGCAAAATATATTAACTTACTGATTTGTCTTTCCCCAAGGTTTTCAATGATTCGAACAGGAAATGTGGCTGAACTTTATTGTTTTAGGAGTTCCAAAATGTGCTTTTTCCAATTTAAATTCTCATCAATATGGACCCCTAAGAATTGTGAGGTTTCCATCCTATTTATTAGAGGTTATACTTAACATTGGCGTAGTACTCGAGGTGTGCAGAACTGAATATGTTGTTTCTTTTTAAAATTGAGGATGAGACCATTCGTGGAAAACTAGTCAGAGATACTTTTAACAACTTTGTTTACCGTTTCGTCTTTTTCTGTATGTATACTGGGATTTATCACAGTACTACTGTCATCTGCAAAAATAACTAATTCTGCTTGTTCTATATCAGACGGAAGATAGTTTACTTATATGAAGAACAATAGTGGAGCCAAGATCTAGCCCTGGGGAACCACACACGTGATTTCTACCCAGTTAGAATTATGTCCCCGAACTATATTGGTTGAATTACTAAGTAGAACTTTCTTCATTCTTTTGGTTACATATGACATCTTCGGCTGGTTGGCTATATCATCAGTCCCATAAAACTTCAAATAATATAGGAGAATACTGTGAGTCTCACTCTTAAATGACTTAGATAGAAGGCAGAAAATACCAAACGGCGCTATTTTATTATTTAATGCTTGTAAAATCCGGTGAGTGAACATGTAAACGACATTCTCAGTACAGCAACCCTTGTGAAATCGAAACTGTGATTTGCTCACGCTATTATTGTTGCGCTCGGGGGCCACAGCACAGTTGCGACACCTGGGGATGGCCAACCGGTCGTGGTAATAAAAGAAATATACAGCTGGAGCGGTATTTTCAACCCCTGGTGTAATGCTCAGTTGCGGATGTTCTCCCAGCACGTTTGTTTGTATTGTCGTTAAGGTGAGATACCATTCTAGAATACATCACCTTCTCAAAGGAACAACAAACGGCCTCTAGCACTACTTTGGAGAACCCACATACAGAGTTGATTTCATTAGATGATTTCCGGCCAAACAATATGAACTTTGGCCTTTCTGACAGGAAGCGACGAACCGCGTAGACAGGCCATTTGACAAGAAGCTGTTTGTCAGGAACGGTGTAAAAAGCCTTAATGAAATGTAGAAACGTCGAATATACCTTAGATGCACTTTTAATGGTGTGAATAGAGCCAGTAACACTTTGTGAATCCGTTCTCGTTATGCGTCAATAGACTGTTTTCGTAGAGGTATTTCACGGTTTTGAAAGACAGTTCTAAAATTCTACTACAATCCTGTGTAAATAGTTTGTGTCTATAAATCAACAGATTACTTCTATTTCCGTCTTTTGGGACAGGAAATTAGACCGGCGCTGCCTAAGTTAGAAGAATGTACGGATTGCTACTAATATGTTTTAATTTATAAATTACTGCATGTTATTACTTTCACATGACATATAGAATTAATTTTACCTAACAATGGTGAGTACATGCTAATACATCTCTATTATTAAAAGCAAGATCCAGCTACGTTCAACAATTAAAATGCTTTTCCATATTGAGACGTGAATGGTTGAGCCACTACTTCTTCTGGGTCATTATTGACACTTTAAATTTATGTATGTATTTTTACGATATTGGATAATCTATTTTATCTACAATTTTGTTATTTCATTTTAATACCAATCGACAGTGTACATAGGAAAAAACAATTAATAGGAAAACGACTGGAAATTATCATTTCAATAAAGGTATGTTGAAACTTTAATTACTTCGGCTACATTTTATAGCTCTATGTTGATGATACTGAATAGCTAACAATTCTTTTTAGGTTGATGCTGGAGACAGGTTTTCATTTGTCCGTCATATGACGCGAGAGCACACCATCGTCGGTCCGTCATATAACGGGTGTTGGTGTTAATACGTTAAGCGATTTAGGGAGATCACAGAAAGCAGACATCTGGATCACCGCTCAGAGATTTCAACAGTCTTTTCCAGGAACATGAATCCATCGTCTAACTACTGCGCTACCTTAATCAGTGTCGCAGAAACATGTCTGACGTCTCTGTAAAGTCCAAGGAGATGCGAGGAATCTGTTTTCAGCGAGAAGCCTGCACACATTCTATTCCTCACACGAAAGCAGGGTATAATTAAAATTAGATCAGAATAAAATTCAGTCGTCAGTTGCACGGTTATGGAATTTATTTCGCTTTACCAAAGATTAAACTGTCACCTTCAGAAGCCTACAAAATATGGGACATTACAAATCATTGTAACTTGGCCATACTTGTATGTAAAGTATAAGAAGTGTATTACAAAAACTTACTTAATATTAGTTCAACAGATATCCAATATCTTATTCACAGAAGCATAATGCTATGACATGTCCAAAAGCGTACATATCGTATGTGACAACTGTACATTGATAATTTACTGTAAATAAATCACATTTATGTACATAGTCAAGTTGTTGTGCTAACAGCGAGGAACAAATATAAAAGCATTTAAAATGTTAACAAAGGTATAAAAAGAAAGTTCTATGTAATACATATGAGAAACATGGCACATAGTTCCACATAAGCTATTGCTGCCATTAATATGTGGGAGAAATGGGCTACTTTTCATGAAATACAATGGAAGTAGTGTCTATTTTTCAGTGCAAGCTTATCGTTCGACAAATCTGGAATGCTAGGTGGGAATGTTTTATATTTTGAACTCTTCTAAGAGGTTCATTTTGTAGCCCTTATCAACTATATGCAAAATTTCCATATTAAGCAATTGAAAAACTTCTCAAATCAGGGATGTATAAAATTCAATGTAATATGTGTCCGAGATTGTATGTAGAACTGACAGACATGGTATTTAAAAATCACTGTAGTAACCACTTCTAACAAAGATGTTGAAAATTCATGTAATCCAACTTTTGCAGAACATCTCAAAGTCCATAAATGTACTCTTCCTCCTCCATCTTTGTTAAACGAGAAATTTTGCACATACTTGACACGGGTTACAAAATGAATCTTCTAAAAAATCTCGAAATATATAAACATTTCTATCTAAATTCCAAAGATCTGTTGAATGATCAGCTGCACTGAACAATAGACACTATTTCGATTGCATTGCGTGTCCTTATAAAATTATGAACATTAGCCCATTTCTTCTAGATGTTAATGTCAGTAATAGCTCATGTGCCATGTTTTTCATATGTATTACAAATAACTTCCTTTATATACCTTACTTATACTTTTTATAAGCTTTTGTATATGTTCCTTGCTGCTATATTAACAATTATTTACATGAATGTGATTCATTTACTGTAAATTACCAACCTGTGTAAAATTATCATGTACAATATGTACGTTTTTGGACATGTCATGGCATTATGCTTTGGCGAAGAAAATATTGACATCTGCTAAACAAATATTCAGTGACTTTCTGTAATCCACTTCTTACCCTTTAGGTACATCTGTGGCCAAATTCTAATGATTAATAATATCTCGAATATTGGAGGCTTCTAAAGATGATAGATCAATCTGTTGAAACTGGTGAAGCGAAATAAATTTCCTAGTTGTGCAACTGAGGAGTGAATTTTATTCTGAAACATACATTATATCACAGTTTCTGAGAAAATAACATCTGTGAATACATATATAAGAGTTTCTGTTGGTTCGTTCGTTTGTTTGTAATTCATGCAAATCTGCAATTTTATTCCGATGTTGAAGAAATTTTGGGCGTTTCACCTTCAAGACAAGAGGAAGATCACTGTTTAGATAAGATTTCGTAATGTCACTTGAAAGATATACGAGGGTAATCCCAAAACTAAGGTCTCCTATTTTTTATAAGTACATAGACCAGTTTATTTCTACAGTGGTTTACATCAGTTTACAGCTTGAACCTTTAGCTATTTTTCGACATAATCACCATTTCTGTCGATACATTTTTGTAGACGCTGTGGCAGGTTTTTTATGCCCATGTCATACCAGCTCGCCGCCATGCTGTTCAGAAAGTTATGAACCTCTTCTTTCACCTCGTCGTCGGAGCTGAATCGCTTTCCGGCCAAATGTTCTTTTAACCTAGGGAACAGGCGCTAGTCACTGAGCGCCAAGTCATGACTATAGGATGGGTGGGTGATTATGTTCCACTGTGTTGCAGGAGAGCAACGGTTTTCCGAGCGATGTGTGGGCGAGCGTGGAGAATGTGTACGGCCTTGCTCAACTTTCCTCTTCCCCGGTTCTGAATTGCCCGTTTGAATTTTCACAGAGTCTCACAGCACTTGTCGGCGTTAATTTTGGTCCCAGCGATTCAGGTCTGACGACGAGGTGAAAGAAGAGGTTCATAACTTTCCGAACAGCATGGCAGCGAGCTGATATGATATGGGCATACAAAAACTGCCACATCGTCTACAAAAATGCATCGACAGAAATAGTGATTATGTCGAAAAGTAGCTAAATGTTCAAGCTGTAAACTGATGTAAACCACTGTAGAAATAAACAGGTCTATGTACTTATAAAGAAATAGGAGACCTTACATTTGGGATTACTCTCGTATGTATGCAATATACAAAGGGGAAGGTTGTTACCAAAAATCTCTAAAAGTTCTTGGTCGATTTACTTCAAATTTCTCCTCGATTTCTAATGAACATTTGGGCGGTCATTCGTAATATATTTTTAATATTTACTACATACGTACCAAACTTCTCGAAAAGTTCTTGACCCATTTACTTAAAAGTTCTTCGCCGATTTACTTCAAATTTCTACATTCAGATGAAACAATGAAGAAAATTATTGAAAAATTAAATGCCTAGCATTATGCGTTACACACATATTGCTTTAACTTGTAATTTAAAAAGGAATCAAAGCATAATCTGTGATGCAATTGTTATTACTAAACTTTTGGTTTGAAATTGGTGTGTATTTGCAAAAGTCAGAATCAGAAGTATGACCTTCGATTTAAAGCGACTGCATTTTCTCGTGTGGCGTGGATTCACTACGAGCATCACCGAGGCACAGCGCCAATCACTTTGAGTGGCAGACATTAAAAATCTCGTGCAACGCCGGGCAGTATAGCTAGTAAAATCATAAAACTTAGCGTGACAGCTCGCACAGAGAGACAGAAGTGAGATTTACAGTAAGCGGTGTGTGTAGCGCAGCAGCAGCAGCAGTGGCAATGGCGAGTCGCCGGCTACGCGGTCAGCCGCCAACGCGCTTGCCTGCCTGCCTGCCTACCTGTGGCGTGGGAGCGTCCGGCCGCGGGCGCCTTCGGGCCGCTACTGGCTGGCGCGCTTCCCGCCCCCACGCCGCCCCCGCGGCCGCCCCCACCCGCAGCGCCGGACCACGTGTGTGCTGTGCGCTGACTGCGCCGGACGGCCGTCCGGCGGCCGTGTTTACGGCGCCAGGGGGACCCTAACAGCCGTACACACTCATCCGGCACTCCAGCCAGCAGTTTCCGAGGTTTCCCTTCACCGTAAGAGAATGCCAACACCGTCTTCAGTAAATCCCTCCAACTCTTTTGCGACTTATCGAAGGCATTTGAATGCGTTAACTACAATATTCTACTACAGGAATAATTTTCCAGAAGCCTTTTCATACCGTTCCTCATAAGCGACTATTAATCAAATTGAGTGCCTATGGAGTATCGTCTCAGTTGTGTGACTGGTTCGTAATCTCCTGTCAGCAAGGCGACTAGGGCGAGTTTTGGTGTTCTCGTAGAGATAAGTCATTTTAGATCATCACAACATTTAGTTTAGTACTGATTACGTGATAAATAGGTGTGTTAGTGTGCTTTTTAAGCGTACCGTTAAAGGTTTCATTTTTCTTTACGTAATATGGAAGAAAACGCGAAAAGATCGTACAGTCGGGTTATAGTCGTATTTTCTGTATACGTTTAGCCTCAGCAAATCCATAGAATTTCGTTTAATTGTTCTTTGCTCTCTCCAGCAATTTAACTGTAGCGTACTTCTTCATTATTTAATTTACATTTCCGGAATGTAGTGTAAAGTTTAAGTTGTTGTATCAGAAACTTTGCGCTGTTGTTTTTGTTTACACACAGTTGCGTATAGACCAAATTTGTGGAATCATATTTACGTGTTTATCTGTAATTTAACTGACTTATTCTTAATAAACTATTGCGTTTACCATGAGTGAAAAATGCTTGACTTGCCGTAGAATTGTTAGGTCGAGGCTTTGGTGTGACAAGTGCTGTAGTTTTTTCCCCGTGGGTGACTGTAGTGGCGTGGGAGTAGGGGAAGTAAATGAGACTCATCAGTGCTTTTTTAGGATATGTAGTAGAGATTGGAAGATACTAGAACAGGAGGGGAAAACTGACAACCTTCAGGCTGAGTTAGACAATGCCAGGGGAGATCTTGATAGGTTAAGGAGGGAGAAGGGTAAAGGGAGGTGGGAAGTGGCAACAGGCAACAGGAGGAACAGGCCTAGAACTTTGTCTGACAGCTTCCTGGTGAAGGTAGAAAATAGATTTGACTTCTTCCTTCAGTCAGAAGCTGGTGAGCCTCAAGCAGTTGCAGGTGTAGACAGAGCACAACAAACTTTCAGCTGCAAATTGAGAAGTAAGAATGTAGGGAAATCAGTAAAGAGAAAGAGAGTGCTTTTGTTAGGTAGTTCCCATGGAAGAGGTGTTGGCCAACTTTTGCAGGATGAACTAGGATCAGAATACCATGTCACCAATTTTTTTAGACCTAGTGCTGGTCTGGAGCAGGTGACAGAGGATTCAGGATCACTTTGCAAAGATTCCACTAAGGAAGACATCGTGGTTGTAGTGGGTGTGCCAGGTAATAGTACTGATAGAGATCCTGGGTACAGTATAGAGTGTGACCTGGCAAAGATTGCATCAGCATTGAAGCTTACTAGTGCTTAGTTTGTATCGGTTCTTGGGCGCCATGACCGACCTCATTTGAACTCTCCAGTCAGTAGAGTTAATTTGGAGCTGGAACAGCTGATTATGTCGGGTACAAGGTCACACATTGGTGTGGTTGCTGTTGATTCTCTCAATAGGTGGGTTATACTAGGCATGGCCTTCACCTCAACAGAAAAGGGAAGGGTAAACTGGCTGGGAAAATAGCAGGAAAGTTAAAGGGGGAGGCACTGTCATGAGTGTGATAAAATACCAGTGGTTATAGGGTTCAGAAAAGACCCCTTTTTAGGGTAGGGAGGACAGAAAGAAACCAAATTTTAAGATAGGTTATGATTGAGACAAACCTTTAGTTCGAGAAAGAAATCAAATAACATAATTCTAGCTTATTACATCAGCATAAACAGCTGTTGGTTAAAAATTTTCAACAATCAGAAGATATTTCAACTCAATGTAAAATGTCAGCTATCGTTATTGCATCAAAATATTCGAAGACTATAAAATTAATGACTTAATTATCTGCATCGATGAATTAGAGTCCTCAAACCCAGCTGACATAATCTGCCTCTCTGAACATCATGTGAACACAGGTATAGTACTTTTAAGTGCTACAGGATTTAGGTTAGCATCTCACTTTTGTAGAGCAGAAATGGAGAAAGGAGGAGTTGCCACTTTCATCAGGAACTGTCATAAATTTAAGAACATAGACATTCATAAATTTTGCCTAGAACACCATATCGAATCATGTGCAACAGAAGTAGAATTTAATTAAAAAAAATCCTTCGTAATACTAAATCGAGCATCTGCAGGTAACTTTAAACTGTTCATAAACCACCTTGAAGTTGTACTGGTCCATTTAACAACCAAAAACAAAGAAATAATGGTTGCTGGTGACTTCAATGTAGATTTCCTTAAAGACTCTCCCAATAAGAACATATTTGAGTTAGTAACACTATCATTCAACTTAATTCCCACTGTAAAGTTCCCAAGTACGGTACCCAATTGCTCACAAACAGCCATTGGTAATATCTTTACAGAAAAGTCCAATGAGCAAAATTATATTACAAAACCAATAGTCAATGGCCTCTCAGACCATGACATGCATTTCCTTCTGTTAAATGTTAATACTGAACAGCATATAAAATCTGTTAAACCTCAACTCAAGAGGGTAATCAGTAAGCCAAATATTGATTATTTTATGACACTCCTCGGAGACACTCACCGGAGTGATGTTTACAGTGCTCATGGCAAGAATGAAAAGTATAACATTTTTGCTAATAAAGTACTTACCTTATTTGAACACTGTTTTCCCCAAAAACTAACCAAAGCTAGCGCAAAGTTTACAAAGAAGCCATGGATTACTCAAGGAATAGAGGTATCTTGTAAAAAAACATGAAAACTGTATCTGTCAATCCGAAACAGTTCTGATGTTGATGCTATAGCACATTACAAGAAGTACTGCAAAATAGTAAAGACTGTAACACGGACATCAAAGCAAATATATTACAAGGGAAAGATAGTCATGTCATATAACAAAATAAAGACAATATGGGATATAGTGAAGGAGGAGACCGGTAGAACCAGACATGATGGGCAAATAGCACTAAGAGTAAATGACATATTGGTTGCAGATGTGTATAATGTTGCAGATCTTTTCAACAAACATTTTATAACTGTTACTGAAAAGATGAGGTTGTCAGGTTCTGTAGATGCTGCCATGAGATACCTCAGACCAGACATTTCAAGTAAGTTCCATCATATGAATTTGACCTTCATTACCCCAGCAGAAGTAATGTCCATCATAAAATCTTTAAAATCAAAAACATCTAGTGGCTGTGATGAAATATCAACAAAGTTAATTAAAGAACGTGATTCTGAGTTAAGTAACGTATTAAGCTATGGTTTATCAGTGGAATATTTCCTGAATGGTTGAAATATACTGAAGTTAAGCCACTGTTTATTAAGGGAGATAAAGAAATAGCGTCAAATTTCTGTCCAGTTTCACTTTTTCCAGCATTCTCAAAAATTTTAGAAAAGGTAATGTACAATCGGCTTTATAAACATCTTGTCATAAATGACATACTGTCAAAGTCGCAGTTAGGATTTCTAAAGGGTTCTGATATTGAGAAGGCTATCTACACTTTCAGTGAAAATGTACTTTTCATTAGACAACGAATTGCAGGCAACTGGTATATTTTATGATCTGTCAAAGGCATTTGACTGTGTAAATCACAATATCCTTTTAAGTAAATTATAATATTATGGTGTAACAGGAAATGCTGCAAAATGGTTCAAATCTTATATCTCTGGCAGGAAACAAATAGTGTTATTAGGAAAGAGACATGTATTAAGCTATCAGGCATCATCCAACTGGGACCTAATTACATGTGGGGTCCCACAAGGTTCCATATTAGGGCCCTTACTTTTTCTTGTGTATATCAATGACCTTTCATCAGTAGCATTACCAGATGCCAAGTTTGTTTTGTTTGCTGATGATACAAATATTGCAAAAAATAGCAAATCAAGTGTAGCCTTAGAAAGATCGGCTAGTAAAATATTTGTGTACATTAATTACTGGTTCATAGTCAGTTCTTTGTCAGTAAACTACGAAAAAACTCACTACATGCAGTTCATAACTAGTAAGGGGTGTCCCACAAGCATATGCCTAACATACGATGACAAGCAGATAGAAGAATTGGACAGTGTTAAATTCTTGGGATTACAGCTTCATAATAAATTCAACTGGGAGGAGCACACCACAGAACTGCTGAAGCGTCTAAACAAATCTCTGTCTGCAATGCGGATTCTCTCAGACATAGGGGATACAAAAATGAAAAATCTGGCATACTATGCTTACTTTCACTCCACAATGTCATATGGGACTATTTTTTGGAGTAATTCATCAAACCAAGCTAAAGTTTTCCAGGCACAAGAACGTGCAATAAGAGTTATATGTTGTGTGAACTCAAAGACATCTAGCAGAGGCCTGTTCTTAACGAAATTTGTCATTAAAAACATATCACTTTTTCAAACCAACAGCTCAGTTCATGGAGTCAATACTTGAAATAAGAATAACCTTCACAAGGATTTAAAGTCACTTACTCTTGTACAAAAAGGTGTGCATTATTCAGGAACACACGTTTTCAATAACTTGCCAGCAGCCATAAAAAGCTTAACAACCAATGAGATTCAGTTTAAGAGAAGCCTAAAGGATCTATTGGTGGCCAGCTTCTTCTACTCGATTGATGAATTTCGAACTAGGACCAACTGATTTTGTGTGTGTGTAAAGTACAATCTAACTTCTGCATCATTTCAGTGCAGTAATGTGTTCATTGTAAATAAGTATTGTAGTAGTTCTGTTATATGTTTATTACCTTATAAATATAAAAATATTTTTTATTTTAAATTCAGTGCATTATGCGATCTTAGTAAATAAGTGTTGTAAAATGATCCTTTCATATAGTGCTCATTTTAAAAAAAAAGACGATCATTCCACTTCGGACCTGTGGAAGGTACATTAGCTTATTTGTTTTAGTTGTAAATATTTTTCGTGTATTATTGTTTTTTCTTACATGATCCTGGAGGACCTCCTCACTACAGATCAATTGGAATGAAAGTAAATCTAATCTAATCTAAGAGAGGTCCGGTCTTCCCCAAGGGAATGTTACAGGTCCTCCGCTGTTCCTGATCTACATAAAAGACTTAGAAAACAATCTGAGCAGCCTTCATAGAATGATTCCAGATGATGATGTCTCTTATCACATCGTAAAAGCATCAGAAGATCAAAACTAATTGCAAAGTGATTAAGGCAAGATATCAGTATGGTACGAAAAGTGACAATTGACTCCAGCCAATCAAAAGTGTTAATTCATTCAAAAGAGTACTAAAGGAAATCCTCTATATTCGGTTCCACGATAAATCACACAAATCTAAAGGTAATCAGTTTTACCAAGTATTAGGCTGATACATAAGTTCGTAGTGTTTTAGTTTCGCTTGTTGATGTTCCGGTTGCTATGTGTTTATCTATCGGTTGTCATTTTTTTATTTGTAGTTCACTGTTGCTACTTGACTTCACATATTGTAATTTCATCATTTGGAGGTATCGAGTGGAGCTGTGGATGCTAGAAAATGGAGTGTGAAGTGGAGAGAAATCGGAACATTCCCTACATAATCTTGTCTTTTATTTCAGTAGAGAGGCGATAGCAACGGAGGCAGCCAGAAACATTTGAACCGTGTATGGGGATAACGCCACTGGAAGAGCATGGCAAAAATTGTTTTCTAGTTTTAAGGGCGATCGTTTTGACATTGGTGGCTCTCCACGTTGAGGAAGACCTTCTGAGTTTAATGAAGATCGTTTAAACGCATTAATCCACAATGATCCATTGTGCTCGAGAACAGGCAAATGTGATGAACTGTGGTCATTCCACCATCGTGCGACATTTGCTTGCAGTGAGGGAAGTTCGGACTTCGGGAATATGCGTACCGCATTGTCTAAGCCCAAATCACAAAAATCTCTGCTTGCTCGCCACCAATGCGCTCGTAAACAACACCGACCATTCCTGTCCTGTATCGGTGATGATAAATGGTGTCTTTATGCTAACATAACGAAAAGAGATGTATGGTTGAGCCCAAACAAAGCAGCAAATCTCCGTACAGAGACCCGCGCATCCACGAAAGATAATGTTTTGTATCTGGTGGAGCAGAGGTTTAGTGACGCTAATCCACGACAAGGCCCGCTTGCATTCTGCTAAACTGACAAAAAGCACTATACAGGGACTGGGTTGGGAATTCATTCCGAAACTACCTGATTCTCTATCGAACAACCTTCAAGGAACTTCCTTTCCGGATGAAAATGCGCTCCGAACATGGTTTGACAAGTTCTTCCCCATAAAACCACGTGATTTCTACAGTTACGGTATCGGAAAGTTATCCCAGAGATAGCAGACTGTTTTAAATAGTAAAGGAGAATATACACTCCTGGAAATGGAAAAAAGAACACATTGACACCGGTGTGTCAGACCCACCATACTTGCTCCGGACACTGCGAGAGGGCTGTACAAGCAATGATCACACGCACGGCTCAGCGGACACACCAGGAACCGCGGTGTTGGCCGTCGAATGGCGCTAGCTGCGCAGCATTTGTGCACCGCCGCCGTCAGTGTCAGCCAGTTTGCCGTGGCATACGGAGCTCCATCGCAGTCTTTAACACTGGTAGCATGCCGCGACAGCGTGGACGTGAACCGTATGTGCAGTTGACGGACTTTGAGCGAGGGCGTATAGTGGGCATGCGGGAGGCCGGGTGGACGTACCGCCGAATTGCTCAACACGTGGGGCGTGAGGTCTCCACAGTACATCGATGTTGTCGCCAGTGGTCGGCGGAAGGTGCAGTGCCGTAGGGGACCGCACCGCCACTTCCCAGCAAATTAGGGACACTGTTGCTCCTGGGGTATCGGCGAGGACCATTCGCAACCGCCTCCATGAAGCTGGGCTACGGTCCCGCACACCGTTAGGCCGTCTTCCGCTCACGCCCCAACATCGTGCAGCCCGCCTCCAGTGGTGTCGCGACAGGCGTGAATGGAGGGACGAATGGAGACGTGTCGTCTTCAGCGATGAGAGTCGCTTCTGCCTTGGTGCCAATGATGGTCGTATGCGTGTTTGGCGCCGTGCAGGTGAGCGCCACAATCAGGACTGCATACGACCGAGGCACACAGGGCCAACACCCGGCATCATGGTGTGGGGAGCGATCTCCTACACTGGCCGTACAACACTGATGATCGTCGAGGGGACACTGAATAGTGCACGGTACATCCAAACCGTCATCGAACCCATCGTTCTACCATTCCTAGACCGGCAAGGGAACTTGCTGTTCCAACAGGACAATGCACGTCCGCATGTATCCCGTGCCACCCAACGTGCTCTAGAAGGTGTAAGTCAACTACCCTGGCCAGCAAGATCTCCGGATCTGTCCCCCATTGAGCATGTTTGGGACTGGATGAAGCGTCGTCTCACGCGGTCTGCACGTCCAGCACGAACGCTGGTCCAACTGAGGCGCCAGGTGGAAATGGCATGGCAAGCCGTTCCACAGGACTACATCCAGCATCTCTACGATCGTCTCCATGGGAGAATAGCAGCCTGCATTGCTGCGAAAGGTGGATATACATTGTACTAGTGCCGACATTGTGCATGCTCTGTTGCCTGTGTCTATGTGCCTGTGGTTCTGTCAGTGTGGTCATGTGATGTATCTGACCCCAGGAATGTGTCAATAAAGTTTCCCCTTCCTGGGACAATGAATTCACGGTGTTCTTATTTCAATTTCCAGGAGTGTATTATTGATAACTAAAGTCTCTGCTATGTGTAGTTGTCGCGTTTATTAAACGTTTGGAAAAACGCTACGAACTTATGCATCAACCACACACTTAGAGATTACATTTACGAATACCTAAACTGGAACGATCACATAGATAAGTTTGAGGATACGGCCAACCAAAGACTGCGTTTTATTGGCAGAACAATTAGATGCATCATGTCTACTAAGAGACTGCCCACACTACGTTTGTCAGTCCTCGAATATTGCTTCCCGATACGGGATGCTTACCAGATTAGGATTGACGGAGAACATCGAAAAATTTCGGAAATGGGCAGCTCGTTTCGTATTGTCACGAAATAGGGGAGAGAGTGCCACAAATATGATAAGCGACTTGTGGAGGCAATATTAAAACAAAGCCTTTTTCGTTGTGGTGAGATATTCTCACGAAATTTCAGTCACTAACTTTTTCCTCCGAATACGAAAATATTTTAAGGACTCCCACCTACATAGGAAGAAATGATTTTCATAAAAAAGTAAAGGAAACCAGAGCTCGCAGGGAGAGAATTAAGTGTTCGTTTTCCACATGTTCTGTTCAGGAGTAGAATGCTAGAAAATTGGTGTGAAAATGGTTCCATGAACACTGTGCCAAGGACTTAATTCTGAAGTGCAGATTAGTCATGCAGAAGGAAAGTCGTTATTGTATGTGTGCTTCAGTACATACTAGGATTAGTTGCTATTTAATAAAGTGGGGAGCGAAAGTTTAAACGACGATGTCATGTTTCGCGCCCTACGTGCTTGATGGTATATAATGACAATAACTCACTCTAGAAAGTCTTTATAGCCCGCACAACGTCGACCAGAAGATAACAATGCCATCTAAATTGGTCCTTAAACAAATAAAGTCGTATTGCTGCTTCTCAGCGGTCGTGTCTTCCTTTCTCAGATAGAAACTATACAGCTCGCGCTGCACGCAATATATTGGTTCTTGTTACTTCGTACGGATGAAAATTTAAATTCGGAATATCATATACTAGACCTGCGCAGATTTGGGGGCATCGGAATAAGAAATTACTAAATTTTGCACAGTCGTTCATCGATGTCATGCGTGACAGTATTGTGGGCCATTCCTTACTTAGAGAAACAGAAATGATTGCACACAATAAAGTAATTATACTTCTGCTGCTGCCCATTAAAACTGCAACGGTATGAAGGTGTGCCAGCAGGGGTGGCCGAGCGGTTTTAGCCGATACAGTGTGGAACCGCGCAACCCCTACGGTCGCAGGTTCGAATCCTGCCTCGGACATGGATGTGTATGATGTCCTTAGGTTAGTTAGGTTTAAATAGATCTAAGTTCTAGGGGACTGATGACCTCACAAGCTAAGTCCCAAAGTGCTCAGAGCCATTTCAACCATTTTTTTATGAAGGCATACTCAACAAACATCAAACTAGCGTGCACTGGATACAGAAATGTAACGCAGTCACACAAAGCAGATAGTAGACCAGTCAATAATGAACAAAAAAGGTCGCTTAGAGGAAAAAAGTCTTGTAGTCGCAAATGTTTGCACAGTACTAGGAGAGAGTGTCACGAAGAACATGATAAAAATCCTGTCCAGTGGGGTATGAGCGTTGGGGTGGGATCCCTTTAAAGGTCACTTTCCTACGTTTTTCTAGAATAACTCGAAAACCGCGACTTCCAGCGAAAATGTTTCCCAGTACAAAATTAAACTGCATTAAATTTACTACAAAAAAGGTTCCATTCATTTTCTCTCTAGGAGTCTTTCTTTCCCCGTTCAGGGGGTGGAATTTGGCGGATTAATAACAATATTGTTTCTAACGCTATAAAATTAATTTTTATCTTCAAATGAAGTGAGTTTAAAACTAATAGTAATTTTGTTCACCGCATATAAGTGCAGTAGGGCCGTATTAAGGGATAAACTGTGTTCCTTGGGTGTGGCAGGGTGGAGGGGGAGATGTGAGGCATAGAAATGCGAGAGAGAAGGTAGGTCATCAGACTGTGTTCACGCACTTTCACCCTATAGCGGTCTGCAAACTGAAGGCTAAGCCGTCGATTCCCCACTTGCTATATGTCGCACTACGTCACAGGAAGCAGCCAGGTGTCGACCTTGGGTTAAGATGACTTCATTCGTACTGTTCTGCTTCTATGGTCCACGCCAGCAGGGGCCTAGCTGGAGCTGCGGTATTGGCCAGCTCCCCCTTTAGAGGAAACGGCCAGCTTTTCCTGCTTTGTAAGCCTCCTGAACAAGTGTCCTTGCACTCTTATTGCACCTTGTTACTTCATAGTGCATGATCACCCCAATGACATCCTATCTTTCCTGTCACGTCGTTTCGCTCCACTGGTGCCAGGCAGTGCAATATTCCAAACTAGGGGGTGACACAACAGTACTCATGAAAATTTAACCTGAAAATAAAATCGTACATTAGATATGCTAAAATCTTTGGGTTCCGTTACTTAACTCTCTACTTGGGCAGAAAGCGGTTCTCTGCACAAAATAAATAGTTACGCCATGGAACATTTGTTGAGAATTTCAAATTCAAAGTCACAGTAGATTTATCCGCTCAGGAAATGTGTTTCAAGCGATTCATTGCAGTTTGAGAGTGATAAAGAAATTCACCAATACTACCCTAGAGTGCAGAGTGGCCTGCATTTCCGTCAAGCGAATTCAATATTGCCACAAGAAGGTCGAGAAATTGTGTTTATCATCAGTCTTCTGACTGGTTCGATGGGGTCCGCCCCGAATCCTCTCTCGTGCCAACCACTTCATCTCCTCGATTATTTGTTGCGTGCATTTCAGTCTTCGACTTTCCCAACAGTTTTTACTTTCTAAAGCTCTCTCTAGCACCATCGAAGTTATTCTCGGATATCGTAACACACATCCTATCACTCTGCCCCTTCCTGTCCGTGTTTTCCACACGTCTATATCCCCGTCGATTCTGCGGACAATTTGCTCATTTCATTTCTTACCTTATAAGTCCACCTAATTTTCAACATCCTTGTATAGCACCATGTCTCAAACGCTTCGATTCTCTTCCTTTCAAGTTTTCTTCCACTCTTTGACTCACAGATCCACAACACTGAGCTCAAAAAGTACCTCCTCACAAATTTCTTCCTCAAATTAACGCCTATGTTTGATATTAGTAGGATTCTTTTGGCCAAGAAAGCCCTATCTGCCTGTACTGGCCTGCATTTAATCTCCTTGCTTCATCTGTCATGCGTTATTTTGCTTCCAAGGTAGCAGAATTTCTTAACTTTCTCTACTTCGTGATCCACCATTCTGATATTAACTTTCTCACTGTTCTCATTTCTGCTGCTTCTCATTACTTTCGTCTTTCTTCGGTTCACTATCAGTCCATATTCTGCACTCATCAGAATGTTCATTCCATCCAACATTTTCTGCAATTCTTCTTCACTTTCAGTGAGGATAGCAATGTCATCAGCGTATCTTATCGTTGATGCCCTGTCACCCTGAATTTTAATCCCGCTCTTGGATCTTCATTTTATTTCCGTCATTGCTTCTTCGGTATACTGACTAAATAGTACGAGCGAAAGACTGCATGCCTGTCTTACACCCTTCTAGTCCGAACCAGTCTAATTGCTCCGTCTTGCTTCTTGTTCATATTATATGTTAACCGTCTTTCCCTATACCCTACTCTTATTTTTCTCAGAATTTCAAACACCTTGCACCATTTTATTTTGTGTAACGCTTCTTCTAGGTCGATGAATCCTAAGAGCACGTCTTGATTTTTCTTCTGCCTTGCTTCTACTCGTATTATCAACCGCAACGTCAGAACTGCCCTTCTGCTGCCTTTTCCTTTCCTAATGCCAAACTGATCGTCACCTAACATACCCGCAATTTCCTTTTCTATTCTTCTGTATATTATTCTATTCAACATGAGCTGTTAAACTGATTGTACTATTTTACCCACTTACCTGTCTTCAGAATTATGTGGATGATATTTTCCAGAAGTATGGTGCTACGTCGCCACTCTTATTCTACACTCCAACTTGAACAGTCGTTTGGTTGCCACTTCCCCCAACGTTTTTAGAAATCCCGATGGAATATTATCTATCCGTTCTGCTTTGTTTGATCTCAAGTCTTCCAAAGCTCTCTTAAATTCTGCTGGACCCCTTATGTCATCCACGTCGAGTCCAGTTCCTTCTTCTGTCACGTCGTCAGACAAGTACTGTACCTCATAGAGGCCTTCAAAGTACTCTTTCCATCTATCCACTCTCTTGCCTTCGTTTGATAGTGGAATTCCAATAGCACTCTTAACGTTACCACCCTTGCTTTTCATTTCACCCAAGGCTGTTTTGAATTGTCTGTGCACTGAGTCAGACCTTCCGACGATCATTACATTTTCGATTACTTTTCATCTTTTCTATAACCATTTCAGTGTAATAAACGTGCTTGAATAAAAGTGTTATTTCTGTTCATCTAATTGTGTATTTCTTTCATTTACCTTCTAAGCTATATTGTAGCAGTTATTTCATCGTATGGTCCAAGTTTCATCGGGCTATGTTACTTGGCAATGACACATCATACGAATGTTACTTTTCTCCTGACGTTTCGCATGCCAGTCTACACCGCGGTGCCAAAAGTCATGGGATAGCGACTTGCACATATACAGGTGGCGGTAGTATGGCATACACAAGGTGTGAAAGGTCACTGCTTTGGCGGAGCCGTCATTTGCATTCAGGTGATTTGTATGAAAAGGTGTCAGACTTGACTATGGTCGCACGACCGGACTTGACAGTGTTCGAACGCGGAATGGTGGTTGGAGCTAGGCGCATGGGACATTCAATTTTAGAAATAATTAGGGAATTCAGTATTCCGAGATCCATAGTGTCAAGAGTGTGCTAAGAGCAGCAGATTTCAGGCTTTACATCTCACCATGAACACTGCAGTGGACGACGGTCGTCGCTTGTCGACCGAGACCAGCGGCGTTCGTGTAGAGTTGTCAGTGCTAACAGACAAGCAACACTACCTGAGATAACCTCAGAAGTGACTTTTGTCACCTTAGTGTATATGCAACGTAATACAGGGACCAAAAGACGAGTATGGGTGGGAAAAGATAAAATGCGATCAGTCATGCAAATGACCGAGAGGATTCCTTTATTAACCGGAATTACACTACTGGCCACTGCCCATTAAAATTGCTTCACCAAGAAGAAATGCAGATGATAAACGGGTATTCATTGGACAAGTATATTATACTAGAACTGACATGTGATTACATTTTCACGCAATTTGGGTGCTTAGATCTTGAGAAATCAGTACACAGAACAACCACCTCTGGCCGTAATAACGGCCTTGATACGCCTGGGCATTGAGTCAGAGATTGGATGGCATGTACAGGTACAGCTGCCCATGCAGTTTCAACACGATATCACAGTTCAGCAAGAGTAGTGACTGACGTATTGTGACGGGCCAGTTGCTCGGCCACCATTGACCAGACGTTTTCAATTGGTGAGAGATCTGGAGAATGTGCTGGCCAGGGCAGCAGTCGAACGTTTTCTGTATCCACAATGACCCGTACAGGACCTGCAACATGCGGTCGTGCATTATCCTGCTCACATGTAGGGTTTCGCAGGGATCGAATGAAGGGTAGAGCCACGGGTCGTAACACATCTCAAATGTAACGTTCACTGTTCAAAGTGCCGACAATGCGAACAAGAGGTGACCGAGACGCGTAACCAATGGCAGCCCATACCATCACGCCGGGTGATACGCCAGTATGCCGATGACGAATAAATGCTTCCAATGTGCGTTCACCGCGATGTCACCAAACAGGGATCCGACCATCACGATGCTGTAAACAGAACCTGGATTCATCCGAAAACATGACGTTTTGCCATTCGTGCACCCAGGTTCGTCGTTGAATACACCATTGCAGGCGCTCCTGTCTGTGATGCAGCGTCAAGGGTAACCGCAGCCATGGTCTCATAGCTGATATTCCATGCAGCTGCAAACGTCGTCGAACTGTTCGTGCAGATGGTTGTTGTCTTGCAAACATCCCCATCTGTTGACACAGGGATCGAGACGTGGCTGCGCGATCCGTTACAGCCATGCGGATAAGATGCCTGTCATCTCGACTGCTAGTGATACGAGGCCGTTGGGATCCAGCGCGGCGTTCCGTATTATCCTCCTGAACCCATCGATTTCATATTCTGCTAACAGTCATTGGATCTCGACCAACGCGAGCAGCAATGTCGCGATCCAACAAATGGCAATGGCGATAGGCTACAATCCGACCTTTAACAAAGTCGTAAACGTGATGGTATGCATTTCTCCTCCTTAAACGAGGCATCACAACAACGTTTCACCAGGCAACTCCGGTGAGATGCTGTTTGTGTATGAGAAATAGGTTGAAAACTTTCGTCATGTCAGCTCGTTGTAGGTGTCGCCTTCGGCGCCAACCTTATGTGAAAGCTCTGAAAAGCTAATCACTTGCATATCACAGCATCTTCTTCCTGTCGGTTAAATTTCGCGTCTGTAGCACGTCATTTTCGTGGTGTAGCATTTTTAATGGCCAGTAGTGTACCTTTGTCCTGAAGTTCGCATGCCAGTCTACACCGCGGTGCCAAAAGTCATAGGATAGCGACTTGCACATATACAGGTGGCGGTAGTATTGCATACAGAAGATATAAAAGGTCAGTGCTTTGTCGGAGCCGTCATTTGCACTCAGGTTATTTGTATGAAAAGGTGTCAGACTTGACTATGGTCGCACGACCGGAATTAAGTGTTCGAACGCGGAATGGTGGTTGGAGCTGGGCGCATGGGACATTCCATTTTAGAAATAATTAGGGAATTCAGTATTCCCAGATCCACAGTGTCAAGAGTGTGCCATGAGCAGCAGATTTCAGGCTTTACATCTCACTATGAACATTGCAGTGGACGACGGCGTTCGCTTGTCGACCGAGACCAGCGGCGTTCGTGTAGAGTTGTCAGTGCTAACAGAAAAGCAACACTACCTGAAATGACCTCAGAAGTGACTTTTGTCACCTTAGTATGTATGCAACATTATACAGGGGCCAAAAGACGAGTCTGGATGGGAAAAGATAAAATGCGATCAGTCATGCAAATGACAGAGGATTTCTTTATTGGTTGGTTGGTTGGTTGTTTCGGGGAAGGAGACCAGACAGCGAGGTCATCGGTCTCATCGGAGTAGGGAAGGATGGGCAAGGAAGTCGGCCGTGCCCTTTGAAAGGAACCATCCCGGCATTTGCCTGGAGCGATTGAGGGAAATCACGGAAAACCTAAATCAGGATGGCCGGACGCGGGATTGAACCGTCGTCCTCCCGAATGTGAGTCCAGTGTCTAACCACTGCGCCACCTCGCTCGGTGATTTCTTTATTAACCGGTATTATGTTGTGTGTTGTATGTTCCCTGAAATGAAGAGGTGCATGATTTAAGGTATACTCCTGACAAAAAATTGAAGAACTCGTAAGGAGAGCAGGAAAGGAAATGGAATTTCCTGGGTTGAGAAGGTATGTGTTGTCTTTCAGCATACAAAACCTAGTCCGATTTAAAAAGAACTTGGCAGAATTAGTTGACTTACCAGAACGACGTTGCACCTTCTCAGCCTTGGGAATGGTGTCATAAGACCGCTGCATCATCTGCTGAGCAAGCTGGTCCAGCACGGTTGTAACCGGTCCTCCACATCCTGGATGCTGGCATTTGGCCGGAGTGGGCGTCCACACTGGTCCCAGACGTTACACTAGGTGGGGCTCTTTCTTGGCACAGGAGCGCCTCAACATCACGGTGGCAGTTCTTAGAGACATGTGTCCCATGTTGACGAACATTGTGTGTGTGTGTGTGTGTGTGTGTGTGTGTGTGTGTGTGTGTGTGGTGTGCGTGCGTGTGTGTGTGTGAACTGCTAAGGAACCAAACTGCTGAGGTCATCGGTCCCCAGACTTACACACTACTTAAACTAACTTATGCTAGGAACAACACACACAGCCATGCCCGAGGGAGCATTTGAACCTCCGGCGGGAGAGGCCGCGCAATCTGTGAGATGGCGCCTCTAACCGCGCGACACGAGCATTGTCCTGTTGGTGAATGGTGCTACGATGCTGTCGCATGAGAGGTAATACACGAGGACGCGGGATCTCTGTGATGTGTCATTGAGCCATTAGACTTAGCTCCATCACTATGAGCCGTGACGTGAAGTCATACCCGATGCCTTTCCACATCACGACGCCATAAGTAACATCGCTGTCCTCTTCTTTTTATTTTGCTTACTAGGGTTGCCCCGTTTGTCTGTCTTACTCCATGGATGTACTGGACCAACTGCTGTACCATCTCGGGCGGTCGTCCCAGTAGTGGTTTTCTTTGCGATCGTCCGTGTTGATACATTTTAGCTAGTCTTGTCGGGGTCCATCTTGTCCACATGATCTTTCCAATTTCTTTTTCTTATCTTCATCCATTTATTCAGGTGGTGAAGGGAGACGAAAATTAATAGCCATGGGTGACTGGAATTCGTCAGTAGGAAAAGGGAGAGAAGGAAACATAGTAGGTGAATATGGATTGGGGGGAAGGAATGAAAGAGGAAGCCGCCTTGTAGAATTTTGCACAGAGCATAACTTAATCATAGCTAACACTTGGTTCAAGAATCATAAAAGAAGGTGTTATACCTGGAAGAATCCTGGAGATACTAAAAGGTATCAGATAGATTATATAATGGTAAGACAGAGATTTAGGAACCAGGTTTTAAATTGTAAGACATTTCCAGATGTGGATTATGACCACAATCTATTGGTTATGAACTGCAGATTGAAACTGAACGAACTGCAAAAAGGTGGCAATTTAAGGAGATGGGACCTGGATAAACTGAAAGAACCAGAGGTTGTAGAGAGTTTCAGGGAGAGCATAAGGGAACAATTGACAGGAATGGGGGAAAGAAATACAGTAGAAGAAGAATGGGCAGCTCTGAGGGATGAAGTAGTGAAGGCAGCAGACGATCAAGTAGGTAAAAAGACGAGGGCTAATAGAAATCCTTGGGTAACAGAAGAAATATTGAATTTAATTGATGAAAGGAGAAAATATAAAAATGCAGTAAATGAGGCAGGCAAAAAGGAATACAAACGTCACAAAAATGATATCGACAGGAAGTGCAAAAATGGCTAAGCAGGGATGGCTAGAGGACAAATGTAAGGATGTAGAGGCTTGTCTCACTAGGGGTAAGATAGATACTGCCTACAGGAAAATTAAAGAGACCTTTGGAGAGAAGAGAACCACTTGTATGAATATCAAGAGCTCAGATGGCAACCCAGTTCTAAGCAAAGAAGGGAAGGCAGAAATGTGGAAGGAGTATATAGAGGGTTTATACAAGGGCGATGTACTTGAGGACAATATTATGGAAATGGAAGAGGATGTAGATGAAGACGAAATGGGAGATAAGATACTGCGTGAAGAGCTTGACAGAGCACTGAAAGACCTGAGTCGAAACAAGGCCCCGGGAGTAGACAACATTCCATTAGAACTACTGATGGCCTTGGGAGAGCCATTCATGACAAAACTCTACCATCTGGTGAGGAAGATGTATGAGACAAGCGAAATACCCTTAGACTTCAAGAAGAATATAATAATTCCAATCCCAAAGAAAGCAGGTGTTGACATATGTGAAAATTACCGATCAGTTTAATACGTCACAGCTGCAAAATACTAACGCGAATTCTTTACAGACGAATGGAAAAACTGGTAGAAGCGGACCTCGGGGAGTTCAGATTGGATTCCGTAGAAATTTTGGAGCACGTGAGGCAATACTAACCTTAAGACTTATCTTAGAAGAAAGATTAAGAAAAGGCAAACCTACGTTTCTAGCATTTGTAGACTTAGAGAAAGCTTTTGACAATGTTAACTGGAATACTCTCTTTCAAATTCTGAAGGTGGCAGGGGTAAAATACAGAAAACAAAAGGCTATTTACAATTTGTACAGAAAGCAGATGGCAGTTATAAGAGTCGAGGGGCATGAAAGGGAAGCAGTGGTTGGGAAAGGAGTGAGACAGGGTTGTAGCCAGGGTTGTAATCTGAATATTGAGCAAGCAGTAATGGAAACAAAAGAAAAATTCGGAGTAGGTATTAAAATTCATGGAGAAGAAGTAAAAACTTTGAGGTTCGCCGATGACATTGTAATTCTGTCAGAGACAGCAAAGGACTTGGAAGAGCAGTTGAACGGAATGGACAGTGTTTTGAAAGGAGGATATAAGATGAAAATCAACAAAAGCAAAACGAGGATAATGGAATGTAGTCAAACTAAATCAGGTGATGCTGAGGGAATTAGATTAGGAAATGAGACACTTAAAGTAGTAAAGGAGTTTTGCTATTTAGGGAGCAAAACAACTGATGATGGCCGAAGTAGAGAGGATATAAAATGTAGACTGGCAATGGGAAGGAAAGCGTTTCTGAAGAAGAGAAATTTGTTAACATCGAGTATAGATTTAAGCGTCAGGATGTCGTTTCTGAAAGTATTTGTATGGAGTGTAGCCATGTATGGAAGTGAAACATGGACGATAACTAGTTTGGACATGAAGAGAATAGAAGCTTTCGAAATGTGGTGCTACAGAAGAATGCTGAAGATAAGGTGGGTAGATCACGTAACTAATGAGGAGGTATTGAATAGAATTGGGGAGAAGAGAAGTTTGTGGAACAACTTGACTAGAAGAAGGGATCGGTTGGTAGGACATGTTTTGAGGCATCAAGGGATCACAAATTTAGCATTGGAGGGCACCGTGGAGGGTAAAAATCGTAGAGGGAGACCAAGAGATGAATACACTAAGCAGATTCAGAAGGATGTAGGTTGCAGTAGGTACTGGGAGATGAAGGAGCTTGCACAGGGTAGAGTAGCATGGAGAGCTGCATCAAACCAGTCTCAGGACTGAAGACCACAACAACAACATCCATTTATTTATATTTTCTGTTCCATACTGTTCCATTATCGACGCATTTGCTCTTTTGTCCCACATGGTTACTCCTTGGATCTGTCTTAGTACCTTCATTTCCACTGCCATTAACTTTCGTTTTGAAACTTATCCCAGGCTGTGGCTAAGCCATGTCTCCGCAATATCCTTTCTTTCAGGAGTGCTAGTTCTGCAGGGTTCGCAGGAGAGCTTCTGTAAAGTTTGGAAGGTAGGAGACGAGGTACTGGCAGAAGTAAAGCTGTGAGGAGGGGCCGTGAGTCGTGCTTGGGTAGCTCAGTTGGTTGCCGGCACGGTAGCTCAGCGTGTTCGGTCAGAGGGCTAGCTTCCCTCATCATCATCATCATCATCATCATCATTTAAGACTGATTATGCCCTTCAGCGTTCAGTCTGGAGCATAGCCCCCCTCATACAGTTCCTCCATGATACCCCATTCAGTGCTAACATTGGTGCCTCTTCTGATGTTAAACCTATTACTTCAAAATCATTCTTAACCGAATCCAGGTACCTTCTCCTCGGTCTGCCCCGACTCCTCCTACCCTCTACTGCTGAATCCATGAGTCTCTTGGGTAACCTTGCTTCTCCCATGCGTGTAACATGACCCCACCATCTAAGCCTGTTCGCCCTGACTGCTACATCTATAGAGTTCATTCCCAGTTTTTCTTTGATTTCCTCATTGTGGACACCCTCCTGCCATTGTTCCCACCTACTAGTACCTGCAATCATCCTAGCTACTTTCATATCCGTAACCTCAACCTTGTTGATAAGGTAACCTGAATCCACCCAGCTTTCGCTCCCATACAACAAAGTTGGTCGAAAGATCGACCGGTGCACAGATAACTTAGTCTTGGTACTGACTTCCTTCTTGCAGAAGAGAGTAGATCGTAGCTGAGGGCTCACTGCATTAGCTTTGCTACACCTCGCTTCCAGTTCTTTCACTATGTTGCCATCCTGTGAGAATATGCATCCTAGGTACTTGAAACCGTCCACCAGTTCTAACTTTGTTCCTCCTATTTGGCACTCAATCCGTTTATATTTCTTTCCCACTGACATTACTTTCGTTTTGGAGATGCTAATCTTCATACCATAGTCCTTACATTTCTGATCTAGCTCTGAAATATTACTTTACAAACTTTCAATCGAATCTGCCATCACAACTAAGTCATCCGCATATGCAAGACTGCTTATTTTGTGTTCACATATCTTAATCTCACCCAGCCAGTCTATTGTTTTCAACATATGATCCATAAATAATATGAACAACAGTGGAGACAGGTTGCAGCCTTGTCTTACACCTGAAACTACTCTGAACCATGACTCAATTTACCGTCAACTCTAACTGCTGCCTGACTATCCAAGTAAAGACCTTTAATTGCTTGCAAAAGTTTGCCTCCTATTCCATAATCGTGTAGAACAGACAATAACTTCTTCCTAGGAACCCGGTCATATGCCTTTTCTAGATCTATAAAGCATAGATACAATTCCCTGTTCCACTCATAAGACTTCTCCATTATTTGCCGTAAGCTAAAGATCTGGTCCTGACAACCTCTAAGAGGCCTAAACCCACACTGATTTTCATGCTAGCTTCCCTCTGTAACAAAAAAAAAACTGAGTTAATGGATCAACAACGAATTGAAACGGGTGTCTTTCGACGTCCGCCCAGAGCAGATACAACGAACGAAAACGAACAAAACGAGATTAAAAAAAAAAAAAGTTGGTAGAGCACTTGCCCACGAAAGGCAAAGGTCCCGAGTTCGAGTCTCGGTCCGGCACACAGTTTTAATCTGCCAGGAAGTTTCATATCAGTGCACACTCCGCTGCAGACTGAAAATCTCATTCTGGAAACTTCCGTTTTATCTTTTTCGTTTTTTATGTAGTTTCTGCTAGTATCAAATCATGACGTACCATTGCTGGCGGGAGCTATGCCTCCGGGTGAGGTCACCCAGGCCTGACTGGTCAGGTGATGAGATACCAGACAAAGTGTAGTCCCCCTAAGTGGTTCCCTTCTTGGGCGTATGTGGGTGGCAACCAGCTAAGTCTGACATTATTTCCAATTACTTGCGTCAAACTTCATCTGTTTTCTTTCCTATCGGCCTTCCATGGCATAGGTTTCGACGCCCGAGGGTGTCTTCCATTTTCCTCTTCACCATCCACTGGCAGGGGAGGCGGAGCTTTATGAGTCGTAGAAAGGCAAGCCGACTTGAGGAGTGGCGGCAACGGCGTCGAAAAGCCAGCCTTCGTCGCCAATGAACAGCGGACAGTATGGGTGTACGAACCAGGTGAGTGCTGCCGTGGTTCGTGCGCATAAACGTTCACTGAACCGTCGTTGAGGACACACTGGTGGAAGCCCCTTGACTCGTCTGCGCGGCCAGTTGCTCGGCATTGCACGTCTATTCAGCCCCATACGTCTCTGCAGCCGTCATTTACCCCTGCCACCTACGGCCAGTGGCGCATCACAGTAGCTGGTATTGGACAGCACCAGTTTACCACCCACACTATACAGTAACGGCACGCGAACTGTTTGCAAACAAAGCTCTGTCGGACATTTTCCGCCTTTGGCCCAAAAGCCAATGATCGTGTCCTTCTGTATGTTAGACAAATCGCTCCATTTCCGCATTACGACAACGACTGCCTCGTTTTCCGCATCTCCCCCCCCCCCCCCCATCCTCCCACCCCCACCCCCCACTGCTAGAGCTGCCATCTGCCGTCTGTGAGTAGTTATTTCCAATTGATATCGAACATAGGGAGCTCTCGCGTTAATGTGACTGGAGCGTGGGTATGTTTAAAAATATTGCCTTTTGGTATCGATTCAGTATTATTTGATTGTTGTTCTTTGTGTGTTCACCGTAAAATATTAAGTTTGTGGATCCATATATTGACGTACATTTCTTTGGGATTACCTGTACCTTGATTCTGTCGTGTCCTCCATTTCCGTGAACCAATTTTGTTGGAGGGCCCTACTTATATGCCTTAGTTCCATCAGCTTGATTTTCTGATCACTTATTTTGCACTACTGGCCATTAAAATTGACGCACTACGAAGATGACGTGCTACAGACGCGAAATTTAACCGACAGGAAGAAGATGCTGTGATATGCAAATGATTTGCTTTTCAGAGCATTCACACAAGGTTGGCGCATGTGGCGACACCTACGACGTGCTGACATGAAGAAAGTTTCCAACCGATTTCTCATACACAAACAGCAGTTGACCGGCGCTGCCTGGTGAAACGTTGTTGTGATACCTCCTGGAAGGAGGAGAAATGCGTACCATCACGTTTCCGACTTTGATAAAGATCGGATTGTAGCCTATCGAAACTGTGGTTTATCGTATCGCGACATTGCTGCTCGCGTTGGTCAAGATCCAATGACTGTTAGCAGAATATGGAATCGGTGGGTTCAGAAGGGTAATACGGAACGCCGTGCAGGATCCCAACGCCGTCTATCACTAGCACTCGACATGACAGGCATCTTAGCCGCATGGCTGTAACGGATCGTGCAGCCACGTCTCCATGTGAGATGGGGACGTTTGCAAGACAACAACCATCTGCACGAACAGTTCGACGACGTTTGCAGCAGCATGGACTATCAGCTAGGAGACCATGGCTGCGGTTACCCTTGACGCTGCAACACAGACAGGAGCGCCTGCGATGGTGTGCTCAACGACGAACCTGGGTGCACGGATGGCAAAACGTCATGTTTTCGGGTGAATCCAGGTTCTGTTTACAGCTTCATGACGGTCGCATCTGTGTTTGGTGACATCGCGGTAAACGTTCATTGGAAGCGTGTATTCGTCATCGGCATACTGGCGTATCACCCGGCGTGATGGTATGGGGTGCCGATGGTTACACGTCTCGGTCACCTCTTGTTCGCATTGAGGGCACTTTGAACAGTAGACGCTACATTTCAGATGTGTTACGAGCCATGGCTCTAACTTTCATTCGATCCCTGCGAAACCCTACATGTGAGCAGGATAATGCACGACCGCATGTTGCAGGTGCTGTACGGGCCTTTCTGGATACAGAAAATGTTCGACTGCTGCCCTGGCTAGCACTTTCTCGAGATCTCTCATCAATTGAAAACGTCTGGTCAATGTGTCGGAGCAACTGGCTCGTCACAATACGCCAGTCACTACTCTTGATGAACTGTGGTATCGTTTTGAAGCTGCGTGTGCAGCTGTGCCGCTTTCACGCCATCCAGTCTCTGTTTGACTCAATGCCCAGGCGTATCAAGGGTTGGTTGTTCTGGGTACTGATCATCATCTATGCACCCAAATTGCTTGAAAATGTAATCACAAGTCAGTTCTAGTATAATATATTTGTCCAATTAATACCCGTTAAGCCGGCGAGGGTGGCCGAGCGGTTCTACGCGCTATAGTCTGGAACCACGCGACCGCTTCGGTCGAAGGTTCGAATCCTGCCTCGGGTATGGATGTGTGTGATGTCCTTAGGTTAGTTAGGTTTAAGTAGTTCTAAGTTCTAGGGGACTGATGACCTCAGAAGGTAAGTCCCATAGTGCTCAGAGCCATTTGAACCATTTTGAATACCCGTTTACCATCTGCATTTCTTCTTGGTGTAGCAATTTTAATGGCCAGCAGTGTAGGCTTTGTTGCTTCGAAGTAGGTTTTAATCGTCTGTCTGGCTACTGTACTTTAGTTGGTTTGTTAGCAATGAAACTGATGTTGTTCGTCTACGTATGCAAACGGTTTAGTGTCAAGAATTTGCAGATGTGTCTGCGTGTTTTCAGTTCTGGCTCTCTGGGCCACCAAAGCTGCGAATGTGCCAGTTCCCATTGCCTCATCGGTGATTCAAAAATTAACAGCAAACTATTTTTTGTGAAGCTCATACACTGAAGCGCCAAAGAAACTGGAATAGGCATGCGTATTCAAATACAGGCAGAAGACCGAGATGCGGTCGGCAACGCCTATATAAGACAACAAGTGTCTGGCGCAGTTGTTAGATCGGTTACTGCTGCTACAGTGGCAGGTTATCAAAATTTAAGTGAGTTTGAACGTGGTGCTATAGTCGGTGCACGAGCGATGGGACATAGCATCTCACAAGTACCAATGAAGTGGGGATTTTCCCATATGACCATTTCGCGAGTGTACCGTGAATATCAGGTATCCGGTAAAACATCAAATCTCCAACATCGCTGCGGCAGAAAAAACATCATGCGAGAACGGGCCAACGACTACTGAACAGAATCATCCAACGTGATAGAAGTGCAACCCTTCCGCTAATTGCTGCAGATTTCAATACTGGGCCATCAACAACTGTCAGCGTGCTAACCGTTCAGCGAAACATCATCGATGTGGGTTTTCGGTGCCGAAGACCCACTCGTGCACCCTTGATGACTGCACGACACAAAGCTTTACGCGTCACCTGGGCCCGTCAATACCGATATTGGACTGTTGATGACTGGAAATATGTTGCCTGGTCGGACGAGTCTCGTTTCAAATTGTATCGAGCGGATGGACGTGTACGGGTATGGAGACAACCTCATGAATCCGTGGACCCTACATGACAGCAGGAGACTGTTCAAGCTGGTGGAAGCTCTGTAATAGTGTGGGGCGTGTGCATTTGGAGTGATATGGGACCCCTAATACGTCTAGACCCGACTCTGACAGGTGAGACGTACGTAAGCATCCTGTCTCAACACTCGCATCCATTCATGTCCAGTCTGCATTCCGACGGACTTACGCATTTCCAGCAGGACAATGCGACATCCCAAACATAATTGCTATAGTGTGACTCCAGGAACACTCTTCTGAGTTTAAACACTTCCACTGGGCATCAAACTCCCCAGACATGAACATTATTGAGCATATCTGGCATGCCTTACAGTGTGCTGTTCAGAAGAGATCTGTACCCTCTCGTATTCTTACGTATTTCTGGACAGCCCTGTAGGAGTCATGGTGTCAGTTCCCTCCAGTACTACTTCAGATGTCAGCAGAATCCATGCCACGTCGTGTTGCGGCACTTCTGCTACCATTAGACAGGTGTATCAGCTTCTTCATCTCTTCTGTGTATTTCACTTACAGGTAAACAGGATATCGTTTCAACAGACACTTCTCATACCGTCGCACCAACTTTTCTATTCCATCCGAATAAAAGGTTTTCGGTGCGTCAGAAATGATTTGGCAGCCTGAACACGCATCATGTTGTGTTCACCAGTGAGCGTCCTACGCACCCATCGTGCACACAAAAACTGGTACTTGAGACCTTCACTAATAATGGTGTCAATGGATCCGACACTTATAGTTAGTTCCCTGGATAAACCTTCCACAGAAATATGCCGGTTCTCACGAATCATGGCGTCAGTGCATACAACATTCTCGTCAGTAACGGCCGTATTGGAGAGACCGGAGCGTTGATAATCTCTGACTGACGTACGGTGCACTTCTGAGGGCATCTACCCACTTGTACACTCTTCTCTCACTGATGGAGCTATCTCCATCCCTTTCCAACATCCTTCCATGGATTTGTCGAGGTTTTACTCTCTCCGACCACAAAAGTCGTATTACTGTTCGCTGTTCTTCTACGGTGCACACACACGTAGGGACGCGGCCATTTTGTTTCAACTGCCTTTCCTATTCATCTTTTCATACCATCTGTCGGTATATACCGGAATTTTCTAAATGCGTGCATCTTCACTTCCCGGGAGTTTCAAATGCGTGATGTGTTACTTGCATTTAACACTGGTAGTTTGCTGTTATTTCACGAATTGCCTCCGTGTATCCAATCCCAAAGAAAGCAGGTGTTGACAGATGTGAAAATTACCGAACTATCAGTTTAATAAGTCACAGCTGCGAAATACTAACACGAATTCTTTACAGACGAATGGAAAAACTAGTAGAAGCCAACCTCGGGGAAGATCAGTTTGGATTCCGTAGAAACACTGGAACACGTGAGGCAATACTGAACTTACGACTTATCTTAGAATAAAGATTAAGGAAAGGCAAACCTACGTTTCTAGCATTTGTAGACTTAGAGAAAGCTTTTGACAATGTTGACTGGAATACTCTCTTTCAAATTCTAAAGGTGGCAGGGGCAAAATACAGGGAGCGAAAGGCTATTTACAATTTGTACAGAAAGCAGATGGCAGTTATAAGAGTCGAGGGACATGAAAGCGAAGCAGTGGTTGGGAAGGGAGTAAGACAGGGTTGTAGCCTCTCCCCGATGTTGTTCAATCTGTATATTGAGCAGGCAGTAAAGGAAACAAAAGAAAAATTCGGAGTAGGTATTAAAATTCACGGAGAAGAAATAAAAACTTTGATGTTCGCCGATGACATTGTAATTCTGTCAGAGACAGCAAAGGACTTGGAAGAGGAGTTGAATGGAATGGACAGTGTCTTGAAAGGAGGATATAAGATGAAGATCAACAAAAGCAAAACAAGGATAATGGAATGTAGTCGAATTATGTGGGGTGATGCTGAGGGAATTAGATTAGGAAATGAGACACTTAAAGTAGTAAAGGGGTTTTGCTATTTAAGGAGCAAAATAACTGATGATGGTCGAAGTAGAGAGGATATGAAATGTAGACTGGCAATGGCAAGGAAAGCGTTTCTGAAGAAGAGAAATTTCTTAACATCGAGTATAGATGTAAGTGTCAGGAAGTCGTTTCTGAAAGTATTTGTATGGAGTGTAGCCATGTATGGAAGTGAAACATGGACGATAAATAGTTTGGACAAGAAGAGAATAGAAGCATTCGAAATGTGGTGCTACAGAAGAATGCTGAAGATTAGATGGGTAGATCACATAACTAATGAGGAAGTATTGAATAGGATTGGGGAGAAGAGAAGTTTGTGGGACAACTTGACCAGAAGAAGGGATCGGTTGGTAGGACATGTTCTGAGGCATCAAGGGATCACCAATTTAGTATTGGAGGGCAGCGTGGAGGGTAAAAATCGTAGAGGGAGACCAAGAGATGAATACAGTAAACAGATTCAGAATGATGTAGGTTGCAGTGGGTACTGGGCGATGAAGAAGATTGCACAGGATAGAGTAGCATGGAGAGCTGCATCAAACCAGTCTCAGGACTGAAGACCACAACAACAACATCCACAATATAGTCTCTTTGTTACCTTGTGTAAACGATCTTACAATTGTGTCTGAGTCTGCTGTTATGCTGGGTACAACCGATGTCTGCATTTGTTATGAAATTTTTGTGCTTCTATGTGCAGGTAACGCTCTTTGGAATTTTGATGGCGCTGTAGCACTTAAAGTTAAAATGGTTATCGAGTACTGGTAATATGGTGCAATATATCAGAAGACCCACAGTCTGTGCAGAAGGCTAACCTTGGCGTTTTGCTTATGTATCACGGGGTCACCATCCTCCTGGTGACACCGTCTTCATCTGCTGTTGCCTCACCAAAGCTGCGCCGTGAACGGTAGCGCGAAATTTCTTGTGCCGAGTCAGCTGAAACGCTCGTGCCATGAGTAGTCTTGTATCGCCACAAACTCCACAGTCATGGCTGCTACAGGGAGTTGGGTAACGACAGCCAAAGTGGACGATCGTGTCGGTTATTACTCTAATCAATTATTGCGAAATATTGTTTTACGAAAGAGTTGCGTGGCGGCAGTAACAACGATCCGTCACATGTATAAGGACGTTGTTCAAAAGCTTGCGAAACGCCAAATTACTGCACCATTAAGTTGTTGGTCGTCGACAGCTAACGTGAACGGACGACGGTGGCAGTCACTGTTCAGATTTTTATATGTAACAAGTTATCAGAGAAGTCCAGGCGCCGGCCGGATCCGAGTGCGGTCGCGTAAATGGACAACTGTTAGGGTAATAAACAGAGTTCGACAACGTCATGATTTTCAACATTAATGTCATGTTCTGGAATACATCTTTAGAAAGTTTAATGTGCTGCGTTAATAAGCACAGCACCTAATAAAAGGCATCCCTTGGATCAATAATTGGGTGCTCTTTGTTGGAAAGTAAAGAATTTTCCTGCGGTTCACACCGTTACAACGCCATTTCTAAACGAGGCCTCGAGCAGCTGCAGGAACATCTTTCTAAGACGCGAGGTGAGTGCTGTACATAGAAATACCGCGAGATGTGCTTGACGAAGACGCGGACAATCTGTTATCACCAGACACCGTGGTACGTTACTCTAACTAGTGAAAGGTGTTGAAGGGGGTCTAGGTTTCAAACCTTTGCGGGTTCCTGTTCTGTTACCATTGCTTGGACATTATTCTCCCAAGCCTAGAAATCTGTGTTCGAGTCGTCCTGGTTTCCCACGAGCAATAAAGCACATGCGTTATCCCCCCGTTTGCGCTGGCTCGTTTGGTTATTTTCCGGTGGAATGATATCTTCCCTTGGATGAGAAGAATTCGTTTGCACTTAGAAACTGCACAGATCTTTTGAGCACACGTCTGAAGCGCTTCTCTATTTTCGTATCCTTATAGATTCTGGTTTCTGAGTTTCCTTGAGTCTGCGTGTTAAAGCAACATGTTGACTTGAAATGAACTATACCTCGCATATGATCTCGGCAGTCCCTCATAGCTCATTAAAACTCTGAAACCCTGCATCAAAATATACGAGGGTATTGGATGGTTTGTCCTGAGTCGTGCTTGGATAGGTGAACTACCAGGGAGTTTCATGATCATATTCATCTACACTCCTGGAAATGGAAAAAAGAACACATTGACACCGGTGTGTCAGACCCACCATACTTGCTCCGGACACTGCGAGAGGGCTGTACAAGCAATGATCACACGCACGGCACAGCGGACACACCAGGAACCGCGGTGTTGGCCGTCGAATGGCGCTAGCTGCGCAGCATTTGTGCACCGCCGCCGTCAGTGTCAGCCAGTTTGCCGTGGCATACGGAGCTCCATCGCAGTCTTTAACACTGGTAGCATGCCGCGACAGCGTGGACGTGAACCGTATGTGCAGTTGACGGACTTTGAGCGAGGGCGTATAGTGGGCATGCGAGAGGCCGGGTGGACGTACCGCCGAATTGCTCAACACGTGGGGCGTGAGGTCTCCACAGTACATCGATGTTGTCGCCAGTGGTCGGCGGAAGGTGCACGTGCCCGTCGACCTGGGACCGGACCGCAGCGACGCACGGATGCACGCCAAGACCGTAGGATCCTACGCAGTGCCGTAGGGGACCGCACCGCCACTTCCCAGCAAATTAGGGACACTGTTGCTCCTGGGGTATCGGCGAGGACCATTCGCAACCGTCTCCATGAAGCTGGGTTACGGTCCCGCACACCGTTAGGCCGTCTTCCGCTCACGCCCCAACATCGTGCAGCCCGCCTCCAGTGGTGTCGCAACAGGCGTGAATGGAGGGACGAATGGAGACGTGTTGTCTTCAGCGATGAGAGTCGCTTGTGCCTTGGTGCCAATGATGGTCGTATGCGTGTTTGGCGCCGTGCAGGTGAGCGCCACAATCAGGACTGCATACGACCGAGGCACACAGGGCCAACACCCGGCATCATGGTGTGGGGAGCGATCTCCTACACTGGCCGTACACCACTGGTGATCGTCGAGGGGACACTGAATAGTGCACGGTACATCCAAACCGTCATCGAACCCATCGTTCTACCATTCCTAGACCGGCAAGGGAACTTGCTGTTCCAACAGGACAATGCACGTCCGCATGTATCCCGTGCCACCCAACGTGCTCTAGAAGGTGTAAGTCAACTACCCTGGCCAGCAAGATCTCCGGATCTGTCCCCCATTGAGCATGTTTGGGACTGGATGAAGCGTTGTCTCACGCGGTCTGCACGTCCAGCACGAACGCTGGTCCAACTGAGGCGCCAGGTGGAAATGGCATGGCAAGCCGTTCCACAGGACTACATCCAGCATCTCTACGATCGTCTCCATGGGAGAATAGCAGCCTGCATTGCTGCGAAAGGTGGATATACACTGTACTAGTGCCGACATTGTGCATGCTCTGTTGCCTGTGTCTATGTGCCTGTGGTTCTGTCAGTGTGATCATGTGATGTATCTGACCCCAGGAATGTGTCCCCTTCCTGGGACAATGAATTCACGGTGTTCTTATTTCAATTTCCAGGAGTGTATAACGAGTGTTCGTATCGAGCTGACCTGGTGCGTAAACTTCTCAGACTCTAAAATATGCCGGCCGCTGTGGCCGAGCGGTTCTGCTACGATCGCAGGTTCGAATCCTACCTCGGGCATGGCTGTGGGTGACGTCCTTAGGTTAGTTAGGTTTGAGTAGTTCTAAGTCCAGGGGATTGATGACCTCAGATGTTAAGTCCCATAGTGCTTAGAGCCACCTGAACCATCATCTCTCATCATTTCTAAGATATCCACGACATATCTCAGGTCTCTCAGTCTCAATGCCGTAGACTACACCTGGGTTGCAGTGAGATGACGCACTATAAGCGGCAATCCACCTCCAGTGGCTCTTCCACAGCCATGCAGTCGTTTCCTCAAGAAAAATATCGACTGTCAACAGAGCTCTTGATTGTTTCCATAAAGACCATGCCACGTCTCCCTCATGCATTTGTGGTACCATGGGTAACCGTTTTTTTGGAGCGTATCCTCAGATTTTGCGGTTTCAGAACTTTTCTAATCGTGTATTCTGTGTTCTGCTCTATTCGAGATAACTTGGCGATTGAGATTTACCTCGTTCTGAAGTCCTCCTGGCTTCCTGTTCATATCATCGGTACTCGACTATTCCAGCGACTGGGCGACGGTCCTATTCTAACTACTGCTGACATGGGCCGATGCTGTAGCTTCTTTTTCTGTT
The DNA here is from genome assembly GCF_021461395.2 of Schistocerca americana. Taxonomy (NCBI): domain Eukaryota; kingdom Metazoa; phylum Arthropoda; class Insecta; order Orthoptera; family Acrididae; genus Schistocerca; species Schistocerca americana. The sequence goes on along the minus strand of NC_060125.1, from coordinate 594,943,881 downwards.
AGACAATCTTTGATCATACCGTGACCATTTTTTGAAGAAAATGTCAAATTCCTTTCTGGTTAGACAATGTTTAATACCTTCTGTTTGGATGTCATTTGATTCAATTGGAGCATCGCTAATCTTCTTCATACTGCTTTCTTTTGCAGTTTTACTTTCTTGATGGCTGTCCCGTCCTGACAGGTGTCTGACGACCAGCTATGACACAGGTCGACAAAAAAATGCAGTTAGGATGGTCATAGATGTTTCTGTTCCCTTTAGCATTTTGATATGCTGTTTAATTGTTCTAAAGACGTTGAAAGTTGCTTGTTAAACTGCACTTTCGTTTTTGGCCTCTATTTGTTTTAGCTTTCTACGATTGCAAAATAATCTTTGCTTTATTCTGCAATACCAGCCATCGGTCAGCTTTGATTACTCGTGCAAACTCCTTGATTTATCTCTTTGTGGTACGACTGAAGAGTGTTTGCATCTTTAATGTGCTGCTCGGGTGTTCAGCCAATGAGAACGTTGGCAGCTGCCGTTGCTACGAGGCCATGTAGATACAAAAGTTCATTGTTTTGCCGTGTGTGTGGTAAAGTAAGATCAGGCGGTTTGGAGGTCTGCAGTGTTGGAGATTTTGGGTTAGAGCTTCCCAATTACTTTGCCACGGTGGTTAATAGCCAACGTGGAGGTCATTTTAGTCGTATGATATATTCGCACAGTTATTATGCAATCATTCCACATGCGCAACTTGTGGTAAGTTCTTCTTGTATGTGTTACATTGCAGCCACTGTTCAATACAAGGTATTTTCGTCAGTATAGAACCTCTACTTTCATTGATACCCCATAGTGTTCGGGTTTATCTACAATTATATTTCTTTTTGTCATTTTGGCCAGACAGGGGCCAGGTGGCAGTTTCCAGTTCCAATTCCTTCTCATTTATTCTTTTATTTTCGTCAAATAGTCTTTCATTTTTTCATTCTTTTTTCTTTCTTCAGACCGGCTCACGCCTGTTCTCTTACTACTTCTGTGTTTGAATCCTTCTAAATTTAACATTTTTCTTCTGAAAATATCTGTTTCTGCAGCTTCCTCTTCTTTTATTAAACTTCTTGGATTCAGCTTATTGATTTCTTTTTCCAGAATCTGTTTTGTCAGCGTATCGTTACTGATCCTCTATAAACGTCCAGTAATATCACTCTACTTTTCTTACTGTTTCTATTTTTTAATGTATTTTGATATATTTCATCACTGATTCCTGATTTCCAAGCTTGTTTACTTGTTACCTATTATTTGTCTTTTGATACAGGTATAAGCTCAGACAGACTGAAGAATAATTGGGTTAAAAATTACAACATTACATTTCATTCTTGGTGCACATTAATGATGCACCTGGAAGGTCGGAGGACTCTACAGAAACTCTAAATGTTTGGTGGTGACGCAAGTACACTGACAAAGGGCCCGCAGGCACAGCCAGCAGAACAATGAACCTGATCTTACAAAAACTCATCGTACGCAGTTCCAAACAAGTAGAGTTCTATGACCTGACGCTGAATGGGGCTCTGTGTGAAGTTCCTGAGCACACAGATGGTTAATACACTGAGGTGCCATCCATATGTGACAACCAAAAAACTCAGTTACACCTGTTCAGCAGTTATAAATCAGCGTTTCTAGAAACAGGCATTACTGTCTCACTTCTAGGACATTGCAGCTAAGGTGAAAAAGTATTTATCTGCAGACGTCAGTTCACGAATCAAGGCGTTCTTAGATGTCTATGCATACTTCTACACACACACACACTTTATATATATATATATATATATATATATATATATATATATATATATATAGCCATTAAAATTGCTACACCACGAAGATGACGTGCCACAGACGCGAAATTTAACCAACAAGAAGAATATGCTGTGATATGCAAATGATTAGCTTTTCAGAGCATTCACACAAGGCTGGCGCCGGTGGAGACACCCACAACGTGCTGACATGAGGAAAGTTTCCAACCGATTTCTCATACACAAACAGCAGTTGACCGGCGTTGCCTGGTGAAACGTGGTGATGCCTCGTGTAAGGAGGAGTAATGCGTACCATCACGTTTCCGACTTTGATAAAAATCAGATTGTAGCCTATCGCGATTGCGGTTTATCGTATCGCGATATTGCTGATCGCGTTGGTCGAGATCCAATGACTGTTAGCAGAATATGTAATCGGTGCGTTGAGGAGGGTAATACGGAACGCCGTGCTGGATCCCAACGGCCTCGTATCACTAGCAGTCGAGATGACAGGCATCTTGTCCGCATGGCTGTAACGGATCGTGCAGCCACGTCTCGATCCCTGAGTCAACAGATGGGGACGTTTGTAAGACAACAACCATCTGCACGAACAGTTCGACGATGTATGCAGCAGTATGGACTATCATCTCGGAGACCATGGCTGCGGTTTCCCTTGACGGTGCATCACAGACAGGAGCGCCTGCAATGGTGTACTCGACGACAAACCTGGGTGCACGAATGGTGAAACGCCATTTTTTCGGGTGAATCCATGTTCTGTTTACAGCATCATGATGGTCGCATCCGTGTTTGGTGACATGGCGGTGAACGCACGTTGAAAGCGTGTATTCGTCATGGCCATACTGGCGTATCACCCGGCATGATGATATGGGATGCCATTGGATACACGTCTCGGTCACCTCTTGTTCGCATTGACGGCACTTTGAACAGTGGACGCTACATTTCAGATGTGTTACGACCCGTGGCTCTACCCTTCATTCGATCCCTGCGAAACCCAACATTTCAGCAGGATAATGCACGACCGCATGTTGTAGGTCCTGTACGGGCCTTTCTGGATACAGAAAATCTTCGACTGCTGCCCTGGCCAGCACATTCTCCAGATCTCTCACCAATTGAAAACGTCTGGTCAATGGTGACGAGCAACTGGCTCGTCGCAATACGCGAGTCACTACTCTTGATGAACTGTGGTATCGTGTTGAAGCTGCCATCCAAGCTCTGTTTGACTCAATGCCCAGACGTATCAAGGCCGTTATTACGGCCAGAGGTGGTTGTTCTCGACACTGATTTCTCAGGATCTGTGCACCCAAATTGCATGAAAATGTAATCACATGTCAGTTCTAGTATAATATATTTGTCCAATGAATAGCCGTTTATCATCTGCATTTCTTCTTGGTGTAGCAATTTTAATGGCCAGTAGTGTACATATATAATTTCTACAAATTGTAGAAATTTGTAACAGGAATATCCAAACACACTGTATATACACGATGTCTCTCCCAAGAGTCGTCATGCCCATTTTCTCTGGTGTTTCGGTAGATATTGGCACTTTCGTTTCTGCAAAACAAAACTGAAGTCTTTCATGCGAAGGTGACATGCAGTGCTCACGAAAAGCGTCAGTTTTTTTCTGTTGCCAACAAAATGATTTTTAAGCGGAATTTTTCGTGCCCATTCGGTTGAGTGGTCCCGAATTAGTCTAGTGCGATTTTCTTCTTATCGATACTTATTGACAGAGAGAGTGGAACACGCACAATAAGCAGTATTCCAGCAGCGACCGAGCAGCACTGCTGCAGGGCAGTAGGAGGCAGCGAGGGGCCAGGGCGGCGCCGGTCACTGCAGGAGTGCTGGTTGCTCTTCGTGTTAGATTCTCCCTGTTAATACGTATCGATAAAATGAATATCGCACTGGACTAATTTGGGGCCACTCAGTAGAAATGGACATGTACAATTTTTCTTTAAAAATCGTTTTGAATGAAATCTTCAATTCACAACTACGCTACTAGGGGTAGAGACAATTTTCGTATAGACTATGCATCCCTTTCTAGGGGTTGTAGTGGAATCTGATATTGTGGTGATAAAATTTAACAGGTTGCCAGTGGAATCAGGCAGGTAACTGAAACACTCCAAACATTCAAAATTTGCATTATGAAACACAACACTGGTGTAATATTCTACAATATTTTATTATTTGTTACAAGAACCGTTTTTAGGCTGTTACAGCATCACCAGGTACAAAGATAAATATGTGGTGCAGTGAAATTTTGTTGGATCAAAGATTTACAGTAGTGCATGACAGAGTATCTCCATTTCCTGAGATGAAAATGTTAATGGTAAAATAGTAATAAAAGAAACAAGCTTATTTCAGTGCAAATGTGTTGTAAGATTATGTAACTAAGATAAAATTAATTAACTAATGAACTATAGACAAATTACAACAGTTGTTCATAGAAGAACATATCTGAACAATAAAGTTTGCTGACATATTCCAAAGATGTGGCTAGACAAAATAATCTTTTCTTTAATAGATCATAAATAACAAGCAGACGAGATGTGCTAGTGATATGGAAAGGAAATGGAGCATTTGAGTAAGAGGAGTAATTTGCATCATGGTCTGGATGGGAATATGAGTAGTATTTGCAGTTATAAGTGGTGAGTAAGGCAACTGTGTCTGGTCATTCAGTACTAGGCTTGGGTTGATGGACATAATTTCCATAATTTCGCCGGCCGGAGTGGCTGAGCGGTTCTAGGCACTACCGTCCGGAACTGCGCGCCCGCTACGGTCGCAGGTTCGAATCCTGCCTCGGGCATGGATGTGTGTGATGTCCCTAGGTTAGTTAGGTTTAAGTAGTTCTAAGTTCTAGGGGACTGATGACCACAGCAGTTAAGTCCCATAATGCTCAGAGCCATTTGAACCATTTTGAACCATAATTTCAAGATAGTTCATATTCGAATTATGGAAATTAATAAACAAATGTCCATCAACCCAAGCCTATAACTGAATGACGAGACACAGTTGCCTTACTCACCACTTATAACTGCAAATACTACTTATATTCCCATCCAGAGCAGTTCTAAATTACCTCTTTTACTCATATGCTCCATTTCCTTTACACCAGTTTGTATAATATCTCTTGTTATTCAAAAAAAAAAAATTACTTTTTATAAGCACAGTTCCATCACTCACCTACTTAATATCACTAGTACATCTCATCTGCTTGTAATTTATGATCTATTAAAGAAAAGATTATTTCGTTCAGCCACATCTTTGGAACATGTCAGCAAAGCTTATTGCTCAGTTATGTTCTTACATGTACAACTGTTGTAATTTGTCAATAGTTCATTAGTCAATGTGTCACATAGTTTATCATAGTTAAATAATCTTACATCACATTTACACTGAAATAACCTCCCTTGTTTTATTCCTATTCTAAGGTTAACATTTTTATCTCTGGAAATGGAGGTACTCTGCACAAATACTAGTTTTAAATCTTTGTTCTAACAAAATTTCACTGCACCACATATTAATCTTTGTACCTGATGATGGCGTAACAGCGGAAAACTGGTTCGTTTAACAAGAAATAAATACCGTAGAAGATTACACCTTTGCTGTGTGAGTTGCATTCATACAGTTCAAAATATTCTACCAAGAATCGACGGCACACTCATTCAATGCAGTTCAAAATTTGTATAACTGGTAAGTGTCATGTCGAAATATCTTGCAGTGAAGCGAACAAAGACCACCTGTAAGCCAGAAACTAATTTGATTATTCATTCCGCCGGGAAAATTTTAAAATTCGTATCTTCCACTAGATTCCAGGCGAAATCAGAAGTGGTAATGAGCAACACAGTGCACGCGGTAAATTTGCAAACTCGGTGAGAAGTGTACTTCCCGCGGCCCGGATGAGGGTTAATTGACAGATGTGAAAGTATTTCCTTATGGACGACTTCCGTATTTTCATTTCAAACGCCACATTTCTGCAGAACACACTTAAGCACCGACATATTTGAAACCCGTGGACGTGTCCGAGGCTGGAACCGAGCCCGTTGCCACTACATTACGACGCAGAGGCGATGACCGGCTATGAAATTCGGTTCACCCCGCCATCTGCGCACGTCAGAGTTGTTTGTGCACTTTGTCTTGTTTACTGTTAGCCGGCGGTCGCCCGTCCGATTCTGCGCGACGCGCGAACTCTTGTTTGTGAGACTCTCCGCCCGATAGCGGGACGTCACAATAGCGTCTCTTCTGCCGCCAACACGGCCCAAGCGAACTGCGCAGAGCTCTCCCTGTTGTAAAGGAATCCTTTCAAGCGTTCGCGTGAATTCAGCGCACCGTGCTCGAATATACCAGAACTGTCTCGTGGGTGCCTGGAGAGGGAGACAGAACAGCGTATCACAGATGACTTTTCTGGGCACGACATTTGGTGGCAGAATTTGTTGTCTCCATAAATACAACCTGATTCATAATGCACAAGAACGGTAGTTTGTAACTCTCTACGAACCAGATATTTTAAAACTTGACTGGTTACGATAAAATAGTTAGACATGATTGATTGACAATACAGACTATAAGACAGGTATTTAAATACAGATGTTAAAACTTTTAAAATGGAGGGTATCAAAAAGAATCATCCGATTTGGCACATTTCTGAAACTAATAAACACATACAATGAATTTTGTTTTTTTATGAACAGGAAACTCGACGTTTTTTTTTTCATAGCTTTTCATAAGTGTTCAATGTGCTCCCCTTGATATGCACAGCATATGTCAATGCGGTATTCAAATTGTTCCCACGTTGCAGCGACTATGTCTTGAGTTACAGCTTCCACGGCTGCTCTTATGCGATGTCTCAGTTCATTCATCGTCGTTGGTAATGGAGGCAGATAAACAGAGTCTTTTATAAACCCCCCACAAGAAATAATCACATACAGTCAGCTCCAGTGATCTTGGAGGCCAGTAATGTAAGGATGCATCATTCGGTCCAGTGTGACCGATTCATTATTCAGTAATCCCTTGATTTCAAAATTCCTGCACTTCTAGACGCCAGTGTGGCGGGCCCCATCCTGTTGGTAAATGAAATCGTTCGAATCAGTCTCCAACTGTGGGAAAAGAAAGTTCTCAAGCATATCGAGGTATGTGCTTCCTGTAACAGTGTTCTCGGCAAAGAAATATCGATCGTACACTTTAGCCGCGAAACTGCACAAAACATATTACATTTTGGAGAGTCCCTCTCATGTTGTACAACTACATGTTGCCTTTCTGTATCCTATATTCTAACATTATGACGGTTCAGTTTTCCATTTAAATGGAATCTTGCGTCGTCACTAAACACTAAGCATGGAAGAAAACTGTAATCCTCCATCCACACGTTATTGTTTGTCACCGTCACAAAGAGCTTGCAGTAGCTGAATTTTGTATGGTTTCACTTGTAAACGTCGACGCAACACACACCAGACGGACATTGGGGACATGTTGAGCTGTCGAGCTACACGGCGGACAGATATCTGCGGCGGACTCCTTGTGAAACTATGGGGATGCGTTCGACATCCGTGTCAGACACTCGGGGATGGCCCGGCGATTTGCCTTCACACAAACAACCTGTTTCTCGGAATTATTCATGTCATCGTCTAATGCTCTGTGCTGTAGGAGGATCCACACCGTACCTGCTTCGAAAGTCACGCTTAACAGTTATTACTGAGTCGCACTGACCGGCCGCGGTGGTCTAGCGGTTCTGGCGCTGCAGTCCGGAACCGCAGGACTGCTACGGTCGCAGGTTCGAATCCTGCCTCGGGCATGGGTGTGTGTGATGTCCTTAGGTTAGTTAGGTTTAAGTAGTTCTAAGTTCTAGGGGACTTATGACCTAAGATGTTGAGTCCCATAGTGCTCAGAGCCATTTGAACCATTTGAGTCGCACTGCGCAAAACGTAGAACACAAAACGCTTTCTGTTGTCCCAACACCACTTGTGCTAGAACTGAAGTGGGCGCACACTCCTGCTACCTGGTGGAAACCATGCAAAACTGGAGAGCTTGCTCTTTCCAACAATACGTTGTTCACGCACGTATCACAAATAATAGTTATGATTTTTGAATCGGGTGATTCTTTTTGATACAGCCTGTATAAACCTGAATGAAAAGGTCAATAGTCCCCCGTAGTTGTATTTACTTAAGTCGATTAGAATCTCATGCAATCGGTTGTGCAACTTTTAAGTTGCACCTTCTAGTGACATGAATCCTATGGGAAGAGAGATAGGGATTTGAGGGATTTGCACTAATCCGTCCCATCCTCTGTTATGCCAGTCCTACCTGGATATCCGCCCCCCCCCCCCCAAAATTCTATAAGTCCCTCCAGATCCTCCTCGAGCGCCATGCAGTCCGCCTCGCCTTCCGTATACGCCTCCCATCCCCCACGCGGATCCTCTACGACCTCATACCTTTGCCCCATCTGCTCCTTTTCCTCGAACGTATCCGCATACTCTACACCTCCCGCCGCCTTGATCCCCCTCATCCCCTGGTTGCTCCTCTCCTCTCCAACCCCCGCCCTCTGCCGCGCCTTCACTGTTGTGTCCCCCCTACCCTTCCCCTACACCCTTCATCTCCTTTCCCAAGGTGTCTTCCATTGACTCCCCCTCCCGGATGATGCCCTCTCTCCCTCCATTTATCCCTCCTATCAACTCTCTGATCCTCACCTCCCTCTCCCTTCCTCTGTCCTTTTTGCAGGCTTCTTGTCCCTCCCCCCCCCCCCCGTTCCATCCTGTTTTTTCCCTGCCTACCCTCTTCTCTGCCTCCTTTCTCTCCCCGAGTCCTTCCTGCTCTCCCCTCCACTGCCTTTCCCACTCCTTATCGCATCTGCCACGCGCCTCCCACCCCATTTTCTATGTCCCTTCCATCCATCAGCTCCCCCTTTTTTTCTTTTCCTCTCCTCCACCCCGTTTCCCCCTCAACAGTTCGGGTCACCCACCTCCCCCCATCTGCCGCCGTGTCACCTCTATAGTGCTGTTTTAGGTGAGTGTTCAGTGTTGTGTGTCCCCTGTCAGTGTTGCAAACAGCCACCATACTGTCGCTAATCGTGTTTTTTATCTTGTGCGAACAGAAACCAGACTGTCGCCTTGTTTTTTTTAGTTGTGCCTGTGTACTTATTGTGTGTCTTCATTCGCATCATCACCACAGAGGGGGGGGGGGGGGGGGGGGAGAATCGAAATGCAATAAAGTAAAAGAAAAAAAGAGATAGTATGAATTATTCGGAGCGGAAGTAATTGTCATTTAGCTGCACCAGAATTTTTATGCCCAGAAACACGCGCAGGTATGGATGCGTGTGTATTAAGAAACGTGACAGTTCTGGAACGTTAATTCAATGTTAATTCCTTTGAATTTTGGTGTACGGTTTAATATTTACCTTGTCTCGTCAACGATGTGCAATACATAGGTGCCGGCGTGCCTGCGGCGGCTATTCTCTCTTCGTTTTTTCTTCTGCGAAAAAATCCATTTAAAAATGCAAGTCCTCGCCATATCGGCAGGTGGAGAATAGGACGTTGCTAGATACGAGAATGAAAACTTGCGACTTCTGCATATTATAACTTTTAATAGACACCATACTGGGAGAGTGCAATTAAATACGTCTTTATCGCACCAGCTCAAAAGACCTACAGACACCGAGATCAGTGAAAAAAAAAAAAGATGAGGTACATAAAATAGTTGATAATACGTACTTCAATTTTCTCTCATCTCACTCAGGTATACCTCCCTAGAATATCTTTGCCGCGCGGGGACGGCGCGAATATTTATTTATTTGTATGTGTAGGTCATTTAATGAAACCTACACGTACGTCGCATGGTCGATACAAGTGCTATGTAATATGGTATACGGAGTTGTTACAGACACTGGACTCGCATTCAGGAGGAAGCCAGTTCAAACCCCCGTCCGGCCATCCTGATTTAGGTTTTGCGTGATTTCCCTAAATCGCTTCAGGCAAATGCCAAGACGGTTCCTTTTGAAAGGGCATGGCCCATTTCCTTCCCCACCCTTCCTTAATATGGTGGGACCAATGACATCACTTTTTCGTCCCCTCCCACAAATCAACGAACCCACCAGTATCTTGGTATCTCTGAATGTAGAGCAGTTGTTACAGAATGCCCCAGAGTAACAGCTTGGCGTCCAGTGTGTTGTCGGATTGTGTACGGCTGCTGCTACGTAGTTCGTGTTGTCATCTGCTGCGATTACTTTTATTTTGGTGACAAACACACATAAGCATGTCGGCTTTCGGACCCAGTACTTTCCTGGATAACATTTACGAGTGGCCTCGTCTGTTGGTTGATATTGGTCCGCAGGAACATATTTTAATCGGTAAATCGATCACAGTTCGTGAGTTTTGTGGCGGCGTAATGTCAAGCGCCGGCACGTCATGCGGGAACGAGGGACCAGAGAAGGCTGTGAGGAAAACGCCAGCCAGTTGCACTCTGAGCGACTCCTCTCCACGACTACAATGGGACAGCAGCGGCCTCCGTGAGAAGAGAACACAAGCGCTGCCCACGACTGGCCGCGCCCCGCTGCTACAGAAGCTTCACGACTAGCCACCTGAATAGAAGCGTCAACTGTATTACTTCACTTATATTAGGAACTGCACATACTGAAGAGATTTCTTATTTGCATGTCGCCCTTTGCTTGCTACACTTGTGTGCTATTGTAAAAGTTAAGTACTGTCATTGTTCATTTCGTAATAAAACTCATCAATACGAATTGTTTAAATCGTTGTCTAGCTATCCGCGAAAGCAAGTTTCCTAGACACCCCATATTCGACGATTAGGTAGGATTCAACAATTTTAACTTTGATGATAGTTTTCTATCAATTGTGGAGTGCTGAGAAAATTGCCTAGCCACGCCAACTGTTACTCTGTGTCATTCTGTAACTAACATATGACATAGCATTTATATACACAGGAAGATGCAATTTAAAAGTTGCGAAACCGGTTATATGGGTCCCTAATCGACTTAAATAAATACTGCTACAGCGGACTATATATGCTGTATGAACTGTCAATCATGTTTCTCCACGAATTGCTAGAGTAGACAGCAGCTTCTTCGAAGTTTCGCAAACTGGCGCTGTGTTTCGTCAGGGCTTCTGTTCGAGATTGTCAGATGACGCCGGAACATCGTCACAAGACGGAGATATTTAATAATGTCATCCAAGTGAAAATTTCGGATGAACATGAGCTTTGTTTTACTTAAATACCACTCTGGTTTGCTCCATTTGTATATTACGAGGATTGACTGAAAAGTAATGCCTCCACCTTCGTAACTCTTCAACAACTGGCAGCATTGGTAGGCGGCAAGTACTGGCGTATTCTGTAGCCTCTTCTCTACAGCTCCAGCTGGCGGGAATCTATAGCATTGATCGGTTCTGTTGTTACAGTGTAAAGTATGGAACCCTGCGCAGACGGTCAGTCAATGCGATTTAAGCAACGTGCAGCCATTGAATTCTTGACAGCAGAAGGTGCCACCCCAAAGGAAATTCATCAGAGAAAGAAAGCAGCTTATGGTGATTGTGTTGATGTGAGTACTGTGCGGCCGGCCGGGGTGGCCGAGCGGTTCTAGGCGCTACAGTCTGGAACCGTGCGACCACTACGGTCGCAGGTCAGAATCCTGCCTCGGGCACGGATGTGTGTGCTGTACTTAGGTTAGTTAGGGTTTTAAGTAGTTCTAAGTTCTAGGAGACTGATGACCTCAGAAGTTAATTCCCATAGTGCTAAGAGCCATTGTTTTTTAGTACTGTGCGTCGTTGGGCGAGTATGTTTAAAGACTGCGTGACTAACAAAGAGTTGGACGTCCTGTGACAGCAACCATTGAGTTTCACAAGCAAAATGTTGACAGATTGACTCAGGACGACTGTCGTATCACTCAGAGAGAAATTGCAAGCACAATCGGCATTTCACAAGAACGTTTGGGTCACATTATTGTTTTGCTTGGCTATCGGACTATCGGAAGATCTGTGCACGATAGGTACCCCAGATGCTGATTCCTGAAATGAAAGAGCACAGAACTCCCCTCGCTTTACGAGGTTGAAGGTGATGCCTTCCCCCACTCAGTTGTGACAGGAGACGAAATGTCAGTCAATGGAATATCGACACAAAGACTCACGCCAGAAAAAGAAATTGAAGACACAGCCCTCAGCTGGAAAAATCATGGCCACAGTGTTCTGGGACGCAGATGGTCTTATCCATGTTGATTTCCTTGATCGTGGAACAACAATAAATTCAGAGCGTTACAAAAATGGTTCAAATGGCACTGAGCACTATGGGACTTAACATCTGTGGTCATCAGTCCCCTAGAACTTAGAACTACTTAAACCTAACTAACCTAAGGACATCACACACATCCATGCCCGAGGCAGGATTCGAACCTGCGACCGTGGCAGCCGCGCGGTTCCGGACTGACCGCCTAAAACCGCTCGGCCACCGCGGCCGGCAGAGTGTTACATCACAACGGTGAGAACTCTGAAACGACGGCTAACAAGCGCCCGAAAGGAAAAGGGAAATGTTTTGCTGCTGCATGACAATGCCCAACCACACACGTCACGTACCACCACAGCAGAACTTCAAAGACTGGATCTCACCACCGTACAGCATCCTCCGTACAGTCCACATTTGGCACCGTCTGACTTCCATCTGTTCCCAATAATGAAAGACGATCTCCGGGGACATCATTATGCTTCTGATGAAGACGTTGAGAGAACTGTGAGACTATGGTTTGCGGAAACAGAGTGTCGACTTCTTCTGTGACGGCTTCAGAAAACGTGTTCATCGTTGGCAGAAAAGTATCCAATTTGCTGGTGATTATGTGGAAAAGTGAATATTGGTAATCAAACATCACATTTTAAGGAATATTTCTGCGTTTGATTTATTAAAATATTCCCATCCAAACCCAATTAACGAAGGTAGAGGCATTATCTTTCATTCAACCCTCGTAGATCGTATGGAAGTATATGAGGTTTTGATTTCTTACTCTTAAGATATTTATAGATGTGGCAGGCAAAAAGTTTCCGTTCGAAGGCTGTACAGTCAATAATTGGTGTACTAGTCAGGCAAAGTCGCCAGGAGTATTGAGGCAATCATCCCAACGACGCACCGCGCTGAAGATACCAGTTTGGTAAGACAACATGCCCGCTGCGCGAAGAATTCCGTAACTGCCTTCTGCACATTCTCGTCCAACGGGAAAAGTTGACCAAGGCATTTATAAGGGACCGAAGGAGTGATAATTGCATAGGGGAGGGGGGAGGGGGGGGATCAGGACTGTAGGGCGGGTGCTCCATTGTCTCCCACTTGAGCTGCTGGCTGAGCCTGGCCTCCCAGATCGACCAGCATGGAACTTCGTGCGCCATTTCACAACGGTGGTTTTCGACAGACATATTATCCCACACAAAGACATTCCTTATTCTCCGTTGTCTGCCAGTGTTTGACGATCGGTAGCCAAGAAAAGAATAACAGCATGATGGTCCTGTTCGGACGCATTTGGAAATTACGACGTCATAGTTCACGTTTCCGCATTTACCGCACGCACATCGGAAAGACACGAATGCCACACTAATCCCTTGTCTACAATGTCGGTGTTTATATACCCGCATGGAGTCGCGCTACGTGAGTATATCACGCAACAACGTCCTCAAACAGAAATCTTTAGATCGCCTCTTATGTCTTGACTGCAGCCTTATATGCATCGGAATGTAGACGATCAACAGCACAAATAAGAAGAGTTGCCAGCCCTGGCACAGACTGCACAGCCTTAAATATTAAGCTCGTGAAGATCAACAGTTAAAAATCTATAATAACTATCAATTCAGCCAATATTACATCGTAAGGAAGTTAATTAGAGCCTGTTTCATATTATCTATTAAAGGTTTCACTCGTTTCAAAGTATTTATTGAACAAAGAAAAGAAAAATATAAACCAAGATCCGGTTTCCGCATACTTAAGAACGCGAGATGTAGGTTTTTATACAAATTTAAACGTTTACGTCAGCATTAAGTGAAGATTAAGTTTTCGTTACACAAATATTTAGTAGTGCCATATCTAATCGCGGAATTAAAGGTTTTAAGTTCTAACTTTTATTTCTTTTCAAAACTCGTAATATCCATATCGTGCGAACTTAGGCCTAATTCTTTCAGGTATACATTAATAGTATACACAAATATTAATGTTCCACGTAACTATAGTGACTCTTGCGATCTGTAGTTAATACAATACTATTGTTATTGTTAGCTAAATTTTGTAAAAAGATTGTAAACAACCACAAGAGAGAAGTGTTTGAGCTTCCATAGAAAAGTTAGTTCTGGGGTTCTATGCACCTGTTGTGACAGATGGTTACATTGGGGAAAATGTAGTGGCATAGGAACTGGGGAAGTACATGGGTCTCTTCCATGGTACTGCAAAGTATGTTCAAGGGACAGGAAAATAGCTGAATGGGAAGAGAAGACTAGAGCCCTTAAGGCTGAACTGGATAGTGCTAGGGAGGAACTGATGAGTTTAAGGGCGAAGGGCAGGGTGAAGATAGGTGGAAAGTGGTAGCAAGGAACAGTGGCCACAGAAAGAGGGCAGTGTCTAACAGTTTCATCATTGGCACAAACAGTGGATTTGCCTTGCTGCCTCAGTTAACTAAGAAAGAGGCTCACGTGGATGTAAGTGCAGTTAATACTCAACAGACTTTCACCAGGAAACCAACTGCTTCAAAAGAAGTAGAAAGTAGGAGGAAAGTTCAGTTTGTATGTAGTAGTGATTGAAGAGATGTGAGACAGATCTTGCATGAAAAATTAGGTGACAGGTACGAGGTCACAAGTTTTTTCAATCCCAGTGTATGCCTTAGTGGGGTGATAGAGGATGTAGAATTATTGTGCAAGGGTTTTACGAAGCAGGATCATGTTGTGATAGAGGGTGGAGTAGGAAACAGTATTGATAGGGATCAGGACCACAATATTGAGTGTGACCTATTAAAAATAGCCTCTGCAACGAACCATAGAAATGTTGGCTTGGTTCCTGATTTCATGCGGTATGATCTGCCCCAAATGTACAGCTCTGTCAGGAGGGTCAAGGTGGAGCTAGATCTGCTGCTTCTGGTGGCTACTTTGTGAGGCATATGTTTCCTTGCTGTTGATGCTATTGGTACGTAGGACTTCACAAGGCATGGCCTGCACTCAGTAGGAAAGCGAAGGGTAAATTGGCTGGGATGATACCAAACTCTTAAAGGGAGGGACTGAAACTCATGGGAGTACCTCTTTTTTGGCTAAGATCACTGTCCAATGATTAGATATTGAAAGAAATTAAGCTTAATGAAAAGTTCAGATAGGTAGGTACTATTGTTAATATATCAATGGGTTCTCGTAAAAGTACAGTGAAAAATAATGTTAGTATGTCACAAGATTCTAATAAACCGACAGTGATAAATAATGTTAGTGTATTGCATCAGAATATCAGGGGATTAAGAAAGAAAATAGATGACCTGCTTGTTTGTTTAGAAGATTTAGGAACTGAGGGTGGAATAGATGTGTCATGCCTGTGTGAACATCATATAGTCACAGATACAGAAAAGGTAAATATAGGTTGATATAAGCTTTCACCCCACGTAAGTAGAGACACTATGGAGAGAGGAGGAGTTGCCATACAGGTTAAAATTTATCATAGCGTAAAAAATTTAAGAAACTAAAAAAATTTGTGTAGCGCAACATTTGGAAGCACGTGTATGTGGAATGGTACGTTTATAATTGTAGCTGTGTATAGGTCCCCATTGGGAAATTTTCAGCTAGTTTTGAAAAACTTGTATTTTTTGTTTGCTATCTGTCAGACAGAGGGAAACAAATTATTATTTTTGGGGATTTCGAAGGAGATTTTCTGAAAGAGTCTGACAGAAAGCCGGTTCTTTCAGTTTGATGTCAGTTATTGATTATGCTACTCGGGTAGTACAGTAAAGTATTACACTGATAGGCAATGTTTTTATAGTCCATGATAAATTTATTCAAATAAAAACTTTTCCTGTTAAGATTGGTCTGTCTCATCATGATGAACAATTAATTGCAGTATATGACATAGCTCCATATGTAATGCAAAACAGTCCTCCATAGTAGTGCATTCAATTAATGATTTAACAATTGCAAATTTTAGCTAGACCGGGACGGGGTGTACAGGGAACCTGGTGCTAGTTTAAAATTTAATCTATTTCATGATACCTTTGTGAGTAATTTTGAAAACAGTTCCCCTAAGGAAACAATAAAACATAATTATACGAAACCATATAAAAAGCCGTGGCTTAATAAAAGGATAAAAATATCTTGTAAACAGAAAAGGGTTATGTATCTTATACCTAAAAGGAGTAATGATCCAGAAACAGTAAAACATTCTAAAAACTACTGCACTGTGGTAAGAAAAGTTATTAAAAAGTCCAGATGTATTGCATTATGTCTGAGATTAGCACCTCTGATAGTAAAATTAAAACAGTTTGGAATATTGCTAAAAGGGAAACAAGGCAAGCAAGAGCACAGAAAGACTGTATTCTGTGAAACTCGATGAAAAGTTTGTTAACAAAAAGTCAGAAGTAGAAAATATTTTTTAAGAGTTGTAGAGAAAATAGGATCCAACTATTCATTAGAAAGTGCAAGGGCATATATCAAAGAGGCAATACAAATACTCGTAGAATTTGATACAATTGAAATTCAGCCCACCACTAAAATTAGGAAAATAATAAATTCACTCAAAAGTAAAAGCTCAGATGGAACTGATGGCATTCCCAACATATAAGTAGGATTCTCAGCCACATATGTATTGCTCACTGAAACAGAGCGTTTTTCCAGGCAGACTGAAATACGAGGGTCGTCCACAAAGTCAGATCCGTTTCTGTTTCTATCAGCGGCAGCGCTACGATCGCAGTTCCGAGCATGCGTGGCAGTTACTCTGACTCAAGGAGAAAACATGTACGCAATTTTCAGTTAGCTTCTGCCGTCGTGTGCTTTGCAGTGCTTCTTTATAATGTCAGGCGAAATTGAAAAAGCCGCCGCGTGTGAAATCAGATCTGTGATTCGTTTTCTAAATGCAAAGAAAGTTAAACCAAAGGAAATTTATTGGCAAATCTGCGAGGTTTACGGACAAAATGCCTTGAGTGATTCAATGGTTAGAAGATGGGTCAGACTGTTCAATGAAGGACGCGATCAAGTGCACGATGAAGAACGAAAGGGGCCGCCCGTCTGTGGTTACTGATGAACTGGTTCACAAAACTGAAGAAAAGATTAAGCACAACCGCAACTTTCATCTCTTCTTACACCTAAAATCTATCCTTGGTCGTCAACACTTTAACGATGATGATGAGCTGAAAGAACATGTTACCACTTGGTTGAATACACAGGCGGCACCCTTCTATGAAGAAGGCATACAAAAACTTGTGCCACGCTACAATGAGTGCCTACAAAATTTCGGAAGCTATGTAGAAAAGTAGTTTAACGGTTGTAGATTTTTGTACAGTATATATTTTATATGTATCTGTACACGTTTGTTTTATACAACCAAACGGAATTTACTTTGTGGACATACCTTGTATGCTATCGTTAAACTATTGAATAAAAAAGGGGATAGATCTGACGCTAACAACTACTGCCCAATCTCACTTCCGACACTTTATTCAAAATTCTTGAAAAATAAATGTATTCAAGAGTAGCTTCACATATCTGTGAAACTGAAATACTAACAAATGTCAATTCCGTCAAATGGCTCGAATGGCTCTGAGCACTATGGGACTCAACTGCTGAGGTCATCAGTCCCCTAGAACTTAGAACTACTTAAACCTGACTAAGGACATCACACGCATCCATGCCCGAGGCAGGATTCGAAGCTGCGACCGTAGCGGTCGCGCGGTTCCAGACTGTAGCGCCTAGAACCACTCGGCCACTCCGTCCGGCTCAATTTGGTCCTCTGAAATGCTTTTCAACAGATAAAGCAATATATGCTTTCACTGATCAAATATTAAATGCCCTATACAACTGAACATCACCCATTGGGATACTTTGCCATTTCTCGAAGGCTTTTGACTGTGTGAATCATGAAATTCTTCTAGATAAGCTTAAGTATTGTGGTATGAGTGGGACAGTGCACAAATGGTTTAATTCATATTTAACTGAGAGAATTCAGATGGTTGAAATTAACAGTATAGATAGTCTGCAAAAATCGGCAGAGCCCTCTAACTCGGGAGCTATGAAGAATGGTATCCCACAGTGTTCAGACTTGGGACCCATATTCTCCAGTATATACAGTTCTTCACAGTGAATGGCATAACGCCATTAATAAACATAGACTTTGGATAGCAGTGTGTTGCTAAGACAGAATATTCAAAATTTCTGGGTGTGTCCATTGATGGGAAATTGAACTGGAAGAAACACATTGAAGATATGGTGAAGCAGTTAGGTTCTGCCACTTATGCTATTAGGGTTAGTGCAAATTTTGGTGACAAACATATCAGTAAATTAGCCTACTATGGCTCATTTCATTCATGCTTTCATATGGCATCATATTTTGGGGTAGTTTCTTCACTAAGAGAAAAAATATTCACTGCACAAAAGCGTGTAATCAGAATTATTGCTGGAGTCCATCCAAGACATTTATTTAAGGAACTCAAGGTATTCACAGTATCTTCGCAACACGTATATTTACTTATAAAATTTTTTATTAATAATCCATACCAATTCAAAAATAGTAGCAAAGTACATAACTACAACACTAGAAGAAAGGATGATGTTCACTATTCTGGGTTAAATCCGACTTTGGTACAGAAAGGGGTGAATTATGTAGTCACAAAAATCTTTGGTCATTTGCCAAATAGCAGCAAAAGTCTGACAGACACCCAACCAACATTTGAAAACAAATTAAAAGAATTTCTGTAAGACAGCTACTTCTATTCAATAGCTGAATTTTTGTACATGAAATAGTAACTGTAAAAAAATTATGTTGTGTAAAGAAAACTTATATTATACTGACACATTCAACATCATCACTAAATGTCGTATTCATGATCTATGGAACAGGTATTAATATAATTTAATAGAAGTTTTTACAAAGCTGGTGTTATGGCATGGATATCTCCTCAGAAGGGGTCTGCCTTTCTGAAGAATGCTGCTCATGAACAATTTAACGGCTTAACGATTTAATATCTAAACGTGCGTAAGCTTGAACGATTTTTTCTATGTATTTTGCATGTGGCAAGTCATCCCGCAGGACGAAGCGCGTATTCGAGGTGGGACAACGATCACAGCAACTACACGAAAGGAGGTGAGGGAAGACGGTTTTGCACTAATGTGGTGTCTGAGCACTACTCGAAAATAGTTGACGGCACTGCTCGGGGAATCTTGGGCTTTGCTCGACTTTTCAATCGCTGCTCGATCTACAATTTCTGTTGGTATACCTCCCCCGTTGGTATGTCTCCATGGTATGTCATATCTTGTTTATATACTATTATGGATTTTACTCATAAAAACAATCGTGAAACACGCATTGTTAGATCTTATAGAATGCAGGTCATATGTAAAGACACCCATCAATAGGCAAATAATTGTTCACAAACACGATTGCATCTAATTTTCGAACCTTAGCTATTCTGCAATCTAGTGACGTCTGTTGGTATTATCTCCACAACGGCCCTTGTCACTGTTATTAATTCTCGCAGTAGAAGTTACAGTAAGTTTAGTATGAATTATTTCGTTTATTAAGCCATTCAACTCGCGGCTAATTTTCTTCGTATTTTTTACCTGATTGTTATCATCTTGTTCTAAAACTAATTGATGTTGTTGTCTTCAGCCCAAAGACTAGTTTGATGCAGTTCTCTAAGCTATTTTCTCCTGTGCAAGCCTTTTCATCTCCGAGTAACTACTGCAACCTACATCCTTCTGAATCTGCTTTGTGTATTCATCTCTTGGCCCCCCTCTACGATTTTTACCCTCCACGCTTCCCACCAATACAAAATTGGTGATCCCTTGATGCCTTAGAACGTGTCCTACCAACAGATCCATACTTATAGTCAAGTTGTGCCACAAATACCTCTTCTTCCCAATTCTGTTCAGTACCTCCTCATTAATTATGAGATTTACCTATCTAATCTTCAACATTCTTCTGTAGCACCACATTTCAAAAACTTCTATTCTCTTCTTCTCTACACTGTTTATCTTCCATGTTCCACTTCCATACATGGCTACACTCAATACAAAAACTTTCAGAAAAGACCTCCTGAATCTTAAATCTATACTCGATGTTAACAAATTTCTCTTCTTCAGAAACGCTTTCCTTGCCATTGCCAGTCTACATTTCATATCCTCTCTACTTCGACCATCATCAGTTATTTTGCTCCGCAAATAGCAAAACTCCTTTACTACTTTAAGTGTCTCATTTCCTAATCTAATTCCCTCAGCATCACCCGACTTAATTCGACTACATTCCATTATCCTCCTTTTGCTTTTGTTGATGTTCATCTTATACCCTCCTTTCATGACACTCTCCATTCCGTTCAACTGCTCTTCCAAGTCCTTTGCTGTCTCTGCCAGAATTACAATGTCATCGGCGAACCTCAAAGTTTTTATTTCTTCTCCATGGATTTTAATACCTACTCCGAATTTTTCCTTTGTTTCCTTTACTGTTTGCTCAATATACAGATTGAATAACATCTGTGGTAGGCTACAACCCTGTCTCACTCCCTTCCCAACCGCTGCTTCCCTTTCACGTCCCTCGACTCTTATAACTGCCATCTGTTATTTGTACAAATTGTAAATAGCCTTTCGTTCCCTGTATCTTATCCCAGCCACCTAGAGAATTTGAAAGAAAGTTTTCTAGTCAACATTTTCAAAAGCTTTCTATAAATTAAAAGGGAAGTCAGCCTTGGCCGTAATATTGATGGTTTATTGATAGCAAAATCGATTTTCAATCACATAGTGATCATCTTCAGTGCTGGAAGTTCCATAAATCTACAAATGCTATAAACGTGGGTTTCCCTTTCCTTAATCTATTTTCTAAGGTAAGTCGTAGGCCCAGTATTGCCTCGCGTGTTCCAACATTTCTACGGAATCCTAACTGATCTTCCCCGAGGTCGGTTTCTACCAGTTTTTCCATTCGTCTGTAAAGAATTTGTGTTAGTATTTTGCAACCGTGACTTATTAAATTAATAGTTCGGTAATTTTCACACCTGTCAGTACCTGATTTCCTTGGAATTGGAATTATTATGTTCTTCTTGAAGTCTGAGGGTATTTCGCTTATCTCATTCATCTTGCTCACAAGATGGAAGAGTTTCGTCATGGCTGGCTCTCCCAAAGCTATCAGTAATTCTAATGGAATGTTGTCTACTCCCGGGGCCTTGTTTCGACTTAGGTCTTTTAGTGCTCTGTCGAATTCTTCACGCTGTATCATACAGGGTGTTACAAAAAGGTACCGCCAAACTTTCAGGAAACATTCCTCACACACAAAGAAAGAAAATATGTTATGTGGACATGTGTCCGGAAACGCTTACTTTTCATGTTAGAGCTCATTTTATTACTTCTCTTCAAATCACATTAATCATGGAATGGAAACACACAGCAGCAGGAGGTACCAGCGTGACTTCAAACACTTTGTTACAGGAAATGTTCAAAATGTCCTCCGTTAGCGAGGATACATGCATCCACCCTCCGTCGCATGGAATCCCTGATGCGCTGATGCAGCCCTGGAGAATGGCGTATTGTATCACAGCCGTCCACAATACGAGCACGAAGAGTCTCTACATTTGGTACCGGGGTTGCGTAGACAAGAGCTTTCAAATGCCCCCATAAATGAAAGTCAAGAGGGTTGAGGTCAGGAGAGCGTGGAGGCCATGGAATTGGTCCGCCTTTACCAATCCATCGGTCACCGAATCTGTTGTTGAGAAGCTTACGAACACTTCGACTGAAATGTGCAGGAGCTCCATCGTGCATGAACCACATGTTGTGTCGTACTTGTAAAGGCACATGTTCTAGCAGCACAGGTAGAGTATCCCGTATGAAATCATGACGACGTGCTCCATTGAGCGTAGGTGGAAGAAACTAAAATGAGCTCTAACATGGAAACTGAGCGTTTCCGGACACATGTCCACCTAACATTTTTTCTTAATTTGTGTGTGAGGAATGTTTCCTGAAAGTTTGGCCGTACCTTTTTGTAACACCCTGTATATCCCATATCACCTTCATCTACGCCTCTTCCATTTCCATAATATTTCCATCAAGTACATTTCTCTTGTATAGATCCTCTATATACTCCTTCCACCTTTCTGCTTTGCCTTCTTTGCTTAGGACTGGTTTTCCATCTGAGCTCTTGATATTTGTACTGTCTCTTTAATTTTCCTGTAGGTGGCATCTATCTTACCCCTAGTGATATATGATTCTACATCCTTACATTTGTCCTCTAGCCAATTCTGCTTAGCCTTTCTGCACTTCCTGTCGATCTCATTTTTTAAATGTTTGTATTTCCTTCCACCTCCTTTACTTTCTGCATTTTTATATTTTCTCCTTTCAGCGATTAAATTCAGTATCTCTTCTGTACCCAAGGATTTCTACAAGCCCTCCTCTTTTTACCTATTTGATCTTCTGCCGTCTTCATTATTCCATCTCTCAAGGCTACCCGCTCTTCTTCTACTGTATTCCTTTTCCATGTTCCTGTAAATCGCTCCCTAATGCTCCTTCCGGAACTCTCTACAATCTCTCGTTCTTTTAGTTTATCCAGAGCCCATCTTTTTAAATTGCTACTCTTTGTAGTTTCTTCAGTTTTAATCTGCAGTTCATAACCAATAAATTCTGGTTAGAGTCCACATCTACCCCTGCAAATCTCTTACAACTTAAAATCTGGTTCCTAAATCTCTGTCTTACCATTATATTATCAGTCTGAAACTTTCCTGTATCTCCAGGTCTCTTCCATGTATACAGTCTTCTTTCATGATTCTTAAACCTAGTGTTAGCGATCATTAAATTACGCTCTGTGCAAAATTCTACCAGGTGGCTTCCTCTGTCATTCCTTAACCCAGTCCATATTAATCTAATATTTTTCCTTTTCCTACTACCGAATTCCAGTCCACTGAATTCGAGTCCCCCATAACTGTTAAATTTTCGTCTCCGTTAGCTATCTGAATAACTTCTTTTATCTCATTTCTTCAATCTCTTCAACATCTGCAAATCTAGTTGGCATATAAACTTGTACTATTGTCGTGGGCATGGGCTTCGTGTCTATCTTGGCTACAATTATGCGTTCACTACGCCGTTGGTAGTAGCTTATCCGCGTTCCTATTTTTTTTTATTCATTATTAAACCTACTCCTGCATTACCCGTATTTGATTTTGTATTTATAACCCAGTATTCATCAGACCAGAAGTCCTGTTCCTCCTGTCACTGAACTTCACTAATTCCCACTATATCTAACTTTAACCTATCCATTTCCCTTTTTAAATTTTCTAACCTACCTGCCTCATTAAGGGATCTGACATTCCACACTCCAACCCGTAGAACGCCAGTTTTCTTTCTCCTGATAACGACATCCTCTTGAGTAGTCCCCGCCCGGAGATCCGAATGGGGGACTATTTTACCTCCATAATATTTTACCCAAGAGGACGCCATCATCATTTAACCATACAGTAAAGCTGAATGCCCTCGGAAAAAATTAAGGTTGTAGTTTCCCCTTGCTTTCATGCTTTCAATCGTTCGCAGTACCAGCACAGTGATGTTGTTTTGGTTGATGTTGCAAAGCCAGTTCAGTCAATCATCCAGACTGTTGGGCCTGTAACTACTTAAAATGCTATTGCCTCTCTTCAGGAACCGCACGTTTGTCTCGTCTCTCAACAGATACCCCTCCACTGTGGTTGCACCTTTGGTATGGCTATCTGAATCGCTAAGGCACGAAATTCTCCCCACCAACGTCAAGTCCCATGGTTCATGCGGGGTAAAACTAATTTCCTGTTTTTAAACCTAACTGAAAACAGTAAATTTATTACAATTTATCCTAACATAGGGACGGGAATCACAATGCTGATTTGCAATTCATTTGGTAATTATTATGGTCTCTAATAACCAACTAAAAATTGTATTGAGTTCAGAGGCGAATACTGTTTCTGGAGGACAAAACAGTGTTTGACTATTAGCTTTACATAAAGAAAGGAAAATTTTTATATTCGATATCCATAAATACTGTGTGGGAACTCTTATTGTGAGTTAGTTCAAATAAAACAGAAGATTGTATGGTGGTAGGATTTATTACTGTTTCCGACTGTGTTTCATGACAGCTTCAAATTTAAAGCATAGTTATAACTTGACCACGTGTGTATTTTTTAGTTTCGTGTGATTTCTTGCTCTCGCACCAAGTGTGTCAAATGTCACGCGATTTCTCGAGCAGAAATCGATACTATATAAAGCACTGCGGCGTTTTGGCAGATCTCTAGTTTGTTCGAATGCAGTATAATTTACCCAGCACCACTGTACACATTCCATGTACTGCAGGCCAAGTAAGGGTACCGTATCGGAATTTTGTAACAGACATATCAACCTCCTCACATATTTCGCATATCTCCATTCAATAATTGTGATACCACACATCAATACCACCCCACAGGCATCAAAGATCAAAGTTGGCAACGGAATTGCAAGTTTCTGTCAGACGCCGAAAGCGGTCGCATGGAAGTTGACGGAACCAGTGGTGTGTGCCCGCTGAGCCACGCCTCCAGTGGCTCCGGACTAAGAGCGGCCCTGCGGCCACAGTGTAAGACGGCCAGCAGCAGCCACACAGCCTGCTCGAACTTGGACTCTCTTCGCTTGCACAGATGCTGCCTAGTCATGGCTCAAACGCCATTCTTCATGACAAATTTGTTTGGATGGCCATCCTCCGCAGCAAGCACAGAAGTATTTGTTTTGTAAATAAAACCGCCTTTCCTTACTGCAGCTGTAGTTTATTTTTCACCATTAAAAAACGCTATGTGAACTGTTTGATAATCTAAAAATAACAAAACTGTATCGTTCTACAGCCACTGAAGATGCCTTAGAGTAAGAAAAAGGCGAAACGCGTCTGGGAAATGTTGATTACAGTTGCAGCAAGAAAAGTCGGCTTTTGTTTACAAAATAAATAATATCATTGTTCATAGATTAGTTCAGAGAGCCTCAGCCTTGTTGACATTGAGAGCTGGACTCATTTCTTGTTGTATTATTTGTAATGATTCTATTTATGCTTGGAGAAATATTAATTACACTACTGGCCCTTAAAATTGCTACACCACGAAGATGACGTGCTACCGACGCGAAATTTAGCCGACAGGAAGAATATGCTGTGATATGCAAATGATTAGCTTTCCAGAGCATTCACACAAGGTTGGCGCCGGTGGCGACACCTACAACGTGCTGACATAAGGAAAGTTTCCAACCGATTTCTCTTACGCAATCAGCAGTTGACCGGCGTTGCCTGGTGAAACGTTGTGATGCCTCGTGCAAGGAGGAGAAATGCGTACCATCACGTTTCCGACTTTGATAAAGGTGGGATTGTAGCCTATCGCCATTGCGGTTTATCGTAACGCGACATTGCTGCTCGCGTTGGTTGAGATCCAATGACTGTTAGCAGAATATAGAATCGGTGGGTTCAGCATGGTGGCGGGAACCAAAGTGGCGGGAACCACGGAAGCAGACCGTAGAAGAAAACAAGTTCACACCAGCACCATAGATATATAAATCGCCCTATGCCTGTTAGATCGTATAAAAATGATAATTTTACTGTTTTTTAATCCTGACAAGAACAGATTTTAGCTTTGACATCTACATATTTTAATTAAATATTTTTAATATAAAAAAGGTCTACTGAATACAGTATGTGCAAATGGAATGTAACAAATGTACCAGACGCCACCTGTCGGTAATAGTGTCATAATTAATATAAATGACGTGCACTCTGCCAACCAATTTTATGTGACGTAGCATGTGAAAGTTGCTGAATTGGACGGGTTACTCCTGTAACTTAAATATCAGGTACGTTCTGGTACATTTGATGTTGATAAGATAGGATGAAAAAGATTTGCTTTCGTGAAATAGTAAATTAGTATAATTATTTTTACAGATCTGAAGATGGTTCTGAATGAACCGAAACCGGTCATATGAATAATAAAAAATAAAAAATTTGCAATCAAGACGGATTTAAAATAACATAACTCCACCATGTAATCGCGGCAAAACAAGAGTGTAATAGCCGTTCAGGAAAGGCTCCCAATTCATTGGCGGTTGAGCTTTTTGCGTCTCTTACTACAGGGCTATTACAAATGATTGAAGCGATTTCATAAATTCACTGTAGCTCCATTCATTGACATATGGTCACGACACACTACAGATACGTAGAAAAATTCATAAAGTTTTGTTCTGCAAGCCGCACTTCAGGTTTCTGCTGCCAGAGCGCTCGAGAGCGCAGTGAGACAAAATGGCGACAGGAGCCGAGAAAGCGTATGTCGTGCTTGAAATGCACTCACATCAGTCAGTCATAACAGATCAACGACACTTCAGGACGAAGTTCAACAAAGATCCACCAATTGCTAACTCCATTCGGCGATGGTATGCGCAGTTTAAAGCTTCTGTATGCCTCTGTAATGGGAAATCAACGGGTCGGCCTGCAGTGAGCGAAGAAACGGTTGAACGCGTATGGGCAAGTTTCACGCGTAGCCCGCGGAAGTCGACGAATAAAGCAAGCAGGGAGATAACGTACCACAGCCGACGGTTTGGAAAATCTTACGGAAAAGGCTAAAGCAGAAGCCTTACCGTTTACAATTGCTACAAGCCCTGACACCCGATGACAAAGTCAAACGCTTTGAATTTTCGGCGAGGTTGCAACAGCTCATAGAAGAGGATGCGTTCAGTGCGAAACTTGTTTTCAGTGATGAAGCAACATTTTTTCTTAATGGTGAAGTGAACAGACACAATGTGCGAATCTGGGCGGTAGAAAATCCTCACGCATTCGTGCAGCAAATTCGCAATTCACCAAAAGTTAACGTGTTTTGTGCAATTTCACGGTTTAAAGTTTACGGCCCCTTTTTCTTCTGCGAAAAAAACGTTACAGGACACGTGTATCTGGACATGCTGGAAAATTGGCTCATGCCACAACTGGAGACCGACGGCGCCGACTTCATCTTTAAACAGGATGGTGCTCCACCGCACTTCCATCATGATGTTCGGCATTTCTTAAACAGAAGATTGGTAAACCGATGGATCGGTCGTGGTGGAGATCATGATCAGCAATTCATGTCATGGCCTACACGCTCTCCCGACTTAACCCCATGCGATTTCTTTCTGTGGGGTTATGTGAAAGATTCAGTGTTTAAACCTCCTCTACCAAGAAACGTGCCAGAACTGCGAGTTCGCATCAACGATGCTTTCGAACTCATTGATGGGGACATGCTGTGCCGAGTGTGGCAGGAACTTGATTATCGGCTTGAAGTCTGCCGAATCACTAAAGGGGCACATATCGAACATTTGTGAATGCCTAAAAAAACTTTTTGAGTTTTTGTATGTGTGTGCAAAGCATTGTGAAAATATCTCAAATAATAAAGTTATTGTAGAGCTGTGAAATCGCTTCAATCATTTGTAATAACCCTGTATTGTTGGACAATCAGTAAGTTTGCAACCTGATACTGGATCTTCAGTGACTTTACTCAAGCGTAGCACTTACGAATTGCGTGGCAAACCTAAGCTGTGCCCATCACGGCATACGTTGACGGCACATAATGGCCAAGACATTCCTATTTGAGCACTTGTAGCCTTCTTATAACTTTCCGAAACTTGACAAAGACAGTAACGTTTGCGGTGCTTTCCTCCTGACATTGTGCTTCTGATTTTTTTGGGTTAAGCATTCAGGACAATGTACTTTCTGTTTCTTCCTTTGATCCTCGGGACAGTGTTGCTAAGTTATGTGCAGAACCACAGGATTTTTTTCTGAAGATAGAGGCAAAGCCAATAATTTTGTTGCCCATGAGACAAAGAAGGACAACGCGCAGCCACATTTTGTTAGTGCTCTTTAAGAACAGGTGGCTGAGGAACTTACTGTTTTGCAAAGTCAGTGGGATCGTAGAACCCATTACAGGCTGTCAGCAGGCGTCCCCTCTTCTTATTCTAATGAAGCCATCGGGCAGAGTCGGGTTCGCCGCCGATTTTAAGAAAACTGTTAATCGTCAGTCACTCACAGTTATCCCTTGCCGTGTCTGGAATAAGTGATGGATAAGTTGCATGCCTGTCGTTATGTTTCCAAAACTGATCTGCGCGACACTTACTTGAAAATCTCTCTGGATGAGCAGTCACAACAGTTCTTTGTCATTAATGCTCATCTGGGTCCCTTCAAATTTTTGCGATTGCCGTTTGGCAGTGCTTCCGCATCCGACATATTTCAGCGCTTTCTGGAGCAGCCGACTGCCAAAATTTCCTTTGTGCACAAATTATTTAGATGCCGTTGTCGTCTCAGGTCGCACTCGCTGAAGAACACATTAGCAATCTTCGCACTCTATTTCAAGTGTAACAGAGACAAACGTGCGTTTTTCTTCAGACTGAACTTGAGTACTTAGAACATGTCATTAATCGCCAAGGTAATCAAAGATTGCAATCATATTTGTTTGCTATCCGTGACCTTCCACTCCTATGTAACGTTGCGGGAATTGCAGTCCGTGTTAGGGAGCTCACTATTACATTCCTAACGACGCTCAAATCGCCGCTCCCTTACATCGCGTACCGAGCGAGGTGGTGCAGTAGGAAGCACACTGGACTCGCATTCGGGAGGACGACTGTTCAATCCCGCGTCCGGCCATCCTGATTTAGGTTTTCCGTGATTTCCCTAAATCGCTCCAGGCAAGTACCGGGATGGTTCCTTTGAAAGGGCACGGCCGACTTCCTTCCCCGTCCTTCCCTAATACGATGAGATCGATGACCTCGCTGTCTGGTCTCCTTCCCCAAACAACCCAACCCCAACCCTTACATAGCTTGCTTATTGATAGTCGCCTATTTCATTTTGGTCCAGCCAAACCTGTCGTTTTGGCTGTGGATGCTTCCTTTTACGGCAACGGTACAGTTTTATCTCATAAATTCCATGCCGTTGAGAGTCCAATTGCTTTTGCTTCTAAGTTGTTGCATAAAGCTCAGTTTAATTATTCGTAAATTGAAAAGCTGGCTCTCGCCATTGTCTGTGGTGTCACTATGTTTACAGGTATCTTATTGGAAGAAAATTTTATTTTGTGACTGACCACATACCTCTACAATCTTTGTTTAACTTTCTCACGCAGTCGTTTCTCAAATTATCGCTGAGATTGTCTGTCGGCCCACTTCTAGGTATTCCAACGCAGATGCTCTTTCTCGCCCCTGTGTTGGCCCAGATTCTACATTCGACGAGTCCTCTGCTTCTTGTTGCTACACTGATGCGCAATACACTATTTTTGGATAGCTTTCCGATTAATCACCGAAAAATTGCCCATGCCACACCAGCGGATCACGATTTGTAGATTATCTTGCACCACAACCGCACTTGCTGACCTTGTTCAGCCAGAGAGCTTCGTAGCACTGTGGTGCGGCATATTTTGCCCGGCGGCACGCCCACGCAGTTTCATTTTGCTTCACACCGATAATGACCAGTCACGTGTTGTGGTACACCAGGCTCTCCAGCCTGACCTGCTTCGTTACCTACACCAAGGTCAATGGTGTGTCGTTCGCACCAAGCAGTTGGCGGGACGTCATAGCATTTGGCATGGTCTTGATGTGCCGTTTGAGCGGTTCATTCTTCACTGCCAAACCTGAGCTGAACATCAGTGAGCCCCGTCTAAGCAGTTCTTTGAGCCCGTACCTCAAATGCCATAGCAACGTTCGCACTTGGATTTCGTGAGTCCTCACTGAAATACATGTGGCTCATCCTCGTTTACGCTTTCAGCAAAATTTGCCTTCGTGGTTGCTATGCTCTCTACTACAGCTCGTTCCACAGTCCACACCCCGTCGTCGATCTTTTGTCTCGAGGGAATGCGTGAATGATTGGCACCTAATGCTGAGCATTTTAAGGTAGGTTATAACTCAGGACGTCTGTAATCCTTGTATGTCAGTCGGCATAAGGACAATTGTTTTATCTGGCTTCCTTGTTTCTAGCACCTGAAAATGGGATAATGTCACGAAACATTGGGCAATTATCACATGATTGACAACTGAGCTGAATATCCTCAATATTGCATAAATGACAGTTGTGTGATGGCTTCACATCAGTTATGCGTTCCAGACGTTCCCTTGCCCAGCTTCCTCATGCACCACTGTGCTGGTGGGTCTGTACTGTTGTTGGCAATGGACGCCTCATGACCACACCGATCGTCAGAGACGATTTTGTACTACCCTTGTAAACGTCACTGGTCTTTTTTTCCTCCAAAACGGCAATGCCCAGTTGTGTTGGAGTTTCCTCGTGGTACGTACAAGCCCCCAGCTGTTGTTGTTGGCTCCATATGACCGCCACAAGGCAGATATTCAATGTTTTGTGTGTCACGATAACTGTTGAATGTTTGAATAACGTCGCTTCTCTGTACGCGGTTTCGGTGGACAACTTGCATCACCAGTGACCCTTCTTGCCCTGTAGTGACAAAATGCGCATGGTCTGAAGTTGAATTGTCTCTTTGACACATGTTGACAGAATGAAGAGTATACACAACCCGAACTATTCCGTTCACAATTGGAAACACTGCACACTCTATGGGACTCCAGTGCAAATAAAGTTTAGCTTTTACCTCCATTACATATGTACAAAGATTTCTTGTGGTCGAAATAATATCATGAAAGAAGTTTCCTCTCAAATAAACACACGAACTACACAAATCATGAGGGTGGAAAACGTTTTTGGGGCAGTTTAGTATAACTTACCTAAGAAAAGAACTTACTAGTGGTATATCATAGTCAGAGTGAAGATTGATTTACTGTCGATACGAGGTGCATTACTATGTGCAATGCGCAGGAATGTTTTGACAAATAAGTAACTGAATGAAAGAGACTGTAGTTACACAGTGCAGGCTTTAATAGCCGACATTTGCATCTCTTGTCTACTTTTGTGTTATTAACAATGGGCCATAGTCTAAGGCATGCTGTATACAGGGCTATTACAAATGATTGAACCGATTTCATAAATTCACTGTAGCACCATTCATTGACGTATGGTCACGACACTCTACAGATACATAGAAAAACTCATAAAGTTTTGTTCGGCTGAAGCCGCACTTCAGGTTTCTGCCGCCAAAGCGCTCGAGAGCGCAGTGAGACAAAATGGCGACAGGAGCCGAGAAAGCGTATGTCGTGTGTGAAACGCACTCACATCAGTCAGTCATAACAGTGCAACGACACTTCAGGACGAAGTTCAACAAAGATCCACCAACTGCTAACTCCATTCGGCGTTGGTATGCGCAGTTTAAAGCTTCTGGATGCCTCTGTAAGGGGAAATCAACGGGTCGGCCTGCAGTGAGCGGAGAAACGGTTGAACGCGTGCGGGCAAGTTTCACGCGTAGCCCGCGGAAGTCGACGACTAAAGCAAGCAGGGAGCTAAGCGTATCACAGCCGGCGGTTTGGAAAATCTTACGGAAATGGCTAAAGCAGAAGCCTTACCGTTTACAATTGCTACAAGCCCTGACACCCGATGACAAAGTCAAACGCTTTGAATTTTCGGCGCGGTTGCAAGACCTCATGGAAGAGGATGCGTTCAGTGCGAAACTTGTTTTCAGTGATGAAGCAACATTTTTTGTTAATGGTGAAGTGAATAGACACAATGTGCGAATCTGGGCGGTAGAGAATCCTCACGCGTTCGTGCAGCAAATTCGCAATTCACCAAAAGTTAACGTGTTTTGTGCAATCTCACGGTTTAAAGTTTACGGCCCCTCTTTCTTCTGCGAAAAAAACGTTACAGGACACGTGTATCTGAACATGCTGGAAAATTAGCTCATGCCACAACTGGAGACCGACAGCACCGACTTCGTCTTTCAACAGGATGGTGCTCCACTGCACTTCCATCATGATGTTCGGCATTTCTTAAACAGGAGATTGGAAAACCGATGGATCGGTCGTGGTGGAGATCATGATCAGCAATTCATGTCATGGTTTCCACGCTCTCCCGACTTAATCGCATGCGATTTCTTTCTGTGGGGTTATGTGAAAGATTCAGTGTTTAAACCTCCTCTACCAAGAAACGCGCCTGCGAGCTCGCATCAACGATGCTTTCGAACTCATTGATGGGGACATGCTGCGCCGAGTGTGGGAGAAACTTGATTATCGGCTTGATGTCTGCCGAATCACTAAAGGGGCACATATCGAACATTTGTGAATGCCTAAAAAATTTTTTTGAGTTATTGTATGTGTGTGCAAAGCATTGTGAAAATATCTCAAATAATAAAGTTATTGTAGAGCTGTGAAATCGCTTCAATCATTTGTAATAACCCTGTACATTATCAGAGGCTATAAAGACTCAGTTACTAATGTCTGATGATGTCTCCAGAAATAGGAGACGAAATATTCGTCACGAGAAATATCTCTTAGACTGTGGCCTAATGTCCATATAACTTGTTGTGTACCGTTCAAGACGTAGACTACAAATGCACCGGCAGGCAGCCACCACACGAGCACACCCACTCATCCGGCGCCTCTCAGCCGCCTCCAGTTTGTTTGTGCTCACAGTCCCGAGCCTCTCTCTGCTTCTGCGCCGCTTCCTTCAGCGTGCTGCATACGTCTGCCGATAGAGCGGATAGTCGCCATAGGGAGTGCTGTCAATTGCAGACTACATTGCTTCCACTCTGGCAGACATGGAAATCCTTCTGCTGATGGACACCAAAACACGAAGCGCCATGGACACACACACAATTCCGAACCAACAGTGAAACAATTATTTTTTTTTTTTTTTTTTGGCGTGCAGTCACAGTCGTATAAAACTTTTTGAAAAATGTAACCGCCATTTGACTGTACAACATGTTTTATCCTACACTCTAGATTTAGGTCTTAGGCTATTATCAAGTGTTACAAGTATCAAAAATCAGAACACAAATCATCGTCAGAATATGTTTCTTCTATCATATAAACCACTTTTGTCAGAAGTAAATGCGAGAACATTTGTGTAATGCTAACTTATTGGTAGTTACCACGACCTATTCACTTCATATGGTTGTAGAATAAAAACAGATGACCAAATCACAGCGTTTAAACTTCGCTACGCTGTTCCTAAGCAGCCATTGACATAAACATAAGTGAAACTATCGTCAAAGATCATCATAAAGACATCCCAACTTGCGCCGATCACATGGTGCTATGACACATATTCTGACGATGAACAGTGTTCTACTCGAGTCTAATGATTTTTTTGTACACTTGTAACACTTGAAAGTGGTATGGCCGAAATCTAGATTGTAGAATCTAATCTGATGTACAATCAAATCGCGGCTGTATCTTTCAAAGTCAATGACATACATACATACATTAATCCTTATTCCGTAGATCATGAATACGACATCTCATAATGATGTGGAACATGTCCCTTTAACATAAGTTTTCATTACACAATTTTTTTTTTTTACAGTTACTAGTTCATATCTAAGAATTGATCTATTGAGTGGAAGGAGTTGTTATTCAGAAATTCTTTCAATTTGCTTTTAAATGTTGATTGCCTATCTGTCAGACTTTTAATACCATTTGGGAAATGACCAAATATTTTTCTGGCAGCATAATTCACCTCTTTCTGTGCCAAAGTGATATTTAATGCAGAATAGTGAAGATCATCCTTTCATCTAGTGTTGTAGCTATGCACTTCGAAGTTATTTTTGAATTGGGATGGGTTATTAATGACAAATTTCGTAAGTGAATATACAGGGTGTTTCACTAAACGTGTTTGCCTCAGTAAGTTACGAAGTAATAGGTGACGGAAATATTTATTGCGGTAAGTCACCAAAAGAAACGTTACACTGTCTGCGGAGCTATGAACATAATTTATTGTGGTATTATGCAAATAGTTACAGCAAAAAGATACAATTTTTTAAATGGAACAATAGTTGTTTCTATTATGCACTGGAATCAGTACTACCAGCTGTGTATACATCAATTTCAATTACATTTCTATCACTTTTAGTTTAGCAGCTACAGCCCTTCAAACTTTCAGTGGCTGATACCACACGCTGTACATAACACATGGTTGAGTGGTGGGCGATGGATGTTCTGGCGGTGGGAAGTTGATTTACATGAGATGTTCAAATGTGTGTCCATGTTCCTGATTGCACAGTGCAATGCGTCTTCTAAAGGATCTGCGGACGAGATGTAACATCGCCGGTGTCACGGAGCAACATACGTCCTCGATGCGCCGTTTTAGATCATCTGGGGGTGTGGACTCTGTTACATAAACACGATCCTTTAGATATCCCCACAAAAAGAAATCTAATGGTGTTAAATCGGGCAACCTTGCGGGCCATGAATGAGGACCATGGTGCCCCAACTACCTTCCTGCAAACCTATTGTTTAGTTCTTCCACAACAGCGCGCGCAGAATGGGCTGGGTGACCATCGTACTGCATCCACATATGGACTCTCGTGTGTAGACACACATGTTCAAGGAGACCACCCAAACCGTCGACTATAAACGCGTGATATAACTCACCTGTCAGTGTACCTGGGAAGTAGTGTGGACCGATGATTTAATCCTCAAGGATTCCACACCACACATTTATATAGACCACCTACGTTGACGGTCTACAGGTCGTACACACCGAGGATTGTCTGCGGCCCAGTAGTAAACGTTATGGCGATTCCCTGCACCATAATTTGTGGACGTGGACTCATCAGAGAACATAACACCTTGTAAAAACTCCCGCGTGAAATTACGCATGGCCCATTGACACAATGTAACTCTCGCACGGAAATTGTTCCCATGCAGGTGCTGGGTCAGCGACAGGCGGTACGGGTGAAACCAGTGGCCGTGTGCTATACGCCACACAGCTGTGAGACTGACACCAGCGACTGCAGCAACGGCTCGTAAACTGACGTGAGGATCACGGTGTACTGCAGCTAAAACAAACTCCTCCTTCTCCTCACACGGCCATCCTGATTTAGGTTTTCCGTGATTTCCCTAAATCGTTTCAGGCAAATGCCGGGATGGTTCCTTTGAAAGGGCACGGCCGATTTCCTTCCCAATCCTTCCCTAACCCGAGCTTGCGCTCCGTCTCTAATGACCTCGTTGTCGACGGGACGTTAAACACTAACCACCACCACCACCTTCTCCTCACTTCTTGCAGTTCTTTGTCTGTTACTGCGGCGCATTAGCAGGCCGCCTATTTCCCGAAGTCGTTGTTCGGCACGTAAGAACGTAATGGCTGCCGGAGCTCTTCCTCTAGGATATCTCACGGCGTACGCCATGGCTGCTTCAGTGGCATCATGTCGGCACTCGCCGAGCATCAGCAACATGTCAACGTACTCGTTGTTCGTGTATGCCATCTTCATCCGATGTCAGTAACTGTGGTATATTGAGCCCCGTTTGTTTGTGTGGCTCGAACTGTCGGGTAAACGGCCGTGTGCGGCGACAGTCGGCAGTCTAACAGCGCATCGAGGAAGCTTCTCGCTCCGTGACACCGGCCACGTTACAACCCGGCCGCACACATTTAGAAGGCGCGTTGCGTTATGCGCAGCGTGTGTGGTATCTGCCCCTGAAACTTTGAAGGGTTGTAGCTCCCAAACTAAAAGTGATAGGAATGTAATTGAAATTGATACACAGCTGGTGTTACTGATTCCAGTACATGATAGAAACAACTGTTGTTCCACTTAAAAAATTGTATCTTTTTGTGTAACTCTTTGGATAATAACACAAAAAACTATGTTCATAGCTCCGCCGACAATATAACGTTTCTTATGGTGACTACCGCAATAAATATTTCCGTCGCCTATTACTTCGTAACTTACAGAGGCAAACACATTTTGTGAAACACTCTGTATGTATTGCGAAGGTACTGTGTATATCCCCAATTGCTTAAATAAATGTCTGCAAAGTGATCTAGGGTGGGCTCCAGCTATTACTCTGATTACACGCTCTTGTGCGATGAATACTTTCTCTCTTAATGACGAATTGCCCCAAAATATGAGATCAGTGTTTGCAGCCAGCTCAGTACGGTAGTTTGAAGACTACATTCCAACCTAGCAGTTGCTATTTACGGAGTAATCTGAAAGTCAAGAATGTCTGCATTATTGCTATCAATTGTAGTGATAATGTCATAGACTACCAGGAGAAAGAAAAGTTATTTAGATTTCACTGTATTAGATGTAGGACATCAAGTGCCGCACCACAAACTGTACAAAAGTTAAGTGCAACATTGAACATACTGTTGATAAGTTCTGTTTCATATTTCATTGTGGTAGATGTCTGACATCAAGTGCCACACCTCAAACTGTACAAAAGTGCAACATTGTAATATACTATTAATAAATTTTATTTCTTATTTCACAGTGTGATGCCACATTTCTGCTCTAGTGCTGCACTGTCAAAGCGAGTGTTTACTTAACAATCATAGCACGCAACAGCAAACTTTCATGAATGGTAGCAGTTTTCTGCAGTTTGGGCTGAATAAATAGTAACATTCAGCTGCAAAAGTCTCAACGTAAGTAAAATCGACAAATGCTGAATTGTTTTCTCTTGTGGCTTCTGAGAATGAAGTTTCTGTAGCCCATACTGACAGAGGTTTATTTTAACAGAGGATAAAAATAGAAATCGACTGTCAGATCACTGAAGAGACAGAAAGAGAGAGACAGACAGACAAGCGTCGAGAGTTGGAGTTCAGTTTATACTCGATAGCCCGTGTGGGAGTGAGAACTGCAAGTAACGCTTTTCACGGATTTCCAGCATGCTGGGTTAATAAAGGCACACCAACTTGTGTTAACCTGTTTGATGAAGAAAACAGCCATAGTTGCAAGATTCAGTTTTTTTATTTAATTTGTGACTAATTTCGGATTACCTGAACCCATTTTCAAATCATCCAGACAGACAGAATGATATATTCCTTAATAGCATGCAAACCGTATTAAGATTGTACATGCATGTGTGTCAATGTTCACAGAAAAACTGAACTTTGGTATACGTGTATGCACAGTCATGGTTCGCATGCTATTGCGGAATATACCATTCTGTCTGTTTGGATTGTTTGAAAATGGGTTTAAGTAACCCAGAAATAGTCATCAGTTACACAAAAAAACTGAATCTTCCACCTTCGGCTCATTGTCACATCAAACTCGTTAACACTTTTCACACTAATTGTGCTATCACGCAGGTCAGTTATGAACCTTGCGATCTTTGGTCTCCGTACGAAGTCGTTTCATTACCATTACTACGTTTATTTATCCAGAACTGACGTCAACCGCGCAATCGTCTACAAGCTTCATTAATTCTTATTGCCCTCTACTACTGACACTCAGCGTGTATTGTCTATTTCTCCTATGGCACCCTGTACACAGGTCAGGGAAAAATCAGCCCGTCAGCTCCAGGCAGACAAAGTGATGTTCCGCCAGATGTCTGATGCCGCCTCTTGCATCCCTAACGGTCAAGAGGCCTGAATGGAGCGGCCGGTTACTGTGTCAGACTTAATACGGTCCTCCCCTCTGTTCATGTATAAAAACAAATAAATGTTGAAAGGTCATAAAGGCCTATAGACGTTGTTTTAAAACAAGTGCACTTTTTGGCAACGACAATGCTCGTACAGTGCAGCCATTATAAGTGAGAAGGAAGGTCAAATAACTGTCATTACATTACTCATCTGTTTCTTGAGGTTCCTCGACGAAAATATGGTTCGCTACAAGAATAATTTTACGTCTAGGCAGCATGATCCAGATTTTAATTTTGAGATGAGAAAACCACGTGGTTAAAATGCATTCTTCTGTTCATTCAATGCCTTCATTTCACATTAAACATACTAAAGTTTTTACATTGTCTTCAAACTGAGAACTTTTTCATTATACTCACGTTTTCATAAAACATTAATTTCACTTTCTCTTCACAATAGGTTTACTTAAGGAAAATAATACATCAGTGTGTAATTACACTCGCAAATTCCGTCGCACTGAATCCTTTCAGTTAACTTCCAACAATAAAATAAAATTACAATTTTACACCATCGCTCTATACACCACTAACAACAACACGTCTCCTCCACCAGCATATGACGTCAACTACTAATCAAGATTTACGAAGACTATGTATTCACCGAAGATAATATTTCAGACAATAAATAACTTTCTTCGAAGTCGATTTGAAACTTTATGATTGCCAATTTTCACCACGATAACTTCAAATGAAAGTTACATTAAACAAATTTCGAAACAGATCCAATATGAGCGAAATAATTAGTTATTTGAAAAATAATGAAGCGCCTTTCTTAAAACTATGAGAAATGCAAAATAATATTCTGAATTTATTTGTATTCTACAATAAATTTGTGATGTGTATAATATAAACCTTTTCTTAACTGTATCGACAAGTTCTATATTTAATAAAAGATGAGCCACTGATCAGTATCGTGACAGACTCCAGTGGAGATAAAATCCCTAACCCCATTAAAAATTTGAGTCGAATAACTGTTCACATCTACATCTACGTGGCTACTCTGGCATTCACAATAAAGTGCCTGGCAGAGGGCTCAATGAACCACCTTCAAGTTGTCTCTCTACCGTTCCACTCTCGAACGGCGCGCGGGAAAAACGAGCAATTAATTTTTTCTGTGCGAGCCCTGATTTATTTTATCGTGATGGTCATTTCTCCCTATGTAGGTGGGTGCCAACAGAATGTTTTCGCAATCGGAGGAAAAAACTGGTGACTGAAATTTCATGAGAAGATCCAGTCGCAACGGAAAACGCCTTTGTTTTAATGATTGGCACTCCAATTCACGTATCATGTGTGCGGCACTATCTCCCCTATTTCGCGATAATACAAAACGAGTTGCCCTTCTTTGTACTTTCTCGATGTCATCCGTCTGTCCCACCTGATGCAGGTCCCACACCGCACAGCAATACTCCAGAATAGGGCGGACAAGCGTGGTGTAAGCAGTCTCTTTAGTAGAGCTGTTGAACCTTTTAAATGTTCTGGCAATGAATCGCAGTCTTTGGTTTGCTCTACCCCCAACATTATCTACGTGATCGTTCCAATTTAGGTTATTTGTAATTGTAATCCCTAAGTATTTAGTCTTCATGCAGCTCTCCACGTCAGCCTATCCTGCGAAAGAAAGCTCTTCACCTCTGCTGGCCACTGCAACCTGCACGCACTTGAACTGTATACTGTAACCAAGGCTTGGTTTCCCGCTACAATTTTTACCGTCCACACTTACCTCCATTGCCAAGTTAATCATTTCTTGATGCCTCAGGATGACAGATCATCATGTCCCTTGTTTTGGTCAAGTTCCATATACTCCTTTCTTTCCCAATTCGACTCGATACGTCTTCATTACTTGCGTCATTTTCCCACCTAGTCTTCAACTTTTTTTTTTTGGAGCAACACGTTTCAAAAGTTTCTACACCTTTATGTTTACATTTTTTATCCTCCTTTTTTACGTCAACATATTTTCAAAAAAGACTATCTAATCCTCAAATTTCTATTAAATTAAATGTTTCCGTTTTTGAGAAAATCTTTCAAAAATCAAATAGCTCTGAGCACAATGGGACTTAACTTCTGTGGTCATCAGTCTTCTAGAACTTAGAACTACTCAAACCTAACTAACGTAAGGACATCACACACATCCATGCCCGAGGCAGGATTCGAACTTGCGACCGTAGCGGTCACGCGGTTCCAGACTGTAGCGCCTAGAACCGCACGGCCACTCCGGCCGGCAGAAAATCTTTTCTTCCTATTGAGAATCTGCATTTCACATCCTTATTTCTGCCATCGTCAGAAGTAGCAGAACTGCTATACTTCATTTAGTGTGCATTATCTACCAATCGAATTCTCTCAGCAGCATCTGATTTACGTCGGGACCATTCTTTGCTCTTGTTTTAGTTTTGTTGGTGTTCCTCCTATAACATATTTTTAAGAGGCTACTTATTTCGTTCTATCGATCTTCCATCTCTCTCCCCGTCTCAGCCAGAGTTACAATACCATCGGCAAACCTCAAAGTTTTTGTTTCTCTCTCTGAACCTGAATTCCATTTCTAAATGTTTCCTTTTGTGCCTTTACCGTTTGCTCGTGAACATGTTGGAAAATACGGGAGATAGGTTACAGTCCTACTCCCTCCTCAGTTACTTTCTCCCATTCACCTATTTCGATCCTTATAAATGCAGTTTGGTTTCCACAGAAGTTGTAGATATCTTTTCACTCCCTGCTTGTCACCCATGATAACTGTTGTGGCGTAGCAAGACAGCCACGCCACGGAAGTAGCCGAAAGGCACGCGTTTAGTTTACGCAGGCACGAGATAGGTCTGTAACAGGATACGTAATGAATGCTATAAAGAAAAGTACGTAGCTTGTGGAATACTTAACTTTAATCCATCCTTTTGGTACATCTTGAGATTGTGGCGATACAACTGAGACTCTTTAGATACATGCAATGTTACTAATGGCGCCTTGCTAGGTCGTAGCCATTGACTTAGCTGAAGGCTATTCTAACTATCGGCTCGGCAAAGGAGCGAGGCTTCGTCAGTATAGTCGCTAGCTACGTCGTCCGTACAACTGGAGCGAGTGCTATCCCGTATCTCGAGACCTGCCTTGTGGTGGCGCTCGGTCTGCGATCACACAGTGGCGACACGCGGGTCCGACATGTACTAATGGACCGCGGCCGATTTAAAACTACCACCTAGCAAGTGTGGTGTCTGGCGGTGACACCACAATAACTTCCGAATCTCAAAGAGTGCGTTACGGACAACAGTGCGAAAAGCTTTCTCTGAACATATATATATATATATATATATATATATATATATATATATGTGGTGTGTGTGTGTGTGTGTGTGTGTGTGTGTGTGTGTGTGTGTGTGTGTCTTTTTTCTATCTATCTTCTTACGGAGGTCACCTGAAGTGCGCCTGCTTAGCTGAGTGGTAAAGTGTTGCCTACCATGCAGCGGCCCCGGGTTCGATTACCGGCCGGATTGGAGATTTTCTCCGCTTGTGGACTGGGTGTTGTGTTGTCTCCTTCATTGTCACCGACACGCAAGTCGCTCAATGTGGCGTCGCCTGAAATAAGAGTTGCAACTTGACGGCCGAACATTCCCGGCTGGGGCCCCCCCGGACCTTCAGGCCACATGATCATTTAATTTTTTTGTCACCTTCAAAATGAAAACTCATACAACACTCCCCTTAGTTAGTTAGTATATTCCCCAGCGTCTATTTGTGCTAAATAGTGCGAGAGTCTTGTTTCTAGATTATATTTTGAATGTTTCTCCAGTCAGTTGGTAGTTGATGGTTAGAGACATAACATCGTTGTTTCAGGTAGTCTGCGGAAACCAGTTCGTAGATGCTGGCCACTGACGGAATCGGGTACACGATTGGAGTTAACCCCCTTAGCCTCAGTTAAGGCCTGAATATGGTGTACTGAAGCAACGAAACTGGTAGCCATATAGAAAATAACATCGTAAGGATGGCAGTAGGTGTAACATTTTATTACATAGGACAGACAATCAGTCTGATAACAAACAACAACATTTTTAGTACGATATAATTACAAACTTAAAATTTTCAGATTTTTTTTCTTTGACTGTAGTATGAAATGTTGCTTCATGCCAAATTTCATGAGTCTACCTACACCAACGCGAAGTACACCGTAGGTTTTGATGAGTGAGTTTGTGAGAATCAAAATATGCAATGTAAATGGCTGTATCTTTCGATTGCACTGATTTACGAGCTTGAGTTGCTTGACATCGTCAATTGAGCGTAATCTTAATTTTTTTCCGTCTTCTCACTGCTTTGATGCAGTTACGTCCTCAATCATTTGCCGGATGTATTCAAACCTCTGTCTTCCGCTACAATTTTTACCTTCTACAGCTCTTTCTGCTACCATGGTAGTTAGTCCCTGGTGTCTTAACTGACGTCCTACCATCCTGTCCAGTCTCCATCTCAGTGTTTCTCATATATCAAAACTAGACATGATTGTCTTATTGGGATTGCCGCGATCGTTCTTTGAATAAAAATATGGCATTTCAGTTTTCATTGCTATTTTTTATTTTCAATGACCGGTTAAGGGCTAGCTGCACATCCTCAGATCTGTTACATAAAGTTGAAAATATAATTAACAAGAGAGATATAGTTACTGATAGAACTATCCTATTCTTTACTTTTACTTTTACTTTTACTTTAGAACTATCTTATTCTTTATAGACGAATGGAAAAACTAGTTGAAGCCGACCTCGGGGAAGATAAGTTTGGATTCCGTAAAAATATCGGAATACGTGAGGCAATACTGACCCTACGACTTATCTTAGAAGCTAGATTAAGGAAAGGCAACCGTACGTTTCTAGCATTTGTAGACTTAGAGAAAGCTTTTGACAATGTTGACTGGAATACTCTCTTTCAACTTCTGAAGGTGGCAGGGGTAAAATACAGGGAGCGAAAAGCTATTTACAGTTTGTACAGAAACCAGATTGCAGTTATAAGAGTCGAGGGGCATGAAAGGGAAGGAGTGGTTGGGAAGGGAGTGAGACAGGGTTGTAGCCTATCCCCGATGTTATTCAATCTGTATATTGAGCGAGCAGTAAAGGAAACAAAAGAAAAATTCGGAGTAGGAATTAAAATCCATGGAGAAGAAATAAAAACTTTGAGGTTCGCCGATGACATTGTAATTCTGGCAGAGACAGCAAAGGACTTGGAAGAGCAGCCGAACGGAATGGACAGTGTCATGAAAGGAGGGTACAAGATGAACATCAACAAAAGCAAAACGAGGATAATGGAATGTAGTCGAATTAAGTCGGGTGATGCTGAGGGAATTAGATTAGGAAATGAGACACTTAAAGTAGTAAAGGAGTTTTGCTATTTGGGGAGCAAAATAACTGATGATGGTCGAAGTAGAGAGGATATGAAATGTAGACTGGCAATGGCAAGGAAAGCGTTTCTGAAGAAGAGAAATTTGTTAACATCGAGTATAGATTTAAGTGTCAGGAAGTCGTTTCTGAAAGTATTTGTATGGAGTGTAGCCATGTATGGAAGTGAAACATGGACGATAAATAGTTTGGACAGGAAGAGAATAGAAGCTTTCTAAATGTGGTGCTACAGAAGAATGCTGAATATTAGATAGGTAGATCACATAACTAATGAGGAAGTATTGAATAGGATTGGGGAGAACAGAAGTTTGTGGCACAACTTGACTAGAAGAAGGGATCGGTTGGCAGGACATGTTCTGAGGCATCAAGGGATCACCAATTTGGTATTGGAGGGCAGCGTGGAGGGTAAAAATCGTAGAGGGAGACCAAGAGATCAATACACTAAACAGATTCAGAAGGATGTAGGTTGCAGTAGGTTCTGGGAGATGAAGAAGCTTGCACAGGATAGAGTAGCATGGAGAGCTGCATCAAACCAGTCTCAGGACTGAAGACCACAACAACAACAACAACAACAGAACTATCTTAGATTACAAAAAGAAATTTTGGAATGTATTAATGCCACCATACCATATATTCCTTTCGTCGCCGATTTTGTGGAGAAATTGCTCATTTATTACCTTATCAGTCCACCTAATTTTCAACATTCTTCTGTACCATCACGTCTCAAATACTCCAAGTCTCTTCTTTTTCCGACTTTCCCACAGTCCATATTTCACTACCATAGAATGCTGTGGCGCTCCAAACGTTCGTTCTCAGAAATTTCTTTCTCAAATTAAGGTCTGTGTTTGATACTAGTAGACTATCTTGGCCAGGAATGCCCTTTTTGGCAGTGGTGGTCTGCTTTTTATGTCGTCCTTGTTTCGTCCGTCGTGGGTTATTTTGCTGCCTAGTAGCAGAAAGCAACCCTGATGTTTCTCACTGTTCTTATTTCTGATACTTCTCTTTACTTTCGTCATTCTTCGATTTACTCTCAATCCATATTTTTTACTCATTGGACTGTTCCTTCCATTCAGTAGATCCTGTAATTCTTCTTCAATTTCGCCGAGGATAGCAATGTCATCAGCGAATCTTATCACTGATATCCTTTCATCTTGAATTTTAATCCCACTCTTGAACGTTTCGCTTCATTTCTTCTTCGATGTAGGGACTGAACAGTAGGGGCAAAAGACTACATCACTGTCGTACACCCTTTTTAATCCGAGCACTTCGTACTTGGTCTTCCACTCTTATTACTCCCTCTTGGTTCTTGTACATGTTGTATATTACCCGTCTTTCCCTATACCTTACTCCTGTTTTTGACTCAAATGGCTCTGAGCACTACCGTTTTTCCCAAGATTACTAACACCTTGGACCTTTTTACGTTGTCGAACGCTTTTTCCAGGTCGACAGATCCTATGAACGTGTCTTGATTCTTCTTTAGTCCTGCTTCCATTACCAACGGCAAAGTGAGAATTGCCTCTCTGGTGCCTTTACCTTCCTTAAAGCCAAACTGATCGTCATCCAACACATCCTCAATTCTCTTTTCCATTCTTCTGTGTATTATTGTTGTCTGCAACATGGTTGCATGAGCAGTTAATCTGATCGTGCGATAATTCTCGCACTTTTCAGCTCTTGCAATCTTCGGAATTGTGGGGATGATGCTTTTCCGAGAGTCAGATGGTCTATCGCCAGACTCATACACTCAACACACCAAAGTGAATTGTCGTTTTTTTTTGCCAATTTCCTCAATGATTTTAGAAATGTTGATGGAATGTTGTCCATCCCTTCCGCCTCATTTGATTTTTAAGTCTTCCAGAGCTCATTCAAATTCTGATTCTAATACCGGATCTCCTACTCTTCTATATCGACTGCTGCTCCTTCTGCCATCACGTCATCAGACAAGTCGCCCCCCTCATAGACATCTTCATCGTACCCGTTCCACCTATCGACTCTCTCCTCTGCAATTAACAGTGGAATTCCCGTCGCACTCTTAATGTTACCATTCTTGCTTTTAATTTCACCGAATGTTGTTCTGACTTTCCTATACGCTGAGCCAGTCCTTCCGACAATCATTTCGTTTTCGATTTCTTCACATTTTTCATGCAGCCATTTCTCCTTAGCTTTCCTACACATTCTGTTTATTTGATTCCTAAATGACTTGTATTTCTGTA
Organism: Schistocerca americana; assembly: GCF_021461395.2. Lineage (NCBI taxonomy): Eukaryota > Metazoa > Arthropoda > Insecta > Orthoptera > Acrididae > Schistocerca > Schistocerca americana. Next base: position 594,898,930 of record NC_060125.1, on the reverse strand, counting down.
TGCCTGAATTTACTTGAACATTTTGTACTTCCTTCTTTCATCGATCAACTAAAGTATTTCATCCGTTACCAATGGTTTCTTCGCAGTTATCTCCTTTATACCAACGGTTATATTTCCAACTTCTGTGATTGGCCTTTTTAGATATATCCCTTTCTGTTCAACTGAACTGTCTACTGAGCTATTCCGCATCGCAGTATCTATAGCCTCAGAGAACTACAAGCATACCTCTTCACTCCTTAGTACTTCCGTATCTCAATTCTTTGTGCACTAATTCTTCCTGAAATTTCGCCGTATTCTTCATCACTACTAAATTATGGTCTGAGTCTATATCTGCTCCTGGGTACACCTTACAATCCAGTATCTGATTTCGGAATCTCTGTTTAACCATAATGTAATCAAACTGGAATCTTTCCGCAACTCCTGGTCTTTTCCAAGTATACGTCCTCCTCTTGTGATTCCTGAACAGAGTATTTCCTATTACTGGCTGAACTCAATTAATCTTTCTCTTCTCTCATTACTAGTACCCGGCCCATATTCTTCCCTAACCGTTTCTTCTGCTGCTTCCCCTACACCGCGATTCAGTCCGTCATGATTATAAAATGTTCGTCTCCATTTACGTACTGAATTACTCATTCAATATACACATATACTTTCTCTATCTCTTCATCTTCGGCTTTTGATATCGAAATGTGTACCTAAACTAACGTTGTCGGTGTTGGTTTGCTGTCGATCCGGATGAGAACTATCCTGTCACTGAATTGCTCACAGTAACTCACTCAATGCCCTACCTTCCTATTCATAAGGAACCCTACTCCTGTTATACCGTTTTACGTTGCTGTCGATATTACCCTATACTCATCTAACCAGAAATCCTTGTTTTCTTTCGATTTCACTTCACTGACCGCCACTATATATAGATTGAGTCTTAGCATTTCCCTTTTCAGATTTTCCAGTTTCCCTACCACGTACAAACATCTGACATCGCACAGCCCGACTCGTAGAACTATATCCTTTCGTTGGTTATGCAATCCTTTTCTCACAGTCAGCTCCTCCTTGGTGGTCCCCTGCCGGAGATTCGGATGGGCGACTAGTCCGGACTCTTTTGCCAATGGAGAGATCATCATGACACTTTTCCATTACAGGCCACATGTCCCGTGGATACACTTTGTGCGTCTTTTATGCAATGGTTTCCATTGCCTTCTGCAGCCTCATGCCATTGACAACTGCTGTCTTCCGCCTTTAGGAGCGGTTTTCCGCCCCAAGAGCAAGAGAGAGTCCACTCTTCCGCCCTCTGTGACAAGACTTTTTATGCCGGAAGTCTGGACAGTCGCATAGAGAGACAAAGTCATCGTCTGAGGGTTCCTTTTTTACCGATTGTGGTACGGTACCCTAAAAAATGAAAATAGACACCCCTGAAAAGACGCACACGGAGAAGAACAGTGCTACAATAATGTTAACTGGTGCTCTCTCTCTATCTCTCAGACACACACACACACACACACACACACACACACTCCTTGACACCTGGACCACAAAACGATCACGTTTTACAATGTTTCTGGGTGCATTACGTACCCTCAGATGGCGAAAGGTGGGAACACGTAATACATAGCTAGCAGTAGCTGCTCGTGAAGGGTTTCTTTTTGCCCTTAAATCACTAATTAAGTTTCCTTAATTACCGGCATAACTTTCAAGCAATTAAAGCTTTCTTTTGCAAAAGCAGACCTCTCACCGAGCCGCGCGGGATTAGCCGAGCGGTCAGGGGCGCTGCAGTCATGGACTGTGCGGCTGGTCCCGGCGGAGGTTCGAGTCCTCTCTCAGGCATGGGTGTGTGTGTGTTTGTCCTTAGGATAATTTAGTTTAAGTAGTGTGTAAGCTTAGGGACTGGTGACCTTAGCAGTTAAATCCCACAAGATTTCACACACATTTGAACCTCTCACTGATCAGTTTGAAACGGCATTTGTCCTTTTCCCACTCTTTATCTGGCTATGGAAACAAAAATCCACTATGTAATTTCTAGGGAGTAATGCTTTGGCTCTGCACAAAAATTGGACCGAAAATAATGGTTCTTCATTAACACTTACACCAGGCAGCATATGCCTTCTTTCGCATTGGGGTGATCCTTAGCAGATTACGTTCCAGTGATCGCATAATTAACGCGGCAACTTGCGGCGAGTAACAGCTTAGCCCGTCCTTTATCACGCCGCCGGTCCTTCCAAAGAGTAGCCCGCTCAGCGCCGGCGGCCGCCACGTGACCCGCAGCCCTGGTCCACGTGACTGCCACGGACTCCCTCGCTGTCCTTCCTCGCGCTGCCCCAGGCCCTCACGGCCAATTGCCCCTCTGCTGCCGGCGCCACTCTCTTCCCCCTCCCCCCTGACCAGCCACGCCTCATCGCGTAATTCTCTCCCGGCACGGCGGCCGCAACTCGGCTTTCTCGGCCAATATCGATTGCACGGCTGCCTTGTCTTGTGGTCGCGCCGCTCGCCGACGCGGGGGTGTCTGTTTCTGCCGCTGCCCCCCCCCCCCCCCCCCCCCCCGCTACACCGCGAGTCGAAAAACCTGCTCTCCAACGTCTCCGTCCCTTGACATTTCTAGGCAACAACTTCGCGGACCGTAGTGAGACGCGCTGCTAAACTCGCAGGACAGGACAATTAGTAGCAATTGTGGAAGGCGGACAGAATGAGCGGCTGTCACCTACACTCCAAACATAACACTTTATTTAGTTGTCCAAAAATTACAGCGCAACTACTGAACTTGATTATCGACAGAAAAGTCTGAGATTCTAAAACGGCTGACGGCCCATGAATTAAATACAACTGCTATATATATATATATATATATATATATATATATATATATATATTTGGAAACATTCTAAAACGAAAGCATATGTGTTTTTTAACGCAAACTTATGTTTTTTAAATGGACCTCCTATATTTTTTCTTCACCAATCCATAGCATGACAAAGCACATACACAATGGCGTTGATTGCATCGCAATATTCCCATTACATCCCGAGATATTGAGACGCGAAGTTGACGCTTGAAACACCCGACATGCGCTGCTAGCGCACGTCCTGCTAGCGCACCTCTTGATAAGTATGGAAGTGTGATTACGCATGTCAATCACATCGCGATTACGGGCAGCATGGGGTTCACGCCTGAGCCTCAGGCCCTGCGCTAGCAGCGCATGTCAGGTGTTTCAAGCGTCAACTTCGCGTCTCAATATCTCGGGATGTAATGGGAATATTGCGATGCAATCAACGCCATTGTGTATGTGCTTTGTCATGCTGTGGATTGGTGAAGAAAAAATATAGGAGGTCCATTTAAAAAAACATAAGTTTGTGTTAAAAAACACATATGCTTTCATTTTAGAATGTTTCCAAATATGTACATTCATGGGCCCCAGCCCTACATTGATACCGGCGAAAGTCGTTTTCCAATAGCTGTTATTGTTCCAGAGATATTTTGGGTGGACAAGATAGCTGGGACACCCTACATATATATATTAATACTATTACCGAGCGAGGTGGCGCAGTGGTTAGCACACTGGACTCGCATTCGGGAGGACGACGGTTCAATCCCGTCTCCGGCCATCCTGATTTAGGTTTTCCGTGATTTCCCTAAATCCTTTCAGGCAAATGCCGGGATGGTTCCTTTGAAAGGGCACGGCCGATTTCCTTCCCAATCCTTCCCTAACCCGACCTTGCGCTCCGTCTCTAATGACCTCGTTGTCGACGGGACATTAAACACTAACCACCACCACCACCTTAATACTATTTAAGGTGCCGGCCGTTGTGGCCGAGCGGTTCTAGGTGCTTCAGTCTGGAACCGAGCGACCCCTACGGTCGCAGGTTCGAATTCTGCCTCGGGCATGGATGTGTGTGATGCCCTTAGGTTAGTTAGGTTTAAGTAGTTCTAAGTTCTAGGGGACTGATGACCTCAGATGTTAAGTCGCATAGTGCTCAGAGCCATTTGAACCAAGTATTTCAGGCCAAGCGATGTAAGACTTGATAAGTAAGAATCCAAAATTTTAAAGCGGCTGAAGGCCCATCATTTTAAGAACAATACAACTATGATAAATTTTCAATCTGCAGAAGGCCCACAGCTTTATCTTGAAAGAATGTAATACTTGATAAGTAACAACCTTCAAACTTAAAGTGGCTGAGGGCCCATGCTTTTTTAAAAGCAATAGAACTACAATAAATTTTCAACAGGCAGAAAGCCCACAGCTTTATCTTCCAAAAGGTAATACTTGATAAGTAGGATCCTTAAAACTTAAAGCGGCTGAAGGCCGATGGCCGCGCGGGATTAGCCGAGCGGTTTGAGGCGCTGCAGTCATGGACTGTGCGGCTGATCCCGGCGGAGGTTCGAGTCCTCCTTCGGGCATGGGTGTGTGTGTTTGCTCTTAGGATAATTTAGGTTAAGTACTGAGTAAGCTTGGGGGCTGATGACCTTGGCAGTTAAGTCGCATAGGATTTCACACACTATTGTTATTGAAGGCCGATGCTTTTAATAACAATACACTACAATAAATTTTCAACAGGCAGAAAGCCTACAGCTTTATCTTCCAAAAGGTAATACTTGATAAGCAAGATCCTTAAAATTTAAAGCAGCTGAAGGCCGATACTTTAAAACAATCCCGGGTTCGATTCCCAGCGGGGTCAGGGATTTTCTCTACCTCGTGATGGCTGGGTGTTGTGTGCTGTCCTTAGGTTAGTTAGGTTTAAGTAGTTCTAACTTCTAGGGGACTCATGACCACAGCAGTTGAGTCCCATAGTGCTCAGAGCCATTTGAACCATTTTTTTTTAAAACAATACAATAAATTTTCAACAGGCAGCAGGCCTAAGCTTTATCTTTAGACAATGTAAGACTTGCCCAATTTCGAAAAACTTACTTTTAAAATGGCTGACGGCCTTCGATTTTAAAAACACAGCAGCCCCCACGGCCACAAGGCAGAACATTACAAGTATTCAAATTCCAACTATCGGCTATGAGCCATTAAAAATACACAATTAAACGCCAACAAGAAAGGCAGTCTAGGCAACGGCGCTCAGAAGTTTCTAGGAGGCTCGGTCTGCCCTTGAAATCTTAATGTTCTCTTAGGTGAGACAAAAAGTCGGCCCAGCTATACTCGATCCACTGTCAACACAACCAAGAGACGGTCAGGGATCCACCGACAAGACGACTTGCTAATCACTGACCAGTATACGAGAATTCCAAACGCAAAACATTACAGACATAGCTGCCCACAACCAAAAATACCTTATGCTATCAAAAACTACACACCATGTTGGGCAGTGACAACAGGTGAGGAAAGGGCACTGCATGAATTTACGTCTTTGACCAGGGCAGGTAACCAGAACACTAACGGCCACAAGGCAGAACATCCCGCTGGTGCACTTGATATTCAAACCGACAAATATAGTCAATTCCACCATACGGCAGCTAAATCTTCACCAACTCGAACACTCGCTGTTGTTCCCAGGAATACCGCAACAGGGAACCACCTACCAAGGGGACAATGTGGACAGACGTGGCTTTGGTAATTAAATCACCACTCAACTTTCATGTCCTGGGTCGGAAGCCACGAACCTCGTAGCACTCGGAGCTGCCCCCACACGCTCCGACACTGCCCGGCCGACTGCGCCGCGCGGGAACTTGCTTGCTGATTCGCTCCAACCGAACGACCAGTTGCACACCGCCAAGCCGGAACTATAAGCACCAGATCAAAGATGGTACCCGGTGCAAATATCCATACACATCGCTGCTGCTACACGTAGAAACAGGAAGAACCACTGCATAGGCGCAATAACCTCGGGAAACCAAACGCAGAGTAACAGCAAAGTTTTAAAGCAACGCATAAGCTGGGGTCAGCACAGTTCACCTAGTTTACTGGCTTACGATGAGGTTAGGTCGTCCACACACGGAGCTACCCAAAAGGAACTGGAACTGGCTGGCGACACAACTCGTATCACTCGTTACCGACATTTAAGCACACAACGCTGCTCTGAAGGGATGGAAAGTTTGTTGACGTGCGCGGTCGTGAGGGCAGACGGCTGCGCTTGTCGTGGCGCTCGAGCATACTTTCGTGGCACTCCATATCTCGAGAACAGGGAAGGTACGACGTCGCCCTAATATTACAAATGAAATGGAAAACAAAGATTTGGTGCTCTACTTCTACATCCGTAGTCTGCAAAACCACTGTGAAGTATATGGCAGACGATACTTCCCATTCTTTCACGTATTATATCTGCGTCTGCGTCTATAACTGCACTTCTCTAGCAGTCTTAAGGTGCTTGGTGGAGGGTACTGTACGTACCACAGTGCCTTCCCCCGCCCCTCCGCCCCCCCCTTTCCATTTCAGTCTCGGAATTTGTCTTTTCGTGAGATGGGAGAACGCACTATGTTGGTTGACTCTTCGAGGAAAGCTCGCTCTCTGAGTTTTAACAGTAAATCAAACTGTGATGCAGGGCGCCTCTCTTGCACCGTTTGCCGCTGGACTTGGCTGAGAATATCTGTGACCCTTTCACGCTTGCTAAATCAACACGTAACGAAATGTGCTGCTCTTCTTTGGACCTTCTCTATTCCCTCCATCAGTCATGTCTGGCACGCAGCCCAGAAATATTTAAGTACTGGTCGAACGAGGGTTTCGACAGCTGCCTCCTTTGTAGATGGACTTCACTTCCTGATGATTCTTCCAAGGAACCTCAGTCTGACCTTAACCTGCGAATAGTTTTATGTCGACGTTCCACCTTACACCGTTCCGCACGCATACTCCTAGATATTTTGTGGAAGTAATTGATTCTAGTTACGGATCAGCAATCGTGTAATCATATAATAATGTGACTTTCTACATCTACATACATACTCCGCAAGATACAGCACGGTGCGTGGCGGAGGGCACCCTGTACCACTACTAGTGGTTTCTTTTCCTGTTCCACTCGCAAATAGAGTGAGGGAGAAACGACTGTCTTTATACCTCCGTATAAGCCCTAATTTCTCGTATCTTACCTTCAAGGTCATTACGCGCAATGTATGTTGGTGCCAGTAGAATCGTTCGGCTTCAAATTTCGATTCTCTAATTCTTCTCAATAGTGTTTCCCGGAAAGAACGTTGCCTACCCTCGAGGGATTCTCATTTGAGTTCCCAAAGCATCTGTGTAACACTTACGTGTTGTTCGAACATACTGGTAACCGGTCTAGTAGTCTCTGAACTGCCTCGACGTCTTCCCTCAAACCGCTCTTCTATGATTCCGAACACTAGAGCTGTATTGAAGAACAGGTCGTACCAATGTCCTATAAGAGGTCTCCTTTACTGGTGAACTACTCTTTCCCAAAAATTTTCCAATAAACCGAAAACAATCGTTCGCCTTGCCTATCACAGTTCTCACATGCTGGTTCCATTCCACGTCGCTTCGCAGCGTCAAACCCAGATATTTAAACTATTCGACTGTGTCAAGCAGGACACTAGCAATACTGTATGCGAACATTACAGGTTTGTCCTTCGTACCTATCAGAATTAATTTACATTTCTCCACATTTAGAGCTAGTTGCCATTCATTACACCAACTAGAAATTTTTGCTAAGTCGTCTTGCATCTTCCTACAGTCACTCAATTTCGATACCTTGCCATACACCACAGCATCATCAGCAAACGACCACAGATTTCTGCCCACACTGTCCACCAAATCATTTATGTATATTGAAAGGGTACAGTACAGCCCGACATTGAAAATAGGTACAACATACTTCATTATTTTTGTCAGAACAACACATTTTTTTTGTAAAACTAACTCAATTTCAATTAATACAGCGAAGCCGGATACCAGTGTGGGAAAGAATGACAATTTATTTATTTAATTGATCACATGTGCACTCCCACAAAGTAAATCCCTACATCCAGTTTGGTGAGATCTGTGAAATGAATGAATGTATGGTCGTCTGCTAACCACAGATAGTGAATGTGAATATATGATCATCTTTGAGACGATCCTTTGGCCACCTTTGATGGGACCAAAGAGATGAAATTTACCTGAGCTTTGAGCGCCTGAAATGTGGCTGACCAATACGGTAGCATGGTCTTCCCCCACCTCGACAGAGGTGCGAGATGACCTAGAGAACGGCCATGTTTCAGCACTCTGCCGCTGGATCTTTTGCTGTTAAGACCTGTTTTAGTTGTGCTCCGTAAACACAAAAGAGTGGAGACATGGTATGCATGTGGAATATTTAAGAGTAGTTTGAAATAATAATTTCTCTATTTCAGGAACTTTTGTGGGGAGAATTAAATGTCAGGCAGGTAATATTAATGGGACTGTAGTAATCTTCGAAAGTGACCAACGGTCACAATGAAACCACCTGTAGCAATAAGTTGAAATACTTCCGTGTGCTTAAGTTAAGCTGAATTACTAGCGTGTGTACAATAAGTTGAAATATTTAAGAAATAGCGTGTGTACCATAAGTTGAAATATTTAAGAAATGGCGTGCGCAGGACTTGAAATTAGAGACGAGTACTTCCACGTGGTGAGTACTGTGTGAGTCTCAACCTGTGTATGAGACAAAGGATAAAGAGAAGTACTCGTCCATGGTATCAGTTGAGGACTCGCGTGTGTGATGAATATGTTCTTAACATTACTTTGCGTGATATGATTCCGTGTGACGCTAGATTCAAACTCTGAGAGAGAAGCAAGGTGAGTCGGCCGTCTATCCAGAAACGCCACTTGGCTTGCATTGCACAGGAAGACGTGCATATGTCTCCAGAGTTCATAGTAGGAAAGTAGAATTACGAAGTGGGGCAGTGTCGTGTGAAACTGGGATAAATATTAATTGAAGTGGGAAAGCTGAAAGTAATAATGTTGTGACTATTCCCTGTGTAGCATTTCATGTTGTAGTGTAGTGTATGTCATGTAATTTAAGCATGTGTGGTTTGCATGGGATAGTAGCAAGGTAGTTTCAAAAGATTATGCTTGTTCCTTCTGTACTGCTCAGTCTGGAGGATAGTTTCGTGATGATGATTGTGAGAGTCGAAGTGTGAGAAATAATAAAAGATCCACCATCCTATCCAGAAAGTGCACTGTAGCGTTAAATAATTACGAGACCATAATATAGAGATTCACCAATGTAAAGCCATGCCCACTGGGCGGAATTTCTCATGTGTTATTGTTGTAGGTTATAGAATTTGTGTGTTTAGGTTAGAGAATTTATCGGAATAAATAAGATAGTGAAAAGAAAAAGATTGGTGGACTTTTCCTTCGAATTGTATGTTGTCATAATGTCCCAAATTTATAATGTGTGCGCCATTCATATTCAGTGCGCTGGCCATGTGTTGACAAAAGCCGTTAAATAAAAGACAAAAAGAAAATGTGGTATTGCCAGTGCGTAGTGTACAGTCAGAGTTCTGTAAATTACTGATAGTCAGATGCGTGTTTCCGTTGCGTATTAATCATATAGGAGGATAACTTGTAACTTAAGTGTGAGTACTAGAGTTCATGTTACTCGATAAATAAGAATGAATCCACTCGCTTGGCAGACCACTCATCTTGCAGGCCTGACTGCTTGATGCCACAGTATGAGCGAGGCACGTGGGTGCCTCTCAATATAGAGAAAAGCAGCGGTCCTGTCACACTTCCCGGCGCACTTCTGACGTTTCCCTTCTCTGTGATGCAGATTCGCCGTCGAGGACAACATATTACTTTCTATTACTTAAGAAGTCTTCGAGCCACTAGAAATATGGAATCTGCCTGTTGCCCTTCATCCATAGTTCGCAGTATATCATGTGAGAAAAGGACAAGCTGGAGTTTCGCACGAGCGATGCTTTCTAAAACCGTGCTGGTTCGTGGACATGAGCTTCTCAGTCTCAAGCAAGTTTATTGTATCCGAGCTGAGAATATGTTCAAGGATTCTGCAGCAAGCAGAATTTTGTGGGTCCGTCCTTTTAGTGTTCTTATGTAGTGAAGTCACCTGCGCTTTATTCCAGTCGGTTGGGACTTTTTGATGGACAAGAAGTTCACGACAAATACAGGCTAAGTAAGGGGCCAATGCCGTATAGTACTCTTTGTAAAATCGAATTGGGATTTCATCCGGACCTGATGATTTATTTGCTTTCAGGTCTTTCAGTTGTTTCTCTACGAGAGAGATGCTTATTAGTATGTCGCCTATATGGGAGTCTGTCCGATGGTCAAATGACGGAATGTTTGGATGCCTTTCTCCCTACTTACGCTAAATACGTTACATTTGATTATATTGAGGGTCAACTGGTAATATCTGCTCTGAGCGTCGACCCTCTGCAGGTCTTCCCGCATTTCGGTACAATTTTCTAGCTTCGCAACTTCTCTGTATCCGCGAAAATACTCGTGAAACTTAAGGGCGAGATGGATAAGATAAGCTGTTACAAACTGGGTGTAAATTACTGAAAATGTCTGAGCACGTTGCCAGGGACCTCCCAGTAGTGCTGCAGGAAGTTAGAGTCACGTGGCGTGAGATCGCCGTGACAATAGCATCAAGTGGGACTGGCTCCATAACACGAGTCAGTTGAAGGAACAGGGAAAAAGCAGAGTGCATCAACCTGTGAGCAGTTATGGTGCGTTATTCACTAAAACATGGGTCTGAGACAACATCTGGATGGTTTTACAGGAAGAAAAATCCGAAGGAAACTGGTAGAACGACGAAATGTTACAAGCGTAGTCCAACAGTTTAGTGTCGTCCACAGAACTGTTTCAAGCGCTTGGAGAGCGTTCCGAACGACAAGCGCCCGAAGGAGAGGAGATGGTCGACCACGGTCAACTCCAGCGGTAACGACCGCTACGTTGTGCAAATGGCAAGAAGAGACTTACGTGAAACAGCGAGTGCATTTGTAGTAACATTTGACAGCACTGCAAGGCACGCAGTCCCTCGTTCCGGAGGGGGACGGCGACTGCGTGCGCTGGTCTCTCTGCCCGATGACCAGAGTGCTGTGTTCCGGTCACACTCGTACAGTGGCGACACCGTTTCCAATGGTGCCGAGAGCGTAGGGACTGGACCGACAAGGGGCGGGGTCGCGTTCTGTTCTCGGATGAGAGCAGATTCACTCTGACTAGTGACTGTAGGCGTACGAGAAATTGGAACACGTAATGCATCCAGGAACATCGTCGAACATGCTGGTACAGGTGTTACGGTGTGGGGAGCCATGATGTGCCATGAGTCATGGCCCATGACCTCCAAATGTTTCAAATCGGTGCTGACACCGGTTAGCCTTATTGAGAAATGTACTTGATAAGTGACTGCATAGCACACGGCTGCGGGCGTAGGAGGACCAGACACATTTAAGGGTACAATATAACAATAACCTTTTTGGCGTTTATTTGGTAATAAATGTGCAACCTGTCGCTTTTGAACGATTTATTCAACCATGAACATGTTTTCGAGTCACTACAGGCTCATCTTCAGATGAAGGTGTTACAGAAACATTGTCTTGTGGACCAAGTGTAGCTAGATGTAGTGCTTGTGTTGACTGCATTGCCTTGTGGTATCCACATCGGATTGCTTCTTATAACGTGCATCATTACCCTGTGTACACAATAAACACAGTTTGTAACTACACTTGGTTTTACACTGGCTCACAGGAACGCCAGTTTAAATCACAGTCGCAGTTCGTCATCCACAATGGATATACTGAAAAATACCCTTTTTGCTTCCTTTATTTAGCAAAGCACAATAGAATAATATCGCGCCACACTGGTATTAGCATAGGTATTCAGACCCAAAGACCGGTTCTTAACCGGTAAATTTTATCTAACTATAATACAACAATAAAATGACAAACTAAAACTGTCAATATACACTACTGGCCACTAAAATTGCCACACCAAGAAGAAATGCAGACGATAAACGGTTATTCATTGTACAAATATATTATACTAGAACTGACATGTGATTACATTTTCAGGCAATTTGGGTGCGTAGTTCCTGGGAAATCAGTACCCACAACAACCACCTCAGGCCGTAATAACGGCCCTGATACGCCTGGGCATTGAGTCAAACAGAGCTTGGATGGCGCGCACAGGTACAGCTGCCCATGCAGCTTCAACACGGTACCACAGTTCATCAAGAGTAGTGACTGGCGTATTGTGACGAGCCAGTTGCTCTGCCACCACTGACCAGACGTTTTCAGTTGGTGAGAGATCTGGAGAATGTGCTGGCCAGGGCAGCACTCGAATATTTACTGTATTCAGAAAGGCCCGTACAGGACCTGCAATATGCGGTCGTGCATTATCCTGCTGAAATGTAGGGTTTCGCAGGGATCGAATGAAGGGTAGAGCCACGGGTCATAACACATCTGAAATGTAACGTCCGCTGTTCAAAGTGCCATCAATGCGAACGAGAGGTATCCGAGACATGTAATCAATGGCACTCCATTCCATCACGCCAGGTGATACGATAGTACGGCGATTACGAATACACGCTCCCAATGTGCGCTCACCGCGATGTCGCCAAACACGTATTCGACCATCATAATGCCGTAAACAGAACCTGGATTCATCCGAAAAACGACGTTTTGCCATTCGTGCACCCAGGTTCGTCATTGACTACACCATCGCAGGCGCCCCTGTCTATGATGCAGCGTCAAGGTGTCCTCAGCCATGGTCTCCGAGCTGATAGTCCATGCTGCTGCAAACGTCGTCGAACTGTTCGTGCAGATGGTTGTTATCTTACAAACGTCCCCATCTGTTGACTCGGGGATCGAGACGTGGCTGCACGATCCGTTACAGCCATGCGGTTAAGATGCCTGTCATCTCGACTGCTAGTGATACGAGGCCGTTGGGATCCACCACGGCGTTCCGTATTACCCTCCTGAACCCACCGATTCCATATTTTGCTAACAGTCATTCGATCTCGACCAACGCGAGCAGCAAAGTCGCGATGCGATAAATCGCAATGGCGATAGGCTACAATCCGACCTTTATCAAAGTCGGAAACCTGATGGTACGCATTTCTGCTCCTTACACGAGCCATCACAACAACGTTTCACCAGGCAACGCCGGTCAACCGCTGTTTGTGTATGAGAAATGGGTTGGAAACTTTCCTCATGTCAGCACGTTATAGGCGTCGCCAGCGGCGCCAACCTTGTGTGAATGCTGTGAAAAGCTAATCATTTGCATATCACAGCATTTTCTTCCTGTCGGTTAAATTTCGCGTGTGTAGCACATCATCTTCGTGGTGTAGCAGTTTTAATGGCCAGTAGCGTAATAATACCCTTTTTTGCGTTTATCTGGTTAGAGAAACATTGTCTTGTGGACCAAGTGTAGCTAGATGTAGTGCTTGTGTTGACTACACTGCCTTGTGGTATCCACTACAGATTGCATCTTATAACGTGCATTTTTATGCTATGTACGCAATGAATACAGTATGTGGCTATACTTGGTTTTACACTGGCTCACAGGAACGCCAGTTTAAATCACAGTCGCAGTTCGTCATCCACAATGGATATACTGAAAAATACCCTTTTTGCTTCCTTTATTTAGCACAACACAATAGCATAATATCACGCCACACTGGTATTAGCATAGGTATTCAGACACAAAAACCGGTTCTTACCTGGCAAATCTTATCTAAAAAAAACATAAAAAATAAAATGAAAAACTGAATCTGTCAATATATTAAATTCATAGTTCGGAGCCATCGGCGATTAGCTCTGTTGTGAATTGGCATGAGCCAATTCACGGGGTTTGGAGGAAGCCGAAAGGCACGCGTTTAAGCTCACGCAGGCTGGCGTGAGGTCTGGAACAGGTAAAGTAATTATACTATCAAGAAAAGTACGTAGCTTCAGGAATACTTAACTTTAATCCATAATTGGTGAACATCTGTCTGACTGTACATGCATCACAAGATAAATAGGAATTGACAATGGCGCCTTGCTAGGTCGTAGCAAATGACGTAGCTGAAGGCTATGCTAACTATCGTCTCGGCAAATGAGAGCGTAATTTGTCAGTGAACCATCGCTAGCAAAGTCGGCTGTACAACTGGGGCGAGTGCTAGGAAGTCTCTCTAGACCTGCCGTGTGGCGGCGCTCGGTCTGCAATCACTGACAGTGGCGACACGCGGGTCCGACGTATACTAACGGACCGCGGCCGATTTAAAGGCTACCACCTAGCAAGTGTGGTGTCTGGCGGTGACACCACAAGCTGGTGAAAGATAACACACAATAATTTTAAGAAAGGTTCAAATGGGTGTGAAATCTTATGGGACTTCACTGCTAAGGTCATCAGACCCTAAGGTTACACACGACTTAACCTAAATTATCCCAAGGACAAACACACACATCCATGCCCGAGGGAGAACTCGAACCTCCACCGGGAGCTGCCGCACAGTCCATGACTGCAGCGCTTTAGGCCGCACAATTATTAAAAGCTTAAATTCTTAAGAAAGATAGAATATTTGTATATAAATGGTTCAACGTAAAACAGGATGACTCTTGTAACGTGAACAAATAGGCACGGCTAGTGAAACTATACCGCAACTGAATTTAAACATCAGCTTCAAATAAAAAATCACAGTTCCGTACTCAAGTTAACCTTCAGAAGGATACAACCAATGCCTTACCAAGGGGACTTCAAGCATGACACGATTCCACTGCATTGTCCTAGAGAAAAACAGAAAAAACAAGATCTTTAAAACAGCAATTTTGGTTTTTTCTGTTCTACAGCCTGATGAGCCCAGCAGAATCATACACCTCTATTTCCTCTTACATAAAATAGCATGATTTACAACTGATGATTTTTCTCAAGGAAGGCGCTCTTTCGTTAACACTTTGTCGCTGCATTCCGGTCCCTTGAGAGAGCGTAGGCCCCACTGACGGCGCCCGACCGCACCCACGCCTGAGGCAGCCTCGGGTAGAAAAACGGACAAATTTACAGTCAAGTGTTGTGACTCTTGTGAAGCTGTCAACCTTTTACTCAGTCTTAAGACGGCAAACGTTGAATTAATTGATCAGAGAAACCAATTATTTCGGTAAATACCACACAGATAATATTGTGGCTCTTATAGACGAACTTTCAGACAAGGAGGTGACTAGTTACGACTAGTCGGCTTGTACCTTTTGTCGTGTCTAGACAAGACACCCTAGACACAATGAGAGGAAGCCGAAAGGCACGCGCTAAGCCAAAGCAGGGTGCGTGAGGTCTGAAACAGGATACGTATGAATGCTATAAAGAAAAGTACGTAGCTTCTGGAACACTTAACTTTAATCCATCCTTTTGGTACATCTGGAGATTGTGGCGATACAAGTGAGACTCCATAGATACATGCAATAAACTACTAATGGCGCCTTGCTAGGTCGTAGCCATGGACTTAGCTGAAGGCTATTCTAACTATCTGCTCGGCAAAGGAGCGAGGCTTCGTCAGTGTAGTCGCTAGCTACGTCGTCCGTACAACTGTGGCGAGTGCTAGTCCGTATCTCGAGACCTGCCTTGTGGTGGCGCTCGGCCTGCGATCACTGACAGTGGCGACACGCGGGTCCGACATGTACTAATGGACCGCGGCCGATTTAAAACTACCACCTAGCAAGTGTGGTGTCTGGCGGTGACACCACACCTTTCGTCTTTACATAACCACAGTGCAAAAAGACAGGATATTAGTATCTAATTGTACGACTCAAGTTTCAGGAGCACTGGGAGATTAAGAGGGATATCCAACCTAAGTAACCGAATACCAGTAACGTGCAGCAAACAGATAATCACACCTCCCAGATTGAATGTAGCTTAACAATCACTGACAGAACTACAGGGACTTAGCGTTTTTCGCTGGCTTCACGGCAAAACATTTTAAATGCTATATTCCTGAAACGGGCATAGAAAACTCATTTTAAAGGGGAAACAAACTGAAACTTCCTGGCAGATTAAAAATGTTTGCCGGACGGAGACTCGAAGTCGGGACCTTTGCCTTTGGCGGGCAAGTACCCTACCACTAGGCTACCCAAGCACGACTCACGTCCCCCCCCCCCCCTCTCACACATTTACTTCTGCCAGTACCTCGTCTCCTACCTTCCAGACTTCACACAATCTCTCCTGACAACCAGCTCGGGTAGCTCAGATGGTAGAGTACTTGCCGGCGGAGGGCAAAGGTCCCGAATTCGAGTCTCGGTCCGGCACACAGTTTTAATCTGCGAGGAAGTTTCATATCAGCGCACATTTCGCTGCAGAGTGAAAATCTCATTCTGGACAACAAACTGATTTAAATATACGTAGCAGTATAGAGGGGCAGAATTCGGGCACAGCTGAGCCAGAAAGTAAAGTAGTGCAATCACAACATGGCACACAGTTTCCAACAGATAAATAGCTGCCAACAATTGCGCATTTCGGAGAACAGAACTTAAAACGGCTCCCAGCTATACTGAAGAGCCAAAGGAACTGGTACACCTAATATCCTGCAACGTCCCAGCGAGCACGCAGAAGTGACGCAAAACGAAGTATTTAAACTCAGAAGAATGTTCCTGGGGCCACTCTGTAGCAATTATGGACATGTAAGGTGTCACATTGTCCTGCTGGATTTTTCCAAGCCCGTCGGAATGCACAATGGACAACAGTGGATGCAGGTGGTCAGACAGGACGCTTACGTTCGTACCATCTGTCAGAGTCGTATCTAGACGCATCAGGGTTCCCATACCACTCCAAATGCACACGCCCCACACCATTATAGAGCCTCCACCAGCTTGAACAGTACACTGCTGATATGCTGGGTCCATGGATTCATGAGGTTGTCTCCATTCCCATACATGTCCATCCGCACGATACAACTTGAAAAGGAACTCGACCGACCAGGCAAAGCCGGACGCATTCGAGGGTTGGATTCCCTCTCTTCTCCATCGAAGAGTTTCACTGCCTGGGCTACTCTCAGGGTGCGCCTTCGACGTGGAAGATTCCTGCCGTGTCGTCTGCTTGCCGCCGCCGCCGCCGCCGCCGCCGCCGCTTGGTCGCCGCCTTCCGGTCCTCGCCGCCGCCGCCGCCGCCGCCGCCGTCGCCGCCTGCCGGGGCTCGCCGCCCCCGCCTGGTCGCCGCCTGCCGGTGCTCGCCGCCGCCGCCGCCGTCGCCGCCTGCCGGGGCTCGCCGCCGCCGCCGCCGCCGCCGCCGCCGCCGGTGCCCGCCGCCGCCGCCGCCGCCGCCATCCTTGCCCGCCGCCGCCGCCGCCATCCGGTGCCGCCTGGTCGCCGCCATCGCCGCCGTCCTGACCCTGGTCTACGGCCGTCTTCATCCGTCTTCGTCTTTGTCTGTCCCCAGTTTCTGTCCTCTCCTCTTCGTTCTGTTCGTTCTTGTTTCTCTCTCCCGTCATGTCCGCCCCCACCACCACTGTCACTACTACCACCACCGCCATTGTCTATACCTCCCCTTCCGCCGCCTCCACCACTATAACTTGGTGTGCCCAGTCCCACCCCCCTCCTTCCATTCCACCTCTCCTCACTCTCCCTTCACCCTCTATCTTTATCGCCCCCTCTCCCGCTTCTTCCTCCCGCTCCTCTCGCTCTGATCCCTTCCCCCCACTCCCCCAGCCTGTCACTGCAGCTCCGGCGCGGGTGGTGGCCCGTCGGGCCACTGCCCACGCCCAGCTCTCCCCGTCACCTTCGCCATCACCGCCGCCACTGCCACCGTCCTCGTCATCGTCGCCGTCGCCTTCGCCTTCGCCGTCACTGTCACCATCTCCGGCGCCGACTCCGGCCCCGGGACCTGCCCCTCCCCGCCACATTCCCGTTGTTCCCATCCCCCACACCTCCTCCACCGCCGTCAAGCGCCCCGGTGGCCCTCCTGCTTCCTCTGCTTCCAAAAAGGCTGCGCCTCGTCCTCCTTCCCCCACCCATGATGCCATGGAAGTCTCCCCGCCTGTCCCTGCCCCCTCATCCTCCTCCTCTCCCCCTTCCTCCTACCGCTACCTCCTCTCCCATCCTGATCCCTCTCTCCTTGAAGCCCGGAACCTCACCCTCTTCCTTCGCCAGCATTGTCCTGGTGCCCCCATCTCCCTCCTCACTCCTCGCCGAGATTCGGTCCTCATCTCCTCCCCCAGCCCAACCCTCCACACCTACCTCCTTTCCCGCATCCCTGTCACCCGCTTTGGCCCTCATGCCTCTCTCACCCCTGCTCCTTCACCACCTCCCTCCCGCCAACCCCAACCTCCGCATCGCCCGCCAACTCTCACCGCCGTGATCACTCGGCTTAGTCCAGTGATCACGGAGGAGGAGGTATTGGAGGAGCTCCAGGCGCATCCCCATTTGGGGGTGCGTGCGGTTCGCCGCATACATAACGCTGCCGGCCCCACCCGCCTTATGCGGGTTTTTTTTGAGCACGCCCCCTCCATTGACCATCTCCTGAAGGAGGGTGCCCTCCTTTTTAACCAGCGGTACAAGGTCGACCCCTCCCGCTCCCCTCCTCAATCCCTGCGCTGCCAGAGGTGTCTACGCTATAACGCGCACCCCACAGCTGAGTGCCGCGAGGCCCCCACCTGCCCGCATTGTCGGCAAGCGCACTTCCTCAGGCAGTGCCCCAACCTCCAATCCCCTCCTTCCTGCAATACCTGCAATCTCCCCCATCCCACCTACTCCCAAAAGTGTAAAGCCCGACCCCCTCCAACTACTCCTGAACTCACCGTCCCTGTCCGTCCCCTGGACGCCCCCACCCCTCCTGGCAATTCCCTTCGTCCCCCCCCCCCCACCGCTGAGGACATCATCAGGTTCCTTACCATCGTCCTCCAGAATGTTCATCCCTTTCAGCGCCCACACACCCTCCAACAGATCTCCCTCGCCGCCTGTTCCATATTCCAACTCAAGATGTACGCCACCTACTCCAACAACCAGGCCCATTTCACCTTCTCCCGCCTCAACACCCTCGTCTAAATCCCTATCATGGCGCGACAGCAACGTATCCTTTTCAACAACATCCGCTCCCTACCCGCCAACAGGAACCTCTTCCTGCACACCCTTGCCACCCACCGTGTGGATGCCTTCCTCCTTAATGAAACCTTCCTCCAACCCCACCACACCATTCACACTTCGCCCTACCTCCTCCACCGCTCCGATAATCCCCTCCCGATTGCGCGTGGCGGAGTTGCCATTGGTCACCACCGCCAGATCCCCGTTCGGCTCCAACCTCTCCTTCCCGACCCCACCGAACACCTGATCCTTAGTCTCTTCTTCCCTGGCCTTACCGTTACCTGCGCCACCATCTATGTCCGCCCCAACGCTCCTATTCCCTTCGACTTCCTCTCCCACGTCGATCGTACCTTTTCCTCCTACGTGATCGCCGCCGACCTCAACATCCATAGTCGTTCCGCTGCCCAGTTACGGCGATGGCATCGGTTCCTCTCCACCCTTCAAGGTGACCTCGTCCCCATCCCCCGGCATACCCGTCCTGAATCCAACTCCACTCCTGATGTTATCCTCTCCTCCCCCAACCTCCTTGGCCGCATAACGGTGGATGTCCTGGAGCCTATTGGTAGCGACCATCTCCCTGTCCTCCTCACCGTTTCAGACGGTCGTCGCCCTCGCCCCGACCCTCGTACTGACCCTCCCCCTAAGTATGTCCACGACTATTCCCGAGCCGACTGGAATGCCTACCGGGATACCCTTTCCACCCAGGTCGATAGCCACCCTCTCACCTACCACCACCCTGACGATGTCACCCATGCCGCCTCCTTTCTCCAGCGGACCTTGTCTGAGGCCGTGGAGGCCCACGTTCCTACTGTCGCCATCCACCCCCACCGTCCTACCTTACCCCCACAGGCCGTTCTCCTCCTCCGTGAATCCCGTCGTCTCTACCGTGCCTTCCTCCGCACGCGTGACCCGGACACACTACGACGCCACCGGCAACTCCAGCGACACGTTCGTAATTTGCTCGCGGCTAAGAAACGCCGGGACTGGCGACAGACATGCACCCGTTTAAATGCAACCCTACCAATCAACTCGTCCAAGTTCTGGTCGGCCTTCCGTCGCCTTACCGGAACTAAACCCTCCCCCTATTATCCTCTTCTCCATGATGATCACCCTTTCCCTGACTCCCTTAGTAAGGCCAATCACTTTGCCTCCTACCTCTCCGATGTATTTTCCGTCCCCGATGATCCCCAGTTCGATTACTCCCTCTTCCCAGATATCCGCGATCGAACTGACACCTCTTCCCCTCCCCTCGCTCCTGGCTTCCAGTACTTGGACAACATTACACACACGGAACTCAATGCCCCTATCACTACACAGGATCTCATTGACACACTCCGCACAAAACGCAACACCGCTCCTGGTCACGATCGTGCCACCTACCGTCACCTTCGTGAAGCTCCTGTCTCTTTCCTCTCCACCCTGGCCAGGCTCTACAATGTAGTCCTGTCCACCGGTTACTACCCCGACCTGTGGAAAACCTCCCGTATCCTCATGTTCCTTAAACCTGGCAAACCGCCGTCCACCGTCTCCTCCTACCGTCCCATCAGCCTTACCTCGGTCTTCAGCAAGGTCCTAGAATCTATCCTCACCCGCCGCATCCACCAGCATCTCCGCCAGCACCGCCTCCTTCCCGTCACCCAGTGTGGCTTTCGGCCATCCTTCTCTTGCGACGATCTTCTCCTTCACCTCACTCATCTCCTTTCCGAACAGCTTAATTCCCGTCGCTCCGCCATCTTCCTCTCACTTGACCTCGAACGCGCTTATGACCGTGTCTGGCATTCCGGTCTCCTCTTCAAGCTCCAAACCTTTGCCCTTCCCATTAACTACGTCCGTCTGATCGGTTCCTTTCTCTCCCGCCGTCCTTCCTATGTCACCATCCATAACACCGATTCCTACACCTTTTTCCCCTCCGCCGGTGTGCCCCAAGGCTCCGTCCTCTCCCCCCTTCTGTACCTTTTGTACACGGCGGACATGCCGCCGCCGTCGCCCCCCGTCCACCTCCTCCAGTTTGCCGATGACACCGCCTTCCTCGCCCTTGCCCCCACCCTGCAACGCTCCCAACGCCTTCTCCAATCCCATCTTGACCGGTTCACCGCTTGGTGCAACCAGTGGTTGCTCAAGGTCAATCCCTCCAAAACCCAGGCGATCATTGTAGGCAAAACCACCCCTTCCTTCCGCCTCCTTGATTTCTATCTCACCGTCTATGGCCGTCCTATCGCCCTCACTCCCACCCTTAAGTACCTTGGCGTCACCCTCGACCGTCGCCTCTCCTGGACTCCCCATCTCCAGACAATCCAAGCCAAGGCCCGTTCCCGACTCCGTCTCCTCAAGCTCCTTTCCGGCCGCACGTGGGGTCTGGACCCCTCCACAATCCTCCACACCTATAAATCCCTCATCCGCCCTATCCTTTGTTACGCCCATCCAGCGTGGATCTCTGCCCCCCCTACCTTCTATAAATCCCTCCAAATCCTTGAACGCCATGCTCTCCGCCTTGCCTATCGCATCCGTCTCCCCTCCCCCACGCGGATCCTGTATGATCTCATCCCCTTCCCCCACCTCCTCCTTTTCCTTGAAAGGATACGTATCCTGTACACCTCACGTAAACTTGATCCTCCTCACCCGCTCATTTCCCCGATCCTCTCCCACCCCCGCCCGCTGCCGCGCCTGTATTCCCACGTCCCACCCGGTCTCCATCTCTCCACCCTCCATACCCTCTCCCAAGGTGGCTTCCGCCAGCTCCCTCTCCCTGATGATGTCCTCGTCCCCTCCATCTACCCCTCCTATCAACCTTGACCCTGCCCCGGCCCCCACCTCCCGTGTCCTTTCCTTTCGGCACCCTCCCTCCCTTCTCTTCTCTTCCCTTCTTTTTCCATCTCCCTGTCCCCTCCCTTCCCCCTCTTCCCCCGGGCTTCCTCTCCCCCTTCCTCCCTCCCCCCTATCTCCCCTGCCCGTGGCATCTCTGCTCTCCCCTCTCGCTCTCCCACTCCCCTTCCTCCTCCTCCTCTCTTGGCAGGTCCCCGGACTCGCACACGTATAGTGAACATTCGCGCGCCGGAGATCGTCGCCTTTTGTGTCTCGTGTGTGTGACGTCGTATAGTGTTTTTGGTGTCCGCCGTCCCACTCCTACGTTCACTTGTGCCGTCGGACTCATCAGTATTTTGTGCGCCGTGCCAACGTGTTTTCAGTGTTGTTATCGTCACATGTGAACGACTCCGTGTTTTTTATGTCTCTGTGCCCTCTCTCTTTTGCCCGTCACTTTGTTCATTGTCATTCACCATGTTTTATACTCTTGTAAAACGCTATGGCTGAAGAGCGGCGTAGTGTGCCGCTGCCAGCCTACCTGAGTTGTACAGGTTTTAAAATAACAATAAATAATAAAAAAAAAAAAACCAGGCAAAGCCTGCTTTCGGCCGGTGAGCGGCGAGGACGTCTTGTTTACGTCCAGTCCGCAGAGTCGCGAGCGCGCGTAGTTTGTTTACTTCCTCGCCGCAGCTAATACTCGCGTCCGTTCACATTGAGTCGCCATGGCTCATTCGTACAGAAAAGCTACTGTCAAGATCAGCTTCCAGCCCGACTACGCACGACCACGAGCCTTTGAAGTCGAACGATTCATCCGTGACGAACTTCAAATACCAACACAGCACATCATCGGTATCCACCTATCCATCACAAGTAGAGTCGTTTACGTCAAGATGGTCGATGACGAGTTATGTCACGCAGTTGTGAACAGATGCGCGAACACTCTCAAGTTCGAACTCTCCGATGGTCACATCGGAGAGGTTACTGTTGACCATGCTGGACTAGGATTACGCACACTAAGAGTCTTCGAACTCCCTTTCGAAGTGCCACCGGACGTATTTACCTCAGCTTTCCGCCCTTATGGGACGGTAATTAGCCACGTGGCCGAAAAATGGAACACCTTCGAGACGTGCCTGGTCCTCAACGGCGTCCGACAAGTGAAAATTGAATTAAAGAAACATGTGCCATCCTACTTTGCAATAGGTGACTGTCGAACAATAGTCATGCACGACGGACAACCTCGTACTTATTCTGGTTGCTGCCAGGAGGATCACGTGCGCTCGGCGTGTATTCAACGTCGGGTTACACAAATTCCATTACAAGACACAGCACCACCTCCTACGCTCACGGCCCTCCCCCTCAATTACGCAGGGTTGACACAATCGACCGTCATGACAGACGACAAACCACTTGGCAGACAGGAAGCATTAGAATGCACACCTGTCGCCAATCCTGGATTGACCGACAACATTACGGCATCCGCAGAGATTGAAAAACGCCACCCATCGACTCCACATGAAGATTCGGACGAGAGAATGGAACTCGACGCTGGGGTTGTACCGACCCTCTGCCTTTCTCCCTGAGGGGGATGCGATACGCGAACCATAAACTCTTTAGGACACAGAAAACCACGTCCGCAAACAAAGGTCACCGAGAAAACATAAAAAGCGACGTCGCACACCCTCAGATGATTGCCTCCAGCGGACGTCTTCTCCAGTTGACGGCCGACAAAACGACGAGGAAAATGGATGACACAGGATCGCCCTCACCTGTCACTTTGTCTGATTTTGACAAACCCGATTTCGCTCTCTCGGGCAAACAGATGGCAAGCACAGCGCCCGCCGTTGGTACACAACCGGAAACAACTGCGGATTCACCCTTAGTCACTCAGCCCACAAGTGTTCTACCGCAGCCACCGTTAACTTACGGACCATGGGCGGATGACACTGAAGACGATTCTACGCCCGCTGTGGTGGATGAGGAGAGGGGTCTCTCCTCCCACACCTCGGCCCCTCCCGAGTAGCAACAGATGACGGCGCGGACGCGGCCTGCAGATCACAGGCCCCACCTTTTACGGCGACACTGACGGCGGCCCCCACCGCAGGAGACGGTCTGCAGACCTATCGCTTAACGACCATCAACATTAACACCATTCGAACACGTACGAAGTTGTCGCTGCTCCAAGACATGCTCAATGCACCAGACGTTGACATTGTCTTTCTCCAAGAAGTCTTCGTCGCAGATTTCGCGGGTATGTATGGTTATACGGCTCATGCGTCCCACGCCTCGCCAACTAACAGTGGAGTCGCAGTTCTCCTCAGAGAGGGCCTCTAAGCGGACGAAGTCCGATATCTCCCCGAAGCTAGAGGAATGGCCGTAACGGTGGAAGGCGTCCGGTTTATCAATGTGTACGCACCTTCCGGAACGAATCGCCGTCGTGACCGATCGCTCTTTCGCAGAAGGAACAGCACCGCTTTTTCAGGGCAGGCACGATGACTTGATATTAGGGGGCGATTTCAATTGCACCCAAGCACCTACAGATCAGCTGCCACGCCATTCACCGTGCCCCGAACTTGGGACACTCATCGGCGTTCTCCAGCTGGTAGATACATGGGAACATGTCCGAGGAAATAGACCGGGATACACTCATTTCACGAATGTACGTCTCCCGTTCTCTCGCGGCAACTATGAGCGACGCGGAGGTGTGGCCAGTAGCCTTTTCTGATCACGAGGCCTATATATGTGCCGCCACTCTTCGTCGCCAACGGGTGTGGCGCAGCCGACATCCCTGGAAATTAAACCTTGCTCATCTCGCTTCTCCGGATTGTCGACGCGCCATCGAAGACACGTGGAATTTGTGCGCCCGCCGCCTCCCGATGTATCCTACATCGATTAGCTGGTGGTTAAACTGCGCCAAGCCGGCCCTACGGATAACGTTTAATACGTATGGTCGTGAGACTGCTGCTTGGAGGCGGCAGACCCTCGACTTTTATTTCACCGTCCTTCGCGAATGCGCCTCCTTGCCACCCAGCCGGCCGAAGTGGCCGTGCGGTTAAAGACGCTGCAGTCTGGAACCGCAAGACCGCTACGGTCGCAGGTTCGAATCCTGCCTCGGGCATGGCTGTTTGTGATGTCTTTAGGTTAGTTAGGTTTAACTAGTTCTAAGTTCTAGGGGACTAATGACCTCAGCAGTTGAGTCCCATAGTGCTCAGAGCCATTTTGAACCTTGCCACCCACACCGGAACGGCAGTTGACAGTTCAGCGTGCGAAGGCACAGATCGTAGCCCATATGCGCCGACACCTCGAAGGGACGATCGTCAGAGCGCGAACACAAGACAGACTCGCAACGGAACGACCCATCATGTACCACGTCATCCGAGAACGTACACTGCGAAGACGGGTGCTGATACATGCCATCACCACTGAGGACGGCCTTCATCACACCACACAACGCGATATTGCTGCAGCCTTCTTCGACCATTACGCTCGACTTTATTCTGCTCAATGTTCCGACCCGACGACGGTGACAGCAGTCTCACAACTGGTTTACGGCATTGTCCCACAGGATTTACAAACTGAATTATTGAACGACATTACGGAAGACGAAGTTATCGACGTCCTCGGTAAAGGAGCGGTAAATAAGTCTATTGGCCCCGACGGGCTCCCTGTGAAGTTTTATGGAACTTTCCAGTATTTCCAGAATGAGATTTTCACTCTGCAGCGGAGTGTGCGCTGATATGAAACTTCCTGGCAGATTAAAACCGTGTGCCCGACCGAGACTCGAACTCGGGACCTTTGCCTTTCGCGGGCAAGTGCTCTACCAACTGAGCTACCGAAGCACGACTCACGCCCGGTACTCACAGCTTTACTTCTGCCAGTATCTCGTCTCCTACCTTCCAAACTTTACAGAAGCTCTCCTGCGAACCTTGCAGAACTAGCACTCCTGAAAGAAAGGATATAGCGGAGACATGGCTTAGCCACAGCCTGGGGGATGTTTCCAGAATGAGATTTTCACTCAGGCTGTGGCTAAGCCATGTCTCCGCTATATCCTTTCTTTCAGGAGTGCTAGTTCTGCAAGGTTCGCAGGAGAGCTTCTGCAAAGTTTGGAAGGTAGGAGACGAGATACTGGCAGAAGTTAAGCTGTGAGTACCGGCCGTGAGTCGTGCTTCGGTAGCTCAGTTGGTAGAGCACTTGCCCGCGAAAGGCAAAGGTCCTGAGTTCGAGTCTCGGTCGGGCACACAGTTTTAATCTGCCAGGAAGTTTCTTTCCAGTATTTACTGGCTCCCAAGTTGACAGACATCTATCGGGAGCTTATGTCCCCCGCGGTGCCGCTCCCTGCGACCTTCGTAGAAGGAATAATTATACCGGTTCACAAACCTAAAGGTGGGGCTCGAATACAAGATTACCGCCCGCTAACACTCGTCAACTGCGACATGAAGATATTCACCAGACTATTAGCAAACCATCTACGACCGACCCTACCTTACGTCATCTCACCAGATCAGACTTCCCTAGGGGGTATCAATAACATCCACACAGCACTGTGTCGATACCGTGACTTAATAGCCCTAGCCAGGGCACGCCGCATCCCGGGAGCGCTGGCATCACTAGATTTTAGCCAAGCTTTTGATCGAGTGGATCACGCGTACCTAACGTCCGTTCTCCAGCACATGCAGTACCCACAGCAATTCACAGACGTCGTGATGCGCCTACTCCGAGGAGCGACTTCCAAACTGCTCGTTAACGGGCGTCTCTCGCAGTCCCTCCCGATTTTCCGCTCCGTGCGTCAAGGCTGCCCCTTGTCGACGTTACTATGCTCTGGCACTGGAACCGCTCCTCTGTGGTCTCCGTCAACGCCTCATCGGTGTTACCATACGTGACGTCACATTTCGCTGTACAGCATATGCAGACGACCTGGTTCTCGTGTACCGCAATCGCGACGATGTCAACAGAGCACTAGAATGGATTACCGCGTACGGTGTGGCTTCCGGCAGCTGTCTCAACGTCGCCAAATCGGTCGCCATGGCCATAGGAGACGGGTTGACCCCAGCGTGTGTCGAACCCCTACGGCTTCGTGGCACTATCAAATGTCTCGGAATAGAGTTTCACGGCTACATACGGCGCACTGCGGCTCTTAACTACCGCCGCTTATTACAACAAATTCGGGTCCAGATCTTCAACCTTCGTCTGCGGACCCTCTACATTCTACAAAGGACACGCCTTTTCAATGTTTACCTCGCATCGCGCCTTCCACACATAGCGCGTGTTCTTCCAATACCGTTCTTCCAATACTGGTGGCTCGATGTCTATTAGCGGCATTCGGAGCCTACGTCAGTACAGGCATGCTCTTCAAAGTTATGAGTCGCTGACCCTTCCCCCAGAAAGGGGAGGTCTTGGCCTAGTCCATGTCCACGACAGAGCTGTGGCCCTGTATGTCAGCTCGCACATCAAGCTGTGGCGCCACCACCCGGAACGTTTGACAGGTTTGCTGTTGGAGTCTCTAGCTCCGCCCTCCCTTATGCCCCCACTGACGACGCAAGACATACCCCCACCCTTCTACTACTTCGGGAACTTTTACATTGAACATAGCTATGTCCGTATCGCAGTACCACCGACGAAACAGGCGTCGGCGCGGGATATATATTATGTCCTACAGCAGAGGCGCCCACCAAACATCGTGGAGACCAAAAGCCCTCAGGTTAATTGGAAGGTGGTGTGGAAGACGATTCACGCGGTTACACTGACCACAGACGTCCGATCCACATGGTACATCACAGTCAATGGTAAACAGATCACCCAATCACGCCTCCACAAGATAAACATGGCGGAATCGCCTCTATGTGTAGACTGCGGGATGCCAGACACGGACACACACCGTCTCACATGTGGCGCGGCAGAGGACGTATGGCGCTTGGTGCGACAAATTTAGTCGTATTCTCTACGAGCGACTCCGGAACACATTACACTTCGGTTTCTACTATTTCCGGATCAACAGTATTTCCCGCGCACCGAGACCAACGCTGTCACGTGGATCCGTGCGCATGCGGTACACTACTTATTTCACGATGGACGCAAAGACGTATTAGACTTTTGGAACTACCTACAAGAACGTCATTGCAAGATCGTACGGAACCTAAAATACAGACAGTATTTTTCTAATTACTTACGGAGTGCTCTACGCGACCCTCCACGCAGCTGGATCATCAACAGGTAGGAGAAGACACCCATTGAGTGAGCCGACAAGGCTAAGTTCGATTCTAGGTGGAATAACATACGACATACGTGAAGACGTACCTGGATGATGAAGCGTAAGGAGAGTAGCGACACACCCTTCTGCATCATGTACGCAGCACTTTTTCTTCGTTTTCCGCATATACGTTACCTCGGTGTAGGAACGTGCCGAGATATTTTTTTCTTTACTCAGAGCACGATGCGGTGCTAGATACATTTATTTTTGTTGTGGTATAAAGTAAAACCGAATTAAGAATATATTAAAAACAGTAAATAAAAATAAATAAGTAAATAAAAATTCCAAAAAAGGCAACGTGTTTATAGTCATCAACAGTCCAATGTCGGTGTTGACAGGCCAAGGGGAGGCGTAAAGCTTTTTATCAAGGTTACATGAGAGGGTCTTCGGCACCGAAAGCCCATATCGGTGATGTTACGTTGAATGGCTCGCACGCTGACACTTGTCGATGGCCCAGCATTGAAATCTGCAGCGATTTTCGGGAGGGTTGCACTTCTGTCACGTTAAACGATTCTCTTCAGTCGTCGTTGGTCCTCTTCTTGCAAGATCTTTTCTGGCCGCAGCGATGTCGGAAATTTGATGCTTTACCGGATTCCTAATATTCACGGTACACTCGTGAAATGGTCGTACGGGAAAACCCCCACTCCATCGCTACCTCGGAGATGCTGTGTCCCATCGCTCGTGTGCCAACTATAACACTTCATTCAAAGTCACTTAAATCTTGATAACCTGCCATTGTAGTAGCAGTAACCGATCTAACAACTGCGCCAGGCCGGCCGCTGTGGCCAAGCGGTTCTAGGCGCTTCAGTCTGGAAACGAGCGACCGCTACGGTCGCAGGTTCGAATCCTGCGTCGGGCGTGGATGAGTGTGATGTCTTTAGATTAATTAGGTTTAAGTAGTTCTAAGTTCTAGGCGACTGATGACCTCAGATGTTAAGTCCCATAGTGCTCAGAGCCGTTTGCACCATTTTTGAACTGCTCCAGACACTTGTCTTATAGAGGCCGTTGCCGACCGCAGCGTATTCTGGCTGTTCACATATCTCTGTATTTGAATACGCATGCCTACACCAGTTTATTGGCACTTCAGTTTAAATGGTTCAATGTTCATGTATGTATCTTATTGTCTTGGAGGGACGGCTGATGGGTTGGTTTTTCCTGTGTAAAGGCGTGGATAAAACGATTAAATTAATGTGTGTCTTATCAAGTGAACCACAGAAAGACAGTGATTAGTACTGAGTGAACTGTGAATTGTGACCTACACTTTTATTCTTGGATGAGCTAAGACAGTTTTCACATGAGCTATGGATGCAAATTGGTGGGTCACTGGCGTAGTAATGTGTGTGCACAACATCGGATTTGAAAATTTAGAGGACCGTGCATTGGTGTGTGTAATCCTTGAACTGCGTCGTATCAATCATTGAACTGAAATCGTTTCGCGGGTGCTGCAGAATAGCAGCGTAGACGAATTTATCCGTAAACAACTTCAGTGAGCGTATTTCAGACTGTACGCAGTCTGGAACTGCTGCACCTCGATACAAAGCTCCTGACGACAGCTGCGACATTACGAAGACCTATAGTTACAGATACGTAACGGATCTGCAGACAATTAAATGCAGAATCGTCAAATACCAGCACGTCTCTCACTGCTGTGTGTGAACATAGGGACTCTTTGATGAACCAAAGAAGGTATCGGATGTAATCGCCTCATCACAAAACCTGGAACTGAAAGGCCTGTCCACTCTGTAAAACCGAGCGACGTGGCGCAGTGGTTAGCACACTGGACTCGGATTCGGGAGGACGACGGTTTAAACCAGCGTTTGGCCATCCTGATTTAGGTTCTCCCAGATTTTCCTAAATCGCTTCAGGCAAATGTCGGGATGGTTCCTTTGAGAAGGCACGGCCAACTTCCTTCCCCGTCCTTCACTATTCCGATGGAACCGGAGACCTCGCTGTTTGGTCCCCTCTACGAATCATCCAACCAACCAACCTCTCTGTAAAGCAGGATATGTTGCAACCTATGGCAGATCTGACGACAGGGTACTGTCCTGATGCAGGCACAGGTATACATCTACATCTACATCTACATCTACATTTATACTCCGCAAGCCACCCAATGATGTGTGGCGGAGGGCACTTTACGTGCCACTGTCATTACCTCCCATTCCTGTTCCACTCGCGTATGGTTCGCGGGAAGAACGACTGCCTTAAAGCCTCCGTGCGCGCTCGAATCTCTCTAATTTTACATTCGTGATCTCCTCGGGAGGTATAAGTAGGGGGAAGCAATATATTCGATACCTCATCCAGAAACGCACCCTCTCGAAACCTGGACAGCAAGCTACACCGCGATGCAGAGCGCCTCTATTGAAGAGTCTGCCACTTGAGTTTGCTAAACATCTCCGTAACCCTATCACGCTTACCAAATAACCCTGTAACGAAACGCGCCGCTCTTCTTTGGATCTTCTATATCTCCCCTGTCAACCCGACCTGGTACGGATCCGACACTGATGAGCAATACTCAAGTATAGACCGAACGAGTGTTTTGTAAGCCACCTCCTTTGTTGATAGACTACATTTTCTAAGGACTCTCCCAATGAATCTCAACCTGGCACCCGCCTTACCAACAATTATCGTTTCGCACGCATACTCCCAGATATTTTACAGAAGTAACTGCTACCAGTGTTTGTTCTGCTATCATATAATCATACAATAAAGGATCCTTCTCTCTATGTATTCGCAGTACATTACATTTGTCTATGTTAAGGGTCAGTTGCCACTCCCTGTACCAAGTGCCTATCCGCTGCAGATCTGCCTGCATTTCGCTGCAATTTTCTAATGCTGCAACTTCTCTGTATACTACAGCATCAACCACGAAAAACTGCATGGAACTTTTTACTATCTACTAGGTCATTTATATATATTGTGAAAAGCAATGGTCCCATAACACTCCCCTGTTGTACGCCAGAGGTTACTTTAACGTCTGTAGACGTCTCTCCATTGAGAACAACATGCTGTGTTCTGTTTGCTAAAAACTCTTCAATCCAGCCACAGAGCTGGTCTGATATTCCGTAAGCTCTTACTTTGTTTATCAGGCGACAGTACCTGTATCTAATGTTTTCTGGGTCTCATGAACAAATAAAGTGAGTTGCACCTCACACGATCGCTGTTTCCGGAATCCATGTTGATTCCTACAGAGTAGATTCTGGGTTTCCATAAATGACATAATACGCGAGCAAAAAACGTATTCTAAAATTCTACAACAGATCGATGTCGGAGATATAGGCCTATAGTTTTGCGCATCTGCTCGACGACCATTCTTGAAAACTGAAACTACCTGTGCTCTTTTCCAATCATTTGGAACCTTCCGTTCCTCTAGAGACTTGCGGTACACGGCTGTTAGAAGGGGGGCAAGTTCTTTCGCGTACTCTGTGTAGAATCGAATTGGTATCCCGTCAGGTCCAGTGGACTTTCCTCTGTTGAGTGATTTCAGTTGCTTTTCTATTCCTTGGACACTTATTTCGATGTCAGCGATTTTTTAGTTCGTGCGAGGATTTAGAGAAGGAACTGCAGTGCGGTCTTCCTCTGTGAAACAGCTTTGGAAAAAGGTGTTTAGTATTTCAGCTTTACGCGTGTCATCCTCTGTTTGAATGCCATCATCATCCCAGAGTGTCTGGATATGCTGTTTCGATCCACTTACTGATTTAATGTAAGACCAGAACTTCCTAGGATTTTCTATCAAGTCGGTACATAGAATTTTACTTTCGAATTCACTGAACGCTTCACGCATAGCCCTCCTTGCGCTAACTTTGACATCGTTAAGTTTCTGTTTGTTTGAGAGTTTTTGGCTGCGTTTAAACTTGCAGGTGTTTCGGAACGCGCAGTTCAGCGCACATTGTTGAAGATAGATCATATCAGACTTCTACGTGTTCCCACGGTGACCCAACGACATCGTCAACATACGATTGCAGTGGGCATGAGATCATCGGGATGGAGCCGCGGATCAACGAAAACGTGTTGCCTGATTGGGTAAATCCCGCTTCTCTTTATACCAGATCGATGGCTGTGTCCGAACAGACCACCATTCAGGCGAACAGCTGCTCCAAACATGCACCACACCACAGGCACAGTCCAGCGAGGGTTGTATTATGCTATGAGGGACACCCACGTGGGTTTCCGTGCGACCAGTGGTAGTAATCGAAGGCATCTGCGGACTATGTGAACGTTATTGCGAATCTGTCGACAACGTGTACATTAGTGTTGACCATCAGCATTTCTTCATGCTTGATATTTTCCACGGCAGCAGTGGCATTTTCCAGCAGGATAACTGTCCGCCAGAATCGTGTTGCAGTGGTTTCCTGAGCATGATATGGAACTCACGCTGTTTAGTCATGAAGCCACATTCTGCAATCACGACCAGCTAAACCGCCGAAACATACACTATTGGTGTGTTAGCAATCCCCACCAACATCTCCTGATCTGAACCCGATGGCACACATTTGGGACGCCGTCTACATCTGCATCTACATGGATACTCTGCAAATAGTGCCTGGCAGAGGGTTCATCGAACCACCTTCACAGTTCTCTGTTATTCCAATCTCCTATAGCGCGCGGGAAGAATGAACACCTATATCTTTCCGTCCGAGCTCTGATTTCTCTTATTTTATCGTGGTGATCGTTCCGCCCTATGTAGGTCGGTGTCAACAAAATATTTTCGCATTCGGAGGAGAAAATTGGTGATTGTAATTTCGTGATAAGATTCCGTCGCAACGAAAAACGCCTTTCTTTTAATGATTTCCAGCCCAAATCCTGTATCATTTCTGTGACACTCTCTCCCATATTTCGCGATAATACGAAACGTTCTGCCTTTCTTTGAACTTTTTCCATGTACTCCGTTAGTCCTACCTGGTAAGGATCCCACACCGCGAAGCAGTATTCTAACAGAGGTCGGACAAGCGTAGTGTAGACAGTCTCCTTAGTAGATCTGTTACATTTTCTAAGTGTCCTTCCAATAAAACGTAGTCTTTGGTTAGCCTTCCCCACAACATTTTCTGTGTGTTTTTTCCAATTTAAGTTGTTCGTAATTGTAATACCTAGGTATTTATTTGCATTTACGGCTTTTAGATTAGACTGATTCATCGCGTAACCGAAGTTTAACGAGTTCCTTTTAGCACTCATGTGGATGACCTCACACTTTTCGTTGTTTAGGGTCAACTGCCACTTTTTGCACCATTCAGATATCTTTCCTAAATCGTTTTGCAGTTTGTTTTGGATCTTCTGATGACTTTATTAGTCGATAAACAACAGCGTCATCTACAACCAACGGAAGACGGCTGCTCAGACTGTCTCCCAAATCGTTTATATGGATAAGGAACAGCAAAGGACCTGTAACACTACGTTGGGGAACGCCTGAAATCACTTCTGTTTTACTCGATGTCTTTCCGTCAATTACTATGAACTGTGACCTCTCTGACAAGAAGTCAGTAATCCAGTCACATAACTGAGACGATATTCCATAAGCACGCAATTTTACTACGGGCTACAGCGTCAAAAGCCTTCCGGAAATCCAGGAATACTGAATCGATCTGAAATCCCATGTCAATAGTACTCAGCACTTCATGTGAATAAAGAGCTAGTTGTGTTTCACACGAACGATGTTTTCTAAACCCATGTTGACTGTGTGTCAATAGACAGTTTCCTTCGAGGTAATTCATAATGTTCGAACACAATATATGTTCTAAAATCCTGCTGCATATCGACGTTAACGATATGGGCCTGTAATTTAGTGGATACTAATGGACTACCTTTCTTGAATATCGGTGTGACATGTGCAACTTTCCAGTCTTTGGGTACGGATCTTTCGTCAAGGGAACGGTTGTATATGATTGTTAAGTATGGGGCTAATGCATGAGATAATCCGAAAGGAACCTAATTGGTATACAGTCTGTACCAGAAGACTTGCTTTCATAAGGTCGAGCGCCAGATCAGCTACCAAAAAGCAACGGCCCGTAACTTGTTGGAAGTGTATGACGTTTGACAAGACATGTGGTGTCATATACCTCCAGAAACATGCCAAGGACTTGTCGAGTCCATGCCACACTGAATGACTGCTCTATTGCATTTCAAAGGTGGAACAACATGGTATTAAGCAAGTGCTCATAATTTTTTGGCTCATACATGTTGATGCGCTTCGGTTACTTCCGTAACGAGCTGTCTTTGTTGGAAGCTGGCACGCAGCAAGCCTGACGCGTAGTAAAGTTGTCAGGCTGTTTGCGTGTCTGCCACAGAGTCGCAGGAGCGCCGCGTCAGCCGCTACTGCCGCCCCTTTATCTCCCTGACAGTCCCTCGGGCTCGCTCGTTACTGTCGTGCAAGCACGTGACAAGCGTGTCGCGGTGTCGCCTTGAAGAAGGGAAAAACGCAAATGACTTCCTGCTGAGTCTTCCCTTGCCCTTGCCTCCCACTTCCCAAACCATTCTTTGGCGTAACTTAACTTTTACGAAGCTGGAGGTTCAATTAACTGATTCACTCTAATGGGTGGAAGGGAATGGGTGGAAGCAGAGAGCAGCGTAAGTATGAGTTTAGCTAAGGAGTAGTCTTCAGAGTGAAGGTAAATCGTCATTACTGGATCAACTGTGCTCAATTAATACAAAATACCTCCTTTCTTACATTGATGACCCGAAAATAATGCTCCTTTCTTGCGGTGGAAAAAACGTTATCAAGTCCACTATTATACAGTCAGTGCCCCGCCCATCTCCCCCCCCTCTCTTCCCCTCCCTCCCTTATCCTCATCTCCCTGCACCTGGCAGATCCTCCGTTTTGATCATCGTCAGTGTGCCACATCAGTGTTGTGTTTAGTGCTGTTTCTCCTATGCATCGAGAGGTGTGATTTTAATTGTGTGCTGGCCTTTTACTTAGTGTTACTGTCAGTGTTTGTTATGTGCTACGTCATCCGTCGATACTTTTATGCTCCGGTCATACTGCGCTTGTGTTCTTTTAATTGTCCCAGTGTGTGGTTTTTTGTGTGAGCTACGTTTTTACGGTTTTTATCTCCATTTTACAGTTGCCCCTTTTTTGGCTATTGTCTTCCATGATGTTCCCCCTTTTTTTATATCTATGTTCACCATGTTTTCTCCTTTATTATTTTTAAATGTCTTCTACTGTTTGCCGGCTGGAGTGGCCGAGCAGTTCTAGGCGCTACAGTCTGGAACCGCGCGACCGCTACGGTCGCAGATTCGAATCCTGCCTCGGGCATGGATGTGTGTGATGTCCTTAGGTTAGTTACGTTTAAGTAGTTCTAAGTTCTAGGGGACTGATGACCTCAGAAGTTAAGCCCCATAGTGCTCAGAGCCTTTTGAACCATTTTTTCTTCTATTGTTTGTTCTATGTCCTTCGGCTGAAGAACATCGCATATGCTGCTGCCAGCCCGCCACGATGGGGACTTGAAATACAATAAAGGAAGAAAAAGACGTTTCTCTAAACGCGTTTTTGGCTATTGCACTTATTTATAGCCAATTTAAAAGCTGAAAAAAAGTGTAATACTTATGAAAAATGTCTTCTGAGGTCCGTTAAGAAGCTGTCCGGTTGAAACGAGGCAAACTGCGTGCTTCTAGAGGATAATGATCCGAAACATAGCAGCCGTCTCTGTAGAGCGTGGAAACAGGATAAGCGGTGTTCACAATGGACTGGCCTGCAGTGTCTCCGTATGTAAATCCGATCACAAATGTTTGGTCGTATATTAAGATGAAGCTTAAAGGAAAGCCAGTATATACTTTTAAGCAGCTGTTACATAAAATCAGGACGATATGGAGATCGTTACCGAGAGAATATGTGGGAAATCTCGTGAAAAGCATGAAAAGAAGGTGACACTTATAATCGGTAATGGCGGTGATTGGATTAACTATCCAAAATTTTTCGCTGTTCTAAGTCTGTTGATAACTTGTAATATACTGCTATTTCTGAATCTGTAAGCTTTATTACAGAAACTTTATTTAATACGTAGTGGATGCAATGGTGTATTCATTTGTGAATGTATGTAACTGATTGTAATTATAATGTAAATATTGTAAATGGCTGGGTAATCGCCAAGGGAAGTCTCTTTAAATGTATCGGTAGAAACGACGAAATGGAACCGAGCGAGACGGCGCAGTCGTTACCACACAGGACTCGCACTCGGGAGAACGACGGTTCAAACCCGCGTTCAGCCATTCTGATTTAGGTTTCCCATGATTTCCCTAAAAAAGCTTCAGTCAAATGCCAGGATGGTTCCTTTGAAAGGGCACGGCCGACTTCCTTCCCCGTCCTTCCCTAATTCGATGGGACCTATGACCTCGCTGTTTGGTTCCCTCACCCAGATCGAGGAACCAACCAACGTAATGACAGTAGCTGTGGCGTTATCTTTGTGCATGTAGAGTTTCTCTCGCGCTGCGAGTAGAGAGAACACACAGCAGCTTGAGTCTTGGAAAAGTACGGAAGTGTTTGTTGGGCGCTCCCGCAGATGCGATATGCAGTTAATATCGCGCCAATGTAAGCGCATTTACTTCATTAAGCATGTAGTATTGAGAACACGGCCGGAATGGACAGTCGGAGGAAGCTGCAATTCTAACTACTGCCTGTCCAATAATTATCCGTGGCTCAGGAGACGACTCGTGGTTCTCGACCAGCAACAACAGCAGCAATTCAACGTTGTTGTCGGCTACATTCTTCGTCGTCCGCACAGCTGTAACATCATAAGACTATTAACTGACAGAGTGTAACTAATATTGTACAGGCATTACTCAGTGATATATCTCTAACAAACTTTAATGACTTAACTTCTTGAATAATAATCCGCAATAGTTGAAATTTGTATGGCACCTGTGTTGTCATTGTCCTCAGACATTATTACGAAGCAAGGCCCATTTCCTTTCCTTTCAGTCACCGGTTGTCGTAAAAATATGAAAATTGATTAACTATTTACTGCCAGTTTTGTTTGTTTGCTTTTCAGTCTAAATTTTGGTGCCTCAGCAATCATTCATTCTGGTACTGCCTAACAGAGGCTTAACTAATTAGCAATTTTGAGTATTAACTTCACTCACTTACAGTAACGTAAAATTTCAGTGGCAGAACTAATGCCTAAAGATATAACACAAATTAAGGGCGAGCAATTTCATTTACTCTGTATTTAGTTTACCGAGTGACTTCAGCTGATTTGGTGAGTATTTTATTGTTCTTATATTAAAAGTAAACCTGGTGTTCATTTGCTTGTAGCAAATTCAATGCAATCTTTCAATAATTAAAAGTAAATTGCTTGCCTTTTTCCAAGTTTTGCATTATGTTACGCTGAAGTTACTGAAAGTCATTTTTTACGTAACGAAGTTTCAGTGACAGTCAGTCGTTTATTTAACTATCAAGTTCATTTCACTTTGCTTTCAAAATTTAGTATTTCTGAATAAGTAACTGCAAACTCAGTGCTTTCTGATTCATTTATTTTCTCGTGAACTGCTGTCCTGTGGAAAAGCGTGTCGACCTTCTACTGCCACGCCAGTGATTATTTGCTTAGTTTTCTTTGCCGTTATCTTTCTTAGAATTTTTCATAAGCATTGCCTAGAGGCCTGGCGACCGTTTAATTATCCCTTTTTTTGTTAATCATGCTTTTTATATTAAATATTACGTAGTAATCCTACGACTTCCACAATGCTGGCAACGGGTGATACACAACGCTGGTGACTACTTTGAAGGTCAGTAAAACTTTGAAACACGTATCTACTTTGTACGAGCTGTAAATAAATAGTTGCCACTATTAAAGTTCCAGCCCTTGTGAATAAAATAATGTATATTCTCGCATGCTAGGTGTTCAGTTGTGTTGTATGATACTTTGATAAATATTCTGTTTCCTGATTGAGTTACCCTCCCCACCTCTCCCCCACCCCTCGTTCGTTATCTCTTTTCAGATGTGATGATGGTACGTAAGGCACTGAAACCGGTCATCTAATATACAGGGTATTTCATGGTCAGGAATGGATTCCTCATATAACAAGAAGAAAAAAAAGTTTTACGTCCCATGTTTACTAGACTTTTTTCTTCTTGTTATATAAGGAATAAATCCGGGAAGTTTCGCCGTCGACTTTTGAAACACTCTATAAAAATGAATATTTTTTGTCTTCAATGCATTCCTATTACGATGAAACTTTGGTGAGTTGTAGTTTGTACGCTCGTGAAAGTTTCTGTGGAGGGTAAAAGCCGCCTATCATATACGAGGGAGGGGGGGGGGGGTAGAAGGGGGAAGGTGAAAAGGGCATTGCAAAGAAACTTCACTCAGGAACGTCTGGAGCAATTTCAATGAAATATTTGCACGTACGTTAGATATCCCTAGCACTGCTAGGGGTGGTGGTGACGATGAAAAGAAGTGATATGCAGAAATGTTCGAAAACGAGCTGTTGACATTGGCATCGTGTTCAGGACCGGTTTAAAGCCCAAATGACACTAGCCGGTGCTTGGGGCGCCAGCCTGGGAGGGATTCCGAAGGGCAAGATTTATATACAATTAGCAGCGAAAACTGACACAGATGAAAGCGTATGGAGGAAAAGGGCGGACGTATGCCAAATGATAACTAGCTTGTGTGCAAAAATGTTCTCGAACCTTCCCTAAGCGTGTTTCGAGGCCAAAAATGGTGCAACTTTCATTCCGTCCGCCTGCGACATCGGCACCCCGCATGACAGAACAGAAATGAGGGATGCTTTCATCACAGCGAATGGAGGTGGTTATGGTACGACCGAGGCCGCTGCCCGAGATAGCTCTATCTCAGCCAACGGCCGCCAGGACCCGCTACCCGAGCACCGCGGCTCGACAGCAGCGTCAGAGGCCGCGATCAACAAGCGGACAATTTTCCTACGCCACTCACGTGAACGGAAACAGTCCCAGAAGATCCATCCTCCACCGGCCTTCTCAGCCGCCACCCCGCCGGCCAGAAGGCAGTTCGACACTCCGTCCAGACTTGAGGGATCTGCCATCCCGGGCACAACAACCACGTGCGTCGTCTGCTGGTAGTCCTGGATTGTCACGAGTCGTAGCTTCGGACTGTGACTCAAGAGCGTCGTGTAGCGGTGGTGTGGCCACCCTGGACGGCTTTGTGGTAATGGTGCGCCGACCACTCTCCAGTAGTTTCATTTACGTCTTTTCTTTCTCGAACGAGATACTTGTGACGGAAACATTTTACTTTGTTATTCTTCAGTTATAAGATCCGAAGTGGGATCCATACTTTGTTTCTTGCTTAGATTTTGTTTTGTTTCAACTACATTGTCGACATCAGCAATGTTCTTGTTTACTGATTTTTCCCAATAAAGTCAGACTGAGGGATATCGTTCGCGTTTTATCTCTGCTACCGCAGACACAGCAAATGGTTCCTCAATGCCACAGATACATTTAACGTCCTCTGCACCCTCTAATGTGTAAAGAAAAAAGTGGAGAATCACATTTGCCAGCTATAGTCCTTTTTCTCGAAACTACACTCAGTTACTGTCAGAATTACAAGTTTCCTCAGAATTCAAATCAACCAGCAATGTGAAATTCATTAGAGATGTGGATGATATATCTGTACGAATATGTGTGAAATGTGTTACATGTTTGTGAAAAGTGTGTGTGTGTGAAGTACATGTGACACTGGCGAGCGCGAGCCAAGCGACGACACGCGCAAAAGAGTATATGTTAATAAAAGTACTATGCGAACGAGGCAGAAAAACAAAAATTTACTCCCAATATTGCAAACCTACGTTTCTAGCTTTTGTAGACTTAGAGAAAGCTTTTGACAATGGTGGCTGAAATACTCTCTTTCAAATTCTAAAGGTGGCAGTGGTAAAATACAGGGAGCCAAAGGCTATTTACAATTAGTACAGAAAGCAGATGGCAGTTATAAGAGTCGAGGGGCACGAAAGGGAAGCAGTGGTTGAGAAGGGAGTGAGACAGGGTTTTAGCCTCTCCCCGATGTTATTCAATCTGTATATTGAGCAAGCATGTAGTCGAATTAAGGCTGGTGATGCTGAATGAATTAGATTAGGAAATGAGACACTTAAAGTAGTAAAGGAGTTTTGCTATTTGGGGAGAAAAATAACTGATAATGGTCGAAGTAGAGAGGATATAAAACGTAGACTGGCAATGGCAAGGAAAGCGTTTCTGAAGAAGAGAAATTTGTTAACATCGAGTGTAGATTTAAGTGTCAGGAAGTCGTTTCTGAAAGTATTTGTATGGAGTGTAGCCATGTATGGAAGTGAAACATAGACGATAAATAGTTTGGGCAAGAAGAAATAGAAGCTTTCGAAATGTGGTGCTACAGAAGAATGCTGAAGATTAGATGGGTAGATCACATAACTAATGAGGAGGTATTGAATAGAATTGGGGAGAAGAGGAGTTTGTGGCACAAGTTGACAAGAAGAAGGGTCCGGTTGGTAGGACATGTTCTGAGGCATCAAGGGATCACAAATTTGGCATTGGAGGGCAGCATGGAGGGTAAAAATCGTAGAGGGAGACCAAGAGATGAATAGACTAAGCAGATTCAGAAGGATATAGGTTGCAGTAAGTACTGGGAGATTTAGAAGCTTGCACAGGATAGAGTAGCATGGAGAACTGCATCAAACCAGTCTCAGGACTGAAGATAACAACAATCACGTATTACTACAAATGTTATCTGTATTATTATGTTTTAATGATTTTTTCTGTACCTTTGTAATTGAATTCTCATGTTATAAAATTGTCATTGACACCAGTTCATCAAATTAAGTAACTTGTAAGCATTCATTTCAGTGCACACGTTTCTGTTGGTCATAGTATATGCACAATATGTGAGAAGTTCGGAGTGTTTGTGTTTCAATTTGTCGACATCAGCAATGTTCTTGTTTATTGAGTTTTCGCAATAAAGTCAGATTGAGGAATATCGTTCGCGTTTTATCTCTGCTACCACAGACACAGCAAATGCTTCCTCAAAGCCACAGATACATTTAACCTCCTCTGTACCCTATACTGTGTAAAAAAAAGTGGAGAACCACGTTTGCCAGCGATAGTTTACAACTTTCCTCAGAATTCAAATTAACCAGAAATGCAAAATTCATCAGAGATGTGGATGATACATCTGTACGAATATGTGTGAAATGTGCTACATGTTTGTGAAATAAATGTGTGTGTGTGTATGTGTGTGTGTGTGTGTGTGTGTGTGTGTGTGTGTGTGTGTGTGAAGTACATGTGACACTGGCGAGCGCGAGCGATGCCACGGGCAAAAGGATATATGTTAATAAAAATACTTTGCGATCGAGGCAGAAAAACAAAAATTACTAGCAGTATTACCATCGCTACATCTTAGTAATTTCACAGTTTCAAATAAGGCAATGATTTTAATGTTGTAATGTGACTGTAATTACATTTGGTGAATAATGTCGCTCGAAAGCGAAGAAAACAATAAAAAATAGAGAGCTCGTGATAATAGCAGTCTTGCAATGTCGAAGCAGCAGCGAAGGTTGGCGTCGCTGTGTTCCGGGCTCCTCAGCCGGTGCTGTCCTTCTTCTTGGCGGAGAACGGGTTGTAGCCCCACTGTGGGTAGGGAGCTCCAGGGTAGGGTGGGTGGTACCCGGGAGACGGGGGCGGGTAGTACCCGGGGGCCTGCGAGTAGCCGTCGTAGCACCAGGCGGGGCAGGCGCTGGGGCCGTAGCTGCCGCCGCCAGGGAAGCGGCCGCGGGGGGCGGCGGGGGCGGAGGCGGAGGCGGACGCAGCCTGCGACGCTGCTGCCGCCCACAGCACCAGCGCCACCACCTGCAACCAGAGCAAGCCGTCACCCTATGGAACCACGACGTTGAAAGTTAGCATAGACTGCGTAAAATAGCTGGCTCCCCCTCCATGTCAGCGAACTCATGTGGGCTGAAATTCAAAGGGAGGAGATTGAAAGACGTCAATCAGTCCACCTCCCGTATAATTTTGGAGGTTTTGCTTTATCAAGTTCGGCACAGTATCTTTTCTCTGCCGTCATTTGCTGATATTCTCCGTGCTCATATCCTCCATGCTACGGAGGAAGATCACGCTCAACCTGAATTTGCGAGTCTTCATTCTCAACTCAGTTACAGCTAATAGTCATCACAACTTGTACGTATAACTATCGGTCCCAACCATGTATGACCATTAATTTTGAATTATATTCTTTGGTATTGTCAATGTGGGGAGTTATGCGACCTGTCTATTTAAAAAAACATGTGTGGATAAAAATCCTACGTCAAGATCACAAATTTTCTTTACTGATTACCAGTTTCGGCTCATTACCGAGCCATCTTCAGATCAATCTGAAATGTTGTGATTGTTCAACTTCTCCCGGCGTATTTCTTGCTCGAACAGTCCACGGGTGTACTACCGGTCCATAGTGTCCAACGGGCACAATATTTCGGCGATCAGATATGTCGCCATCGTCAGGTGCGCTGACGAACTGAGCTCCTGAGGGCGGGCGGCCGTCCTAAGTCCCCATCCCCCGCGAGGCGTTCTCTCCGCGGTCCGCGGGACCCTGGGCCACGGGTATACAGGAAGAAAACGCACTCCGACGTGTATTTGCATGCAAATAGCTGCCACCACCCTTCGCAGAAGAATGGGGTGCTAAAAACACTGGTGCACAGGGCGCGCACCATCTCGGACGCAGAGAGTTTGTCCCATGAGCTGGAACATCTCAAAACTGTATTTCGGAAAAACGGGTACTCGGAATGGCAGATCAGACGCGCTCTCTGCCCCACCTCTACAGTACAGCGTGTGGAGATGGACGAAGTCACGGAGGAAGAGAGAGCCATCGCCTATATACCATATACTTGCGCACTATCGGGGTAAATAGGACGAATATTTAGGAAACACCGAGTAGGAAATGGCTTCTGCCCGCCCAATAAAACACTAGCATTATTGGGAAGTGTCAAAGACGATCTCGGTTTGCGGAAGGCCGGCATATACCAGATTCCCTGTGAGTGTGGGAAGACTTACATTGGACAGACAGTGCGCACCATCGAAGATCGTTGCCGAGAACATCAGAGGCACACTCGACTTATGTACCCCAACAAGTCGGCAGTCGCAGAGCACTGTTTGTCCGAAAATCACGAAATGGACTACCAACATACCAGGGTCTTGGCACAGACATCTAAATACTGGGACAGCGTCGTCAGAGAGGCTGTCGAAATTCGTACCAGGGCGGCTATAACCTCAGCAAGGCATGGAAACGAGCACTGAGTCTAATTAAAAAGACGCTCAGGAAAGAAAACGAACGAGCGACCAGGGCGGACGAGGCAATTACACCGACGCCGCCACAGACGCCGACGCCAGCCTCTCAGCGACCGCCGACGGGCGGCCGCGGGCGCGGACCGCGGAGAGAACGCCTCGCGGGCGAAGGGGATTTCGGGCGGTCGCCCGCCCTTACGAGCTCAGTTCGTCAGCGCACCTGACGATGGCGACATGTCTGATCTCCGAAATATTGTGCCCGTTGGACACTATGAACCGGCAGTATACCCGTGGACTGTTCGAGCAATCTGAAATGTTGTTCAGTGTGTGACACTCATTACGAATCTTCGTTTTTTTTTATTTAGCTTAGTGGCCCTAGTTAAATAAAATATCGTAGTTGGTTATGTAAACTGACGAAGGTAATCAGCAATTTGATCAATAATTTTTAAAAAAACCGAAGATATATAATGAGTGTCACACACAGAAAAACATTTTAGAGTGATCTGAAGACGGTTCGGTAATGAGCTGAAACAGGTAATTAGTGAAGTAATTTTCCGATCCTGACGTAAGATATTTATCCACACACATTTTAAATGAGTCTT
Organism: Schistocerca americana; assembly: GCF_021461395.2. Taxonomy (NCBI): domain Eukaryota; kingdom Metazoa; phylum Arthropoda; class Insecta; order Orthoptera; family Acrididae; genus Schistocerca; species Schistocerca americana. The sequence goes on along the minus strand of NC_060125.1, from coordinate 594,855,198 downwards.
ATAACAAAATCAAGCAACTATTGAGATTCAGATGGAAACTCTTGGTGTATCTACGCAGTAATAGTCTGGGAAGGCAGCCGAATGCTATTTTCGAATCCAGCTCCGGTGGCGACGCGTCGCACCGGACAGAGCTCTGTCGCCATATGTGGAGACCCACCTCTAGCGGTGTGGCCGCACGGTCGGCCATTTCGAGTCCGAGCGTTGTGACGTCGTCTTCAAAGTTCCAGCCTTTCACCGGCTCGGAAAACTGGGGAAACGCCTGCTGTTTCTCAGAAAAGGAGCTTGTTGATTGGTCAGTATGCCCCCACCAACTTTGGTCGCTCTCTGTGTGTGGAGGCTTTGGAGAGAACTTACCGAGGCGAGGATAACACCTGTCGCAGTAAGCAGTCGCCGCTGCGTGGTCAAGTAACTAGTGACTTTTCGATGTGAGTTAGTCCAGTTTCGAGTTAGTTCTCACTATAACGATAAACTCCATCGTTAGAAGCAGTGTGAAATTCTCGTGACTTATGATTTCAGTATCATTTTACATAAAGTCAGATGGAATCGAATTCGGTGTTTGATCGGTTACGATGCACGCTGCGTGTAGTCTGCCCACTTCACTGTGAGTCACTGGCTGGCTTTGATGATTTATTTACTAGTGGAAAGTGGTGAGTTTTGCTTTCAAATCTTTCGTGTAGTGAGTAACCTGCACGTCCAAGTCGTACTTCTTCAGTCCACAAATCCTTGCTGACTAATAATGATCGTAAGTGTTGTTCGCTCGTATGGGACTATAGGATTGTTTTTTTTTTCATGTGATTTTCGTGTAGCTAAATGCAGTTTCAGGAGCAAGCTCCATCTGTTAAATAAATATATAATTCAGACCCTTAGTTCACTACACTTCACTAGAATGTGCATACTTCCACGTTTTCCTTCTGCCTCTAATCTGTAATCGAAAGTACCCTGTGATAGAAAATTACTTGATATGTTTAATGAAGACCAAACCCTGACTGGTCCTTCTGAAGTTCACTAATTAAAATCCTGTTGCACAGGTTTCTCTCCAGGGCTAGTAATCATTTAATATTCGTGGTACTTCAGACGATTTGGCACTTGAGCAGGTAATGCTAAACACGGTGCTTGTGCAGCAGATAGCGCTCAGCTACTCAAGTCGAATAACTTTTAAGATGGAAACCTATGGCTTTTCCTAAATGTGCCCCACACATGCGTAGAGTCCTTAGGGACCGCTTCATTCACACCTTACAAAGGAACATGACTGAATTACTCAACTGATATCAAATCAGAGAAACCTTTTGACAAAGCTAATTGGAATAAACTCTTTGCAATTATAAAAGCAGTGGGATAAAACACAGGGAGTGAAAGTTGATGTACAACTCTAAACAAATCAAACGGCAGTTATAGGAGTGAAAGAGCAGCATTTGTCGAGAAGGGAGTGAGACAGTGGCGCAGCCTAAACGCGATGTTGTCCAATCTATACAATGTGTAATCAGTAAATAAACCTAAAGAAAAATTTACAAAATGTATTAAAAGTCAGGGAGAAGAAATAGAAACAGGTTTGTTGATGACTTTGTAATTCCGTCACAAACAGAAAAGGACTGTAAGAGCCGTTCAACGGAATTGACAGTGTCTTGAAAGGAAGATATAAGTTAAAACTAAGTAAAAGTAAAATAAGATTAATGGAAACTACACCCTAAGACAAAAAAAAAAGAAACGGCGCACCACGAAGGAATTATTCGAATGGGACCGAAATTGGTAGATATGATGTACATGTACAGACTAACAAATGTATTTTGATTTTTAAAGTATTGCGCAACCTTTATGACGTCAGAGCTAGTTACAGCGGACTGGCTGGCACACAATGGAAAGACTGATGTGAATTTACTATGGCGTGAGTAGGCTGCTTCCCTACACACTATGGGACTTAACATCTGTGGTCATCAGTCCCCTAGAACTTAGAACTACTTAAACCTAACCAACCCAAGGACATCACACACATCCATGCCAGAGGCAGGATTCGAACCTGCGACCGTAGCGATCACGCGGTTCCAGACTGAAGCGCCTAGAACCGCACGGGCACACCGGCCGGCTTCGGCTTGTTATTCATTGACAGAGTTATTGGATGTCCTCCTGAGGGGTATCGTGCCAAATTCTCTCCAATTTGGCGCGTTAGATCGTCAAAATCTCGAACTGGTTGGAGGGCGCTGCCCGTGACGGTCAGTACGTTTTCAGTTGGGGAGAGATCCGGCGACTGAGCATTACGGGCAGTGCCATCCAACCAGTCCGAGATTTTGACGATCTAACGCGCCAATTGGAGAGAATTTGGCACGATACCCCTCAGGAGGACATCCAATAACACTGTCAATGAATAACAAGCCGAATAAATGCTTGCATAAGGGCCAGATGTGCACCAACGCGTTATTGGCTTGCCCAATTTGTCATGGTCTGTCTCTTGAATAAATCACCCAAATTTTCTGATACTGTAATCATTTGTTAGTCTGTACATGTACATCACATTACCCGTTTCCGTAGCATTCGGATAATTCCTTTGCGGTACTTTTTTTGTCCTAAGTGCAGGCAATTTAAATCAATCGATGCTGAGGGAATAAGATTACGAAATGAGATATGAAAAGTAGTAGCTAAGTTTTACTATTTGGGCAATAAAATAAGTGATAATGGCGAAGTAGAGAGGATTCAAGATGTAGACTGGCAAAGCATTTCTGAAGAAAAGAAATTTGATAACATCAAATATAGACTTAAGAGTCAGGAAGCATTTTCTGAAGGCATTTTTGTCTGGAGTGTAGGTTTGTTCGCAAGTGAAAAGTGGACAATAAGTAGTTTAGACAAGGAGGGACTAGAAGCTATTGAAATGTGCTGCTGTAGAAGACTTCTGAATATTAGATTGGTAGACCACGTAATTGATGGGTAAGTACTGAATGGAATTGGGAAAATAGAAATTTTTGGCTTAAGTTGACTAAAAGGAGTGATCTTTTGATAGGACACATCCTTCGACATCAAGGGATCACCAGTTTAATATTGGAGGGAAGTGTGTGTGGTCAAAATTGGGGATGGAGGCCAAGAGACGAGAGCAGAAGGCTTAATTCAATCAATTGTTAGCCATATCATGTTTCCGGCGATTAATGAATATCTGATGTTGATAATATGGGTGATATCGGTGATTGCAAAGATCGAGCCGGTAGTTCTCATTAATTATTCGGAGATGAAGAGACTCACACAGGATAGAGTAGCATGGAGAGCTGCATGAAACCACAACAGCAACAACGTGAAATCCAGTCAAAGGTTCACGCAGGAGGGGAAATGATCGAATCCAATGACTGCAATCACTGGTCGACTGCGTGCATATTCAATTAGTTGGTAAACTTAATATGCAAATTTGCTTGGCATTCTGGAGCCGCCTATGTGTTGCTGAAGTACTGTACCATCGATCATCGGATGGTACGGTCAACATGCCTTCAATACCTGCCAAGCTAATTGTTTAAAAAAAAAAAAAGCCCGAAGATGGCGTAGATCGTTGAAGGAGAAGAGCCGTTTAGTTTAATTTGTCTTCGAGTCCACGCTGGCGCATACGAAGACCTTTCTTCTTCGTGTTCTCGAGTGGCGACACCTTAGAATGGCCAACCTAAGAGCCCGAAAATCGCCCCCGCCCCGCCGCATAATGATAAGCGGTGGGAGACGTTAGCGCAGCTTCCTCACTACGGCAATTTCCTTTTTTCGAGTGTAGGTACACCACTGAGGCAACAAAATTAATCGAGGCACACCCTACTTCCTTTGTTTTTATTTAGTTATTTAGGTATTTTGCTAAGAACGTTCTAAAGCCAATATCGTGTAATATTTTTGTATTTAAATCAACCATTTTCGACAGAATTTGTTGTCATCTTCAGTTCTTAAAAGATCTTTTTGTTATAAAACATGTTCATTTTAAGTTGGAACTCACGCCAAGTTGTCATGTGGATAAAGAACAGCAAATTATAAAATGCTTGTCACAACTAAAATATTTAAAAATATAAACCATTAGTTATGACAAACCTTTTATAATGTACTGTTTTTTATCCACACGGCAATTTGTCGCAATGTCCAACTTAAAATGAACGCGTTTCGTAACAAAAAGATCTTTTAAGAGCTAAAGATGACAGCAAAGACTGCCGAAACCGGTTGTTTTAAATAAAGAAATAGTTATGCGTTCTTGGCTTTAGAATGTTTTTAGCAAGTTAAACAGATCGCTGCTTCTCTCTTCTCAAAATGAAAAAATCCAGTTAGGTGTTTTGGCTTTAGGCGACATTGACCATACAGTCAGCAATAGTAATAAACAGTACAGAGTTAATACAAAACTTTGATCAAATGAAACTATATGGATCATGCATTGTTAGCACATCTGCCCAGTGAGCAGTAGATTCAGGTTCGAATTCCGACCTTGATACAAATTTTCATTCGTCGCTGTCACTGTCAATGAATAACAAGCCGAATAAATGCTTGCATAAGGGCCAGATGTGCACCAACGCGTTATTGGCTTGCCCAATTTGTCATGGTCTGTCTCTTGAATAAATCACCCAAATTTTCTGATACTGTAATCATTTGTTAGTCTGTACATGTACATCACATTACCCGTTTCCGTAGCATTCGGATAATTCCTTTGCGGTACTTTTTTTGTCCTAAGTGCAGGCAATTTAAATCAATCGATGCTGAGGGAATAAGATTACGAAATGAGATATGAAAAGTAGTAGCTAAGTTTTACTATTTGGGCAATAAAATAAGTGATAATGGCGAAGTAGAGAGGATTCAAGATGTAGACTGGCAAAGCATTTCTGAAGAAAAGAAATTTGATAACATCAAATATAGACTTAAGAGTCAGGAAGCATTTTCTGAAGGCATTTTTGTCTGGAGTGTAGGTTTGTTCGCAAGTGAAAAGTGGACAATAAGTAGTTTAGACAAGGAGGGACTAGAAGCTATTGAAATGTGCTGCTGTAGAAGACTTCTGAATATTAGATTGGTAGACCACGTAATTGATGGGTAAGTACTGAATGGAATTGGGAAAATAGAAATTTTTGGCTTAAGTTGACTAAAAGGAGTGATCTTTTGATAGGACACATCCTTCGACATCAAGGGATCACCAGTTTAATATTGGAGGGAAGTGTGTGTGGTCAAAATTGGGGATGGAGGCCAAGAGACGAGAGCAGAAGGCTTAATTCAATCAATTGTTAGCCATATCATGTTTCCGGCGATTAATGAATATCTGATGTTGATAATATGGGTGATATCGGTGATTGCAAAGATCGAGCCGGTAGTTCTCATTAATTATTCGGAGATGAAGAGACTCACACAGGATAGAGTAGCATGGAGAGCTGCATGAAACCACAACAGCAACAACGTGAAATCCAGTCAAAGGTTCACGCAGGAGGGGAAATGATCGAATCCAATGACTGCAATCACTGGTCGACTGCGTGCATATTCAATTAGTTGGTAAACTTAATATGCAAATTTGCTTGGCATTCTGGAGCCGCCTATGTGTTGCTGAAGTACTGTACCATCGATCATCGGATGGTACGGTCAACATGCCTTCAATACCTGCCAAGCTAATTGTTTAAAAAAAAAAAAAGCCCGAAGATGGCGTAGATCGTTGAAGGAGAAGAGCCGTTTAGTTTAATTTGTCTTCGAGTCCACGCTGGCGCATACGAAGACCTTTCTTCTTCGTGTTCTCGAGTGGCGACACCTTAGAATGGCCAACCTAAGAGCCCGAAAATCGCCCCCGCCCCGCCGCATAATGATAAGCGGTGGGAGACGTTAGCGCAGCTTCCTCACTACGGCAATTTCCTTTTTTCGAGTGTAGGTACACCACTGAGGCAACAAAATTAATCGAGGCACACCCTACTTCCTTTGTTTTTATTTAGTTATTTAGGTATTTTGCTAAGAACGTTCTAAAGCCAATATCGTGTAATATTTTTGTATTTAAATCAACCATTTTCGACAGAATTTGTTGTCATCTTCAGTTCTTAAAAGATCTTTTTGTTATAAAACATGTTCATTTTAAGTTGGAACTCACGCCAAGTTGTCATGTGGATAAAGAACAGCAAATTATAAAATGCTTGTCACAACTAAAATATTTAAAAATATAAACCATTAGTTATGACAAACCTTTTATAATGTACTGTTTTTTATCCACACGGCAATTTGTCGCAATGTCCAACTTAAAATGAACGCGTTTCGTAACAAAAAGATCTTTTAAGAGCTAAAGATGACAGCAAAGACTGCCGAAACCGGTTGTTTTAAATAAAGAAATAGTTATGCGTTCTTGGCTTTAGAATGTTTTTAGCAAGTTAAACAGATCGCTGCTTCTCTCTTCTCAAAATGAAAAAATCCAGTTAGGTGTTTTGGCTTTAGGCGACATTGACCATACAGTCAGCAATAGTAATAAACAGTACAGAGTTAATACAAAACTTTGATCAAATGAAACTATATGGATCATGCATTGTTAGCACATCTGCCCAGTGAGCAGTAGATTCAGGTTCGAATTCCGACCTTGATACAAATTTTCATTCGTCGCTTTCTGTCTGCATATGTACGTCACAAAACTTTGAGTTACAGTAATACTGGTATGACAGAATAAGCTGAGCTTTGGTGTCACCAATATACTGAGGAGATTACATTATGCTCGAGTCTGTTATACATTGTTTTATTGAAGGGTTTTTTGTTCAATGTAGTTTGAGTACATATACACATACCAGTTCGTAATTTAAGAACTCCACAAATGAATAATAATTGAAGTTGAAATTTTGTATTTGTGGGGACCCACTGGCTCCAGGTGTTTAATAAATGTAACATGGTCCGTAGTAGACCGTAATGCAATGTTTATTTAATCGTGCGATTAGCGTCATCGTCAAGCACATCTGTAACATCTGTACTTCATGCCATTTTCGAATCACTCTTAATTACAAATAAAAAGTAGCCATATTCCGTCATTTTACGAAAGAATCCACATTACAGCGACACTTTTTAAGATCCTATTCTGAACTTTGTTCTATGTACAGCAACCTGGTAACAGTAAAAGGCTACTTTTTACTTGTAATTAAGAGTGATTTGAAAATGACGTGAAATACAGATGTTACAAATGTGCTGGACAATGACGCTTAGTCGAAATTAGCTAATCGCATGATTAAACAGACGTCGCATTACACTCTACTACGGACTATAAGTTTATTAAGAATCTGCAGGTAGTGGATCCCCCCAAGAACAAAATTTTACGGATTTTGTCCAGTACGGTATGGGATAATGTAATTAAATCTCAACATATTTGGAGAAAGATGCTGAACGAATGTATACGGTTAAAGTTGCTGTACATAGAGCAAAGTTCAGAATACGATCTTAAAAGTTGTCATTGTAGTGTGGATCCTTACGTGAATGACGAAATGTGGCTACTTTTTACTTGTAATTAAGAGTTCAAAAAAATGGCTCTGAGCACTATGGGACTTAACATCTATGGTCATCAGTCCCCGAGAACTTAGAACTACTTAAACCTAACTAACCTAATGACATCACACACATCCATGCCCGAGGCAGGATTCGAACCTGCGACCGTAGCAGTCGCGCGGTTCCGGACTGCGCGCCTAGAACCGTGTAATTAAGAGTGATTTGAAAATGAAATACAGATGTTACAGACGTGCTTGACAATGACGCTTAGTCGACGTTAGATAATCGCACGATTAAATAAACACCACGTTAAAGGCTACTACGGATCACGTTTACGTTTATTAATAATTGGAGTCTTCATATAAGTTTACTGGAGCCACTTATAATTATAGTACTACGCAGCCACGGTAATGCTGGTCTTGGTCACTCGTGACCGTTATCTCTCTCGTGACCGTTATCGCAAACACGCGGCGACGTTACCGGAAACAAGTGCAGCGGTGACTGGGGAAAACCCATGGCAATGAGAATATTTTCAAGTCCTCGGTTACGCATACACTATCAAGCGGTTCGCTGTGTCCTCGTGAGAAGTCGTCAGTACTGCAGCGCAGTATTATCCATAATCGTGAAGGTCCTTGGCGAAAGCCGACACATTCATTTGAAAAAGCGATTATATTCAAGGTTGTAAAATGTTTCCAGGAAGAAAAAAGGCATAATCAGGTAATGATAACTCTACGGAAAACAGTCTTTCGGACTGCAAAAATGGTAGGGAAGTTAAAAAAAAAACAGTAAAATTTATTTTGAAAGACTTTAAGGAAGCGGAAGAAAGCGGAGAAAAAAGTTAAAACTTCTAGAAAACAAAGTCGTTCTACAAAAGTAATTTCTCTAGAAGATTTCGATACACCAATTATTTTTAGAAAATTTTCTGACTATTACGAGCAGAAGAAAGAAAACACCACACTGAGAATGATGGTTACACGAGAGGCGGTCGAAAAGTTTCTAGCCCGAGATAGTTACCGTGATGTTTCGCACAAACAACACCACCCACTTTTATGGTGACCCTTTGTGGGTATGCAAGTCATATTTCGCGGCACCAACTTCGTTAATTTTGCCGCTAGGATGCTTTGTACAGCGCAGTGTAAGCAAAATGGCGAATATCGAGAGAATCAAGAACCGTGCTGTGATTGAATATCTTGATTGAAGGGAATGACGCCCAAAGAAATTGCGGAGAAAATACGGAATACACTTAAGGACAGTGCTCCGTCTTATGCAACAGTGCACTGGGGGGTCCTACTTCAAACATGAAAGAACGAGTGTAGAAGATGCGCCAAGGAGCGGAAGGCCTGTCACCGTTGCCACTGATGAAATGCAGGATCGTCGAAAAACGTTGCAGCACATTGAAACCACGTTTGGAATCTCCCATGGGCGTCGTCATGGCATTGTTGTGGATATTTTGGGAATGCTGAAGTTTCATCTCGGTGGGTCCCGAAAGACTTCAATGCAGATCAGAGATGGGAGCGTGTGCAGTGTTGTGAAGAAATCTTCCGCCAATTTGAAGCGGATGAAGACGGCTTTCTTGCAAGGTGTGTGGCAATGGACGAAACAGGGTTTCATCACCTTGATCCTGAGACAAAATAACAGTCACAACAATGCATCCCCTACCCCAAAAAAATTCGTTGTGCAACTCCGAAATACTCAAGTTGAAACGTCCCCTTCGAAAATTTATACATGACTGTGCTTAAATTGACACACAATATTTTTTAGCGCAACGCAATCTGACTTTCTATAATCCCTACAAGAGAATGGCCCTGACGAAATTAACCTATACGTTTCACAAATCACTTACCTCACAAAAATCTTGGTTACTCGAACTACTGCAATACAGCGAGCGCCACTACTGCCAGCTAAATAAAAGATTCAAACTACGGAAGGCACTAACTACTGATTGGCATATTTACCAAATGAAAGATATTAATAGAGAACAAACAATGTATTTACCTTAATAGTGTTCAAAAGTCATAATATATATATCAGTCCATGATATCCAGTATTACAAATTTACTCTTTCTTAATGACACACGTCCAGATCGTCCGCTCTCAAAATTCCGCCATCTCTCTCCCCACATCCACCACTGCTAGCGGCTCACCTCCAACTGCGCAACACTATGCGCTGTTAACATCCAGCTGCCCAACACTACAATAGCCAACAACAATGCAAACCAGCCACAGACTGCACACAGCACAGCCAGTGATTTTCATACAGAGCGCTACGTGGCGTTACCAATAAAAAAACCTAAACAGCCTACTTACAAAGTGTTGTTCGAACCAACCGGTAACAAATCTAGCAGCCCGCCTCTGAATTGCTTCGACGTGTTCCTTCTACCAGGTCTGGTACGGATCCCAAACACTCTAGCAGTACTCAAGAATAGGTCGCACCAGAATTGTACATGCGGTCTCCTTTACAGGTGAACCACTCATTCCTAAAATTCTCCTAACAAACCGTAGTCGACCATCCGGCTTCTCAACCACAGATCTCACACGCTCGGTCCATGTCACATCGCCTCGCAACGTTAACCCTAGATATTTAAACGACCTGACTATGTCAAACAGGACAATAGTAATACTGTATCCGAACATTACAGATTTGTTCTACCTACTCATCCACATTAACTTACATTTTTCCACATTTAGGACTAGGTGCTAGCCATCACACGAACTGGAAATTATTTTCTAAGTCGTCTTGTATTTTCTTACAGTCACTCAACTTCTACATCTACCGTACACCATCAGCCAACAACCGCAGATTGCTGCCCAGCGCGTCCGCCAAATCATTTATGTATATAGAGAAAAACATCGGTCCTATCACACTTCCTTAGAATTGTATTACTTAAGAAGTCTTCGAGTCACTCACATATTTGTGAACTTATTACACGTGCTCGTACCTTCGTTAATCCCTTGCAATTGGCCACCGTGTCAAATGCTTTCCGGAAATATATAAATATGGAATGTGCTTATTGCCCTTCATCCATAGTTCTCAGTATATCATGTGAGGAGAGGGCAAGCTGAGTTTAGCACGAGCGATGCTTTTTTAAACCATGCTGATTCTTGGACATAAGTTTCTCAGTCTCAAGAAAGTTTATTGTATTCGAACTGAGAATGTGTTCAAGGATTCTGCAGCAAACAGAAATTAGGGATTTTGGTCTGTAATTTTTCGGGTCCGTTATTTTGCCTTTCTTATTTACTGGAGTCACCTGCGCTCTTTTCCAGTCGCTTGGGACTTTGTTTTTGGCGAGAGATTCACGAGAAATGCAAACTAGGTAAGGGACCAAGGCTGTAGAGTACTCTTTGTAAAATCGAAGTTGGATTCCATCCGGACCTGCTGATTAATTTGTTTTCAAGTCGTTCAGTTGTTTCGCGATGCCAGGTATGCTTATTCCTATGTCGTCCATACAGGAGTCTGCCCTATGGTCAAATGATGGTATGGTTGTACGAGTCTCCTGTATGACCAATTTGTTGAATGTGAAATTTAAAAGTTCGGCTTTCGTTTTGCTATCTTGAACTGCCGCACAAGACTGGTCAACAACGGGCCGAATGGAACCCATAGACCTGCTTAGCGATTTTACAGAATACCAGAATTCCCCCCAGTTCTCTGGCAGATGTTTTGCTAAGGAGTGACGGTGGTACTTGTTGTATGCTTCTCGCGTGGATCTTCTCACAGACGCACGCATCTCTACTAACATTTGTTTGTCGTCATTTGTGCGCTCTCTGTCGAACCTAGAGTGAAACAGCCTCTTCTTCCTCAGCAGCTTCCGCAGACAGCGATGGGCACGTGAACGCAGACACTGGGGTGGCAAAATGAAGTGCTCGCGGATGAGTCCTGCCTCAAGCTGCCCTACAGGCGTTCGATGTCGCCGTGGTGAACGCAATCGGGCAGACAATATTGTTGAGCGGCATAGAGGACAAACGCCAAGTATGATGGTTTGAGGCACCATTGGGCTGTGATTGCGCCACACAGTCGCACTACAGTGGACGCGCAGGTCTGTAATGCGTAACGTCATGACGCTAATCGGTGGAATACGAGGGCAGTTCAATAAGTAATGCAACACATTTTTTTTCTCGGCCAATTTTGGTTGAAAAAACCGGAAATTTCTTGTGGAATATTTTCAAACATTCCCGCTTCGTCTCGTATAGTTTCATTGACTTCCGACAGGTGGCAGCGCTGTACGGAGCTGTTAAAATGGCGTCTGTAACGGATGTGCGTTGCAAACAACGAGCAGTGATCGAGTTTCTTTTGGCGGAAAACCAGGGCATCTCACATATTCATAGGCGCTTGCAGAATGTCTACGGTGATCTGGCAGTGGACAAAAGCACGGTGAGTCGTTGGGCAAAGCGTGTGTCATCATCGCCGCAAGGTCAAGCAAGACTGTCTGATCTCCCGCGTGCGGGCCGGCCGTGCACAGCCGTGACTCCTGCAATGGCGGAGCGTGCGAACACACTCGATCGAAATGATCGACGGATCACCATCAAACAACTCAGTGCTCAACTTGACATCTCTGTTCGTAGTGCTGTCACAATTGTTCACCAGTTGGGATATTCAAAGGTTTGTTCCCGCTGGGTCCCCCGTTGTCTAACCGAACACCATAAAGAGCAAAGGAGAACCATCTGTGCGGAATTGCTTGCTCATCATGTGGCTGAGGGTGACAATTTCTTGTCAAAGATTGTTACAGGCGATGAAACATGGGTTCATCACTTCGAACCTGAAACAAAACGGCAATCAATGGAGTGGCGCCACACCCACTCCCCTACCAAGAAAAAGTTTAAAGCCATACCCTCAGCCGGTAAAGTCATGGTTACAGTCTTCTGGGACGCTGAAGGGGTTATTCTGTTCGATGTCCTTCCCCATGGTCAAACGATCAACTCTGAAGTGTATTGTGCTACTCTTCAGAAATTGAAGAAACGACTTCAGCGTGTTCGTAGGCACAAAAATCTGAACGAACTTCTCTTTCTTCATGACAACGCAAGACCTCACACAAGTCTTCGCACCCGAGAGGAGCTCACAAAACTTCAGTGGACTGTTCTTCCCCATGCACCCTACAGCCCCGATCTCGCACCGTCGGATTTCCATATGTTTGGCCCAATGAAGGACGCAATTCGTGGGAGGCACTACGCGGATGATGAAGAAGTTATTGATGCAGTACGACGTTGGCTCCGACATCGACCAGTGGAATGGTACCGTGCAGGCATACAGGCCCTCATTTCAAGGTGGCGTAAGGCCGTAGCATTGAATGGAGATTACGTTGAAAAATAGTGTTGTGTAGCTAAAAGATTGGGGAAGAGCCTGGTGTATTTCAATGCTGAATAAAACAACCCCTGTTTCAGAAAAAAAATGTGTTGCGTTACTTATTGAACTGCCCTCGTAAATTTCATTGTGACCACATCTATCGGTACTGGTGTTTCACGTCTTACAAACAGTAGTGTACTTGGAAAACTGAGATAAATTTTCAAGGGTGAAGGGAAACGTTTTCGGATAATTTTGAAAAAGATGGTATTTCGTTTCAGAAACTGTAAAAATAACAGAACCGTACTAACAGAATGTACCAACATTGTTACAAGGCACGCGGAATATTTGAGGACAACCAGAAACGATCAAAAAGGTCCAAATAAACCAATGGCACCCATGGACGACACGTGAGAGCATATGCACTGTACCATGAAAAAGTACTGGTAGCACGTAAAAGTTCCGGGTGCAGGCAAAGTGCTATCTCTGTCCAAGCTGGAGGCGTAGTGGGTTTCACAGAGGGAACAGACTTAATTTGTTATTCGAAATCTAAATCCTAAGATTATCACGATGATATGAATGGGGATAATTATCACGAATGGTTAGAAGAGGAACTGATTCCTAAAATCCCAATATTATTGTTGTTCTTGATAACGCATCGTATCGTACTATTCAGACCAATAAATACCCCACAATCGCAACTCACAAAAAGGACGTAACTGGATGTTTCGTCCAGAACAAAATTAATTTTAAATTGAGCTTAAGAAGAAATAGGTTTTTACAAGTTGTGTCTTATAACAATTCAAAGCTCTTTTCTGAAGCAGCTATAGTTTTAAAGAACAAGAGATGTACTGTTCTGAGGCTCCCACTATACCACTTTGATTTGAACCGCGCGACCGCTACGGTCGCAGGTTTGAATCCTGCCTCGGGCATGGATGTGTGTGATGTCCTTAGGTTAGTTACATTTAAGTAGTTCTAAGTTCTAGATGTTCAGTCCCATAGTGCTCAGAGCCATTTGAAGCATCTGATACTGAGTTATTGATTATGGCAGTCCACAGAATCAGAGCGAGAGCGTTGAAAACGTAATTTGGACCAGAATTCTGGTCCGTAGATCCATGAACCTTTTTTGCAGAGGACGTCGCAGTGGATTTCGGAGTTGACTTCTCCTCATACGCAACCTCATTGCTCCTAGTAGTATTGTCCACATTATCACAAAAAAATCCTTTTATAAAATCGTGCCATGTTTACAATGAACTAACGATACAATTCACAAAGCAATGCTATTTTTCAGACCATGGAGGTATAATAAGAGGAGTTGCCATGTGTTCACAAATCTGAAGCTGACGGTCCTCATATCAGTTGCCCCAAACATTAGCATCTAGTAGAAGTGTTTGGATCTATAATCTCAGCTCGCTTCATTTACGGGTGTACTAATCGTACTGATTGTAGTCTACAGTGTAAACGGATCACATTTCATTCATAGCTAGACTTGTTCAAGCGATTTTTTCCTTTAAGTACGTGAATTTTGGTTGCGCTGTTTACTTTCACTACAGCCCTTTTATTTCTGTAATTTGACTTTAGATTTCCTGTCAGTCCAACTTTAAAAGTTCTCCGGGTGAACCCTGTGAAAAGGAACGCTAGAAACCGATCAACTGTAGCAAAGTATGTTCTCAGCATTTTCAGGAAATGGATACAGACCGAACACCATTTCCGTCTTCATATAAAATTCAGCGCCCTCTCCCTTTATTATACCTCCATGTTTGAGACTTCTGAAATGTGAATAATTGCCTGTAGTACCAAGTTAACCAACTTTAACTGCCTGTTCCACAGGTACATCATCTGTGCAATAACTTAACAGTCTGAGCAACAGAATTTTTTTTTTCAGAGCACCTGTCACAATAAGCCTGTGTCAGCATATTAGGATTCCATGCCTCAGTCTATCTACATCTACATCTACATCCATACTCCGCAAGCCACCTGACGGTGTGTGGCGGAGGGTACCTTGAGTACTTCTATCGGTTCTCCCTTCTGTTCCAGTCTCGTATTGTTCGTGGAAAGAAGGATTGTCGGTATGCCTCTGTGTGGGCTCTAATCTCTCTGATTTTATCCTCGTGGTCTCTTCGCGAGATATACGTAGGAGGGAGCAATATACTGCTTGACTCCTCGGTGAAGGTATGTTCTCGAAACTTCAAGAAAAGCCCGTACCGAGCTACTGAGCGTCTCTCCTGCAGAATCTTCCACTGGAGTTTATCTATCATCTCCGCAACGCTTTCGCGATTACTAAATGATCCTGTAACGAAGCGCGCTGCTCACCGTTGGATCTTCTCTATATCTTCTCTCAACCCTATCTGGTACGGATCCCACATTGCTGAGCAGTATTTAAGCAGTGGGCGAGCAAGCGTTCTGTAACCTTCTTCCTTTGTTTTCGTATTGCATTTCCTTAGGATTCTTCCAATAAATCTCAGTCTGGCACCTGCTTTACCGACAATCAACTTTATATGATCATTCCATTTTAAATCACTCCTAATGCGTACTCCCAGATAATTTATGGTATTAACTGCTTCCAGTTGCTGACCTGCTATATTGTAGCTAAATGATAAGGGATATTTCTTTCTATGTATTCGCAGCACATTACACTTGTCTACATTGAGATTCAATTGCCATTCCCTGCACCATGTGTCAATTCGCTGCAGATCCTCCTGCATTTCAGTACAATTTTCCATTGTTACAATCTCTCGATATACCATAGCATCATCCGCACAAAGCCTCAGTGAACTTCCGATGTCATCCACAAGGTGATTTATGTACACTCCTGGAAAGTGAAATAAGAACACCGTGAATTCATTGTCCCAGGAAGGGGAAACTTTATTGACACATTCCTGGGGTCAGATACATCACATGATCACACTGACAGAACCACAGGCACATAGACACAGGCAACAGAGCATGCACAATGTCGGCACTAGTACAGTGTATATCCACCTTTCGCAGCAATGCAGGCTGCTATTCTCCCATGGAGACGATCGTAGAGATGCTGGATGTAGTCCTGTGGAACGGCTTGCCATGCCATTTCCACCTGGCGCCTCAGTTGGACCAGCGTTCGTGCTGGACGTGCAGACCGCGTGAGACGACGCTTCATCCAGTCCCAAACATGCTCAATGGGGGACAGATCCGGAGATCTTGCTGGCCAGGGTAGTTGACTTACACCTTCTAGAGCACGTTGGGTGGCATGGGATACATGCGGACGTGCATTGTCCTGTTGGAACAGCAAGTTCCCTTGCCAGTCTAGGAATGGTAGAACGATGGGTTCGCTGACAGTTTGGATGTACCGTGCACTATTCAGTGTCCCCTCGACGATCACGAGTGGTGTACGGCCAGTGTAGGAGATCGCTCCCCACACCATGATGCCGGGTGTTGGCCCTGTGTGCCTCGGTCGTATGCAGTCCTGATTGTGGCGCTCACCTGCACGGCGCCAAACACGCATACGACCATCATTGGCACCAAGGCAGAAGCGACTCTCATCGCTGAAGACGACACGTCTCCATTCGTCCCTCCATTCACGCCTGTCGCGACACCACTGGAGGCGGGCTTCACGATGTTGGGGCGTGAGCGGAATACGGCCTAACGGTGTGCGGGACCGTAGCCCAGCTTCATGGAGACGGTTGCGAATGGTCCTCGCCGATACCCCAGGAGCAACAGTGTCCCTAATTTGCTGGGAAGTGGCGGTGCGGTCCCCTACGGCACTGCGTAGGATCCTACGGTCTTGGCGTGCATCCGTGCGTCGCTGCGGTCCGGTCCCAGGTCGACGGGCACGTGCACCTTCCGCCGACCACTGGCGACAACATCGATGTACTGTGGAGACCTCACGCCCCACGTGTTGAGCAATTCGGCGGTACGTCCACCCGGCCTCCCGCATGCCCACTATACGCCCTCGCTCAAAGTCCGTCAACTGCACATACGGTTCACGTCCACGCTGTCGCGGCATGCTACCAGTGTTAAAGACTGCGATGGAGCTCCGTATGCCACGGCAAACTGGCTGACACTGACGGCGGCGGTGCACAAATGCTGCGCAGCTAGCGCCATTCGACGGCCAACACCGCGGTTCCTGGTGTGTCCGCTGTGCCGTGCGTGTGACCATTGCTTGTACTGCCCTCTCGCAGTGTCCGGAGCAAGTATGGTGGGTCTGACACACCGGTGTCAATGTGTTCTTTTTTCCATTTCCAGGAGTGTATATTGTGTATAGCAACGGTCCTACGAGACTCCCCTATAAGAACGGAGCCCTTGTAGCACGGCTGGGGGCGGCATGCGCTGGCCGTGGGCGTCCCAGGAGCCGGCCTGTCACTTGTGTTTGCTCGGCCCTTCTCGCAGGTACCCGGAACAGCGCGAAATTTCATTTTGCACTGCGGTGCGGCATGTTTCGGCCGACACAACACTCTGACTTCGGCAGAGTCGTAGTGTCAGCGCTGTTTACCCATCGGTTCTCGGGATGAAGGACGCTCACAGACCCAGTAGCTGTTTGCATAACAAGAAGCAATCTAGCGCTCTATCGTTAAAATCCTTTAAAATGAATGGGAATGACAGAAGACAGGGATGAGGATTCTCAATTTGTATAAACGGCGGGTACTGCTTACTTGCTGTGAAACGACATTACAGTACCATGCAGGGAGAAGAGCAAAAATTAGAATAAACGACAGACAGGTACATCGAGAAGTACTTTGCGTAAAATTTGCAGGCATGGGGAACTTGAAGAAACTGATGGTACAAATAATAAAATCCCTGAAGTCACACCATTACTCCATTGTCAGTTGCAACAGTTTTCAATGAACACGAACGAAGAGTATGGATACACTACTGGCCTTTAAAACTGCTACACCACGAAGACGACGTGCTAAAGACGCGAAATTTAACCGACAGGAAGAAGATGCTGTGATATGCAAATGATTAGCTTTTCAGAGCATTCACACAAGGTTGCCACCGGTGGCGATACCTACAACGTGCTGACATGAGGAAAGTTTCCAACCGATTTCTTATACACAAACAGCAGTTGACCGGCGTTGCCTGGTGAAACGCTGTTGTGATGCCTCGTGTAAGGAGAAGAAATGCGTACTATCACGTTTCCGACTTTGATAAAGGTCGGATTGTAGTCTATCGCGATTGCGGTTTATCGTATCGCGACATTGCTGCTCGCGTTGGTCGAGATCCAATGACTGTTAGCAGAATATGGAATCGGTGGGTTCAGGAGGGTAATACGGAACGCCGTGCTGGATCCCAACGGCCTCGTATCACTAGCAGTCGAGATGACGGGCATCTTATACGCCTGGCTGTAACGGATCGTTCAGCCACGTCTCGATCCCTAAGTCAACAGATGGGGACGTTAGCAAGACAACAACCATCTGCACGAACAGTTCGACGATGCTTGCAGCAGCATGGACTATCAGCTCGGAGATCGTGGCTGCGGTTACCCGTGACGCTAGATCACAGACAGGAGCGCCTGCGATGGTGTACTCAACGACGATCCTGTGTGCACGAATGGCAAAATGTCATTTTTTCGGATGAATCCAGGTTCTGTTTCCAGCATCATGATGGTCGCATCCGTGTTTGACGATATCGCGGTGAACGCACATTGGGAGCGTGTATTCGTCATCGCCGTACTGGCGTATCACCCGGCGTGATGGTATGGGGTGCTGATGGTTACACGTCTCGGTCACCTCTTGTTCGCATTGACGGCACTTTGAACCGTGGACGTTACATTTCAGACGTGTTACGACCCGTGGCTCTACCCTTCCTTCGATCCCTGCGAAACCCTACATTTCAGCAGGCTAATGCGCGACCGCATGTTGCAGGTCCTGTGCGGGCCTTTCTGGATACAGAAAATCTTCGACTGCTGCACTGGCCAGCACATTCTCCAGATCTCTCACCAACTGAATGCGTCTGGTCAATGGTGGCCGAGCAACTGCCTCGTCACAATACGCCAGTCACTACTCTTGATGAACTGTGGTATCGTGTTGAAGATGCATGGGCAGCTGTACATGTACACGCCATCCAAACTCTGTTTGACTCAATGCCCAGGCGTATGAAGGCCGTTATTACGGCCAAAGTTGGTTGTTCTGGGTACTGATTTCTCAGGATCTATACTCCCAAATTGCGTGAAAATGTAATCAAATGTCAGTTCTAGTATAATATATTTGTCCAATGAATATCTGTTTATCATTTGCATTTCTTCTTGGTGTAGCAATTTTAATGGCCAGTAGTGTATTATTGCAAAGTACATTGATTAAGACAAGTGGTATGCCAGGAACGACTTTTCGATTTAAAAGTCGCTGTTTTTGAATTTATGAAGGGAAAAGGAGTACAGGAATGAAAATTAGAACATACGGAATGGACTGAAGACTTCACATTTTAAGCAGACTTGACTGCACGCTACACATACTAAAACATTGCAAGGTAACTTCTTTCTGATTCAATGAGGATGCGTTTAAAAAGAAAATCGCGTTGTAGAAGGGACGCGTTCTGACAGAGGCAGTCCAGTTCCCTAAGCTCACTGGCGTTAAAAAAAGCACGTGGTCTGTACAATTCGCTATGACCTTGCAAGAATTAAAAGGATAGTTTCATAAAGGTTTTGAGGACACTACCATTCCTAAATCTGTTTTGGAGCTGTTTTCGAGACCGTTTGCCGTTTCACATGAAAGCGCCCTGTGCATGTGCAGACGTAGCTGATTGACCTGCAAGGTAATTCCAGTTTCAGTGACAAATCTTTTTACGTTAAAACTGTCCGGGAAGTCTACATTTGCTACGGTCGCAGGTTCGAATCCTGCCTCGGGCATGGATGTGTGTGATGTCCTTAGGTTAGTTAGGTTTAAGTAGTTCTAAGTTCTAGGGGACTGATGTCCACAGATGTTAAGTCCCATAGTGCTCAGAGCCATTTGAACCATTTTTGAAGTCTACATTGCTTTCCTCAGGTAGAGTTTCCAAGTCGCCATAGTGAGGGTGCAAAACTGCTACACTATTTCGATCGATACATCTGCGTAAAAGACCTTTTTTTTTCTTTTATGAAACTAAATAAGTCACAAATACGCGGCAACGTCAGTGCGAAACTCTGTGAAATTGTTTGCGTCTGTCCATATGCCGACAGTTTTTACCGGATAAAAATTACATTATGTCTTCAGTGTGTCAAAAATAATTATTTAACACTGATAAGTTGTCTTGTTTGTGATCTTTGTTGCTGGGCGAAGTGAAACATAAAACCAACTAACACGCAGTGCTACTGCACTGCCATTTGTATGCGGCCCGTTCCGCAGTTTCCCTCCCCCACCCCCCCCCCCACCCCCCCACCCTTCCACCTCCTTTCGCTGAGCATGGCTTGGCGGTCGGGGAAATGTGAAGCGAAGCTGACAGCTTTGGCAGGCCGGCCCAGGCTTAACCCTCGAGCCGAAATCTTGGCCATCCCTGCATTACACGATCACTTTTTGTCTGTCTGTTCGACTTTTAAGAGCCCTTTATCTCGGGAAGGGGTCGACGTATCAAGGTTAAATTTATGTTACGTATTAACGACTGTGGTCTCTTGGAGATGTAAAAATGTTAAGCTTCTAAGTCACTTTAGTCAAGAGATATGGCCATTTATGTCACATACTTTGATACTAGAAAACACACTCATCAATACCTACATGGCGCTTCTCGTTGATCTAGAGTCATGTTTTAGTAGGTAAAAAAATTCTTTTTATAATTTTCCCTCCCTGGATATAATATGCACTGAAACCCCCTGCTCGCTTCATTTTGTATGTCTACGCTAGTCTGATGAACTGCCGTACAGATTTTGATACGGTTTTGGAACTCCTGGGGCCAATATCTTACCAGTATCTATCTATCCCCCTCCCCTCCACACATATATACATTTATTTATTGTACAAACAAGTAAGTTTGTATGACACCCTCTACATCTACATCTACGTCATTACTCTGCTATTCACAGTAAAGTGCCTGACAGAGAGTTCAATGAACATCCTTCATGCTGTCTCTCTACCTTCCACTCTCGAACGGCGCGCGGGAAAAACGAGCACTTAAATTTTTCCTTGCGAGCCCTGATTTCTCTTAGTTTATCGTGATGATAATTTCTCCCTATGTAGGTGGGTCTCAACAGAATGTATTCGAAATCTGAGGAGAAAACTGGTAATTGAAATTTCATGAGAAGATCCCGTCGCAACGAAAAACGCCTTTGTTTTAATGATTGCCACTCCAATTCACGTACCATGTCTGTGACACTATCTCCCCTATTTCGCGATGATACAAAACGAGTTGCCCTTCTTTGTAGTTTTTCGATGTCATCCGTCATTCCCACCTGATGCGGATCCCGCACCGCACAGCACTACTCCAGAATAGGGCGGACAAGCGTGGAGTAAGCAGTCTCTTTGGTAGAGCTGTTGCACCTTCCAAGTGTTCTGCCAATGAATCGCAGTCTTTGGTTTGCTCTACCCACAATATTATCTATGTAATCGTTCCAGTTTCGGTTATTTGTAATTGTAATCCCTAAGTATTTAGTTGAATTTACAGCCCTCAGATTTGTGTGACTTATCGCGTAATCGAAATTTAGCTGATTTCTTCTAGTACTCGTGTGGATAACTTCGCACTTTTCTTTATTCAGGGTCAATTGCCACTTTTTGCACCTACAGACATCTTGGCTAAATCAGTACAAGAGTCCTACTCGCATTAAGCCACTTCCATTTTTTTTAGAAAATAAAGTAAAAATATTGTAAGTGAGCTCAGCACAAAATACATGCGTCTTTTTAAAGAGAAATATCCCTACCATTTTGGTAGATAAGGAATTTTAGTCGCTTTCTGGATACAGATCGCCTTATTGAGAACATTGTCTGTGTGTGCTACCTCCCGGCGCCCCAGACACACAGAATGCGATTCCCGCAGGGCTGTGCAGAGCAACGCGTAGAGCAGACTCACCAGCAGGACGACCTTCACGGCGGGAAGCATGTTGACGCGGCGACGTCGGGGCCTTAACTTAGGTGTGTGCGCTGTCGGTGGGTTGGCGCCGCTCTTATACCTGCTCAGGACGCTACCTTCCGCCCCTTATCGCTCCCTGCCTGATTCAGCCGGATTTCCGCCGCTGAATCACGCAGCAACAAATTTTGTCCTCAAGGCTGCTACCCTCGGTGTGCCCTGAACACGTCATCGTCCTTCCAAGGACCTGCGATAGCTAGCAAAACGTCACGGCGTGCGAACTACGACGCACTTCGGTGAGTTACTCCCATTCTCTAGTATTGCAGGGTCAACACTTCGTCGCGGTCGTGCGTTTATGGATTCAGCATCTGTCTGTTCTGTGTTCGCATGCAAGGGGTGTTCAATAGTAATGCAACACTTTCTTCTGCCATTTTAGGTTGGAAAAATGCAGAATTTCTTGTGGGACATCGTGCAATAGTCCCGCTTCAGCTCTTAACGCCTTTTTAAATGGTTCATATGGCTCTGAGCACTATGGGACTTAACTTCTTTGGTCAGCAGTCCCCTAAAAGTTAGAACTACTTAAACCTAACTAACCTAAGGACATCACGAACCCGACGCAGGATTCGAACCTGCGACCGTAGCGGTCGCGCGGCTCCAGACTGTAGCGCCTAGAACCGCATGGCTACTGCGGCCGGCTAACGCCTTTTTAAGACACAGTCTCCTTCCGATCTGATCACGTAAGCGTAGAAAAATTGTGGAATGTTTTCAAAGAGATAGTATCAACAGCAATTGAGAGATATATACCACATCAATTAATAAGTGATGGTACTGATCCCCTATGGTACACAAAACGGGTCAGATCGTTGTTGCATAAGCAACGAAACAAGCATGCCAAATTTAAAAGAACGCAAAATCCCCAGGATTGGCAAAGTTTTACAGAAGTTCGAAATATGGCGCGTACTTCAATGCGAGATGCTTTTAATAATTTCCACAACGAAATTCTGTCTCGAAATCTGGCAGATAATCCAAAGAGATTCTGGTCATACATAAAGCACACCAGTGGCAAGACACAATCAATACTTTCACTGCGCGATAACAACGGTAAAGTCACTGATGACGGTGCCACTAAAGCAGAATTATTAAGCACGGTTTTCCGAAACTCGTTCACCAAAGAAGACGAAGTAAATATTCCTGAATTCCAATCAAGAACAACTGCCAAGATAAGAAACATAGAAGTAGATATCCTCGGTGTAACAAAGCAGCTTAAATTACTTAATAAAGGCAAGGCCTCCGGTCCAGATTGTATACCAGTCAGGTTCCTCTCAGAGTATTCTGATAAAAAAACTCTATATTTAGCAATTATATACAACCGCTCGCTCATAGAAAGATACGTGCGTAAAGACTGGAAAATTGCTCAAGTCACACCAATACCCAAAAAGGGAAGTAGGAGTAATCCGCTGAATTACAAGCATATATCACTAACGTCGATTTGCAGTAGGGTTTTAGAACATACACTGTATTCGAACATTATGAAGTACCTCGAAGAAAACCATTTGTTGACATATAGTCAGAACGGGTTCAGAAAATATCGTTCTTATGAAACACAAGTAGCTCTTTATACTCATGAAGTAATAAATGCTATCGACAGGGAATGTCAAATTGATTCCATATTTTTAGATTCCCAGAAGGCTTTCGACACCGTTCCTCGAAAGCGTCTTCGAACCAAACTGCGTGCCTTCGGAGTATCGCCTCAGTTGTGCGACTGGATTCATGATTTCCTGTCAGAAACGTCACAGTTCGTAGTGATAGATGGAAAGTCATCGAGTAAAACAGAAGTAATGTCCGGCTTTCCCCAAGGAAGTGTTATGGGCCCTCTATTGTTCCTTATCTATATTAACGACATAGGAGATTGTTTGCGGATGATGCTGTCATTTACCGTCTTGTAAAGTCATCAGATGTTAAAAACTACTTGTGAAATGAGTTAGATAAGATATCTGTATGGTGCGAAAAGTGACAATTGACCCTGAATAAAGAAAAGTGCGAAGTTATTCACATGAGTACTAAAAGAAATCAGCTAAATTTCGATTACGCGATAAGTCACACAAATCTGACGGCTGTGAATTCAGTTAAATACTTAGGGACTACAATTACAAATAACCAAAATTGGTGCGATCACATAGATAATATTGTGGGTAGAGCAAACCAAAGACTGCGATTTATTGGCACAACGAAGGTGCAACAGGTCTACCAAAGAGACTGCTTACACCACGCTTGTCCGCCCTATTCTGTAGTATTGCTGTGCGGTGTGGGATCAGCATCAGGTGGGACTGACGGATGACATCGAAAAAGTACAAAGAAGGGCAGCTCGTTTTGTATTATCGCGAAATAGGGGAGATAGTGCCACAGACATGATACGTGAATTGGAGTGGCAATCATTAAAACAAAGGCGTTTTTCGTTGCGACGGGATCTGCTCATGAAATTTCAATCACCAGTTTTCTCCTCCGATTGCGAAACATTCTGTTGGCACCCACCTACATAGGGAGAAATGAGCATCACGAAAAATAAGAGAAATCAGGGCTCGCACGGAAAAATTTAAGTGCTCGTTTTTCCCGCGCGCCGTTCGAGAGTGGAACGGTAGAGAGACAGCATGAAGATGATTCATTGAACCCTCTGCCAGGCACTTTATTGTGAATAGCAGAGTAATCACGTAGATGTAGATGTAGATGAAGTTCCGATAGGTGCCGGCGCTATACGTAGCCTTTAAAATGGCGTCTGCAATGGAGGTGCGTTCCAGGCTCAGAGTTGTCACTGAATTTCTTTTCAAGGAAAACGAGAGCCTCGTAGATATTCGTAGGCGCTTGAAGAATGTCTACGGAGACCTGGCGCTGAACGAAAGCACGGTGAGCCGTTGGGCGAGAGGTTTGTTATCACCGCCACGAGGTCGCGTAAACTCGTCCGATCTACCGCGTGCCAGCCGGCCGCACGCAGCTGTGACCTGTCGCGATGGAACATGCGGACACTCTCACTCGAGGTGACCCACGGAACACAGTGAAACACTTCGCTATTAAACTGGAAATCTCCGTTGGTAGTGCTGACACACTCGTCCGCCTGTGGGGGTGCTCAAACGTACACTACTGGCCATTAAAATTGCTACACCACGAAGAAATGCAGATGATGAACCGGTATTCATTAGACAAATATATTATACTAGAACTGACATGAGACTACATTTTCACGCAATTTGCGTGCATAGATTCAGAGAAAACAGTATTCAGAACAACCACCTCTGGCCGTAATAACGGCCTTGATACGCCTGGGCATTGAGCCAAACAGAGCTTGGATGGCGTGTACAGGTACAGTTGTCTATGCAGCTTCAACACGATACCACAGTTCATCAAGAGTAGTGACTGGTCTATTGTGACGAGCCAGTTGCTCGGCCACCATTGACCAGACGTTTTCAGTTGGTGAGGGATCTGGAGAATGTGCTGGCCAGGGCAGCAGTCGAACATTTTATGTATCCAGAAAGGCCCATACAGGACCTGCAACATGCGGTCGTGCATTATCCTGCTGAAATGTAGGGTTTCTCAGCGATCGAATGAAGGGTAGAGCCACGGGTCGTAACACATCCGAAATGTAACGTCCACTGTTCAAAGTGCCGTCAATGCGAACAAGAGGTGACCGAGACGTGTAACCATCGGCACCCCATATCATCACGCCGGGTGATACGCCAGTATGGCGATGACGAATACACGCACCCAATGTGCGTTCACCGCGATGTCGTCAAACACGGATGCGACCATCATGATGCTGCAAACAGAACTTGGATTCATCCGAAAAAATGACATTTTGCCATTCGTGCACCCAGGATCGTCGTTGAGTACACCATCTCAGGCGCTCCTGTCTGTGATGTAGCGTCACGGGTAACCGCAGCCACGATCTCCGAGCTGATAGACCATGCTGCTGCAAGCATCGTCGAACTGTTCGTGCAGATGGTGGTTGTCTTGCAAATGTCCCCATCTGTTGACTTAGGGATCGAGACGTGGCTGCACGATCCGTTACAGCCATGCGGATAAGATGCCCGTCATCTCGACTGCTAGTGATACGAGGCCGTTGGGATCCAGCACGGCATTCCGTATTACCCTCCTGAACCTAACGATTCCATATTCTGCTAACAGTCATTGGATCTCGACCAACGCGAGCAGCAATGTCGCGATACGATAAACCGCAATCGCGATAGGCTTCAATCCGACCTTTATCAAAGTCGGAAACGTGATGGTACGCATTTCTTCTCCTTACACGAGGCATCACAACAGCATTTCACCAGGCAACGCCGGTCAACTGCTGTTTGTGTATAAGAAATCTGTTGGAAACGTTCCTCATGTCATCGCGTTGTATGTCGCCAGCGGTGCCAACCTTGTGTGAATGCTCTGAAAAGCTAATCATTTGCATATGACAGCATCTTCTTCCTGTCGGTTAAATTTCGCGTTTGTAGCACGTCATCTTCGTGGTGTAGCAACTTTAATGGCCAGTAGTCTATATGCCCGTTGCGTTCCTCGCTACTTAACACAAGACCGTAAAGAGCAACAAAAGGACCATCTGTGAAGGGTTGTTTGCGCCTCCGAAACTGATCATGACAATTTTTGGTTGAACATCATCATAAGCGATGAAACATAGGTTTATCACTTTGAACCGAAAACAAAACGGGAATCTCTGTAGCGGCGCCACACCACCTGTCTCCCGAAGAAAAAGGTTCAAAGCCCCAAACTTGGGGGGTAAAGTCTTCAAGGACTCTGAAGGGGTTATTCTGTTTGATTTCCATCCTCATGTTGCTACAGTCGCTCGGAAGCGTGTTGCGCTAGCAGCAGGAAATTGAAGAAACGACTACCTCAACAAAAAAAAATGCAAGCGAACGTTTCGTCCGTCGTGACAACGCTAGGCCTCACCAAGTGTGCACACCCAAGAGGAGCTCAGAAAACTTCATTGGCCCGTTCCTACAGCCCGAATCTCGCACCTTGCGAGTTCCACCTGTGTAGTCCAATGAAGGATGCAGTCCGTGGAAAGCAGCGCGTGGATTATGGGGAGGCTATTGACGCAGCACGATGTTGACTCCGACGTCGATCAATTGAGTCCGTCGAATTGAACGGAGATGATGTTGACAAGTAGGGTTTTGTAGCCAAAATATGGGCGGGCGGGGGGGGGGGGGGGGGGGAGGAAGGGGAGGAGGAATGATGTGGTGTATTGGAAACCTGAATAAAACCAACTTTCTTTCAGAAAAAAACATGTGTTGCATTACTTGCCATCGTAGATTGCGTTCACCGTCCCCTTCCTCGGCCTATGTCTCTCTTCCCTTTTTGATTTGTAGCTCACGGTTTTCTTGCACAGTCTTTAGATCCTCATTTGCAAACCAGTGTGAAATGCATGGCATAATGTACTTCCGATTGTACCAGTTAATAGGACCTGTTCGTTTCATCTATGGGGCACAGGGAGAACGATTGCTTAAACCCCAGTGCATGCGTTGTAATTACTGTAATCTTGTCTTCGCGATGCCAACGGGAACGACAAGGACGTGTTATAGACCCTCTGCAGTTCCCAATCTATATAAACGATTTAGGAAACAATCTGAGTAGCCTTTTTCGGATTGTTTGCACATGTTCCTGTCATTTATCGTCTAGCAAAGTCAACAAAGGATCAAAACAAATTGCAAAATGATTTAGACAAGATAACCATATGGTGTGAAAAGTGGTAACTGACTCTTAGCAATAGAAATTGTGAGACCCTCCACATGTGTATTATAAAGTATCATCTAAATTTCAGTTACATGATACCTCACTCAAATCTGAAGGCTGTCAATTCAACTAAATACTTAGGGATTAAAATTACGAACAAGTTAAACTGGGACGATTACATACGAAATTTTATGAGGAAGGAAAATTAATGACTGCGTTTCATTGGCAGAGCATTTAGAAGATGCTACAGATCTACTAAGGAAACTGACTGCAGTACGCTTGCTCGCCCTTTTCTGCAGTATTGCTGCGAGGTGTGGAATCCTTACCGGACAGGGTTGATGGACGACATCGAAAAGTCCAAGGAAGGGAAGCTCGTTTTGGATTACCGTGAAGTAGGAAAGAGAGTGTCACGAATTTAATAAGCGAGTCGGGGTGGCAATCATTAAAACAGAGGAGTTTTTAGTTGTGGCGAGATCTTTTTTTTTTTTTTTTTTCAGGAAATTTTAATCACCAAGTTTTTCCTCCGAATGCGAAAATATTTTATAGCTTTCCACTTACGTAAGGAGAAGTGATAATTGTAGTAAAGTAAAAGAACTCAGAGCTCACACGGGAAGATGTAAGGGTGCGTTTTCCCCGCGCACTGTTCAGTAGCGGAACGGTAGAGAAGCAGATGATGATGATGATGATGATGATGATGATGTTGATGTTTGGTTTGTGGGGCGCTCAATTGCGCGGTCATCAGCGCTCTTACACCTTCCCAATCTGTACACAGTCCAATCTAGCTACTTTCGTGAATAATGATGGAATGATGAGGACAACAAACACCCAGTCGCCGGGCAGAGAAAATCCCCAACCCGACCGGTAATCGAACCCGTGACCCCGTGATCCAGAGGCAGCAACGCTAGCCACCAGACCACGAGCTGCAGACTGGACAAGCAGAGAGGAAGTGGTTCGTTGAACCCTCTCCCAGGCACTTCAGCGTGAATTTCACAGTGGTCTTGTTCACTGAGGAACACAATGAAAGGATTACTTTTTCGAAACACCGCAACTGTCTCCCATTGCGACGCATAAGCTTGAAATTTGGCTCAAAGCGGCCTACGATCTTCCTCTGTAATGGGACAAAAGCGTGGCGCCCTGTGACGTCACCCTCGCGTTCGGCAGCGCCTCAAACGACCCGTACGAAAAAAACGCGCAGAACTCGTAAGTTCACGTGAGATATAAGGTGGGTTAATGATGTCATATTGACACGAAATTTCACCATAATTCTATCCAACGCTACAACGTAACAATCCCTGGACAGTAGTAAGGTTGAGGAAACGGTGACCTAACGCATGTCGAGAGTTATCACAGTACAGCTCAGCTGCCGGCCGTTCTAAGCGCTTCAGTCCGGAACCGCGCTGCTGCTACGGTCGCAGGTTCGAATCCTGCCTCGGGCATGGATGTGTGTGTTGTCCTTAGGTTACTTAGGTTTAAGTAGTTCTAAGTTCTAGGGGACTGATGACCTCAAATGTTAAGTCCCATAGTGCTAAGAGCCATTTGAACCATTAGTACAGCAGCTGAAGCATAACCACTATGCCTCGCACACAGCAGTCAAAGGATTAATGACCGAAGCCAAAATTCATAGTGAAAGCTCTTCAGATAGGTTGTATGGTAAATTCTCCACACCACTGACATTTCTAAAGATAGGTAACTTGACATTCAAACATTTCAAATCATTAAAGAATATTTAAAATCCATTACATACCATCATTTTACTGAACCCCATCTGTCTTGTTCTCTTTCTAAGTGCCAAATAATATCCAAAAGTATGTCCCTCCTTCAACAGAGCTCACATTTTCATCGTTAAAACAATTTTCATTTTTAAACATTCTCCATCAATTTACATTCTTATGTATGTGCAGAGTAGACTTTATTTTTGCTTTCAAATATTTGATGTTTCTTCTGGGAAAACACTCGAAGGAAAAATATCTAGACCACAAACAATCTTCACAATGTGTCGTGAAGATCAAGTAAACAATACAATAAAGATTAAGCAGTGCAAAACTCCTACTGTGACATTAGATAGCTCGACAAGAATTGGGCCACTTCGTGAGCAGGAGGTCGAGCGCAGGTTTGGGAGAGTGGTTCCAGAGTAATGCCTGGAAACGTTAGTGGCTCGGTGGTACCCGCAATAACATTAGTATGCCAGGATCAGTTTACAGAGCCATAAAGCTGCCTCGGTGCACTTTATGGCGCCCAGGCATCGTCGCGTGCCTTGAAGAAATGCTGACACGCTCCATCAGCGAGTCGTGACGTCACAGCTGCACGTCAGAGGCGCGGGCCGTGCGTTGTGCAGGCAGCAGCGCGAGCTGGGGAGACGTCGCCTGCCCCCTGGCTTTCTGTCGTCAGTACGGCCCAACACCTCAGTGCTCTCGTAGACAGCCTGTTATGCGCTTAAGTGAGGATAGCCGGCAGTGTGGTCCAGGATGTCAGCTGTCGTGGAGATTAGGCCAGGTCACTCACCACGGATAGTCCAAGACTGCAGCAGATGTCCACGAGTCGGCTAGAAGGCTGCATCAGCATCCTACGCCAGTGTAACGTCCTTCGGATCTTCGGTCTTGGCGATAGAGCAATGAGATTGTTATTTCTTATGTATCGGTATCGACGTTACAAACAGAACACTGATGAACTGAACTAGCGACTTGTACGAGATATTTACTTCACCAAATGTCGTAATTAAATCGTTTATAATCGATGGTTTATCAGATGCTATTTAAATATTAATGGTAAGTTCAAATTAGTTCCAGCGACACCAAATTCCCTATAGACTGGTTGTAATCTCAAATCTATAATCAGTCGTAACAGTGTTATTGATTCCTACCGTCAAGGAGTTTCTATATAAGCGCCGAGCGCTTCAGTCAAATAATATCGTAGCACGTTATCTCTATAAAAAATATTGTAAAACTTGAATGATAAATGCGCGAATTGACACGATATACTGGTTTATTACACAATATTAGTCACTTCCTAACAGGGGCGTGAGGAAGAAGCTTTCCCAGGTGTTGGGGGGAATTATAAATTATATGCTTCGTAACTATCGCCAAGTTCCATAGTCCATTAGTTACTACGAATGAAACTATCTGTGTTCACTTCCTAAATAGTGTTAACTTCAGGTTATCTAATTAAAAGTCACTTCTGTCTAATATATGCAAGTCCTCTATCTGAATTTTAAATAACGTAATATTTGAAGTCAATATATGGTTTCACTGCGTCATAGTAGATCGCAATAATCAATTCTGAAAAAAAAAAACAATCTAATTGCGCCTACATATACGAGCATTCAAAAGTATGACCTGCTTCGGCTAACTCTCGTAACGTAGTGACAATGGACTGAATTATCCTCAGCCATTACTCACGAATCTCAAAGAGTACTCAGACGGAGTATTTTTTGGGAACGTTGGTTCTTCTTTGCGAATTTTAATTATAATGATTTTGCGATTTACTATGATTTTGGATTTTGAGTTTGGTTTTACTGGAATCCTATCTTTCTTTCGTATGTTAATAAATTACTAAGTATTAGATTCCTGATTCAGTTACTGGTTAATATCCAAATAATAGTGTTAACTGGAAATTTGTTTGATTGTTCATTTTTCATGGAAATTGGAACTTGTTTTGGGGAAATCTTTGGGAATTTTGGAGCTAATTTTTGATTTTCAAATCTCGTCCGAGGAAGTGTCATTACATTAGGACGGCGTGGAGATGACAACTTGCAGATCGTCCACGGTGACACTCACTGGGAGGAGGGCTGGGGCCACATCAGTCTTCTGCTCATCCGCGATGTCCCAGTAGGCAATAACAGCAGACTACGGGTGTGGTTTGCATCATGATGGTTGCGTCTCAGTGGTGACGTCAACAAGCAGGTAGCAGGTGGACCATACTCAATCAACTTGTCGTGGTTTCACTGAAACTCAACAGCCCATGATCCTCTCTGGTTCTGACAGCACGGGCAGAATGGCGACAGGGCATGGCAGTGTCTTTGAGCTCCAAAAGCTCTGTTACACTACTGGCCATTAAAATTGCTACACCGCGAAGATGACGTGCTACAGACGCGACATTTAACCGACAGGAAGAAGATGCTGTGATATGCAAATGATTAACTTTTCAGAGCGTTCACACAAGATTGGCGCCGGTGGCGACACCTACAACGTGCTGACATGAGGAAAGTTTCCAACCATTTCTCATACGAAAACAGCAGTTGACCGGCGTAGCGTGGCGAAACATTGTTGTGATGCCTCGTGTAAGAAGGAGAAATGCATAGCATCACGTTTCCGACTTTGATAAAGGTCGGATTGTAGCCTATCGCGATTGCGGTTTATCATATCGCGACATTACTGCTCGCGTTGGTCGAGATCCAATGACTGTTAGTAGAATATGAAATCGGTGGGTTCAGGAGGGTAATACGGAACGCCGTGCTGGATCCCAACGGCCTCGTATCACTAGAAGTCGAGATGACAGGCATCTTATCCGCATGGCTGTAACGGATCGTGCAGCCACGTCTCGATCCATGTGTCAGCGGACGGGGACATTTGCAAGACAACAACCATCTGCACGAACAGTTCGACGACGTTTGCAGCAGCATGGACTATCAGCTCGGGGACCATGGCTGCGGTCACCCTTGACGCTGCCTCACAGACAGGAGCGCCTACGATGATGTACTCAACGACGAACCTGGGAGCACGAATGGCAAAACGTCATTTTTTCGGATGAATCGAGGTTCTGTTTACAGCATCATGATGGTCGCATCCGTGTTTGGCGATATCGCGGTGAACGCACATTGGAAGCGTGTATTCGTCATCGCCATACTGGCGTATCACCCGGCGTGATGGTATGGGGTGCCATTGGTTACACGTCTCGTTCACCTCTTGTTGGCATTGACGGCACTTTGAACAGTGGACGTTACATTTCAGACGTGTTACGACCCGTGGCTCTACCCTTCATTCGATCTCTGTGAAACCCTACATTTCAGCAGGATAATGCGCGACCGCATGTTGCAGGTCCTGTACGGACCTTTCTGGATACAGAAAATGTTCGACTGCTGCCCTGGCCAGCACATTCTCCAGATCTCTCACCAACTGAAAACGTCTGGTCAATGGTGGCCGAGCAACTGGCTCGTCACAATACGCCAGTCACTACTCTTGATGAACTGTGGGGTCGTGTTGAAGCTGCATGGGCAGCTGTACCTGTACACGCCATCCAAGCTCTGTTTGACTCAATGCCCAGGCGTATCACGGCCGTTATTACGGCCAGAGGTGGTTGTTCTGGGTACTGATTTCTCAGGATCTATGCACCCAAATTGCGTGAAAATGTAATCACATGTCCAATAAATAGCCGTCTATCATGTGCATTTCTTCTTGGTGTAGCAATTTTAATGGCCAGTAGTGTATTTAGTACACTGCCAGCCGTCTGGTCATTGGCGGCCGCAGTAGGAGGCTCTGCTGCACTGCCACCCGCCTCGTGGCCGTCAACGTGTTGAAGAGTCGGGCCCACCCACGCCTATGACATGGTTGCTCTGGCTGCGTGATTCAATTTTCCCTCGTTTGTACCGAGCCAGGTGGCGCAGTGGTTGTTAGCACACTGGCTGGCATTCGTGAGCACGACAGTTCAAACCTTCGTCCGGCTATCCCGATTTAGGTTTTCCGTGGTTTCCCTAAATGGCTTCAGGCAAATGCTGGGATGGTTGCTTTGAAAGGGCACGACCGACTTCCTTCCCTAATCCGATCGGATTGATGACCTCGCTGTTTGGTCCCCTCCCCCGAATCAACCAACCGACCAACCCTCGTTTATTGGTCTTGTCAGCATTCCTTACCTTACTCTGGTGGTTCAGAAATTATTCTGGGTCGCCGAGCATGGGTATTTCCACAACACTTGACTACTGCAGTGGTGCTCTGATGCTTCGAGTTACGGTGTGTTAGTTCATACTGCCCTGTTATGCCGTAATGCGGCGTTTGCTCTTTTGTTACCCTCGCTCGGAGGTTGTGTGGCAATGTCCGCCCAGTGCCTTGTCTTCCGTACATTGGCGTTACGATGTGTGGACAGGGTCTTCAACATACTCGGAATATTAAGCCCATTTTACACGAGTTACTTCCTGTTCAAAATTGAGTATTCATTCCAGGCTATAAACCAGCTGTCAGCCACATACCGAATGAGCCAGTGACGTCAATGATCAATTCATTACGCCTATGTAGAGTTCGAAAATGGTAGTGTGCTGAAGACAACATATGGGCAGAAACAGGGTACGTCGGCGGCATTGTCTGCTCACAATGGAAGTTAAATCTATACTAACTTCGCTCACTTGTGTTATAATAATAGATTTCAAGATTCTGTAGCTTCTGAATCCTTATTTTGTCGTTTGCTTTGTTTTCGTGACACACTGCAAAGGTTGCATGAGAACTTAATACTTTTCCTTCGAGTGTTACCCCACAGGAGCCAAATATTTGAAAACGAGAAGTTATTATATTTTACAATACTTGCTCAAAAAGAAGGCTACGTGTGTAAATATGAACATAAAAGTGAAAAAAAAATTTTGGGGGGGGGGGGGGGAGGGGGGTTTGTTTGTTTCGGGGAGGAGACCAGACAGTGAGGTCATCGGTGTCATCACATTAGGGAAGGACGTCGGCCGTGCGCTTTCAAAGGAACCATCCCGTTATTTGCCTGGAGCGATTCAGGGAAATCACGGGAAACGTAAATCAGGAGGGCCGGACACGGAATTGAACCGTCGTCCACCCGAACGTGAGTCCACTGCGAAACCTCGCCCGTTTTTTTTTCTTTTTTTCTTTTTTTAAAGCTGTTTCAACAGGGAAAAAGTCTATTCTACTGAAGGAGAAAAATTTTTAGACAACTGTTTGAAATAAAATAAAAAGTAAAGTAAAAACCACTGTATACTGCCTTCTAAATATTGTTCGTGTGTTTGTAAGTATGTATTTTCTGACGTAAATAAATGCTGATGTTCTGTAATGTTCAGGCAACTCTTTTTCCTTTCTGTTCTCCGCGGAATGGAATATTTACCATACGACCTTTGTCAAGACCACCCATTATTGGTTTTGTTTTGGTCGTTAACATACGACATTATTACCAATAAGTTCAATATCAGCGCACATTCTGCTGAAGACTGAAAAACGCATTGTGGTATTATTTCTGAAATTTGTGGTAAGGTCCTATGGGACCAAACTGCTGAGGTCATCGGTCCCTAGTCTTACACACTTCTTAATCTAACTTAAATAAAATATGGCGTTTCAGTCTTCGATCGCTATAGTGATCGAAGACTGAAACGCCGTATTTTATTTAATGAACGATCGCGGAATTTCCATTGAGACAACCATGTCTAGTTTTGATTACTCTAACTTAAAGTAACTGACGCTAAGGACAACACACACACACATTCCCGAGGGAGGACTCGAACCTTCAACGGCGGTGATGGGGTGAGGCGTGAGGGGGGAGGGGGGGTAGGGGGGGGGGGGGGGTAGGATACTGCGCGAACCGTGGCAAGGCGCCTGAAACCGCGTGGCTGTGGTATTATTGCTAGCATATTACTGCTTGCATATATCGAGTTTACCTAAGAAAGGTGGCCCCTCATAAACTCACTTTTACCAATCGGGTGCCAAACTGCACAAAACACATACACACACAGTTTCGGCGCCGATAAGTAAACACGAACAGCCATTAGCGACAGACGATACACAGTACAGGAATAATACACCAGGGGCGCTGTAATACACCCACTTGTCATGAATACTAGTTTGAGACAAGAAAGTCACTCGTGTAATGCCCATTTTACACGACCGACTTTCTGACCAAAATCGCTGCTTGTGCCTGCGTGTAAAGCAGCAGCCAACCATGTCGCGTGTGTGTCTATGACTTCAAATGATTACCTACCTGCAAAGGAAAACTAAAAATACCAGAAAGAATTATATAAAATATGTATGTTCAATAAACTAGATAAAAATTCAGTAGTGTCATATCTCAATGAAGAACATGAACATTTCAGCACAGGGCAGGAGCACTTAGGGGAACTATTTCTCAAGTTTAAAAGAGTAGTTGATCACCCACTACATAGATATGTACCCAGTCCATAATGGGAGGCAACCTCCATGGTATACAGTCACAGTAAATAAACTTTTAAAGAAACAGAGATTACTGCGTTGTTGTTGTTGTTGTGGTCTTCAGTCCTGAGACTGGTTTGATGCAGCTCTCCATGCTACCCTATCCTGTGCAAGCTTCTTCATCTCCCAGTACTTACTGCAACCCACATCCTTTTGAATCTGCTTAGTGTATTCATCTCTTGGTCTCCCTCTACGACTTTTACCCTCCACGCTGCCCTCCAATGCTAAATTTGTGATTCCTTGATGCCTCAGAACATATCCCACTACCCGGTCCCTTCTTCTAGTCAAGTTGTGCCACAAACTCCTCTTCTCCCCAATTCTATTCAATATTTCATCATTAGTTATGTGACCTACCCATCTAATCTTCAGCATTCTTCTGTAGCACTACATTTCGAAAGCTTCTATTCTCTTCTTGTCCAAACTATTTATCGTCCATGTTTCACTTCCATACATGGCTACACTCCATACAAATACTTTCAGAAACGTCTTCCTGACACTTAAATCTATACTCGATGTTAACAAATTTCTCTTCTTCAGAAACGCTTTCCTTGCCATTGCCCGTCTACATTTTATATCCTCTCTACTTCGACCATCGTCAGTTATTTCGCTCCCCAAATAGCCAAACTCCTTTACTACTTTAAGTGCCTCATTTCCTAATCTAATTCTCTCAGCATCGCCCGACTTAATTCGACCACATTCCATTATCCTCGTTTTGCTATTATTCATGTTCATCTTATATCCTCCTTTCAAGACACTGTCCATTCCGTTCAACTGCTCTTCCAAGTCCTTTGCTGTCTATGATAGAATTACAATGTCATCGGCGAACCTCAAAGTTTTTATTTCTTTTCCATGGATTTTAATACCTACTCCAAATTTTTCTTTTGTTTCCTTTACTGCTTGCTCAATATACAGGTTGAATAACATTGGGGAGAGGCTACAACCCTGTCTCACTCCCTTCCCAACCACTGCTTCCCTTTCATGCCACTCGATTCTTACAACTGCCATTTTGTTTCTGTACAAATTGTAAATAGCCTTTCGCTCCCTGTATTTTACCCCTGCCACCTTTAGAATTTGAAAGAGAGTATTCCAGTCAACATTGTCAAAAGCTTTCTTTAAGTCTACAAATGCTAGAAACATAGGTTTGCCTTTCCTTAATCTTTATTCTAAGATAAGTCGTAAGGTCAGTACTGCCTCACGTGTTCCAACATTTCTACGGAATCCAAACTGATCTTCCCAGAGGTCGGCTTCTACCAGTTTTTCCATTCGTCTGTAAAGAATTCGCGTTAGTATTTTGCAGCTGTGGCTTATTAAACTGACAGTTCGGTAATTTTTTACATCTGTCAACACCTGCTTTCTTTGGGATTGGAATGATTATATTCCTCTTGAAGTCTGAGGGTATTTCCCCTGTCTCGTACATCTTGCTCACCAGATGGTAGAGTTTTGTCAGGACTGGCTCTCCCAAGGCTGTCAGTAGTTCTAATGGAATGTTGTCTACTCCCGAGGCCTTGTTTCGACTCAGGTCTCTCAGTGCTCTGTCAAACTCTTCACGCAGTATCATATCTCCCATTTCATCTTCATCTACATCCTCTTCCATTTCCATAATATTGTCCTCAATTACATCGCTCTTGTATAGACCCTCTATATACTCCTTCCACCTTTCTGCTTTCCCTTCTTTGCTTGGAACTGGGTTTCCATCTGAGTTCTTTATATTCATACAAGTGGTTCTCTCTTCTCCAAAAGTCTCTTTAATTTTCCTGTAGGCAGTATCTATCTTACCCCTAGTGAGATAAGCCTCTACATCCTTACATTTGTCCTCTAGCCATCCCTGCTTAGCCATTTTGCACTTCCTGTCGATCTCATTTTTGAGACGACTGTATTCGTTTTTGCCTGCTTCATTTACTGCATTTTTATATTTTCTCCTTTCATCAATTAAGTTTAATATTCCTTCTGTTACCCAAGGATTTCTACTAGCCCTCGTCTTTTTACCTGCTTGATCCTCTGCTGCCTTCACTACTTCATCCCTCAGAGCTACGCATTCTTCTTCTACTGTACTTCTTTCCCCCATTCCTGTCAATTGTTCCCTTATGCTCTCCCTGAAACTCTGTACAACCTCTGGTTTAGTCAGTTTATCCAGATCCCATCTGCTTAAATTGCCACCTTTTTGCAGTTTCTTCAGTTTTAATCTACAGTTCATAACCAATAGATTGTGGTCAGAGTCCACATCTGCCCCTGGAAATGTCTTACAATTTAAAACCTGGTTCCTAAAGCTCTGTCTCACCATTATATAATCTATCTGATACCTTCTAGTATCTCCAGGGTTCTTCCATGTATACAACCTTCTTTCATGATTCTTGAACCAATTAGTAGCTATGATTAAGTTATGCTCTGTGCAAAACTCTACCAGACGGCTTCCTCTTTTATTTCTTAGCCCCAATGCATATTCACCTACTATGTTTCCTTCTCTCCCATTTCCTACTCTCGAATTCCAGTCACCCATGACTAATTTTCGTCTCCCTTCACTACCTGAATAATTTCTTTTATTTCATCATACATTTCTTCAATTTCTTCATCATCTACAGAGCTAGTTGGCATATAAACTTGTACTACTGTAGTAGGCGTGGGCTTCGTCTCTATCTTGGCCACAATAATGCGTTCACTATGCTATTTTTTTATTCATTATTAAACCTACTCCTGCATTACCCCTATTTGATTTTGTGTTTATAACCCTGTATTCACCTCACCAAAAGTCTTGTTCCTCCTGCCACCGAACTTCACTAATTCCCACTATATCTAACTTTAACCTATCCATTTCCCTTTTTAAATTTTCTAACCTACCTGCCCGGTTAAGGGATCTGACGTTCCACGCTCCGATCCGTAGAACGCCAGTTTTCTTTTTCCTGATAACGACGTCCTTTTGAGTAGTCCCCGCCCGGAGATCCGAATGGGGGACTATTTTACCTCCGGAATATTTTACCCAAGAGGACGCCATCATCATTTATCCATACAGTAAAGCTGCATGCCCTCGGGAAAAATTACGGCCGTAGTTTCCCCTTTCTTTCAGCCGTTCGCAGTACCAGCACAGCAAGGCCGTTTTGGTTAATGTTGCAAGGCCAGCTCAGTCAATCATCCAGACTGTTGCCCCTGCAACTACTGAAAAGGCTGCTGCCCCTCTTCAGGAACCACACGTTTGTCTGGCCTCTCAACAGATAAACTGCGTAATAGTTGTAAAACAAAGCGTAGGGCTATAGATAGAGAAATGCTGACTGAAACGCGTTTCGCTGTTGAGAGAGCAATGCTGTATGCCTTCAACGACTGCAGCAGCAGAATATTGTCAAGTGATCTCTCACAGAATCCAAACAGCTTCTGGTCGTATTTGAAGGCTGTTAGTGGCAACAAAGTTGCTTTCCAGTCCCTAACGAAGGAGGCAGAAACTGAAATTGAGGGTAGCAAAACAAAATCTGAAATACTTAACTCCTTTTACAAATATTCCTTTGCAAAGGATAACACAGCAGAACTGCCCCAGTTTAATTCTCATACCACTGGAAAGATGAATGAAATAAGTACTAGAGTGAGTGATGTTGAGAAATAGCCGAAATCATTAAAACTGAATAAAGCTTCGAGGCCCGATGGAATCCTTATCACATTGT
The DNA here is from genome assembly GCF_021461395.2 of Schistocerca americana. Classification (NCBI taxonomy): domain Eukaryota; kingdom Metazoa; phylum Arthropoda; class Insecta; order Orthoptera; family Acrididae; genus Schistocerca; species Schistocerca americana. The sequence continues at coordinate 594,816,052 of NC_060125.1, read as the reverse complement.
AACGTGCGCGTGTGGCACACAATACTCATTAAAGCCTGTACTATGGTAGGTGAGCGGGGTTCACCTTATGAGACAGGATTTTCATATAGATATCGACCGCGTGTACCTGAATGGTGTCAAATCAGACTTACATCCACTCTGTAATAACAATGATCCGTCAAGTAAGTTCGAAATGCAATTACACGTCAGTATGGATCAAAAGCAACACTGAAGATGCTACAAATTTAATAAAAATACGGTCGCCAGCCTAATTAGGCATTAACTGAGTTTCTTCCCTGTACAAGTTGATGTATTTTCATGCAAAACAACACGTAGTAACTCTGCATAATATAGTAAATTTTAGAACCAGAAAATCTATTGAACTGATAGTTTCACTTTCTGTACTGATATGGAAAAACCATGAATACATAACACTACACTATAACGTATACTACAAAACTTCGTACTGTCTATTGATCTGATTAAAATCGGGCATAGGTTACCCTAGAAATAGCACTTTCGAGCCACACACAAAATTTCAATTTTGATAAAGATTAAACACTAATAAATTTTGACTTATATATTGACTTTAACTTTTGCTGGTGAAACCAATGTGGAACACTTCAGAATTCAAATGAATAAAAGGGGGGGGGGGACCCTGAAACTGTTATGATCACTATATTAAAAAAATTGATTACTGAAATTATCATGCGTTCAAGATTTCCAGTATATGAGTTACTACTCTTTTTATCTTATTTACTTCTCATTTAAATACCTTTATATCTGTCTCGAAATAATTAAACTTCATTACTATATCAATATTAAAGTTACCTTTCAACTTCGTTAGACCTTCGTTATTAATTTACTGGTTCATTAACAAAACAGTTCTTTAAAGACCATTCTAACATAACTAGGTCTGCAAGTAATTATTATTAATACAAAATTTAATTTTTCATTTTGGGACACTCGGATTGCACAACATTAGGAAAGGACCCTGTCAAGGTTAGTTGTGAGGATAATTAAATGAGGGGAAAGTTCTGGTAAAATTTAGGTTATTATTGAACAGTTCACTCTATGGTCCATACGAATACAGTACTAAAAGTTTCAACCTGCTTGTATTGATGCGGCGGTTGGCGGGCGGCGAGATGGCGAGGCACAGAGCACACATACAACCACAGCTATGGCTCTTGACGTATCGGCACTTTAATTCTTCTTAGCGTCGCAATACTTTTCCATTCAGTGCCTATGGAATATTGCCATGCTGTGTGGGCGTTGGAACAGCATACCCGAGGCTCAGTGAAACTACGTCTTCCAGGAGAGCCTCCTCGCTCCAGAAGGTGTTGCTCAGGCCAATGCCAAACTCCAACTACCACTGCTGAGCCCGTTGTGCCGTGAAGTGCCCGCGTGCATTTTCCCGCGCTCGCCTGCCATCCACCTTTTACCGCTCCCTTACAGACAGGGTATTCACCCGAGGTTTTACATTATACATGTCCTAACACATTGCCTGCGTATGGACCAGACGCACAGTTACAATTTTAAACATCTTGCAACAGTTTCAACATTTGTTACATTTCAATTCTATTACAATACTGCTTGACGTTTGACATAAACATTAATATTCACATTGAAAATTGTTTACAGTTTTCTTAACACAATGGCATGAAACAAAAAACAAATGAAATCAGAACATCAATTACACTAATTTACCGAAAAATCAGATGGAAAAAAAATTTACTTATATGTACAATAGTACAGCGTCGTTGTTGTTACAACATTCTATACTGAATCTGCAGCTGAGTTAGCCCCCCCTTGTAACTATTTTCTATTGTAGATCTCTTGAAAAAAAAACTGTCTCCAGTTTTTTGGAAAAATCCACAGGTCACTCCCATCTACAAGAAGGGTGGCAGATGTGATCGACAAATCTATTGTCCATTATCCTTGAAATAGATTTGTTGTTGAATATTAGAACATATTCTGAGCTCAAACATAATGCAGTGTCTTGAACAGAATGACTTTCTCAGTGCCAACCAGCATGGATTCTGAAATGATCAATCATATGAAACCCAACTCGCACTTTTCTCGCATGACTACTGAAAGCCGTGGATCAAGGCAGTACAGTAGTTGCAATATTTCTTGATTACCGAAAAGCATTTGGATCAGTACCACACATACGCTTTTTGTCAAAAGTACGATTATATGGGGTATCAAATGAAATTTGTAACAGGATTGAAGACTGGGCCCCGAGTTCGAGTCTCGGTCCGGCACGCAGGTTTAATCTGCCAGGAAGTTTCAGGATTGAGGACTTTTTGTTAGGGAGAACGGAGCATGTTATCTAGGATGGTGATTCATCGTCAGATGTAGAAATAACTTCAGTTGTGCCCCAGGGAAGTGTGTTGGGACCCTTGCTGTTTATGTTGTATTTTAACGACCGTGTAGACAATATTAACAGTAAAATCAGGCTTTTTGTAGATGATGCGCTTATCTATAGCGAAGCACTTTCTGAAAGAAGCTGCATAAATATTTAGTCAGATCTTGATAAGATTTGAGAGTGGTGCAGAAATTGGCAGCTTGCTCTTAGTGTTCAGAAATGCAAAACTGTGCGCTTCACAAGATTAAAAATGTGGAATCTTATTAATATAATATTAATAAGTCACTGGTGGAATCAGCCAACTCATACAAATACCTCAATGTAACATTTTGCTGGAATATGAAATGCAATGATCACATATGTTCAGCTGCGGGTAAAGCAGATGGTAGACTTGGGCTTCTAGATAGAATATTGGGGAAGTGCAATCAATCTACAAAGGAGATTGCTTACAAATCACTTGTGCGACCCATCCTAGAATATTGCTCAAAGACATAAACTAACCCAAGAAAGTTTATTAACGAAGTTTCAAGAACCGGCTTTAATGATGACTCTAGGAATATAGTACAATCTCCTACGTATCACTCACATAGGATCGTGAGGACAAGAGTAATTACTGCACGAACAGGGGCATTCAAACAACCGTTCTTCTCACACTCCATATTTGAATGGAACTGGAAGAAGCTAATAACTGATACTACAGGACGTACCCTCTACCATGCACCTCACGATGATCTGCGAAGTATAGATGTAAAAGTTGATATAGACTGTGCTGAGTGGGGGGTTCTAAATTTCCGAGTACACTGCCCACTGCTTATTCGCAGAAATAAGGGACTGTGGGAGCGTCTGCTACTTCCAAATTTAACCTATTCTGGCCGAGTCCACTCCTATTATAGAAATGGATTTTGTGATTTCGTGCCTTCTTAATCTTGATTGCGTTGTTTAGTTTGTTTTCGTAACACACTGAAAAGATTGCACAAGATCCTAGTATTTTTTGTAGTAGTACTTTCATACAAGACTACGTCATATCTGAAAGTAAGAAAGGTGTTCTAATGAAAAATTCAGAGTCCGCCAGAAAAACGTATATACTCTTTGTCAGGCTCTATCAAGATATCGATATTGTCGTTCGATTTGAGTTATGAGTGTCTTGTAGTATGGTCTCTGGCTCAAAAGATGTTAATACTTTCATCTCAGCATTGAGAAAACAAAATGGCTGAAGTACACTTGACATTCGAACGTCGAAAATATATTCTGAAGTGGTTTTTCAAGTTTCATAATGCCGTTGAAGTGCAGTCTCAGTGGAGGCAGGAGTCTGGAGCAGAACCGCCAATCTGCCTAGCAATTAAATGCACCATTGACAAGTTAGAATTGCATGGAATAATTTGTGATATTCACAGAGGAAGATCAGGAAGACAGCGTACAGCTACAAGTCCGGCTTCGTCGGCTCTCGTGTTGGAAACGTTTGTTAATTCTCCACAAAAGTCTGCTACGCAATGCGCACGTGAAGTGAGGGTTAGCGGTACAAGTGTACGAAGAATTCTGAAAGCTCCCAAGTAGAAAGTTTACATTGCACGATTACTGCACGCGATTAATGATGACGACCCTGATGGCCGAATGCAATTTTGCGAATGGTATTAGCAAATGGTAACTGATGACGAGCAATTTGTCACGAAGGTAGTGTAGAGTGTCACGGCACGATTTAAACTTAATGGAACCGTGAATCGGCATAACAGTGTGTATTGGGCACGGGAAAATCGCATGTTTATGTGGATAAAGTGGTCAATCTACCAATGGTTCATGTGTGGTATGGACTACCATTTAGGGGCTTAGTAGGACCCTTTTTCTTCTATACTACTGTCACTGGAGAATTGTACCTGGAAATGTTATGCCCATCGATTTTGCCAGGCATACATGCGCTTTATGGGGCTAATGAAGAGGTCTACAGGACCGACGCCACCACACTATCACCTAGCCGTACGAGCTTTCCTGGATTACAATTTTCCGGGGCACTTGATTGGACGAAGAGGGGCCCATTGAGTTCCCTCCACGGTCGCCAGATCTAACACCTACGGACTTTTACTTGTAGAGGAACTGTGAAAGATAACGTCTATCGACTTAAGCCACGCACGCTGGAGGAACTTCACCAGGAGATTACAGCGACATGTGCAGCGATCTCCACTGCAACGCTGACTGACACAGTTGCGGCGATCGCTCGTCGTTCTGTTATATTTTGTGTATAGCCGCCAACGGTGAACATTTTGAGCATTTAAAGTAATCATGTGCTAAACTGAAGGTTGTACAACATGTGTGATCAATTATTAAATGGAAAATAAACACATAAGTAACACTTTTCGTTCCTGAAAGTGTGTATACATTTTTCTGGCGGACTCTGCATTTCAATAGTAAAAAGTAAGAATTATTCGGCAAGAAAAATAATTTTTGCGATATTTGGCACTTATCAAGAAAACAATATGGAAAGGATAAAGCAAAAAGCCTCTATTTACTGCGTTCCAGAATTTTTCATATGTTTGCAAGTACATACACTGACAGTAACACGCCCGGGAGTACGAATGGGTGGGGTTCTTTAAACTGACTTCTCGTTTCGTGACCGTGCGCCCTGTCCACACATCGTACCTGGTAATCCCGCGGCGGTCGTACTGTCCTGCTCCACACTGCTGCTGGCTTGCCAGAACTTATCTATCGAAATATGCAAGCGGGTTTAGCGTAGCCACTCAACGTTAAAACACAACACTGTCCTATGCCTGGTATGAACATCTATATTCTGAGACGATATGGAAACCACAGGTTGCACTGTTTACGCTCTAAATCGTGAATGTTTATCCCAATTAACAATCTTGATGATTATCAGTCCAAAATATAATTCGGACGAGCGTACGCGTAACAGACACGACGCGGGTGACTGTTGATGATGCGGAAGCCGAATGATCGAACAAAAGTTCTTACGCTCGTCACACATACAGATATCTGGTAATAGTCCTCCTTGTCACTAGTAATGATATAACATTGTTCGTGAAGTTACTTTTTCGGTTCTCACTTGTGCGAGCGTGCGCGTAACCGTCTCAGCGCGGCTGATTGTTGATAATGCGGAAATGACCGAACGCACGTCCTCACGCTCGCTACAAGACACTGGCACTTGACTGCACTCTCTTATGGTAACTAATTTTTACTGATTCACATCAGTTCATTCTGGGAGACCGAACACGGCGCGGATGATAGATGCTGTGCGACACGCAACGAGAGGATACACAAATACGTTATCAGCGGCACTGCACATTTTTAATTACATCTTGACGCACTTTACTCTGAATTACTTCCATATTTAATCACTTTACTGTAATAGCACTTGTAGCAACACTTCAACCTGAATTCTAACAATGCTTCTTACATGCAAAGCTACACACTACACAACATAACCGTTTCGTGTCCCGAGCTCCACTCACTCCAGAAGCGGCTGCCCACAAAGATACTCCACAACTAAGCCAGCGATATTTCAATAAACTTACATGACGAAAAAAACCGCAACATCAAGAAGGAGTTGTGCAACATAAATGAAATTTGGTAGGCGTTTTTCCATATCTGAAAGATGATGTCTATTGAAATGTCGCGCCAGTCGCGTAAGTATGGCTTTAAATTGATTGATTGATTTCTTTATTAATCCATGTAACAATTTACATTGTGTGGATTTCGTCAGCAAAATCATATACAATACAATATAACTACAATTATACACATAAAATTTGTGTTTACACACATTTTTGAGGTATCTTAAATTAGTTTTATATCCTTGTGTAATTTGTAATTCTCTTATAGTACTGTACAATTTTTGATTTCATATTATAATTATTTCCTCATGTATTACAATGCAGGCTACTTTAATTACACTACATGTTTTAATTCAGATAGTCCATTACTGCGTTAAAACTTTTATATTTAATAAAAAAATTTTAGTTTTGTTTTGAACTGTCCGATTGTGTCAATATCTTTTATTTTGTGGGGTAATTTATTATATAATTTAACAGCATTGTACCACAAGCTCTGCTGAGTTTTAACTTTATTTTTCCTCTCTAGATGCAGATTGTATTGGTTTCTAGTTTCATACCTGTGTACTAAAGAATGTTTCATATAGCAGTCAATATTTTTTTTTACATACATAACACTTTGAAAAATGTATTCACAGGGGACAGTTAGGATGTCCAGCTTTTGGAAATGTTCAAGGCAGTGAGCCCTACTGCCACTCTTGGTTATTATACGAATTGCTCTTTTCTGTAATTTGAAAACTATTTGAATATTTTTACTGTTGACTCCGCAAAATATTATTCCGTAGGTAATAACAGAGTGGATATAAGAAAAATATACAAATCTGACACATGTAGTGTCACAAACTGCACTCAGAATTCTCAGAGCATAGCATGCTGTAGCGATTCTGTTACTAAGTATTTTAATATGTTCTTCCCACTTTAACTGACTGTCAACATGCATACCAAGAAATTTTGTGTAGTCTACACATTCTACAGTTTCATTGTTTAACTTAGTTGTTATAGTGTGGTTTTTTGCAGACATAGAAGTTAACAGCATTTGTTTTTTTAAGATTTAGTGTTAGTTTATTATTGGATGCCCACTCACGTACACTGTTTAGTGTTTGTTTGGCTTTTTCTTTTAGTGCATCTGGTGATTTGTCACTGATTAGAACATTTGAGTCATCTGCAAACAATATTGTTTGTCCATGCTTGATGCGTTAGTAGCCTTTCAGATTCGACGTGGTGAATTTATGTTAGTCAATAATGCCTTTAAGCCGACAAATAAGCCATTATCAGCTGCTCACCGAGTTTGAACGAGGTGTGTAATAGGGCTACGAGAAACTGGATGTTCCTTCTGCAGAAAGACTTGGCAAGAATGTGATCACTATACGTGATTTGCTGGCAGCGGTGGTCGCGGGAATGTACGTGTGCAACAAGACCGGACTCCGGATAGCCATATGACACTACCGAGAGGAAAGACCATCGTGTTAGGCATATGGCTCTGGCACATCATATTGTATCCGCACAGCAATTTGAGCAGCAGTTGACGTCGCAGCAACACAACAAACAATCACAAATCGGTTACTTCAAGGACAGTTCCGAGCCAGCCACATTCCACTGACCCCAAATCACTGCCATTTGCGAGAGCTCATTGGAGGGCAGCGTGGAGGTTGTAACGCCGGAAATGCATATCCTCCTATTTACATCTATAGTACTATAAATTTTTTTCCTTGTTTTGTTACCTCAAGATATGACATTTCTGTGTCTTTATATATTGTAATTGTTTTACTATTTGTATATGTTTATGCATTTATGTCGATGTATAATTGGTTTGTTTTGTAAATATTATTTGTATTTTAACGCAGGGTCTGGCCTAGGGAAAACTATGCTATCGAACGATTACATCGATAGGTCGTTTGGAGAACGAAAGTGTTTAGGATCTTTGGTAGTATTAACTCTGCCGCGTGGAGCGCGGGCAGATGGAGTCTGGCTGGAGTAGTGCAGTGGAGCAGGTGTGTTGTGTGACGCTCCCGCGAGTTGCCGCGCGTTCGGGGTTGGACAGCATGTAATTGCGCTCGACTGGCTATAACAGTTTCTAGCACGGTGTCGCGGACGGGAAGCATTAGCTGGCACACATCAAGAGCTCGTTTCACCTGGTGACCGTGTCGAGAAGAAGGCGCGCCAGCATCCAGCTTCTGCAGCAGCGACGGCCGACAATGAGCGACTGTCGCCACCTCCTCGATCGACGGTTTCAAACCTTCAATCAACCAACAAGGAAGACTGGTAGCACGTAAAGTTTTAGAACTATATGGCAGACCTCAGCTTTTCAAACTTTTAAAATTGTTGCATCACAAAATTACAGAAACTTAGCATGAACCTTTGTTGTTCATTGTCCCAATTGCATTACCAAGCAGAGTCCCTTCCTTTTCCGGAATGAACTCGAGTGTCGTTGAAATTCAGACGCCAGCATTAAAGTAAAAGCATTCGATTTCACTGCTTTAATTTCAAAGTTCAGTTAAAGTATTCATAGCTGGCTACGATATTTAGATTACACAAGCACAAATTAAGAGTGCGAGTTTTGTTACCATATTTTAGCTTACCTGTGACTGCAGCCCAGCTTGGTACGTGCTAAATTTTACTATTGTTAATTGTTCTGAATCATTTAATTCAAGTTCAAAGTTAAATCTCTTATTTCTAAATTGCGTAGATTCAAGTAGCTTTTGAAATGATTGTTGAGGTAGCCCAAGACTAACTGTATTTTACTGAATTTCGATATGCCTCAGAAACAAAGTTCACTATTAATTTCAGTCACTAAATTAACTTTCAGTTTTCCGGTTTTATTAATTCTTTTGCTAAATTAAGTCAGAGTGTAGCGAAATTTATTACTTCTGACAAACTTTCAGTTTTCACACTACACGTGTCAACCTTCAGTTGCCACGCTTCTAGTGCTAATTATATGTGTAATAACCTTTCTTTTTCAGTTACTATAGTAATTGTCCTTAGGACTGGCGACCGTAATTTCCCCCAAATCTCAAATATCTAATTACCGCTAGTTAATTGTTGACGTAACGGCCGCACATTTACTTTCTTTATTAACTTTACCCCTTTTCAAAATTAATTTCCACCAGTTTCATTTGCATTTTTCCTTTCATTTAGATGTAACCCTTTCCTCCCTCTTTACCGACAGATTAACTTCGGTGACGATTGCTTTTTCCCAAATTTCCATTAGGTACACGCGGTTTAATTTTTCACTGTCATTAAGGTCGATAAGTGAGGGGGAGGTTACAAGGTCTGTTGCGATTTCTGACGAAAGATGGTTCTGCCTCGGCGCCAGTGATAGCAGTGTGTTGATTAGGAGGACGTCAGTTAGGGCCTGCAACAAAAAAGCGTGCGTGCTTGATGCACTGCACCTACACCAGGAGTTATGGTCTGGGGAGCGGTTTCGTATCACAGCGGGAGCACTCTCGTGGTTATCCCAAAATCGTTATTGCAAAACTGTACGTAAGTCTGGTGATTCGACCTCCTTTGCTGTCACTCATGAACAGCATTCGTGGGTATGTTTTCCAACAGGATAACGCTAGCCCGGATACCGGTGTTGTAACCCAACATGCTGTACAGATTGTCTACATGTTGCCTTGGCCTGCTCGGTCACCAGATCTGTCTCCATTCGAGCTGATAAGGGAAATCATCGGACAACTTCTGCGTCGTCCACAAACAGCATTAACCGTCCCTTTATTGGCCGAGCAACTGCAACAGGCATGGAATTCCGTCCCACAAACTGACATCCGGCACCTGTACAATACAATTCATGCACGTTTACACGCCTGCACTCAACGTTCTGGCGGTTACACCGGTTATTAATGCACCAGCATTTCACATTTGCAATGGCTTATATCGCTCTTACATTAACGAGTGATCTTTCAACTGTAATCACTAAAATACGTTACCTGGACAAATGTATTCCCGAAATTTCATTACTCTACATTGACTATTTTTTGGTGTTGCGATTTTTTCCTTTTTAAAATATTTGGATGACACTTTTTCTATTCTTTCAGTACTTCTGGAATGTAGAGAATTTACGATGCGATCTTTGACAAGAACATCCACGATGAGTTTGTTTTGGTCGTTAATAAATTCTAGTTTCATTAATTGTTCCTACATTTTGTTACTATGTTTCGATTTTTTCGTAAAAATGATAATCCCTCGTAACCTTATTTTCACGTTCAGCTGCTAAACTGCACAGCGCAGTATTCTGGCGCAGAGGTGTAAATGCAAATGATCACTCGAGACAGGAGGGACTCACTTCAGGAATAAAACGCCAGAGGAGCTGCAGTAGAGTCACCCGTAGAGAGTAGTCGGCTGAGACAAGAAATTAGATCGCATAAAAGGCGTTATTGGAACTGGGCACTCGGCACTGTCAGTAGATCACGGACGTCACCGACCAGCGGGCAACGCCGATGGCGGCTTATTTATACGCTGGAATGTGATGCATATCCACCACAATCAGTCGATTTTGAGCAGGAAGTTACTATAGTCCGATTAAAATTACTGATAGTTGACTTCTGTTACTAACCGCTACAGTGTTGCCACATCCGCTGCCGGCTACTGCTCAGTTATCGGCGACACACAGACACGGCCGGTGACTTGCAAATGCCGCTAATGTCTAACGCGGAGCACTATTGGAGGCGGCTGCGCGAAGTATGACTGAAATAAGAGATGCTCCATCGACAGCTCATTTTAAGTGATCAATGACTGCGGCAGACGATGCATTGTGTCGCCCTGAATCTAAACTCATTTCCTTAACTCGACCACAACCGCGCGATGTGCAATGTATCCGAGAAAACGGCGATCAACACTCTGCGTCGGAACTAAAATCGCGATCACACTTTTTCAAGGCGTTTAAAATGCTAACCTCTGCGAGCAAACTCAAGACAGGAAAATTTCGTTTTCAATGGTAAAAGCAAACTGTAATTTCTCGCTGCAGCTACTTACATGAAACCATCCTCACAACACGAGCTGCAGTGTTACCAACCGACGAGCAGTACTTGTTGGCACTTAGCTGCGGATTATAGGCGACACAAGGAGATTCCAAATAAAGAAGAATAACAGGAAGAAAAATAAGAGCAAATCAATACGATGGTGAAAATTATGCAGAAAAGTATTATAAATAGAGAAGTACATTTAAACCAATTAAGTGAGTAAAAGTAACAATCAAAATCATTTGAATAGATTTCGAAATAAAAAAAGTTCTGTGGACCCGACGAGATTCCTACCTAAGATCGTCTACACACGAGACTGCTACGCTAACCGCTGCACTGTGCCGTTTCACTCCAGAACGTTCTTATACACTACTGGCCATTAAAGTTGCTACACCACGAAGATGACGTGCTACAGACGCGAAGTTTAACCGACAGGAAGAAGATGCTGTCATATGCAAATGATTAGCATTTAAGAGCATTCACACAAGGTTGGCGCCGCTGGCAACACCAACAACGTGCTGACATGAGGAAAGTTTACAAACTATTTCTCATACACAAACGGCAGTTGACCAGCGTTGCCTGGAGAAACGTTGTTGTGATGCCCCGTGTAAGGAGGAGAAATGCGTAGCATCACCTTTCCGACTTTGATAAAGGTCGGATTGTAGCCTATCGCGATTGCGGTTATCGTATCGCGACATTGCTCCTCGCGTTGGTCGAGATCCAATGACTGTTAGCAGAATATGGAATCGGTGGGTTCAGGAGGGTAATACGGAACGCCGTGCTGGATCCCAACGGCCCCGTATCGCTAGCAGTCGAGATGACAGGAATCTAATCCGCTTGGCTGTAACGGATCGTGTAGCCACGTCTCAATCCCTAAGTCAACAGATGGGGACGTTTGCAAGACAACAACCATCTGCACGAGCAGTTCGTCGATGTTTGCAGCAGCATGGACTATTAGCTCGGAGATCATGGCTGCGGTTAACCTTCACGCTGCATCACAGACAGGAGCGCCTGCGATGATGTACTCAACGACGAACTTGGGTGCACGAATGGCAAAACGTCATTTTTTCGGATGAATCGAGGTTCTGTTTACAGTATCATGATGGTCGCATCCGTGTTTGGCGACATCGCGGTGAACGCACATTGGAAGCGTGTTTTCATCATCGCCATACTGGCGTATCACCCGGCGTGATGGTATGGGGTGCCATTGGTTACACTTCTCGGTCACCTCTTGTTCTCATTGACGGCACTTTGAACAGTGGACGTTACATTTCAGACGTGTTACGACCCGTGGCTCTACCCTTTCTTCGATCTCTGCGAAACCTTACATTTTATCAGGATAATGCGCGACCGCATGTTGCAGGTCCTGTACGGACCTTTCTGGGTACAGAAAATGTTCGACTGCTGCCCTGGCCAGCACATTCTCCAGATCCCTCACCATCTGAAAACGTCTGGTCAATGGTGGCCGAGCAACTGGCTCGTCACAATACGCCAGTCACTACTCTTGATCAACTGTGGTATCGTGTTGAAGCTGCATGTGCAGCTGTACCTGTACACGCCAGCCGAGCTCTGTTTGACTGAACGCCCAGGCGTATTAAAGCCGTTATTACGGCCAGAGGTGGTTGTTCTGGGTATTGATTTCTCAGGATCTGTGCACCCAAATTGCGTGAAAATGTAATCACATGTCAGTTCTAGTATAATATATTTGTCCGATGAATACCCGTTTCATCTGCATTTCTTCTTGGAGTAGCAATTTTAATGGCCAGTAGTGTATGTATGACTCTGGTGACCCAGTTGCAACGATTAATTGCGTCCTTTAAAAATTAGGCTTGACGCAACGCCGTGCTTAGCCCATCTAATGTTGCCGATCTCTGTGTTTATATTTCCTGTTTATGTGACGCAGAATCGCATCTTGTGCTGAAGGGTCGAGCACTGTTTGATTGGTGCTGTTTGTTATTCGCCCCAGCTAAGTTGACACTCAGCGTGGTGGCTGACAGGAGCGACCATAAATGGGAAACGCCTTTGCAGTGGCGTCCATCAGCCTCTGCGCCAAGTGTCAACTTATTTTGTGCGAATAATATGAAAAGTGTGTATTTCGTTAGCATTGCGCTCTCTCTCTCTCTCTCTCTCTCTCTCTCTCTCTCTGTGTGTGTGTGTGTGTGTGTGTGTGTGTAAAGGGGGGGGGGGTTGTTGTGACAGCTAGGCAACTGCGAACGGTTCGGGCTTGACGTTGAGCGCTGTGATTGGGAAATGTCAACCAACAAGTAACTTTAGTCGGACTACACTGTGAAACAGCGTTATGCCGACTGCCGACTCCCTGGAGTGTGCCTGTGACGGGTGCCGCTGCGCTTCGTGGGCTGCCTACTTGCAGGGGGCAGTGCGCCAGGTAACGAGAGAGCTGGCGCACACGGCGGTGAGTCAGGCGGCCCCCTGTCGTGTAACCGGAACCACGCCGCAGCAGCAACAGCAACACCAGCCACTGACGCGTGGAGGCGCGACGCGTGGGCGGCCGACCTGCGAAGCGATGCAGCGGCCGTCCTTTCTCCTCTGTTACCCACAAAAGGTCACACCACTCGCTCTCAACTTAGCTGAAAATTCTTGCACGTTTCATATGAACAGTGTTTAAGCTAGGCTCGCATTAACGAGTTTTCAGTCGGCTGATTGCAGCATCGTCGTAGTCTAGACAGGGGCTCCCAACAACATTTTCTCGAGGACCCCTGTAACGCCGGAAATGCATATCCTCCTATTTACATCTATTGTACTGTAAATTTTTTCCTTATTTTGTTACCTGAATATATGACATTTCTGTGCCTTTATATATTGTAATTGTTTTACTATTTGTATATATATATTTATGCGTTTATGTCGATGTATAATTGGTTTGTTTCGTAAATATTATTGGTATTTTTACGCTGGGTCTTGCTTAGGGAAAACCGCTATCGAACGATTACATCGATAGGTCGTGTGAAGAATCAAAGTGTGTAGGATCTTTGGCAGTATTAACTCGGCCGCGTGGAGCGCGGGCAGGGCAGAGAGAGTCTGGCTGGAGTAGCGAGTGGAGCAGGTGTGTTGTGTGTAGCTCCCGCGAGTTGCCGCGCTTTCGGGGTTTGGCAGCATGTAATTGCGCTCGACTTGCGATAATAGTTTCTGACATGGTGTCGCGGACGGGAAGCATTAGCTGGCGCAAATCAAGAGCCCGTTTCGTCTGGTGACCGTGTTGAGAAGAAGGCGCGTCAACATCCAGCTTCTGCAACAGCGACGGCCGACAATGAGTGACTGTCGCCACCTCCTCGATCGACGGCTTCAAACCTTCAATCAACCAACAAGGAAGACTGGAAGCACGTAAAGTTTTAGAACTGTATGGCAGACCTCAGCTTTTCAAACTGTTCAAATCACAAAATTACAGCAACGTAGCATGAACCTTTGTTGCTCATTGTCCCAATTGCATTGCCAAGCAGGGTCCCTTCCTTTTCCGAAATGAACCCGAGTGTCGTTGAAATTCAAACGCCAGCATCATTCGATTTCACTGCTTTAATTTCAAAGTTCAGTTAAGGTATTCATAGCTGGCTACAATATTTAGATTACACAAGCACAAATTAAGAGTGCGAGTTTTGTTACCGTATTTTAGCTTACCTGTGACTGCAGCTCAGCTTGGTACGTAATAAATTTTACTATTGTTAATTGTTCAGAATCATTTAATTCAAGTTCAAAGTAAAATCTCTTATTTCTAAATTGCGTAGATTCAAGTTGCTTTTGAAATGATTGTTGAGGTAGTCCAAGACTAACCGTATTTTACTGAATTTCGATGTGCTTCAGAAAGAAAGCTCACTATTAACTTCAGTCACTAAATTAACTTTCGATTTTCCGGTTTTGTTAACTCTTTTGCTAAATTAAGTCAGAGTGTAGCGAAATTTATTACTTCTGACAAACTTTCAGTTTTCACACTACACGTGTCAACCTCCAGTTGCCACGCTTCTAGTGCTAATTATATGTGTAATAACCTTTCTTTTTCAGTTACTATAGTAATTGTCCTTAGGACTGGCGACCGTAATTTCCCCCAAATCTCAAATATCTAATTACCGCTAGTTAATTGTTTACGTAACGGCCGCACATTTACTTTCTTCATTAACTTTACCCCTTTTCAAAATTAATTTCCACCAATTTCATTTGCTTTTTTCCTTTCATTTAGATGTAACCCTTTCCTCCCTCTTTACCGACAGATTAACTTCGGTGACTATTGCTTTCCCAAATTTCCATTAGGTACACGCGGTTTAATTTTTCACTGTCATTAAGGTCGACAAGTGAGGGGGAGGTTACACCCCCTCATCGAGCATGATTGACACCTTGTCATATCAAACTACCAAGTACCTAAAAAAGCCAAATTAAGAGTCTTTTTATACGTTTTGTATTTTTGGAACTTAGAAAAAACATTGACCTATTCTTTATTGAAAAAATATTGAGCTTAAAACTTTTTCAATTTAGCCATTATTGTTTTAATACAGAATATTGAATATGTAAACAACACAGTCTGTGAAAGTACTGGCAATAAGTTAACAATGGCCGATTGTCGTCTTAAATGCTACTTTCTGTGTAAAGTGACTGTCAGTTGTCAGCTGCACAGAGGCAGCGCACACAGTCTAACGGCATACAGCAGAACTACTTGCCTCTATCGAACTCTAGTTTTGCGCTAGAATGTGCTCTAGGAAGACGCTAGATGCAGAAGTTAGCGTTCGCTAAAGCTCTGCTCATGCAGGAAGTGGCCAAACCAAAAAATCTGTTATCATACGAAATATATTTAAGATATTTATTGTAATAGCATCTTGCGGACCCCTCTGGCATAGCTCGCGGACCCCTGGGGGTCCGCGGACCACCTGTTGGGAACAATTGGTCTAATACATACAGTCACGACACACACTGGTGTGAAAGTTGTTACCGTTTGACAGCTGGAGCAATACTAGCGCTCCAAGCAGTGAGAAAGCAAACAGTCATGCACACATCAAAAAAAGTTTTGCATCACCTCGGTACCGAGAGTTCCGGAACCTGTGCAGAAAATTGGAATAGATATCAACGTAAACACCATTTCCACCCTTTCTATTGCTCATGAAAACCACACATTTCATGTTGTACCACCATAAAGCGAGACCTTCAGACGACGACATCATCGGTCCCGGGGAAGGAAGTCGGCCGTGCCCTTTCAAAGGAACCATCCCGGCATTTCCCTAAAACGATTTGGGAAATCACGGAAAACCTAAATCATGATGGCCGGACGCGGGTTTGAACCGTCGTCCTCCCGAATGCGAGTCCAATGTGCTAACTTGCGCTACCTTGCTCAGTCGAGTCCCGGCCCGATACAAATTTTCATTGTTGTCATTCCATTATACAGCTGATGGTTGTCCATATTCGCAACTGTGAATACATATCAAGTATCTGTTAGCGTTGGAACGAGAAATTCAAAGAACCGACTGTGATCACGGCTAATAAAGCTGAATTTTTCGTGTTCAACACCATGTGATGTGCAATACTCACTTACAGACGACAATACGTTGCAGCAAGAACGATGGCACAAATTTCTGTTAATAGTTGAGTCTACCAATATCAGATGATGGAGCACTACGAGACGAGGAGATAACTTGCCGAAAGCGTAAGAAGCAAAAATCTCCGTCTAGGAGAAAGTGCGATGCGGAGAGAGCATGGCATTTCAGGCAAAAAATAAAAAAACGGCCATTCTAGAGATGCAGCTACTCAGACGCCAGAGAATCATTCAGAACTGAACCATAAAAACGACTGGAATCTGTACAACATTTACCAAACCTGGAAACGTGCATTGCCCATTGAGAAACAGTATTATAGCGCACCAACAAAAGAAGGTACCAAACTCAGTACAATGAGGTGTCGACCACAACTGGTAAGGACGGGCAACACCGCAAAGCACAATCCTAATGCAGCCTCGTACCTGTGAAGGCCCTGTTCAATAAAACTGTAATGAATAAATAATAATATGTTCTAAAATGCTGTGAAACACTAAAACATGTACCCTGGATTACGCCTGCAAAGCTTCAGCACTGTAGTGCGCGAAAGAGTAACACTCGTGTCTTCAGAAGAGAATCGTAGGCGCTAGAAGATTATCAACTGCCTTTGAATAGCTGCACAGCTCTAGTGGAAGCGAGAGAAAGGATGCACGATACACGCCCTCCATTAATCGCTGCTGCTGTGCAGTCACAGAAATTTAGTCTGTAGCTGAGCTGCCCTTGTAGACTTCCAAACTGGCCCCTGTCACATTAACACCCATTAATTTCTTAAATGTGACCGGGTTATCAGTGTGTTTCACAAGTATGAAGTATGTAAGACTCAGAAATTGTGTAAAAATATATACCGAGATTGTTTAAATATAAAAAGTGTGTCTTATCTACAACTGTAATTGGCGGTTACGGTAGTTCCTAGCAGGCCTCGCCCCTGCAGCTCTGTCCCAGATAGCACAGTAAGTCAGTTTCAAACTTGTTTCCAGATGTAAAGTTCAAGTATATAAGCTTGATCAAAGCTGGAATATTCAGGCCTGTCAGTTGGATTCAAGCTTGAAACAAACGTCAAAGTTGGAAGAGTTCAAGCTATATTTCAAGCTTGACTTATCAAGTTTGGCTCCAACTATATCTACCCATGTGGAATATAGCCTGGTATTTGCAGCTTGTTTTCAGCTATATAATTATTAATCTGAATTTATTGAACCTAATTAATTGAATAAATATCAGAATGGAAAAGGTGTGAAAAAAATTATTAGGACATTTATGTTTAAAATTTTTTATTTTCAAAGTGCTTAAAATTGTTTTATTTTAAAATTTAATTAATCTGAAGCCCCTCTGCCCCCAGTACACAGACCAGAGCAGGATCAAATATCGCTGACTTCTGCCGGTATAATGATCCTGTAACAGGTAAAAGAAAATGTTAGCCATACCTAAACATAAAAAATGTAAAAAGTTGAAACTAATCAACCTAAATATAATTTATGTTCCAGATTAGCAAAATAACTTCAAACTCGTTGATGTAATAAGAATCATGAACTAGTATAAACGTCACTGAGTAAGCAGCTGCTTCTGGTGACTTCATTCCAAAGAGTTTTAAAGTAATTTGAAATAACTTTTTGTTTGAAATTTTTAAAGTAAAGATGACATTTGGGTAATTTTGCGATGACTTCATGAAGAAGCCACACACCACTATTTCTAACAGTTTCAGTACCATTTAATCTGAATTATAAAGAAACAATTACTTGAAATCATATACATCTCAAACTGTAAGCTTATAAAGAAACTACTGTTTAGAAAAATGTAGATGTTTTATTCTATCCACAATTATTTTTTGGTGAGTGAAACTGATCAAAATGAAATAAAAGATGAAATCGAAATGAATTTAAGAAATTACCAGTTCAGTGGAACTGAGATGTAAAAGAACGAAAAAAGGCGAGATTTTAAAAAGGTAAATAAATAACATTAAGTTTTAATTTATTGGTGCCACATACTAGAGAGCTAGTTTAAAATGACCTCTATTTGCTGAACAACTTGTAATATGTATTCTTAGCTGGTAATCCATTTCACTTTCATCCAGGCTCAATTTTTCTACGTAAAAGAATATATTTGTTTACATTACACAATAATATTTAACATTTGTAATATTAAGGTACCACTAGAGAAAAATGCACCAACATACCTGTAATACACTATATATCCTCTTCAGACCCGGTGTAGCAGTAAGGCAGGAGACGCCACACACTTACCGAACTATTTTCCAGTATAAAACAAACTTCACAACAGTCAACAATCATTAATGTGCGTCACAAAGGTAAAATGGCTGTAAACCTAGCAGAGTCAGTGCAAGGCTTATAAACGCTTGTGGCACTTCCCGTGGACATCTATGGAAGCTATGCTGCATGCGCATCTGCTGTACAGCCTTCCAGGGATATTACAGTTCATTTCAAGCTTGGGAAAATTATTTTAATTCAAGCTGATTTTTTACAGCTTGATGTAAACTGTGTAACAGTTTGATTTTTCGATCTTGAATTTTCATCTGAACCTAAACTCCATATCCACCTTGAAATAAGCTTGAGTGCTAGCTGGGGTTCTTCCTTACCGCATGCAGCCCTAAAATAGCTGCTCAAGGTCTCTGTATCTGCTCTGTCTGCGAGCTCTTTCCTCCGCAGCGTGGCCTTTCTCGTAGAATCTTCTTGCCTTTCTGACTTCTATTCTCAGTCTTGAGATACTATTGTTCCATGGTATTCGTGAACTCCAACCCATTTGTCTTCTGACTGGTATTGCAACTCTCATGGCCTCCTGTACAGCAGTGACGAGTTCTTTTGTGTCTACATCATCATCAGCTTCCATCTGGTACGGACAGCAAAAACACTCCTCTGATGGTTCCAATCGATTTTTCTTATATTGTAACGTGTCTTCAACGTGTTTAATGCGTATCATCATTGCCGAATTCATTTTTGTAGGGGTCAATTGTGTGGATTATAACGTTGTGTTCACTTGTCACGAGACCTGTTCAAATTTCCAGGTTCTGATCTTTCTGCCCGCATTTTCATTAACTAATGTGACGTCTATGTTGGACTACGCACCAGCCCATTTCCACTTCAGTTTGCCACTTCCGTATTCCATTGTGGTTTCCTGTAGTACGATGTCGCTTTCATCCTGCGCTGAGCTGAACCATAAAGGTCTCTTGGTCTTCATGTCCATAGTGTAGACTGATGATGTTCTTTGGGTAAGGTGACTGATGTATTTGAATTGCTCATCGTACTCATACGTGGTGTCACTGTTCTGTAAATACTTTGACATAAAAATCAAACTTCCTGTGGCTGTCACAACGTCAACACAAGTCACGTGTTCCTTCCAGTATTCTTCTATTTTTGCAGTTCAGATTTTCTTGCTAAATAATAAAGTGGCTGTCATTGGTTTTTGTTCATGTGTCATGACCTAATACGCGACCGGGATTACGGGCATTTTCCTACTTTTTATGTACAGTTCCTGTAGGTATATTTATTGATTTATTTCGCGCCCGTATTATCTCAAACAAAGCGAGGATAAAGGAATGTAGTCGAGTTAACTCAGGTGATGCTGAGGGAATTAGATTAGGAAATGAGACACTTAAAGTAGTAAAGGAGTTTCGCTGTTTGGGGAGCAAAATAACAGATGATGATCGAAGTAGAGAGGATATAAAATGTAGACTGGCAATGGCAAGGAAAGCGTTTCTGAAGAAGAGAAATTTGTTGACGTCAAGTATAGATTTAAGTGTCAGGAAGTCGTTTCTGAAAGTATGTGTATAGAGTGTAGCCATGTATGGAAGAGAAACATGGACGATAAATAGTTTGGACAAGAAGAGAATAGAAGCTTTCGAAATGTGGTGCTACAGAAGAATGTTGAAGATTAGATGGGTAGATCACATAACTAATGAGGAAGTATTGAATAGGATTGGGGAGAAGAGGAGCTTGTGGCACAACTAGACTAGAATACGGGATCGGTTGGTAGGATATGTTCTGAGGCATCAAGGGATCACCAATTTAGTATTGGAGGGTAGCGTGGAGGGTAAAAATCATAGAGGGAGACCAAGAGATGAATATACTAAGCAGATTCAGAAGGATGTAGGTTGCAGTAGGTACTGGGAGATGATGAAGTTTGCACAGGATAGAGTAGCATGGAGAGCTGCATCAAACCAGTCTCAGGACTGAAGACCACCACCACAACAACAACAACAACAACAACAACAATTATCTCATTCATGATATTGGACCTGTCAAAGTACAGTGTAAATAGTGAAATTTGGCGAACAAATCGTAAATTACAACATTTCTGCTCCAAGTTTAAAAACGTACGACTTCTTGATGTCAACAGCTACGAAAACACTAGTTTCACAACGCATGGTCAACATTTGAATCTATCTGGTAAAAAAAAGAGACTTGACCTGGTAAAAAGAGACTCCAACCGAATTTGGCCCAATATAAACAATCCAGAACAGGAGGGAATTCAAAGTGACAAACTAAAGGTACCATTAAGGCTCATGCACTTAAATATACAATATCTTAG
The DNA here is from genome assembly GCF_021461395.2 of Schistocerca americana. Lineage (NCBI taxonomy): Eukaryota > Metazoa > Arthropoda > Insecta > Orthoptera > Acrididae > Schistocerca > Schistocerca americana. The sequence continues at coordinate 594,795,123 of NC_060125.1, read as the reverse complement.
AAAAAAGCTCAATGTTTTGAAGACTTTTGTAAATGACCATTCACCTCATGTAGTTGTGTTCATTGAGCAGGGACTGAAATCTGAGGAAATTATTTACTTTAAACTAGATGGCTATTTCCTAGGAAACAGCTACTGTAGAAAGCATCTTAAAGGTGGGGCTGTAGCAGTATTTGTTAGAGAGCAGCTCAAAGTAAATAAATTAAACCATCTAGATCTGTATAATAATGAATGCTTGACTGAAGTGACAGGCGTTGAACTCCATATCAAAGGTTTCAGAAAGGGCACGATGAAACAGAAAATTATTGGGATTTATCATCCACCTAAATCAGAAGTAGGGCGTTTCATAGATATTCTTAGTAGAATAGTGGGACACTATGACCCATACGAGGTAACGATAGTTGGCGACTTGAATATAGAGGCAACATCTTGCAACAACGATAACAGCAGGCTTATAGATACCCTTAACTCCTATAATCTTATGAATGCAGTAAATTCAGATACAAGAGTAACTCAGTCTACTTCTAGTAGAACAGACTACATAATACTAAGTAAAGAGATAAATGATAGTATTAGATGCTTCCTTTGAAACTGTCAAAAACCATTGGTTCTTTCAAATTATCCAAGTCCCATCTTCTTAATTTCTTGCCTTTTTTGCTATTTATTAAGTATTAACTTCATAACCAACCTGATCCTGCATCTGCTCCTGGAAATGTCTTACAGTTTAAAATCTGGTTTTGAAATGTGCTTCGCCATTGCATAATCAATCTGAAACCCGCCAATTTCTCCAAGAGTCAGCAATGATTTTCCCAATTACTTGTTGGATGATTAAAATCTACACACCAATAATTACAGTGCAAATGAACTAATGTTTTTTCTTTAAGTTTTTGGTTACATCAGGGGACGGGTTTAGAAGGTGACAGAAGGATCAAGTTTTATACCCGCCACTGATACTGTCTCGGCCAAATTCAAATTCTGTCTCAGTGGGTTTGTCTCTCTTGCCTACATGACAATTACACCACCTCCATTTCGCATTTGCCTATCCTTTTGATGTACACTGAAATTTTCCCCAAAAATCTCAGTTTTCAATTTCAGGTTTCAACCAGCTTTCTGTACCTTGTATTATGTGAGCTTCACAGCTTTGTTGAGTTGTGCTTATATCAATGTATGTGTATACATTTTCTACTGCAGAAGAAGGTCTTCATCCAAAACGTTTAACATTTTAGGAGTCTTTATCATTGTGCTTGACTGCAAGTCACTGCCTTCTTTATATGGTGAGCAGCAGTCTACCCTTTCCATATTGTTGTTATACCTTCCTGGTCTTTCCATATTGTGATGTAGACATAGATATACCCTTCAAAACTTGCCATTCACTAATGTTGCTCACATTTACTGTTACTGTCGTTTCCCTGAAGCAAAATTTTTAGTATAATGGCTCATATACAGGGTGTTACAAAAAGGTACAGCCAAACTTTCAGGAAACATTCCTCATACACAAAGAAAGAAAATATGTTATGTGGACATGTGTCCAGAAACGCTTACTTTCCATGTTAGAGCTCATTTTATTACTTCTCTTCAAATCACATTAATCATGGAATGGAAACACACAGCAACAGAATGTACCAGTGTGACTTCAAACACTTTGTTACAGGAAATATTCAAAATGTCCTCTGTTAGCGAGGATACATGCAACCACCCTCCATCACATGGAATCCCTGATGCAGCCCTGGAGAATGGCGTATTGTATCACAGCCATCCACAATACGAGCACAAAGAGTCTCTACATTTGGTACCAGGCTTGCGTAGATAAGAGCTTTCAAATGCCCCCATAAATGAAAGTCAAGAGGGTTGAGGTCAGGAGTGTGTGGAGGCCATGGAATTGGTCTGCCTCTACCAATCCGTCGGTCACCGAATCTGTTGTTGAAAAGTGTACGAATGCTTCGAGTGAAATCTGCAGGAGCTCCATCGTGCATGAACCACATGTTGTGTCGTTCTTGTAAAGGCACATGTTCGAGCAGCACAGGTAGAGTATCCCATTTGAAATCATGATAAAGTGCTCCATTGAAGGTAGGTGGAAGAACATGGGGCCCAATCAAGACATCACCAACAATGCCTGCCCAAACATTCACAGAAAATCTGTGTTGATGATGTGATTGCACAATTGCATGCGGATTCTCGTCAGCCCACACATGTTGATTGTGAAAATTTACAATTTGATCACGTTGGAGTGAAGCCTCATCCGTAAAGAGAACATTTGCACTGAAATGAGGTTCGACACATTGTTGGATGAACCATTTGCAGAAGTGTACCCGTGGAGGCCAATCAGCTGCTGATAGTGCCTGCACACACTGTACATGGTACGGAAACAACTGGTTCTCCCGTAGCACTCTCCATACAGTGATGTGGTCAACGTTACCTCGTACAGCAGCAACTTCTCTGTCACTGACATTAGGGTTATCGTCAACTGCACGAAGAATTGCCTCATCCATTGCAAGTGTCCTTGTCATTCTAGGTCTTCCCCAGTCGCGAGTCATAGGCTGGAATGTTCTGTGCTCCCTAAGATGCCGATCAATTGCTTCGAACGTCTTCCTGTCGGGACACCTTCATTCTGGAAATCTGTCTCGATACAAACGTATCGCGCCACGGCTATTCCCCCGTGCTAATCCATACATCAAATGGGCATCTGCCAACCCCGCATTTGTAAACGTTGCGCTGACTGCAAAACCACATTCGTGATGAACACTAACCTGTTGATGCTACGTACTGATGTGGTTGATGCTAGTACTGTAGAGCAATGAGTCGTATGTCAATACAAGCACCAAAGTCAACATTACCTTCCTTCAGTTGGGCCAACTGGCGGTGAATTGAGGAAGTACAGTATAGTGACGAAGCTAAAATGAGCTCCAACATGGAAATTAAGCGTTTCTGGACACATGTCCACATAACATCTTTTCTTTATTTGTGTGTGAGGAATGTTTCCTGAAAGTTTGGCCATACCTTTTTGTAACACCCTGTATACTGAGATGTGTTTCTATTCTCATATGTAGCCTTCTCATGAGGCTTCAAAAAGATTCGTAGCAAGGAAGCTGGCCTGTAATTATCTCATTCTCCTCTTTTACAAAATGGTTTTCCTAGTGACTATTTTAATGTGTGTGTAAAGGAGCAGCAGCACCTTGTGAAGTTGTTGATCTTTCATTGCCCTCAGTTAGTTTTTAGTAGGTGACTACCAGATGCTTATTCAATTTTAAATAATTCATGTCACTCTGTCACAGTTAATTCTCAGTTGATGGATATTTATTGTAATGGGACACATTAATGGTCGTCAGCATGCAGATGATACAAAGCATAATTATCACAACAGGTGTCAGTAATGCACAAATATTTCATAGGAGTTTAACTTAAATAAATAAGGGGCTATAGTGCATCATCCATATTTAATGTATGTTGAACATTTACACTATAACAGTGATTGTACATGATGTTGTCTTTCACTAAACTTTACTTAGTTAAGACTAAACACAAATTTACTGACTTAGTCTTTCCTCATAGCACCTATTTTTTGTGGAATGATACTCTCTCACTGAAATGCTCTATTTCAAAAGCTCTTTGAAGTTAAAAAAAAAAAATCAACTGAAAAATTTCTCGACATGTGTCCACGTACCTCAAGATTTTGGGGTAACTGGATCCTGCCAGTATATACTGCGTACAAGAGTGGTTAGAATAGTTCTCAGGATCATCACAAGAGGTCAGCACTAGCGCAATGAGCTGTTCACATGATATTCATTGGACCGTTGCCTGTAAACGTGTGCCATGTCAGTGCTCTTGGAAGAGAGCTGTGTCGGTGACGTGGCTCTGTTGTTGTTCTTGCGTAGAGATTTGTGAAGATGGAATATATTGAGATCTGAGCAGTGATTAAGTACTTCATAAAGAAAGGTATGAAAGCAAAGGACATTCATGCTGATTTCCAGAATACACTGGGGGACTATGCTCCTTTATATTCAACTGTTACCAAGTGGACAAATGAATTTAAATTTTTTCAGGAGAGCTTAGATCATCTGCACAGTGGTCGACCAAGATGTGTCACTACTCCGGAAATCATTGTAAAAGTGCACAAAATGGTCATGGAGGATCGCCGGTTGAAAGTGCGTGAAATTGCTCACACATGCCAGATGTCATATGAAAGGGTGTATCACATTTTAACTGAAAATTAGAAATGAAAAAATTATCTGCAAGATGGGTGCCGCAACTCTTAACGCTGGATGAAAAACATAGGATAATGGACATATCGGAACAATGTTTGGCCCATTTTAGGAGAAACAAACAAAATTTTTTGCGCCGGTTTGTGACTAGAGATGAAACTTGGGTGTACTACTATACCCCAGAGACAAAACAACAGTCAAAGCAGTGGAAAAATGCTGATTCTCCACCACCAAAGAAAGCAAAGACAGTTTCTTTGGTAGGAAACGTCATGACATCAGTGTACTGGGATGCGAGGGGAATTCTGTTTGTACATTATCTCCCCACTGGGCAAACAATTACTGGAGAACAATATGCTAACCTACTGGACAAATTGGAACAGAAGATACATGAAAAATGGCCAGGTTTAGCAAAAAAGAAAGTCGTCTTCCATCAGGACAATTGGCGCGCGCACACGTGCCATCGCCATGATGAAATTACATGAACTAAGGTGTGAATTGTTGCCAAACCCATCTTATTCACCTGATATAGCTCCATAAGACTTCAATCTCTTCCCAAAACTGAAAATTTTTCTTGGTGGATGAAGATTCACTTCAAACGAAGAATTGATAGCCAGAGTTGACAACTATTATACAGGCATGGAGGAAACTCATTTTCAAGATGGGATCAAGGCACTGGAACGTTGTTAGACCAAGTGTGTTAATCTACAAGGACACTGCACTGAGAAATGAAAAACATTTCAGTGATATAAGTACTTTTTTTCTATTCCTTTCCGAGAACTTTTCAAACCACCCTCATATATGCTGTGTTAGTCTGATTTGGTATCTATGTTTGATGATGAATATTGATGTTACATGTAAAACCAACTTTCCTTCAATAGTTCCTTTACTATCAATTTCAGAAGAATTGTATAAAACACAGGTGTTTAGTGTAAGGTGGCAGCTTAACTGTAGAAGTAAAATCTGAAGCTGCTGCTGCTACACAGTTCCCGGACTCCAAAGTAATTTAATGTCAGTATAATGTCCACCTAAAACAGACTTTAAGCCTTTATAGAGTGCATCAAAAATTTATTACTACCTTTACTTAAATATAAGACACGTAGAATATTAATCATTGGTGATATTAATTTAGATGTGTTAATGAAAAACTCTGAGAGTAGACTCTATGTAGATACTCTAAGGTCAGACAATTTTTATTGCCCCAATGATAAACCTATCAGAGAAAATGCTTGCCTAGACAATGTAATTTCAAATATATATGAATGAAAGGTTCACTTAAACAACATTAAGCTCCAGCTATCTGACTATGACAGCTTACTCCTAAAACTGCCTGGAATTGGAAAAATTCACAAACATGAAGCAGAATCCAGGACAGTGAGACTACTGCGAGATTTTATATATATATATATATATATATATATAAAAAATCGAGGGAAACATTCCACGCGGGAAAATATATTTAAAAACAAAGATGATGTGACTTACCATACGAAAGTGCTGGCAGGTCGATAGAAACACAAACAGACACATACATACACACAAAATTCAAGCTTTCGCAACAAACTGTTGCCTCAACAGGAAAGAGGGAAGGAGAGGGAAAGACGAAAGGAAGTGGGTTTTAAGGGAGATGGTAAGGAGTCATTCCAATCCCGGGAGCAGAAAGACTTACCTTAGGGGGAAAAAAGGACGGGTATACACTCGCACACACACACATACACATATCCATCCACACATATACAGACACAAGCAGACATATTTAAAGACCATGTGTCTGCTTGTGTCTGTATATGTGTGGATGGATATGTGTGTGTGTGTGTGCGCGAGTGTATACCCATCCTTTTTTCCCCCTAAGGTAAGTCTTTCTGCTCCCGGGATTGGAATGACTCCTTACCCTCTCCCTTAAAACCCACTTCCTTTCGTCTTTCCCTCTCCTTCCCTCTTTCCTGATAAGGCAACAGTTTGTTGCGAAAGCTTGAATTTTGTGTGTATGTATGTGTCTGTTTGTGTTTCTATCGACCTGCCAGCGCTTTCGTATGGTAAGTCACATCACCTATATATTTTATGTGTAACAAATCTGTACAAACTGGAGCTCCATTCTCAACAGCCCAGTCCTCTTGTGAAGTATATGAAAATTTCTTACATGCTACAGTAGCCACATTTAATAAATACTATCCTACTTCCAGTACCATGAAAACTTGTTCAAAGAAAAATAGGAAAGGACACAGAATTAATTGGTACAATCCATACCTGTATAAACTGAAAATACTGCTCAAGTTATACTATGCAATATCATGTAGCAATAGTATATATAAGCCAGTGTACACAAAACTGAAACAAAATCACAGAAAGGGAATAAATAATGCTAAAAAACAGACCAATGATAAATACACAGATTGGTCAAGCAACAGATGTGAGGCAGCATGAAAGGTAACATAAGCAGAATCCGGGATCTCTGAAAACAAAAAAAAGCAAGCCCTATCAATTCACGGAAATATACTGTAGATAATGATGAGGCTGATAATGGCAGCAAACCAACCATAATTGCCTCGCTTGGTTCAGGCTTCCAAGGCTACCAACACAGTTATAACGAGCTTGAATGGAAACCTGTCTCCCCTAAGGATATAGTAGATGTAATAGTAAAACTCAGTAATTCGGAAACTGCAGACTATTATGGTCTCTCCAACTTTATTGTAAAACAAATTATACAAATAATAAGCCATCCTCTGTGCTACCTTATAAATTGGAGGGTTGAGGAAAGTGCCTTTCCTGACTTTAAAGTCAACTGTAGTAGTACCTGTTCATGAAAAGGGAGATAGGGAATCATCACAAAATTATAGATCCATTGCCATAGTTCCAATATTATCTAAAATCATTGATGTGATAATCAGAAGGCAACTATATGAATATTTTGAGAACAATCGCTTCTTACATCAGGTCCAATATGGCTTTCATGAACGTTGCTCTACTTCCTCAGTATCCTGTTATCTGGCCTGCCCTCTGTATGCACAGTAATTATGTAATCAGTGACAATGTGCTGTGCGGCTGACCTCAGCTGCACTCTGATCTGGCACCTAGACTTCCCTCTGCCAGATCGACCACCAATTCACAACCACCACAAAAAAACTCTAAGTCTGAAATCAGTCTCTGATGTAATCACATTTGCGTGTTGCTACATAAATCATGAATCTGAAATGAAAGCAGTCAGTCAGCAAGCTGCCTCATCGTCATGTGCACCGTATTTATCACTGCCATCCTATGATTTACAAAACTGTTCTTGATGTTGAAACTAGTTATAATATTGAATGTGGAAACTGCAAAAGTTGTTGACATTCTGCATGGTCCTGCCATGTTTCATGGTGGCTAAGTGGGCTTTGTTCTGACAAACGTGCAGGAAATGGTCGGTCAAGCATGGCTTACCATTGCTATTGTCGATATTGATTCTGCTCTACAATCCTTAGTGGCACGTTTTGGTAATTTCCCCCCAAACATTGTTATTGTCTACAGAACATTTATGATCAATCAATCATAGGATGCAACAAGGAGTGAAACTTCTGCCAATTTCTATATTGATAAACTAATGTGTGTTCGTACTACACATTTGTGTAAATTGTCGAAGGACGGTACACTGACTATTTTTATTCATGGTGGTGGAAGGTTAAAGCAGTGCAGGATATTGTTTTATCTGTCTTAAAGGTATCTGACCGTAAGCAACATACTTGGTACACATTGGTTGATCTAACTAAAGGTCTTTGACAAGATATTGCATAATATTCTTGTAAATAAATTTACTAGTATGGGATAATAGACAGGCATTACAGAAATCATATTTGTGCAATAGAAAGTAAATGGTCCTAACCGATTCAAATAAAAAGTCAGACTTTCTGAATGCCGTAAGAGTGCCACCTCAGGGATCAGTGCTGAGATCATTTTTTTCACTGCTTATGTTAATGATCTGCCTAACCTGCTACCTTTCAAAGCAGTAATGTCTGCAGATGATAGCACATTTATTACTCCCCATAATGACAAAACTACCATGAAGAAAATGAATAAACTTATGATAGACTAGGCATCTTTGTGGTTTAAGGTAAATGAATTAAAATTAAACAATATGCAGAGGTAGTTAGTATTCTCCCTAAAAGATAAAACCTGTGTTAGTGCAAAACAGCTACTCCCTCTGTTTCACCCTGCATATTTGTTGATCAAACAGTCCAAAGGTGTACTGCAGGTCAGTAGTGCCCAATGAGCACCATATTTTAGCACTCAGACATGTCACTATTGTCAGGTGCACTGACAAACTAAGCTCCTGGGGGCCCACAGCTGACTGGTATCCCCTACCCCTGTGAGCCATTCTCTCACAGGCCGTGCCCAAGGGCACATATCAGCAGCCACAGAGGCAATTGCATTGGCATCTGTGATAACCTCGTTTTAGTTGCTCAATCCACCCTGGCAAACCAGATCATTGTGTGTGCCTTCTTAATTAGAACCACTGCTGGTTCTGAAGCCTGACTAACATTATGGCTGCAGTTCCAGTCGATAAGATTGGTCCTGGTGTGAATTCTGGTGGTTTCTCTAATGACACTGTCCCAGTATTTTGAAGTCTGTGCTAAAATCCCAGCACAGTCATATTCCATTGCATGATTCTCTGACAAACAGTCCTCTGTGCCCGCTGATTTGATGGGGTACATTAATCTAGTGTGCTGCTGGTGTTCTCAGCATTGATCTTTGATGGTCAGCACTGTTTATCCACTATGTATCTCTCCACACTGGCACAGAATCTGATGCACCCCAGCATTCCGCAAACTGAGGTCAATAATGCCATTTTGTGTGTGTGTGTTTGTGTGTGTTGGGGGGGTGGGGGGTGGGGGGTGAGGCGGCAGTAAAAGACAGTTCTTACTCAGTGCTTCCTCAATATATGCCCAACTTTTACCAACAACACATTAGTGTAGGGTATAAAGGCTGTAGTTCTCTCTTCCTCCATGGATCTCCCATAGGTTGTACTGTATTGGTGGGATGAAGAATACACTTAATCTGCCATTCTGAGTAACCGTTTTTCTTCAGAAAACATTTCTGTGGTGTTCCAGCTCCTGGGGGCAACACTCATCTGAATGGTGCACGCTCTGTGTATTAGTGTTTTCAGCACTCCCATTCCTCGGCATGGGGTGGTGGCAGTTGTCTGCATGCTAATATAAATCAGTGTGTGCTTTCTTCAGATACACACCATGGCCCAGGCTGCTGTAAGCTCTTCTCTTGATCATGATGTCCAGGAATAGCAGTCTCCCTTCTTCTTTGCTCTCCATAATGAATTTGATGTCAGGATGTATGGGGTTCAGATGTGCATGGAGGTCGAGTTTGTTCCACACATGGAGCCAGATGATGACACATCATCCATATAATGGAAAAAGCAACTGGGTTTCCATTTGAATGACTTCAGGGCTTCTTCCTTGAAGTGCTCCATATACAAATTCACATGTATTTTCCACTTAAAGGACAATACTATGAACAAATGGAGGGAGTCACAATGGGCAGCCTGCTCTCATCAGTGAATGCTTTTTCCTGAATTAAAAAAACCAATCCATTCCTGGACACTGATTTTTACATCATCATTGTTGTTTGTTTTCTTTGATGTAATACTCCAATATTTCCAGCACATCTTCTGAACATGGTTCAAATCTATTTTTTTATATGGTTTGGGTTAAATTTGCCAGTTCTTCATTCTTGGAGATAGATGACATCATCATCTCCATTCCTCTCTCATGATGTGTGTACCTTCTCTCATGCTTTGTTTTATGTTAAAAGAGAGACATTGTACAAAACTGTCACACCAAGGGGTGGTTTTCAATGCTGTAAGTAAATCCAGTCAAAGTTTGCTTTTTTCTGCTGTATGTTCGTATCAAGACCTACATTGACCAAAAGTTAATTTCATTACGAAGATAACCTTTAAATTTATTTTTAATTCATGCTGAATAACTGCAGTAGGGCTATAAAACTATTTTTTTTAAATTGTGTAACTGAACCCTATATGGGGCAACTGGCCTCAAATGGCCCACGTCGTACAATCATGTGGCCCAGTTGCCCCCTGTCAAAGTCTTTAAGGGCCAACCAAGCTACCCATATTTACTGAAAAATCAGAAACAAGCAGCTTTTTGTGTGTACACAGGGTGTCTCTGGAGGAAAGGTCAATATTTATGGATATGACAGGAATGATCATTCAAAGCAGCTCTAATCTTGGTGGTATGGCATACCACTGGTGCCACTAACTACAAGATTACCAATGACTGACTGTGTGTGTGTGTGTGTGTGCGTGTGCGTGTGCGTGTGCGTGTGTGTGTGTGTGTGTGTGTGTGTGTTTGGGTTTGGCAGGACCTGGAGAGTCAGATGGCTGGAGGGCACGTGGCTGTCAATTTGTGCCTTTTGGGGGACTCTGGCTGTCCAGCGCGGATCTCAAGAAGCTGCATAAGGTTAAATTGGCCGTGGACAAGTCTGGCCAACTTGCTTAAGGATTGACACAGCGAGCAGCATGAAGACCTATGGACATCACGTGCAACCTGATCGGCAAGTTTCTGGCTTACTGTGCAAGCTTAAAGATTACTGCATCTTGACGATCACTTGTATGGACTGGAGGCAATAACACCCTGGCTGGAATCCTGAAAGTAACAGCTCCATCACACCTGAGTGGAGTTAAGTTTGTTTTCTTATTTTGAGTACTTGATATTGTTGAGCGCATGACCATTGGTCAGTGTTACTAATTGCAATGTGTGTTCCAGGCTACATGTTGTGCAAGTGTACAAGTATTCCCTGTTATAAGTCACAAAGGGCACCTATTGTAACATGATCTGTGTGGGAGGCACGACAGTCTTACTACATGTGTATGTGTCATTAATTCCATCAGCAGCACTGATATTTTTGCTTCTGAATAATAGCAATTTTAACAAATTTTTAATTTAACCTATATTGGTACCCACTTTTGCCATAAGTTCATTTTTTTTTATTTTACTTCTTGGCCATTCTTGTGTGAAGCTTTATTTGTGCAGATGATTGTTCCCTCTTGATGTGTGTTGACAGGGGAACTTTTTGGCAGCAAACGACACAGTCCTATTGCCTGGGCCCGGAGCAGAGGCATGTTTGCTTTTATCGGCGCGATGGCACTTCTGTCGTCGCACTGCATCTGGGTTGACTGGCAGTCTGCCACTCCTACCGGTCATATTGTGTTGGCTCAAGTTCAGTAAAGTTGATAGTTTGAGGTGTGCCATTGCAGAGTGTTGCCATTTAAGTGGAAACCAGTAGTTGGATCTACTTGGTGAATTTAAAGAGCTCTGGAGGTTAAAGGCCAAGCCTGAGGTTTGTCCTTGTTAAACCTCTGTAACTATTCATTTAAACCTTGCACTCTTATAACTACTTCTCAGGACGTTAAGTTTAAGACCTCTTACTTATCAACACAAACAACCGAACCTTACCTTGATCCACAATCATTAGCTACTCCACTTCTTGTGAAATTTGGCTGCTCGTTCATTGCTAGCTATAATAGCCATCCTGTAGCTCTCAGCTTACTTTGAATTTTGGGCAATTTTATATTTATTAAAGGTTGTGTCAACATTTCTGCTAGTGTGTACCAGTTGAAGTACATCTCAATTGAATGTACTTCCAACTTATCATGAATTTTGGGCAATTGTATATTTATTAAAGATCATTTTTAATGTTTAGTTGGAATGTATGGGTGGGCATTTACATTTAAATTTTATATGTTCCCATTTTGTGTGTTTTGAGACACTGTCTGTTTTATTGCTTAACGTATTTTTTATTTTAATTTTTTTTTATATTGAGGGTTACACGTCGCTAAGCGGCCCTCCAACAGCTAAAATCAGTGGCCCGGCTTGTCGTCATTCCTAAATTTGGATGAATGTTGTACAATTGTGTAATGGTTACCTGAGTTTGCAGACTTATTGTAATTCATTTGGTTGATAAAATTAATTGTTGAACTTGCTTCCAACCACGCCCAGTTGGTGCGACTTTTTCTTGTTTTTTGGGAACTTGTACTTCCGATTTTCATGCCCTGCTCTTAATAATACAATTGTTGAAGTTGGTTTTTAATGAAATGAGCCTGTTCAAGTTTTGGTGAGAGTTGTGACTCTTTAGGTAAGTTTTTAAATTATAATGATAATATTGTTATTATGTAATAAAGGGTATTACATGAAACAACAAATGTGAAATATGTGGGTCCACCTTTCCTGTGTTTTCCTTAAAACTATTCCAAACCTGTTTGTGAGATATCAAATCCAATAAACTTTTGTGATGTGTGGCAACTCATTTCACCTTTGCACTATCAATAGTTTCTAGCTGGTTGTCTCTCCAGGTGATGCATATTACTCCCTCGTCTGGTTATGGCTGCCCTGGCTAGGCTTTAAAAGCAGCCACTAGAGTGGCATCAAGAGACACCTTCGAACAGTGCAGCACAAACAGTTTATGTATAGCCTTCTTGCAGTGTGAAGCTGGGGCCAGCGGTAGTGCTTGGAGGGACATGTGATGCAGATTGACATGACATCTGTTCCACGTTGTCGTTTACTCTTCTTTGCCAGGACTGAGTCAAAGGCAAAAGGTTTGATTCACCCACGCTGTGCACATCTCATTGTTCAGCTCTGAGCACCGATTGCCCACTCTGTTTGAGTAGATGTTTGTGTTTCTGTTCATGGAGTCATCATGCACTTTGTTACCTGACTCTGTGTGATTCTAGGAAAATTTATCACCCTGTCTGCTGTGTGTATTTTTTGGAGTGACTTGTGTTAATCTGCTGACCAGGCTTCTCTCTACAAATTTCCCATTATTAGTGTTGTTATCACGACCTGTGTTGTGCCCAGCTTTCACACACAATTATATCAGGTGGTCAATGACTTATCTTTTTTTTTATGTGAGATAACAAACTGTTTCTGAATTTTGATATTTTTTTTTCACTATGTTTTAGAAGCTGAAATGGTCTCCAGTATTATTGGTCATTACCACCAGCAAAAGGTAAGATCTTAACCAGTTGTTACTTATATTCCTTCCTGGAAGAACTTACAGCTCCTTTTGAGTAGTTCTCTTTTACAGCTCACATTTTGAGCGAGGCTTATCTCCCAGGGTTTGTGACCTTATTGGAGAGGTTCTGTAAGTGCAATCTGTGTAATTCCGGGAGACATTCACGTTTGGTGTTTGTTGACAGCACCAACGAAACTGCTGGGAGAGCGTTCCATGTTGGAAGCTTCTTGCCATGTGGGCCTGGTTTGCTTAGGGCTGCGTGGATGTTTCTCAAACATTTCCCGGCACAGCTTGCTCTTTGTTCATGGTCACACGTCCTGACTGCCTTTGCTCAAACTGAGTGCCTTATGTTATCTGACTTGCACTGTAAATGAAATTTTGTTGTTGACCAAGAAGCTTTTAGCTGATTAACTGGCTTCACATAGGGAATTTTCCCTTTAATGTTATTGTTCTCTTCAACCTTGTTTTAAATTTTATTTTAAATTATTTGGTGTAAACCCTTTGGGTAAGCCATAAACACAAACTGTTCTCTCTTGTTAACTAGTTAATATTTATCCTTTGTGGGTCTGCCTAATGTCTTGGTTTTGACCTCACTTGCAGAAATTTATCTAAGGGCTCAGTTTCAGTTGTTTGTTGGTTTACATAATTTTTTTTTATTAATTTAAATTTTTTAAGGCCAATATTGTTAAAGTCTTATCATCTTGCATCTCGTTTAAGGCCATTACAAGAGTAACTGTGTTATTCACCATTATGAATGCTCTTCAATTGTGTAAATTTAACATGGCAAATTAATTTGCAATTTTCCTATCTGTTTTTCTTAAACGGGACCAGTCATTACTTTGAAAAATAAATGTTTGTTGTCAAAAGGATAAATGATGTTAATTACAGGGGCCTAGTTCTTCCACGTCATCTCCCTGATCCTGATAACCTCCCAATTTCAATGGGAGAGATATGAGCACTACTTCATCTTCCATATTGTTAAACATCTCTTTTACTGAATATGTGCTTATAGCTCTTAAGATAAGCATTTCAGAGTCCACATTTACTAGACCTTTTGTTTTGAATGATCATTCCTGTCATATCCCTGAATACCAATCATTCCTCCTACGACACCTTGTAGGTGTAAAAACAGTCGACAAAAAATACACACTTACTGTGCTACAATAATGATATAGGCTGAAGCAATGAATTAAAATTTTACCAATACTGAGATATGAAAACTGGTCTCCTGCTTATTAAGCATATGCATTAACTGCTGTGCCACAGCAGCACTGCAGCTGCACAGATTACCCTAATACTTCTCTCTCACCCCTCACCTTGCCCCTCCTCCCCCCTCACCGGCATAAATTCCAATTCATGCCTCTGCCCACTACTACTCCCCTTATGAACTCGCACCAGTATTGCACAGGGTCTCCAATACTGGAATAGGACCATAGCAATGGGCGAAAAGGGGTTAATCCTGCCTGAGCCTCAGGTGTAGTTTCAAATCCAGGCACTTGTTCAAATTTTAATTCATTGCTTCAGCCTACATCATTATCGTAGATAAAGGAGAGTCTCAACATACCTCAGAAACAACTGTCATCATTAACACATACATAAAAAAAAGTTTTGCATCACCCCGGTTCCCAGAACTACTAAAGATAGATACTGACTGTGGATATTTTATCACAGACACAGTCCCTTTGTCTGTTCAGAGATGTAACTAAATCCAAAGAAAGACGTAAACAACCATACATGAGCAGCACCTGTTAGATGGAGGGGGTCTGACAGACTATCAGTTCCAGTCATTCCACCAGAAAGGAGGTACATAGCTCATGTTGTCTGTAGTTCAACCATGCCTAGAGAGTCAATACCGCGGTTCGATCGCATCTGTATTGTTACTTTGTGCCAGGAAGGGCTCGGAGTGAACCAAAGTGATGTTTTTCGGACATGGAGGAGATACAGAGAGACAGGAACTGCCTCGCTCAGGTCGCCCAAGGGCTATTACTGCAGTGGATAACCACTACCTACGCATTATGGCTCGGAGGAGCCCTGACAGCAACGTCACCATGTTGAATAATGCTTTTTGAGCAGCCACTGGACATCATGTTACAACTCAAACTGTGCACAATAGGCTGCATGATGCGCAACTTCACTCTCGACGTCCATGGCGAGGTCCATCTTTGGAACCACAATACCATTCAGCGAGATACAGATATAACCAACAACAAGCCTAATGGACCGCTCAGGATTGGCATCACGTTCTCTTCACTGATGAGTGTTGCATATGCCTTCAACCAGACAATCGCCGGTGACATGTTTGGAGGCAACCCAGTCAGGCCAAATGCCTTAGACACACTGTCCATTAGTGCAACGTGGAGGTTCCCTACTGTTTTGGGGTGGCATTATGTGGAGCCGACATATGACGCTAGTGGTCATGCAGGCGCCATAATGGCTGTATCGTATGTGAATGCCATCCTTCGACCGATAGTGCAACCATATCAGCAGCACATTCTCGAGGCATTTGTCTTCATGGACAACAATTCATGCTCCCATTGTTCACATCTTGTGAATGACTTCCTCCAAGATAACGACATCGCTCAACTAGAGTGGGCAGCATGTTCTGTATACATGGACCCTATCGAACACACCTGCGATGGATTGAAAAGGACTGTTTATGGGCGACGTGATCCACCAATCACTCAGAGATCTACACCAAATCACCGTTGAGGAGTGGGACAATCTGGACCAACATTACCTTGATGAACTTGTGGATAGTATGCCACGATCAATACACGCATCCATCAATGCAAGAGGACGTGCTACTGGATATTAGAGGTACCAGGCTGTACAGCAATCTGGACCACCACCTCTGGTGGTCTCACTGCATGGTGGTAACACATGCAACGTGTGGTTTTCATGAGTAATAAAAAGGGTGGAAATGATGTTTATGTTGATCTCTATTCCAATTTTCTGTACAGGTTCCAGAAACGAGGTGATGCAATACTTTTTTTGATTGTATATATCAATACATCACCCACAAATCCTATGACTGTTCTTGATTTTTCTGAAGTCTTGCCCCTGTTGCCATACAATGTTGGAACTGCCTCTTTGCTGCCTTTACTTTTCCTAAAGCCAAACTGATTGTCATGTAGCACCTCCTCAATTTTTGTTTCTATTCTTCTGTATATTAATCTTGTAGGCAACTTGGATGCATCAGACGTTAAGCTGATTGTGTGACAGATCTTGCATTTATCTGCCTTTGCTGTCTTTGGTTTTATAAGTTTTTGTAGTTGTTTGTTACATTGTAGATTCTGCACATCACCTTGAATAGTCATTTGGTTGCCACTTCTTCCTATGATTTTAGAAACTATGAAGGGGTGTTATCATCCCTTCTGCCTTAGTTGATTGCAAATCTCCTACAGTTTTGTTAAATTCTGTCTACCTCTGGATTCCTTATGTTTCCCAATCAATTCCCATCAGGTAAGTCTTCCCTCTCAGTGAGGACTTCAGTGTACTCTTTCCACATATGTGCATTCTCCTCTCCATTTAACTATGGAATCTGCATTGCATGTTAATGCTGACACCATTATTTTAAATTCTATCAAAGGTTTTTTTTTTACATGCTAAATCTGTTCTTCCACAAACCACTCATTTTTTCATACTTTTCCAGCATCCATTCCACTTTGGCTTCTGTAACATTGATGTAATAAAAATGATGATGTTTTATGTTATCTATCTAAAATACTTCATTCAAATATATATAATTAATAGCCATCTGAATAACAGTGAATGAAAATAATGATAAGGTGGAAATACATATCGCAATCAAACTGTATTGCAGTCACTTCTATTGTTGGAACAATCAATGCAGTCAGCGAGGATAAAATGTTGCATCCATTTATCTTAGCCTATTTTCTCTCACAGTTGCTTAAACCAAAAAAATCACAGAATGCCATAAAACTAATAATAATAATTTCAACAGAAGAAGACATCACTTAACAACGGGTAAATTCACATCACTAGATAAAAATGAGAAATACATATACACTCATTTACCTTCATTTTAATGATTCTAAAAATGCATCTGGACAGTACTGAATGAATCGCTACATCCCTGAGCACTGTGCACCACTCTCATAAACACATATTATGCATATAATATGTACTTTAATGTGAGCAGTCAGAATTGCATCCTGTACATACCAATGCAAATATCAGAAAAAAGTGAAGACAGAAGTCCAAAAACTCATACATTGGCAGTTGACAAATGATACACAAAATTTATTCAGTGATGTAATATTAAAAGTTCTAGTAGCTTCTGTGCTTCAAAGATTAATTACTGAATAAAACACGTCAATATTCAAGAAAAATAGTATATTACACTTCCCTGTACTTACTACGTATTTCAATCCCAAGTGACTTACATTGCTGTATTCCTGTTTTTTCCAAAACATTTTTCCACTTCTTTTCTTGATCAGTTTCAGAATTTCCTGTATTACCCAAGCTTGCACCACCACTACCTCCTTTATACCTGTATTTGTCCGTCCAGCTTCTTTTAGTAACGCCGATTTCTCTTCAACTGAACTGCCTACCGTGCTATTCATTATCGCAGTACCTACAGCCTTAGAGAATTTCAAATGCATCTCATCTTTCATCAGTGCTTCAGTATCCTACTTATTTCTACATTGATTGTTCCAGGCAAATCTATTAAGTGTCAGTTTACTCTCTATCATTACCAAATTGTAATTTGAATCTGTATCTACTCCTAGTACACCTTACAATCCAAGATCCGATTTCAGAATCTCTGTCTGACCATGAGGTAATCCAATTGGCATCTTCCCATCTCTCCAGGTCTTTTCCATGTATACATGCTCCTCTCATGTTTATTTAACAGTGTGTTTGCTATTACTGACTGAAATTTATTGCAAAATTCAATTAGTCTTTGCCCTGTCTCATTCCTACTATGAAGCCCATGTTCTGCCACAACTATGTCTTCTGTTGCTTCCCCTTCTACCACATTCCAGTCCCCCATTTACAGGAAACATACCTCACACACAAAGAAAGAAAATACGTTATGTGGACATTTGTCCAGAAACACTTACTTTCCATGTTAGAGCTCATTTTATTACTTCTCTTCAAATCACATTAATCATGGAATGGAAACACACAGCAACAGAACGTACCAGTGTGACTTCAAACACTTTGTTACAGGAAATGTTCAAAATGTCCTCCGTTAGCGAGGATACATGCATCCACCCTCCGTCGCATGGAATCCCTGTTGCAGCCCTGGAGAATGGCGTATTGTATCACAGCCGTCCACAATACGAGCACGAAGAGTCTCCACATTTGGTACCGGGGTTGTGTAGACAAGAGCTTTCAAATGCCCCCATAAATGACAGTCAAGAGGGTTGAGGTCAGGCGAGCGTGGAGGCCATGGAATTGGTCCGCCTCTAACAATCCATCAGTCACCGAATCTGTTGTTGAGAAGCGTACGAACACTTCGACTGAAATGTGCAGGAGCTCCATCGTGCATGAACCACATGTTGTGTTGTACTTGTAAAGGCACATGTTCTAGCAGCACAGGTAGAGTATCCCGTATGAAATCATGATAACGTGCTCCTTTGAGCGTAGGTGGAAGAACATGGGGCCCAATCAAGACATCACCAACAATGCCAGCCCAAACGTTCAGAGAAAATCTGTGTTGATGACGTCATTGCACAATTGCGTGCGGATTCTCGTCAGCCCACACATGTTGATTGTGAAAATTTACAATTTGATCACGTTGGAATGAAGCCTCATCCGTAAAGAGAACATTTGCACTGAAATGAGGTTTGACACATTGTTGGATGAACCATTTGCAGAAGTGTATCCGTGGAGGCCAATCAGCTGCTGATAGTGCCTGCACACGCTGTACATGGTACGGAAACAACTGGATCTCCCGTAGCACTCTCCATACAGTGACGTGGTCAACGTTACCTCGTACAGCAGCAACTTCTCTGTCACTGACATTAGGGTTATCGTCAACTGCACGAAGAATTGCCTCATCCATTGCAAGTGTCCTTGTCATTCTAGGTCTTCCCCAGTCGCGAGTCATAGGCTGGAATGTTCTGTGCTCCCTAAGATGCCGATCAATTGCTTCGAATGTCTTCCTGTCGGGACACCTTCATTCTGGAAATCTGTCTCGATACAAACGTATCGCGCCACGGCTATTCCCCCGTGCTAATCCATACATCAAATGGGCATCTGCCAACTCCGCATTTGTAAACGTTGCACTGACTGCAAAACCACATTCGTGATGAACACTAACCTGTTGATGCTACGTACTGATGTGGTTGATGCTAGTACTGTAGAGCAATGAGTCGCATGTCAATACAAGCACTGAAGTCAACATTACCTTCCTTCAGTTGGGCCAACTGGCGGTGAATTGAGGAAGTACAGTACATAGTGACGAAACTAAAATGAGCTCCAACATGGAAATTAAGCGTTTCCGGACACATGTCCACATAACATAGTTTCTTTATTTGTGTGTGAGGAATGTTTCCTGAAAGTTTGGCCATACCTTTTTGTAACACCCTGTATACTGAGATGTGTTCCTATTCTCATATGTAGCCTTCTCATGAGGCTTCAAAAAGATTCGTAGCAAGGAAGCTGGCCTGTAATTATCTCATTCTCCTCTTTTACAAAATGGTTTTCCTAGTGACTATTTTAATGTGTGTGTAAAGGAGCAGCAGCACCTTGTGAAGTTGTTGATCTTTCATTGCCCTCAGTTAGTTTTTAGTAGGTGACTACCAGATGCTTATTCAATTTTAAATAATTCATGTCACACTGCCACAGTTAATTCTCAGTTGATGGATATTTATTGTAATGGGACACATTAATGGTGGTCAGCATGCAGATGATACAAAGCATTATTATCACAACAGGTGTCAGTAATGCACAAATATTTCATAGGAGTTCAACTTAAATAAATAAGGGGCTATAGTGCATCATCCATATTTAATGTATGTTGAACATTTACACTATAACAGTGATTGTACATGATGTTGTCTTTCACTAAACTTTACTTAGTTAAGACTAAACACAAATTTACTGACTTAGTCTTTCCTCATAGCACCTATTTTTTGTGGAATGGTACTCTCTCACTGAAATGCTCTATTTCAAAAGCTCTTTGAAGTTAAAAAAAAAAAAATCAACTGAAAAATTTCTCTTGACATGTGTCCACGTACCTCAAGATTTTGCGGTAACTGGATCCTGCCAGTATATACTGCGTACAAGAGTGGTTAGAATAGTTCTCAGAATCATCACAAGAGGTCAGCACTAGCGCAATGAGCTGTTCACATGATATTCATTGGACCGTTGCCTGTAAATGTGTGCCATGTCAGTGCTCCTGGAAGAGAGCTGTGGCGGTGACGTGGCTCTGTTGTTGTTCTTGTGTAGAGATTTGTGAAGATGGAATATATTGAGATCCGAGCAGTGATTAAGTACT
Organism: Schistocerca americana; assembly: GCF_021461395.2. Taxonomy (NCBI): domain Eukaryota; kingdom Metazoa; phylum Arthropoda; class Insecta; order Orthoptera; family Acrididae; genus Schistocerca; species Schistocerca americana. Next base: position 594,774,453 of record NC_060125.1, on the reverse strand, counting down.
TCATAAAGAAAGGTATGAAAGCAAAGGACATTCATGCTGATTTCCAGAATACACTGGGGGACTATGCTCCTTTATATTCAACTGTTACCAAGTGGACAAATGAATTTAAATTTTTTCAGGAGAGCTTAGATCATCTGCACAGTGGTCGACCAAGATGTGTCACTACTCCGGAAATCATTGTAAAAGTGCACAAAATGGTCATGGAGGATGCGTGAAATTGCTCACACATGCCAGATGTCATATGAAAGGGTATATCACATTTTAACTGAAAATTAGAAATGAAAAAATTATCTGCAAGATGGGTGCCGCAACTCTTAACGCTAGATGAAAAACGTAGGATAATGGATGTATCGGAACAATGTTTGGCCCATTTTAGGAGAAACAAACAAAATTTTTTGCGCCGGTTTGTGACTAGAGATGAAACTTGGGTGTACTACTATACCCCAGAGACAAAACAACAGTCAAAGCAGTGGAAAAATGCCGATTCTCCACCACCAAAGAAAGCAAAGACAGTTTCTTTGGTAGGAAACGTCATGACATCAGTGTACTGGGATGATGATGATGATGGGTTTGTGGGGCGCTCAACTGCGTGGTTATCAGTGCCCGAGTGTGCTGGGATGCGAGGGGAATTCTGTTTGTACATTATCTCCCCACTGGGCAAACAATTACTGGAGAACAATATGCTAACCTCCTGGACAAATTGCAACAGAAGATACATGAAAAATGGCCATGTTTAGCAAGAAAGAAAGTCGTCTTCCATCAAGACAATTGGCGCGCGCACACGTGCCATCGCCATGATGAAATTACATGAACTAAGGTGTGAATTGTTGCCAAACCCATCTTATTCACCTGATATAGCTCCATAAGACTTCCATCTCTTCCCAAAACTGAAAATTTTTCTTGGTGGATGAAGATTCACTTCAAACGAAGAATTGATAGCCAGAGTTGACAACTATTATACAGGCATGGGGGAAACTCATTTTCAAGATGGGATCAAGGCACTGGAACGTTGTTAGACCAAGTGTGTTAATCTACAAGGACACTGCACTGAAAAATGAAAAAAGTTTCAGTGATATAAGTACTTTTTTTCTATTCCTTTCCGAGAACTTTTCAAACCACCCTCATATATGCTGTGTTAGTCTGATTTGGTATCTATGTTTGATGATGAATATTGATGTTACATGTAAAACCAACTTTCCTTCAATAGTTCCTTTATTATCAATTTCAGAAGAATTGTATAAAACACAGGTGTTTAGTGTAAGGTGGCAGCTTAACTGTAGAAGTAAAATCTGAAGCTGCTGCTGCTACACAGTTCCCGGACTCCAAAGTAATTTAATGTCAGTATACTGTCCACCTAAAACAGACTTTAAGCCTTTATAGAGTGCATCAAAAATTTATTACTACCTTTACTCAAATATAAGACACGTAGAATATTAATCATTGGTGATATTAATTTAGATGTGTTCATGAAAAACTCTGAGAGTAGACTCTATGTAGATACTCTAAGGTCAGACAATTTTTATTGCCCCAATGACAAACCTATCAGAGAAAATGCTTGCCTAGACAATGTAATTTCAAATATTTATGAACGAAAGGTTCACTTAAACAACATTAAGCTCCAGCTATCTGACCATGACAGCTTACTCCTAAAACTGCCTGGAATTGGAAAAATTCACAAACATGAAGCAGAATCCAGGACAGTGAGACTACTGCGAGATTTTATATATATATAAAAATAGAGGGAAACATTCCACGCGGGAAAATATATTTAAAAACAAAGATGATGTGACTTACCATACGAAAGCGCTGGCAGGTCGATAGAAACACAAACAGACACATACATACACACAAAATTCAAGCTTTCGCAACAAACTGTTGCCTCATCAGGAAAGAGGGAAGGAGAGGGAAAGACGAAAGGAAGTGGGTTTTAAGGGAGATGGTAAGGAGTAATTCCAATCCCGGGAGCAGAAAGACTTACCTTAGGGGGAAAAAAGGACGGGTATACACTCGCGCACACACACACACACACACACACACACACACACACACACACACACACACACACATATCCATCCACACATATACAGACACAAGCAGACATATTTAAAGACCATGTGTCTGTTTGTGTCTGTATATGTGTGGATGGATATGTGTGTGTGTGTGCGCGAGTGTATACCCATCCTTTTTTCCCCCTAAGGTAAGTCTTTCTACTCCCGGGATTGGAATGACTCCTTACCCTCTCCCTTAAAACCCACTTCCTTTCGTCTTTCCCTCTCCTTCCCTCTTTCCTGATGAGGCAACAGTTTGTTGCGAAAGCTTGAATTTTGTGTGTATGTATGTGTCTGTCTGTGTTTCTATCGACCTGCCAGCGCTTTCGTATGGTAAGTCACATCATCTATATATTTTATATGTAACAAATCTGTACAAACTGGAGCTCCATTCTCAACAGGCCAGTCCTCTTGTGAAGTATATGAAAATTTCTTACATGCTACAGTAGCCACATTTAATAAATACTATCCTACTTCCAGTACCATGAAAACTTGTTCAAAGAAAAATAGGAAAGGACACAGAATTAATTGGTACACTCCATACCTGTATAAACTGAAAATACTGCTCAAGTTACACTATGCAATATCATGTAGCAATAGTATATATAAGCCAGTGTACACAAAACTGAAACAAAATCACAGAAAGGGAATAAATAATGCTAAAAAACAGACCAATGATAAATACACAGATTGGTCAAGCAACAGATGTGAGGCAGCATGAAAGGTAACATAAGCAGAATCCGGGATCTCTGAAAACAAAAAAAAGCAAGCCCTATCAATTCACGGAAATATACTGTAGATAATGATGAGGCTGATAATGGCAGCAAACCAACCATAATTGCCTCGCTTGGTTCAGGCATCCAAGGCTACCAACACAGTTATAACAAGCTTGAATGGAAACCTGTCTCTCCTAAGGATATAGTAGATGTAATAGTAAAACTCAGTAATTCGGAAACTGCAGACTATTATGGTCTCTCCAACTTTATTGTAAAACAAATTATACAAATAATAAGCCATCCTCTGTGCTACCTTATAAATTGGAGGGTTGAGGAAAGTGCCTTTCCTGACTTTAAAGTCAACTGTAGTAGTACCTGTTCATGAAAAGGGAGATAGGGAATCATCACAAAATTATAGATCCATTGCCATAGTTCCAATATTATCTAAAATCATTGATGTGATAATCAGAAGGCAACTAAATGAATATTTTGAGAACAATCGCTTCTTACATCAGGTCCAATATGGCTTTCATGAACGTTGCTCTACTTCCTCAATATCCTGTTATCTGGCCTGCCCTCTGTATGCACAGTAATTATGTAATCAGTGACAATGTGCTGTGCGGCTGACCTCAGCTGCACTCTGATCTGGCACCTAGACTTCCCTCTGCCAGATCGACCACCAATTCACAACCACCACAAAAAAACTCTAAGTCTGAAATCAGTCTCTGATGTAATCACATTTGCGTGTTGCTACATAAATCATGAATCTGAAATGAAAGCAGTCAGTCAGCAAGCTGCCTCATCGTCATGTGCACCGTATTTATCACTGCCATCCTATGATTTACAAAACTGTTCTTGATGTTGAAACTAGTTATAATATTGAATGTGGAAACTGCAAAAGTTGTTGACATTCTGCATGGTCCTGCCATGTTTCATGGTGGCTAAGTGGGCTTTGTTCTGACAAACGTGCAGGAAATGGTCGGTCAAGCATGGCTTACCATTGCTATTGTCGATATTGATTCTGCTCTACAATCCTTAGTGGCAAGTTTTGGTAATTTCCCCCCAAACATTGTTATTGTCTACAGAACATTTATGATCAATCAATCATAGGATGCAACAAGGAGTGAAACTTCTGCCAATTTCTATATTGATAAACTAATGTGTGTTCGTACTACACATTTGTGTAAATTGTCGAAGGACGGTACACTGACTATTTTTATTCATGGTGGTGGAAGGTTAAAGCAGTGCAGGATATTGTTTTATCTGTCTTAAAGGTATCTGACCGTAAGCAACATACTTGGTACACATTGGTTGATCTAACTAAAGGTCTTTGACAAGATATTGCATAATATTCTTGTAAATAAATTTACTAGTATGGGATAATAGACAGGCATTACAGAAATCATATTTGTGCAATAGAAAGTAAATGGTCCTAACCGATTCAAATAAAAAGTCAGACTTTCTGAATGCCGTAAGAGTGCCACCTCAGGGATCAGTGCTGAGATCATTTTTTTCACTGCTTATGTTAATGATCTGCCTAACCTGCTACCTTTCAAAGCAGTAATGTCTGCAGATGATAGCACATTTATTACTCCCCATAATGACAAAACTACCATGAAGAAAATGAATAAACTTATGATAGACTAGGCATCTTTGTGGTTTAAGGTAAATGAATTAAAATTAAACAATATGCAGAGGTAGTTAGTATTCTCCCTAAAAGATAAAACCTGTGTTAGTGCAAAACAGCTACTCCCTCTGTTTCACCCTGCATATTTGTTGATCAAACAGTCCAAAGGTGTACTGCAGGTCAGTAGTGCCCAATGAGCACCATATTTTAGCACTCAGACATGTCACTATTGTCAGGTGCACTGACAAACTAAGCTCCTGGGGGCCCACAGCTGACTGGTATCCCCTACCCCTGTGAGCCATTCTCTCACAGGCCGTGCCCAAGGGCACATATCAGCAGCCACAGAGGCAATTGCATTGGCATCTGTGATAACCTCGTTTTAGTTGCTCAATCCACCCTGGCAAACCAGATCATTGTGTGTGCCTTCTTAATTAGAACCACTGCTGGTTCTGAAGCCTGACTAACATTATGGCTGCAGTTCCAGTCGATAAGATTGGTCCTGGTGTGAATTCTGGTGGTTTCTCTAATGACACTGTCCCAGTATTTTGAAGTCTGTGCTAAAATCCCAGCACAGTCATATTCCATTGCATGATTCTCTGACAAACAGTCCTCTGTGCCCGCTGATTTGATGGGGTACATTAATCTAGTGTGCTGCTGGTGTTCTCAGCATTGATCTTTGATGGTCAGCACTGTTTATCCACTATGTATCTCTCCACACTGGCACAGAATCTGATGCACCCCAGCATTCCGCAAACTGAGGTCAATAATGCCATTTTGTGTGTGTGTGTTTGTGTGTGTTGGGGGGGTGGGGGGTGGGGGGTGAGGCGGCAGTAAAAGACAGTTCTTACTCAGTGCTTCCTCAATATATGCCCAACTTTTACCAACAACACATTAGTGTAGGGTATAAAGGCTGTAGTTCTCTCTTCCTCCATGGATCTCCCATAGGTTGTACTGTATTGGTGGGATGAAGAATACACTTAATCTGCCATTCTGAGTAACCGTTTTTCTTCAGAAAACATTTCTGTGGTGTTCCAGCTCCTGGGGGCAACACTCATCTGAATGGTGCACGCTCTGTGTATTAGTGTTTTCAGCACTCCCATTCCTCGGCATGGGGTGGTGGCAGTTGTCTGCATGCTAATATAAATCAGTGTGTGCTTTCTTCAGATACACACCATGGCCCAGGCTGCTGTAAGCTCTTCTCTTGATCATGATGTCCAGGAATAGCAGTCTCCCTTCTTCTTTGCTCTCCATAATGAATTTGATGTCAGGATGTATGGGGTTCAGATGTGCATGGAGGTCGAGTTTGTTCCACACATGGAGCCAGATGATGACACATCATCCATATAATGGAAAAAGCAACTGGGTTTCCATTTGAATGACTTCAGGGCTTCTTCCTTGAAGTGCTCCATATACAAATTCACATGTATTTTCCACTTAAAGGACAATACTATGAACAAATGGAGGGAGTCACAATGGGCAGCCTGCTCTCATCAGTGAATGCTTTTTCCTGAATTAAAAAAACCAATCCATTCCTGGACACTGATTTTTACATCATCATTGTTGTTTGTTTTCTTTGATGTAATACTCCAATATTTCCAGCACATCTTCTGAACATGGTTCAAATCTATTTTTTTATATGGTTTGGGTTAAATTTGCCAGTTCTTCATTCTTGGAGATAGATGACATCATCATCTCCATTCCTCTCTCATGATGTGTGTACCTTCTCTCATGCTTTGTTTTATGTTAAAAGAGAGACATTGTACAAAACTGTCACACCAAGGGGTGGTTTTCAATGCTGTAAGTAAATCCAGTCAAAGTTTGCTTTTTTCTGCTGTATGTTCGTATCAAGACCTACATTGACCAAAAGTTAATTTCATTACGAAGATAACCTTTAAATTTATTTTTAATTCATGCTGAATAACTGCAGTAGGGCTATAAAACTATTTTTTTTAAATTGTGTAACTGAACCCTATATGGGGCAACTGGCCTCAAATGGCCCACGTCGTACAATCATGTGGCCCAGTTGCCCCCTGTCAAAGTCTTTAAGGGCCAACCAAGCTACCCATATTTACTGAAAAATCAGAAACAAGCAGCTTTTTGTGTGTACACAGGGTGTCTCTGGAGGAAAGGTCAATATTTATGGATATGACAGGAATGATCATTCAAAGCAGCTCTAATCTTGGTGGTATGGCATACCACTGGTGCCACTAACTACAAGATTACCAATGACTGACTGTGTGTGTGCGTGTGCGTGTGTGTGTGTGTGTGTGTGTGTGTGTGTTTGGGTTTGGCAGGACCTGGAGAGTCAGATGGCTGGAGGGCACGTGGCTGCCAATTTGTGCCTTTTGGGGGACTCTGGCTGTCCAGCGCGGATCTCAAGAAGCTGCATAAGGTTAAATTGGCCGTGGACAAGTCTGGCCAACTTGCTTAAGGATTGACACAGCGAGCAGCATGAAGACCTATGGACATCACGTGCAACCTGATCGGCAAGTTTCTGGCTTACTGTGCAAGCTTAAAGATTACTGCATCTTGACGATCACTTGTATGGACTGGAGGCAATAACACCCTGGCTGGAATCCTGAAAGTAACAGCTCCATCACACCTGAGTGGAGTTAAGTTTGTTTTCTTATTTTGAGTACTTGATATTGTTGAGCGCATGACCATTGGTCAGTGTTACTAATTGCAATGTGTGTTCCAGGCTACATGTTGTGCAAGTGTACAAGTATTCCCTGTTATAAGTCACAAAGGGCACCTATTGTAACATGATCTGTGTGGGAGGCACGACAGTCTTACTACATGTGTATGTGTCATTAATTCCATCAGCAGCACTGATATTTTTGCTTCTGAATAATAGCAATTTTAACAAATTTTTAATTTAACCTATACTGGTACCCACTTTTGCCATAAGTTCATTTTTTTTTATTTTACTTCTTGGCCATTCTTGTGTGAAGCTTTATTTGTGCAGATGATTGTTCCCTCTTGATGTGTGTTGACAGGGGAACTTTTTGGCAGCAAACGACACAGTCCTATTGCCTGGGCCCGGAGCAGAGGCATGTTTGCTTTTATCGGCGCGATGGCACTTCTGTCGTCGCACTGCATCTGGGTTGACTGGCAGTCTGCCACTCCTACCGGTCATATTGTGTTGGCTCAAGTTCAGTAAAGTTGATAGTTTGAGGTGTGCCATTGCAGAGTGTTGCCATTTAAGTGGAAACCAGTAGTTGGATCTACTTGGTGAATTTAAAGAGCTCTGGAGGTTAAAGGCCAAGCCTGAGGTTTGTCCTTGTTAAACCTCTGTAACTATTCATTTAAACCTTGCACTCTTATAACTACTTCTCAGGACGTTAAGTTTAAGACCTCTTACTTATCAACACAAACAACCGAACCTTACCTTGATCCACAATCATTAGCTACTCCACTTCTTGTGAAATTTGGCTGCTCGTTCATTGCTAGCTATAATAGCCATCCTGTAGCTCTCAGCTTACTTTGAATTTTGGGCAATTTTATATTTATTAAAGGTTGTGTCAACATTTCTGCTAGTGTGTACCAGTTGAAGTACATCTCAATTGAATGTACTTCCAACTTATCATGAATTTTGGGCAATTGTATATTTATTAAAGATCATTTTTAATGTTTAGTTGGAATGTATGGGTGGGCATTTACATTTAAATTTTATATGTTCCCATTTTGTGTGTTTTGAGACACTGTCTGTTTTATTGCTTAACGTATTTTTTATTTTAATTTTTTTTTATATTGAGGGTTACACGTCGCTAAGCGGCCCTCCAACAGCTAAAATCAGTGGCCCGGCTTGTCGTCATTCCTAAATTTGGATGAATGTTGTACAATTGTGTAATGGTTACCTGAGTTTGCAGACTTATTGTAATTCATTTGGTTGATAAAATTAATTGTTGAACTTGCTTCCAACCACGCCCAGTTGGTGCGACTTTTTCTTGTTTTTTGGGAACTTGTACTTCCGATTTTCATGCCCTGCTCTTAATAATACAATTGTTGAAGTTGGTTTTTAATGAAATGAGCCTGTTCAAGTTTTGGTGAGAGTTGTGACTCTTTAGGTAAGTTTTTAAATTATAATGATAATATTGTTATTATGTAATAAAGGGTATTACATGAAACAACAAATGTGAAATATGTGGGTCCACCTTTCCTGTGTTTTCCTTAAAACTATTCCAAACCTGTTTGTGAGATATCAAATCCAATAAACTTTTGTGATGTGTGGCAACTCATTTCACCTTTGCACTATCAATAGTTTCTAGCTGGTTGTCTCTCCAGGTGATGCATATTACTCCCTCGTCTGGTTATGGCTGCCCTGGCTAGGCTTTAAAAGCAGCCACTAGAGTGGCATCAAGAGACACCTTCGAACAGTGCAGCACAAACAGTTTATGTATAGCCTTCTTGCAGTGTGAAGCTGGGGCCAGCGGTAGTGCTTGGAGGGACATGTGATGCAGATTGACATGACATCTGTTCCACGTTGTCGTTTACTCTTCTTTGCCAGGACTGAGTCAAAGGCAAAAGGTTTGATTCACCCACGCTGTGCACATCTCATTGTTCAGCTCTGAGCACCGATTGCCCACTCTGTTTGAGTAGATGTTTGTGTTTCTGTTCATGGAGTCATCATGCACTTTGTTACCTGACTCTGTGTGATTCTAGGAAAATTTATCACCCTGTCTGCTGTGTGTATTTTTTGGAGTGACTTGTGTTAATCTGCTGACCAGGCTTCTCTCTACAAATTTCCCATTATTAGTGTTGTTATCACGACCTGTGTTGTGCCCAGCTTTCACACACAATTATATCAGGTGGTCAATGACTTATCTTTTTTTTTATGTGAGATAACAAACTGTTTCTGAATTTTGATATTTTTTTTTCACTATGTTTTAGAAGCTGAAATGGTCTCCAGTATTATTGGTCATTACCACCAGCAAAAGGTAAGATCTTAACCAGTTGTTACTTATATTCCTTCCTGGAAGAACTTACAGCTCCTTTTGAGTAGTTCTCTTTTACAGCTCACATTTTGAGCGAGGCTTATCTCCCAGGGTTTGTGACCTTATTGGAGAGGTTCTGTAAGTGCAATCTGTGTAATTCCGGGAGACATTCACGTTTGGTGTTTGTTGACAGCACCAACGAAACTGCTGGGAGAGCGTTCCATGTTGGAAGCTTCTTGCCATGTGGGCCTGGTTTGCTTAGGGCTGCGTGGATGTTTCTCAAACATTTCCCGGCACAGCTTGCTCTTTGTTCATGGTCACACGTCCTGACTGCCTTTGCTCAAACTGAGTGCCTTATGTTATCTGACTTGCACTGTAAATGAAATTTTGTTGTTGACCAAGAAGCTTTTAGCTGATTAACTGGCTTCACACAGGGAATTTTCCCTTTAATGTTATTGTTCTCTTCAACCTTGTTTTAAATTTTATTTTAAATTATTTGGTGTAAACCCTTTGGGTAAGCCATAAACACAAACTGTTCTCTCTTGTTAACTAGTTAATATTTATCCTTTGTGGGTCTGCCTAATGTCTTGGTTTTGACCTCACTTGCAGAAATTTATCTAAGGGCTCAGTTTCAGTTGTTTGTTGGTTTACATAATTTTTTTTTATTAATTTAAATTTTTTAAGGCCAATATTGTTAAAGTCTTATCATCTTGCATCTCGTTTAAGGCCATTACAAGAGTAACTGTGTTATTCACCATTATGAATGCTCTTCAATTGTGTAAATTTAACATGGCAAATTAATTTGCAATTTTCCTATCTGTTTTTCTTAAACGGGACCAGTCATTACTTTGAAAAATAAATGTTTGTTGTCAAAAGGATAAATGATGTTAATTACAGGGGCCTAGTTCTTCCACGTCATTTCCCTGATCCTGATAACCTCCCAATTTCAATGGGAGAGATATGAGCACTACTTCATCTTCCATATTGTTAAACATCTCTTTTACTGAATATGTGCTTATAGCTCTTAAGATAAGCATTTCAGAGTCCACATTTACTAGACCTTTTGTTTTGAATGATCATTCCTGTCATATCCCTGAATACCCATCATTCCTCCTACGACACCTTGTAGGTGTAAAAACAGTCGACAAAAAATACACACTTACTGTGCTACAATAATGATATAGGCTGAAGCAATGAATTAAAATTTTACCAATACTGAGATTTGAAAACTGGTCTCCTGCTTATTAAGCATATGCATTAACTGCTGTGCCACAGCAGCACTGCAGCTGCACAGATTACCCTAATACTTCTCTCTCACCCCTCACCTTGCCCCTCCTCCCCCCTCACCGGCATAAATTCCAATTCATGCCTCTGCCCACTACTACTCCCCTTATGAACTCGCACCAGTATTGCACAGGGTCTCCAATACTGGAATAGGACCATAGCAATGGGCGAAAAGGGGTTAATCCTGCCTGAGCCTCAGGTGTAGTTTCAAATCCAGGCACTTGTTCAAATTTTAATACATTGCTTCAGCCTACATCATTATCGTAGATAAAGGAGAGTCTCAACATACCTCAGAAACAACTGTCATCATTAACACATACATAAAAAAAAGTTTTGCATCACCCCGGTTCCCAGAACTGCTAAAGATAGATACTGACTGTGGATTTTTTATCACAGACACAGTCCCTTTGTCTGTTCAGAGATGTAACTAAATCCAAAGAAAGATGTAAACAACCATACATGAGCAGCACCTGTTAGATGGAGGGGGTCCGACAGACTATCAGTTCCAGTCATTCCACCAGAAAGGAGGTACATAGCTCATGTTGTCTGTAGTTCAACCATGCCTAGAGAGTCAATACCGCGGTTCGATCGCATCTGTATTGTTACTTTGTGCCAGGAAGGGCTCGGAGTGAACCAAAGTGATGTTTTTCGGACATGGAGGAGATACAGAGAGACAGGAACTGCCTCGCTCAGGTCGCCCAAGGGCTATTACTGCAGTGGATAACCACTACCTACGCATTATGGCTCGGAGGAGCCCTGACAGCAACGTCACCATGTTGAATAATGCTTTTTGAGCAGCCACTGGACATCATGTTACAACTCAAACTGTGCACAATAGGCTGCATGATGCGCAACTTCACTCCCGACGTCCATGGCGAGGTCCATCTTTGGAACCACAATACCATTCAGCGAGATACAGATATAACCAACAACAAGCCTAATGGACCGCTCAGGATTGGCATCACTTTCTCTTCACTGATGAGTGTTGCATATGCCTTCAACCAGACAATCGCCGGTGACATGTTTGGAGGCAACCCAGTCAGGCCAAATGCCTTAGACACACTGTCCATTAGTGCAACGTGGAGGTTCCCTACTGTTTTGGGGTGGCATTATGTGGAGCCGACATATGACGCTAGTGGTCATGCAGGCGCCATAATGGCTGTATCGTATGTGAATGCCATCCTTCGACCGATAGTGCAACCATATCAGCAGCACATTCTCGAGGCATTTGTCTTCATGGACAACAATTCATGCTCCCATTGTTCACATCTTGTGAATGACTTCCTCCAAGATAATGACATCGCTCAACTAGAGTGGGCAGCATGTTCTGTATACATGGACCCTATCGAACACACCTGCGATGGATTGAAAAGGACTGTTTATGGGCGACGTGATCCACCAATCACTCAGAGATCTACACCAAATCACCGTTGAGGAGTGGGACAATCTGGACCAACATTACCTTGATGAACTTGTGGATAGTATGCCACGATCAATACACGCATCCATCAATGCAAGAGGACGTGCTACTGGATATTAGAGGTACCAGGCTGTACAGCAATCTGGACCACCACCTCTGGTGGTCTCACTGCATGGTGGTAACACATGCAACGTGTGGTTTTCATGAGTAATAAAAAGGGTGGAAATGATGTTTATGTTGATCTCTATTCCAATTTTCTGTACAGGTTCCAGAAACGAGGTGATGCAATACTTTTTTTGATTGTATATATCAATACATCACCCACAAATCCTATGACTGTTCTTGATTTTTCTGAAGTCTTGCCCCTGTTGCCATACAATGTTGGAACTGCCTCTTTGCTGCCTTTACTTTTCCTAAAGCCAAACTGATTGTCATGTAGCACCTCCTCAATTTTTGTTTCTATTCTTCTGTATATTAATCTTGTAGGCAACTTGGATGCATCAGACGTTAAGCTGATTGTGTGACAGATCTTGCATTTATCTGCCTTTGCTGTCTTTGGTTTTATAAGTTTTTGTAGTTGTTTGTTACATTGTAGATTCTGCACATCACCTTGAATAGTCATTTGGTTGCCACTTCTTCCTATGATTTTAGAAACTATGAAGGGGTGTTATCATCCCTTCTGCCTTAGTTGATTGCAAATCTCCTACAGTTTTGTTAAATTCTGTCTAACTCTGGATTCCTTATGTTTCCTAATCAATTCCCATCAGGTAAGTCCTCCCTCTCAGTGAGGACTTCAGTGTACTCTTTCCACATATGTGCATTCTCCTCTCCATTTAACTATGGAATCTGCATTGCATGTTAATGCTGACACCATTATTTTAAATTCTATCAAAGGTTTTTTTTTTTTACATGCTAAATCTGTTCTTCCACAAACCACTCATTTTTTCATACTTTTCCAGCATCCATTCCACTTTGGCTTCTGTAACATTGATGTAATAAAAATGATGATGTTTTATGTTATCTATCTAAAATACTTCATTCAAATATATATAATTAATAGCCATCTGAATAACAGTGAATGAAAATAATGATAAGGTGGAAATACATATCGCAATCAAACTGTATTGCAGTCACTTCTATTGTTGGAACAATCAATGCAGTCAGCGAGGATAAAATGTTGCATCCATTTATCTTAGCCTATTTTCTCTCACAGTTGCTTAAACCAAAAAAATCACAGAATGCCATAAAACTAATAATAATAATTTCAACAGAAGAAGACATCACTTAACAACGGGTAAATTCACATCACTAGATAAAAATGAGAAATACATATACACTCATTTACCTTCATTTTAATGATTCTAAAAATGCATCTGGACAGTACTGAATGAATCGCTACATCCCTGAGCACTGTGCACCACTCTCATAAACACATATTATGCATATAATATGTACTTTAATGTGAGCAGTCAGAATTGCATCCTGTACATACCAATGCAAATATCAGAAAAAAGTGAAGACAGAAGTCCAAAAACTCGTACATTGGCAGTTGACAAATGATACACAAAATTTATTCAGTGATGTAATATTAAAAGTTCTAGTAGCTTCTGTGCTTCAAAGATTAATTACTGAATAAAACACGTCAATATTCAAGAAAAATAGTATACGAGGTGCGGCTAGAAAAAACCCGGACTGATGCTGGAAAAATCATTTATTTACAATTATTTGCAATTTCATGTTATCTCCTTCAATGTACTCTCCTCCTCGGTCTCTACACCGCTCCATACGAATTTTCCACTGTTCATAGCAATGCTGCAGATCATTTTCGGTAAGTCCATACATTACTTCCGTCGCTTTTTCTTTTACTGCTTCAACAGTCTCAAATCTAGTTCCTTTCAAAGCTGACTTGACTTTAGGGAAGAGAAAAAAGTCACAGGGGGCCAAATCAGGTGAGCAGGGTGGATGATCTAAGATGGGAATGTTGTGTTTTGCCAAAAACGTCTTCACTGACAACGCACTGTGAGCTGGGACATTGTCTTGGTGAAGGATCCATGACTTTTTTCTCCACAAATCGTTCCGTTTTCTCCGTACTCGCTCACGTAGGGTAGCCAGGACGCTAATGTAGTAATGCTGATTCACTGTTTGTCCCTCTGGTGCCCAATCAATGTGCACAATCCCTTTGATGTCAAAAAAAAAAAAACAATCATCATTGCCTTGAATTTCGATTTTGACATTCGTGCTTTTTTTTGTCGTGGAGAACCAGGAGTTTTCCAATGCATCGATTGGCGTTTAGTTTCGGGATCGTAAGTAAAAAACCACGATTCATCGCAAGTAATAACATTTTGTAAGAAGGTGGGATCACTTTCAATGTTTTCCAGGATGTCAGAACAAATCATTCTTCGGCGTTCCTTCTGTTCAATTGTGAGACACTTTGGAACCATTTTTGAACACACTTTGTTCATGTTGAAACTTTCATGAAGAATCTGCCTAACACTTTCCTTGTCAACTCCTGTTAACTCAGACACTGCTCTGATTGTTAAACGGCGATCTTGTCGAACAAGTTTACCGATTTTTTCAATGTTTGCATCAGTTTTTGCTGACAATGGTCTGCCAGTGCGAGTGTCATCACTGGTGTCTTCGCGGCCATCTTTAAATCGTTTAAACCACTCAAACACTTGTGTTCGCGATAAACAAACATCGCCGTACACTTGTTGTAACATTACAAACGTTTCACTTGCAGATTTTCCTAGTTTGAAACAAAATATGATGTTAACACGCTGTTCTTTCTGTACACTCAACATTTTCCGACGCACAGACAAAACGTCAACTACTTAAAACAGACGCCACGGGCAGACTGAGTGCAGGAGGCAGATGAAACTCGAGCAGTAGGCGGAGCGAGAGTCACGTGACAGACCACGCGACTTTCAGCCTTATTGCATTCGTTTTATTGTTTCACCAGTACTAGTCCGGTTTTTTTCTAGCCACACCTCGTATTACACTTCCCTGTACTTACTATGTATTTCAATCCCAAGTGACTTACATTGCTGTATTCCTGTTTTTTCCAAAACATTTTTCCACTTCTTTTCTTGATCAGTTTCAGAATTTCCTGTATTACCCAAGCTTGCACCACCACTACCTCCTTTATACCTGTATTTGTCCGTCCAGCTTCTTTTAGTAACGCCGATTTCTCTTCAACTGAACTGCCTACCGTGCTATTCATTATCGCAGTACCTACAGCCTTAGAGAATTTCAAATGCATCTCGTCTTTCATCAGTGCTTCAGTATCCTACTTATTTCTACATTGATTGTTCCAGGCAAATCTATTAAGTGTCAGTTTACTCTCTATCTTTACCAAATTGTAATTTGAATCTGTATCTACTCCTAGTACACCTTACAATCCAAGATCCGATTTCAGAATCTCTGTCTGACCATGAGGTAATCCAATTGGCATCTTCCCATCTCTCCAGGTCTTTTCCATGTATACATGCTCCTCTCATGTTTATTTAACAGTGTGTTTGCTATTACTGACTGAAATTTATTGCAAAATTCAATTAGTCTTTGCCCTGTCTCATTCCTACCATGAAGCCCATGTTCTGCCACAACTATGTCTTCTGTTGCTTCCCCTTCTACCACATTCCAGTCCCCCATTTACAGGAAACATACCTCACACACAAAGAAAGAAAATACGTTATGTGGACATTTGTCCAGAAACACTTACTTTCCATGTTAGAGCTCATTTTATTACTTCTCTTCAAATCACATTAATCATGGAATGGAAACACACAGCAACAGAACGTACCAGTGTGACTTCAAACACTTTGCTATAGGAAATGTTCAAAATGTCCTCCGTTAGCGAGGATACATGCATCCACCCTCCGTCGCATGGAATCCCTGTTGCAGCCCTGGAGAATGGCGTATTGTATCACAGCCGTCCACAATACGAGCACGAAGAGTCTCCACATTTGGTACCGGGGTTGTGTAGACAAGAGCTTTCAAATGCCCCCATAAATGACAGTCAAGAGGGTTGAGGTCAGGCGAGCGTGGAGGCCATGGAATTGGTCCGCCTCTAACAATCCATCAGTCACCGAATCTGTTGTTGAGAAGCGTACGAACACTTCGACTGAAATGTGCAGGAGCTCCATCGTGCATGAACCACATGTTGTGTTGTACTTGTAAAGGCACATGTTCTAGCAGCACAGGTAGAGTATCCCGTATGAAATCATGATAATGTGCTCCTTTGAGCGTAGGTGGAAGAACATGGGGCCCAATCAAGACATCACCAACAATGCCTGCCCAAACGTTCAGAGAAAATCTGTGTTGATGACGTCATTGCACAATTGCGTGCGGATTCTCGTCAGCCCACACATGTTGATTGTGAAAATTTACTATTTGATCACGTTGGAATGAAGCCTCATCCGTAAAGAGAACATTTGCAATGAAATGAGGTTTGACACATTGTTGGATGAACCATTCGCAGAAGTGTACCCGTGGAGGCCAATCAGCTGCTGATAGTGCCTGCACAAGCTGTACATTGTACAGAAACAACTGGTTCTCCCGTAGCACTCTCCATACAGTGACGTGGTCAACATTACCTTGTACAGCAGCAACTTCTCTGACGCTGACATTAGGGTTATCGTCAACTGCATGAAGAATTGCCTCGTCCATTGCAGGTGTCCTCGTCGTTCTAGGTCTTCCTCAGTCGCTAGTCATATGCTGGAATGTTCTGTGCTTCCCAAGATGCCAATCAATTGCTTCGAACATCTTCCTGTCGGGACACCTTCGTTCTGGAAATCTGTCTCGATACAAACGTACCGCGCCATGACTATTGCCCCGTGGTAATCCATACATCAAATGGGCATCTGCCAACTCCGCATTTCTAAACATTGCACTGACTGTAAAACCACTTTCGTGATGAACACTAACATGTTGATTCTACGTACTGATGTGCTTGATGCTAGTACTGTAGAGCAATGAGTCGCATGTCAATACAAGCACTGAAGTCAACATTACCTTCCTTCAACTGGGCCAACTGGCAGTGAATCGAGGAAGTACAGTACATACTGACAAAACTAAAATGAGCTCCAACATGGAAATTGAGCGTTTCCGGACACATGTCCACATAACATCTTTTCTTTATTTGTGTGTGAGGAATGTTTCCTGAAATTTTGGCTGTGCCTTTTTGTAACACCCTGTATATTAAATTTTCACCTCCCTTCACATGCTTAGTTATCCATTCAGTCAGTATCCTCATACACTTTTTCCGATCTTTTCATTTCTGTTAGTGACATTGGTGTATATAGATGAATTATCAATGTTGGCATTGGTTTGCTCGAGTCTGCTGAAAACATACCTATCACTGAACTCTTTACAGTAACTCGCTCTCTGCCCTACCTTCCTATTTGTAACAAGCCCTGCTCCTGTTTTATCAGTTTCTGCTGCTGTTGATATTATCCTATATTTTTCTGACCAGAAATCCTTATCTTCCATCCATTTCACTTCAATGAGCCAAACTTTATCTAGATTGAGCCTTTGCTTTCCCTTTTCACATTTTCTAGCTTCCCTACCAAGAACAATTTTCTGACATTCCATGATCCAACAGTAGTCTGTTACCTCCGGTTGCAATTCAAATCTTTCTCTCATGGTCCCCTCCCCCTTCCCATAGAACCAAATGGGGAATTAATCAGAAAACTGCCATCTGAGAAATCATCATGTCAGTTTCTCAATTATATTGAAGTGCATCCTGTGGATACAATTTGAGGGTCATTAATTCACTGGTTTCCATTGCCTTCTGCATCCTCATGTTGTTCATCATTGCTGATTCTTCGACCTGGGCAGTTTCCCACCCCAAGAGCAAGAGGTTGCCCTGAAACTAAGTCTCCTCCTCCATCCTCTTTGAGAAGGCCTTTGGTAGAACAAGGGCGACTTCTTATGCCAGATGTCTTCAGCCGCCATTGCTGATATTTATTCAAAGTTTAAGCAGCCACTGAATTCTAACCTGATTCCCAGGACAGGATTAAAACTGTTAATGGTATAGTTATCCCACCTTGTGATGTTTGCAGCTGATCGATCATCCAGCTGTAAGATCTATGCTTGTGTTCCATTCTACAGTGGTAGCACATACAGTAGGGACACCTGAAAAATATGTGAAAAAACAGTGACCCTGTATCATAGTTACTGTAGGCTCCTTTCAAGTATGAAGGTTATTCAGAAAGTAAGATCCAATTTATTATAAAACACAAACCATCAGATCGTTTTCAAAAAACTGTTAATTAATTCCTCACATGGTTCTCTATTTTTCTACGTCATTTCCACATATGTTTAAACACTTGTCATAATGTTCAAAAAGCTTCTGTATCCCAAAGTCACATATGTCTGCCGCTTATGAGAATAACCACATATTAACTGCTTCTTTCATCTCGCCATCTGTTGTGAAGCATTTGCCAACAAGAAACTCCTTCAGGTAGTGGAACAAGTGAAAATCTCTCAGTGGAAGTCTGGACTGTATGGTGGGTGGGCAATCTGTTCCCATTTCAAATATCTGATCAGATTTTGGGTGTTTATGGCAGAATGGGATGTGGCATTGTCATGTAATAACAAAACTCCAAATTTCGGAAGGCTATGTCACTTATTTTGTATTGCACTTTGAAGTTTAGTCAGGGCAGTGCAGTAAGTGACTGTGTATATTGACCCTTGCTACATGAACTAACTCTACCAACATGACTCCACTTCGATCCCAATACACAGCTGCCATAAGCTTGCCGTGTTGAGCTTGTTAGCTTGGCCTTAACTTTGACTAGTGATGTTGTGTGATGCCATTACTTTGATTGTTGTCTAGACTCTGGGATCATGTGAGAAACTGTCTCATTCCCTGTTACAATGTTCTCTAAAAATTGATCACCTTCCTTGTAATTTCAGTCCAAAAAATCAAGAGCACAAGTCATTCTTCCCATTTCGCATTTCTTAGTAAGCAGGCTGGGAATCCAATGTGTGGACAATTTGTGAAACTGCTACTTTTTAGAAACAATTTTGTGTGAAGTTGTTCTATCCACTTTCAGAAATTCCTATTCTAAAGTTGAAATTGTGAATTGCCAGCCTACACGAATCTTTCCATCCACTGTTTTGGCCAAATCTTGTAAGATCACTGATTGTTGGTCTGATCCTGTTTCATCATGGGCATTTCCCTTTATGTCTTTGGAAGCTCTCACCCACTTATGCACTTTGCTGTCACTTGTAGTATTGGGGCCATACAACTCACTCATCTGTCGATGAATTTCCGCTGTTGCAATATTCTTTGCTGTCGAAAATTGAATCACTGACTGTATTTCCGCTGTTGCAATATTCTTTGCTGTCGAAAATTGAATCACTGACTGTATTTCACAGTTGGAGGACTAATCAACTGTATTAAACATTTTGAGCAGACACTGAAAACAGCGTACTCCGACAATACCAATGCAAATAGCTTCGTTTGAAAGGCAGGACATGCCAGAAGTTTGTGCACCTGTGTGTTTCAATGTTCATACAATGTTCAATTAGCTGTGGCAATTTACTTTCTAAATAAAGCTCATATCTCGTCTCTAAACTAAATGACTGTCACAGGACACTATGCATTCTCCCCCCTGCCCCACCCTCCCTTCATACTACACCTAGCAACCTACGATCCTGTCAATGTCCACAATGTCCCTGCACACTTCCACACACAGCACTTCACCCATGCCTACCCTGCTATCTCCCCCCCCCCCCCCCTCCCTCCCTCTTACCACCCCCACAACTCTTCTGCCTCCTATCCACCCCAACCGTGATCCCTATTCACTGCAGCCAGACCTCAGCACCTAAAGATGAGTGGACACGTGTGTGTGAGCTGTGCATTTATTTGTTTGAATATGTCTGTTTTTTTCTTCCTAAAACTTAAGAATGACTTTATTTTTTAATGTGCCCGTCTGCTTTTAGACGCTTCCTCTATGTGGTGTGTAGCAGTCAATCCTAATTTGTTTAATGCACTAACATTATAATGTTTTCTGTTGCATGCTCCTATGCACCACACATCTGTCAGCTATACGTGAGTGGTTGTCTTTCCTTTATTTTACATACAGTAAGACCACTATAGTCTGGCAAATCTGGTAGTCCAGCATTCATCAGAAATTTTCCTGCATCTTTAGCTTGGCTTGGACGGTAGTCCAGTCGGTGCCTTTCAAAAACATCACAACAATTCAGCATGGTGCCTCGCCAGTAACAATTGTCTGTCTCACTGAGAGATTATATTCTTGCCACAATAATCTGATTACATTGTTAGGTTTGTGCTATGGTCAACGACTCTTCATCTGCTAGATCTGGTTTTACAGCATTTACATTTCCCCCACTGCTGTGTAGTTTTACTTAAAGGGTATTTAAGAAAGTCACTATACAGTATCAACAATCAGCTACTTGTACAACTGTCAAATAGAGAACAACACAATAAACAGTTTGTAGGTACAGTAAAATGTTTTCCAAACAGAGCCTTAAAAACAATATCGCAAACATGCGATGTTGACAATCCACCAAAAACTGAATGTCATAAGAAGATTGGAAAAAGATGAGAATTGAACAATAATAATAGTGAATTAAATATCACATCTTCAACTATATCAGATATCAAAAAATAAAAACAGTTGCAAAGAAAAATGTGTGTGTCAATCTGCTTCAGTTAAAAGTCTAGATGTTGGGCAAACTCTAAAAAAATCTAATTTAGAAACTGCAGATGAAGTTTTGTACAAGTGGTTTAGTGCCAAGAGAGCAGAGACATAGCCAATAATGGGGGATATGTTGATGGAAAAGGCTATATTTTTTTACAAGGAATCAGATCTGCCCACAGATTAAGTTATTTCATTCTTGAAAGAGTGGCTTCATAATTACAACACCCATCATGGCATTCATAAAGTATACATTTCTGGTGAAATTAAATCTGCTGATGAGGCTGCTTGTGAGTGAGTACAAAGCAATGTCTCAAAAGCTAGTTGATAAGCATAAGGTGTCCGTATACAACATTTAAACGCTGATGAGACTGGCCCACAATGGTGATGTTTGCCAAATCCTACCCTATCAAGGGCTGAGGAGTCCGGGACAAAGCGTTCTAGAAAGAATGGAGATAATAATTGTCTTAGAGTTTGGAAACACTAGGCAAACATAAACTGCCTTTATCATTAAGGAAATCAAAATCCTAGTCCTCTAAAAAATGTGACATATATGCTGGTTATTTACGGTGCACAACATAATGCATGGGTGAAAGCCGAATCATTCAAAGACCGGTTCTTGTACCATTTTATTCTAATTGCCAAGGAAAATTTCAAAAATTAGGACTAACGACAAATTATAAGGTGTTCTCATCCTAGACCATTTCTGAAGTCCTAAAGATTGCCTTAAGTACCAGAGTTCGTGGCAGGTAACATTTATTCACAGGTCTTCCAGAAAACTTTGCATCATTAATTCAGCCCATCGAGCAAGGGGTCATACAAAATTCCAAGTGATGGTACTGAGGAATGTTTGTGCAAAAGGTACTAAGCTCAGACGACAGCGTCAAACTGTTCCAATACAATTTTAACTATAAAGACGCCATTTTCAGGGCTGCAATTGCTTGAACCTCTGTGGCACATGAGCTGGAGAGAACTATGGCCTAAACTGGTTGAAGAAGGCAAGTTGGAAAGCGATGTAAATGATAATAAGTTGACAGCTCATAGTTCTGAAATTGTACGTGTGATAAACTCTGCACCCACTAGCGAATTAAGTGCATTTTAAGCGGAAGACATACAGACAAAAAATGCATTTTAAGCACAGGCGTACAGACAGTGATTCCAAGTAAACTGCAGCAAATTCTTGGTAACAGTTTTTATTAATAGCCTGTTCTTGATCATACAAAAAATTACTTATTAGAGCAGTGCTGCATTTGACATCTAATTCAGTTTTGTTTTTACAAAACACTAATAGTCTTTTAATTTTTTTATACTGTAGCCCTTCCTTTTGTACTTAACAAATGATAGTTTAGTATGTTAAAACTAAAGGTTTTGCTTATAATCCTGTTTTTAAACCAGGTTCCTGAAAGTGACCTTTACAACCTGGCATATTTGATAATCTGGGATTGACAGATTTCTGAGCATGACGGATTATCAGAGTCCTACTGTATTACTTCATATTCCTCTATAATTGCGTATTCTTCACTAAAAGAACAGAGTTCCAGTCACAGTAGGCACATGTAAGTTTCCACTCTCCCTCTCACCTACATTTCTATGTATATTAGCAGTCATAAATTTAATTAAAAGCAATCATAAATTATAAATTGATGAGTGGGAAGATGATGAGCTTACATACAAGTAAAAATAATGTAAATTCCTGGATGAAACAACATATAAAATAAAAGAAAGGTAACCATTCATCCACAGTGGATCAATGCATGCAGCACAGAAACACATACGAGAAAACAGCATTCTCTTTTGAGCACTAGCTCTTTTTCTAGCAGTGTTGCACATAGTCACACACCCAACCACGCAGGCAGCAAAACACGCACTCCCATGGCCATGACCAGATAGGTAAAGAAGAGAACGGTTGTGACTGTGTACCAAGTTCCAGTCCCACATCCATGTTTTGATTTTAACACATTGCCATTTCATAGATGGTGTGCACAGAGTTTATATTTAATAATTAAGAAGGAGTAAAGTACATAAATAGTCACTGCTTATTAGACAAGAATTTCAACCCTAGAAAGCTTTGCTCTATATTCACTCTCTTCATTTCTTTTACATCACTGTTTCATTTAGGTTAGTGCCATTGCCAAAATTTCATCATGAAGATGAAACCTTGTATAGGACAATTACTGTTTCTCAACATGTGGTTCTTAATCTGTCACTCGAAATGCATAAACCTAAACACGACTTCCTCAGTACCTTCTTATTACCATCTTTTCCTCTGAATTCTCTAATTAATATTCTTCCTTTGGTCACATTTCTGTGTCTCAACTATTGCTGATACTTATTTCAACTTTACTATTAGCTAATATTTAATATCTCTCTATTCCAGTCAAGATTCTTCCTCCCTCCACCTCCAAAGTTATCTATTCTACCCATACTAAATGCTACTAAAAACGCATCCATGCACTCATGGGAATCCCCAAAAAATGTTTTTTTCCTTCTTCTGATTCTTCTTCTTCTTCTAATAATAATAATAATAATAATAATAATAGTAATAATAACAATAATAATAAAGAATAGGCCTCCGGTATGTTCTGCCAGTCATAAAATGCGACGAAAAGAACAAACCACTAATAGGGCTAACCCTCCTTTTCGTGTGATTAGTTGGTTCAGGACAGAACTAAAGAAGCCTCGGACAAGTGCCGTCGTGGTCGGGGACGACGTTTGAACCCTATGCCCGCCCACAAAGGTAACGACACTGCTAGCCAACTGGAAAATGATTTAAATCCACATAGGGGTGTTTTGCAAGATATGCTTCCTGCAACCACCCTAGAAGGAAAACAAAGACAGAGGATGAGATGGTCAGATGAAGTTAATCGACACCTCACGTTCTGTTATTACCAAGCAACAAACCTAGGAACCAACACAACTGGATACAGGTCACAAGTATACACAACATTTATTATCAGAAACCCAGAATTAAAATTTTTAACAGAACAACGACTAGCTGATCAGATCCGTGTAATAATAAGAAATAACAGGATACCCCAGTCAGAATTAGAAAACATCAAACAACAAGTACAACAAATACTGGAACAAAATAATGTGCAATCAGGAGAAGAAGAAAATACAGTAATGGCCTCAAACATCCCAGAGCAAACAAACAAACAACACGCATCAATTAAACAATCAGAGGAAAACGAAATCTTAAGACAGCCACCAGAACAAGCACAAATAGAACATGAAGTGACACACATGTTAGATATAGAAGAAAAATTTCAGCTGACATATATAGAATACAAAGAACAAATACAGACATTAGACCATTCTTGCATAGACCGCCAAATAACCCACAAGTCGAAACAACAATAAAAACTATCAACACAATCATACACAACAAAATAAATGAAAACACAACTATGGAAGAGTTACAACTACCAGTTTATATAGGAGCACTCACTACACTAAATATACACACTAGGCAGAGATCAGAACCAACCAACACACAGAAGAAACCCACAAAACCAGCATGGCAACACAGGCTACAGATCAGAATAGAAAAACTGAGAAAAGACATCGGACAGCTAACACAACTTATAAGAAATGAAATGTCAGAAAAAAAAAACGAAAAAGGTTAGGTAAAATCTCACAACAAGAAGTGATAGAGCAATTAAATGAAAAGAAGCAGAAATTACAAGCAGTGGCCAAACGACTTAGAAGATACAAAAAAAGTGAAAATAGAACGAAACAAAACCAAACATTCAACACAAACCAAAAGAAATTTTTCCAGACAATAGATAAAACACACGTTAAAATAGACAATCCACCAAACATAACAGACGTGGAACACTTCTGGAGCAACATATGGTCAAACCCGGTACAACATAACAGGAATGCACGGTGGATACAAGCAGAAACAGACACATACAAGATGATACCACAAATGCCTGAAGTGATAATTTTGCAACATGAAGTCACTCAAGCAATTAATTCTACTCACAATTGGAAAGCCCCTGCAAAAGATAAAATAGCAAATTTCTGGCTAAAGTAGTTCACCTCAACACATTCACATCTAACTAAATTATTTAACAGTTACATTGCAGACCCATACACATTCCCTGATACACTTACACATGGAATAACTTATCTGAAACCTAAAGGTCAAGCAGACACAGCAAACCCAGCTAAATATTGGCCCATAACATGCCTACCAACAATATACAAAATATTAACTTCAGTCATTACACACAAATTAATGACTTACACACAAATTAATGACACACACAACACAGAACAAAATTATAAATGAAGAACAAAAAGACTGTTGCAAAGGAGCATGAGGATGTAAAGAGCAAGTGATAATAGATGCAGAGGTGACATATCAAGCTAAAACTAAACAAAGGTCGCTACACTACGCATACATTGATTACCAAAAAGCTTTTGATAGTGTACCCCACTCATGGTTACTACAAATATTGGAAATATACAAAGTAGATCCTAAATTGATACAGTTCCTAAACATAGTAATGAAAAATTGGAAAACTACACTTAATATCCAAACAAATTCAAATAATATCACATCACAGCCAATACAGATTAAGCATGGAATATACCAAGGAGACTCATTAAGTCCTTTCTTGTTCTGCCTTGCTCTGAACCCACTATCCAACACGCTAAATAATACAAATTATGGATACAATATTACTGGAACATACCCACACAAAATCACACATTTGCTATACATGGATGATCTAAAACTACTGGCAGCAACAAATCAACAACTCAACCAATTGCTAAAGATAACAGAAGTATTCAGCAATGATATAAATATGGCTTTTGGAACAGACAAATGTAAGAAAAATAGCATAGTCAAGGGAAAACACACTAAACAGGAAGATTACATATTGGATAACCACAGCGACTGCAAACAAGTGATGGAAAAAACAGATGCCTATAAATATCTAGGATACAGAAAAAAAATAGGAATAGATAATACAAATATTAAAGAAGAACTAAAACAAAAATATAGACAAAGACTAACAAAAGTACTGAAAACAGAATTGACAGCAAGAAACAAGACAAAAGCTATAAATACTTATGCTATACCAATATTGACCTACTCATTTGGAGTAGTGAAATGGAGTAACACAGACCTAGAAGCACTGAATACCCTTACACGATCACAATGCCACAAATATAGAATACATCACATATATTCAGCAACTGAAAGATTCACATTAAGCAGAAAGGAAGGAGGAAGGGGATTTATCGACATAAAAAACCTACATTATGGACAGGTAGACAATTTAAGAAAATTCTTTCTAGAACGAGCAGAAACTAGCAAAATACACAAAGCAATCACTCATATAAATACATCGGCTACACCACTGCAATTTCATAACCACTTCTACAACCCTTTAGATCACATAACATCAACAGATACGACGAAAGTAAATTGGAAAAAGAAAACGCTACATGGCAAGCACCCGTATCATCTAACACAGCCACACATCGATCAAGACACATCCAACACATGGCTAAGAAAAGGCAATATATACAGTGAAACAGAAGGATTCATGATTGCAATACAGGATCAAACAATAAACACCAGATATTACAGCAAGCATATTATTAAAGATCCCAATACCACAACAGATAAATGCAGACTTTGCAAACAACAAATAGAAACAGTAGATCACACCACAAGCGTGTGTACAATACTAGCAAATACAGAATGCCCCAGAAGACATGACACTGTAGCAAAAATAATACATCAACAGCTTGCCCTACAACATAAACTTATAAAACAACATGTTCCCACATACAAGTATGCATCACAAAATGTACTGGAGAAAGATGAATACAAATTATGCTGGAACAGAACCATTATAACAGATAAAACAACACCACATAACAAACCTGACATCATACTCACCAATAAAGAGAAGAAATTAACACAACTAATCGAAATATCCATACCCAATACAACAAATATACAAAAGAAAACAGGAGAAAAAATTGAAAAATGCATCCAACTGGCTGAGGAAGTCAAGGACATGTGGCATCAGGATAAAGTTGACATTATACCAATTATACTATCAACTACAGGAGTCATACCACACAATATCCACCAGTACATCAATGCAATACAGCTACATCCAAACTTATATATACAACTACAGAAATCCGTAATTATTGATACATGTTCAATTACCCGAAAGTTCCTAAATGCAATATAACATATACCGTACAGTTAAAAGGAAGTCACGCTTGATCAAGGTCCGCGTCACTTTCCATTTTTGACCAGACGTGGTGTCTGAGAGGGGAGAGAAATAATAATAATAATAATAATAATAATAATAACAATCATAATAATTACTACTACTACTGCTACTGAATTACTACTGTTTTATTTTGTCTTGATACATCTGGCCAACAGTCAAGGCCAAGGCAACAGCCTTGCCACAGTGGTCACACCAGTTCCTATCAGATCACCAAAGTTAAGCATTGTTGGGCTGGGCTAGCACTTGAAATATCTACAAAAATAATAACAACAATAATAATACCATAACTAGTAATAAGTAAAATTCCATAAAATAACTTTTTTATACTAATTATTCTCTGTGAATAACTAGATCGTACAATCAATGCTTCTTTCAAATTCACTCTGCCATACGTACAAATGTAGCGTACAAAGGCTCAGAAAAGCTAAACTGCTAAACTACAACAATAAACGGTGCAAGAAACAACTTACAAACTCTGACTGACAGACTCTGTAAAATGTAAACTGTATTTGTAAAACGAAATTGTTATTTTGTAAATAAAAGTCTATATACGTTAAATAAAAAAGGATGGGTGACCATCCAGTCTGCCAAGCGCTGTTGGCAAACAGGGTGCCCTCAGCCCTTGTGAGGCGAACTGAGGAGCTACTTGAGTGAGAAGTAGCGGCTCAGTCTTGTAAACCGACATACGGCCAGGAGAACAGTATAGTGACCACATGCCCCTCCGTATCTGCATCCAGTGATGCCTGTGAGCTGAGAATGACACGGCAGCCTGTCAGTATCGTTGTGCCTTCATGGAATGTTCGGGTTAAGTTTAGTTTAGTTTCATTTTTTTTTTATAGGTCTGTACTCGTCTGTACTCATCTGACCAGAAGTCCTGTTCCGATTTCCACTACATATAATGTCAGACTATAAATCTGTTTTTAAAATCTTGAGTCTAACTGCCCAACAGAGGGGAGCTAACAGACCAT
This sequence comes from Schistocerca americana, assembly GCF_021461395.2. Lineage (NCBI taxonomy): Eukaryota > Metazoa > Arthropoda > Insecta > Orthoptera > Acrididae > Schistocerca > Schistocerca americana. Next base: position 594,746,518 of record NC_060125.1, on the reverse strand, counting down.
GCTCTAACCCACAGAACACAGGATTTGTTTTTCCTGATGATAACGTCCACATAAGTGGTCTCCAGCCTCACATCCAAATGGAGGACTATTTTACCTCTGGAATAGAGGGGAGCTGATTTTCATTAACTCTAACAGAAGGGCCAAATGTTCCTCGGAAATATAAGAACTGTAGTTTCCCTTCACTTTCAGCCAAATGGCTGCAGTACTGCCATAGCAAGGCCATGTTAGTTGATGTTACAAGGCCACATTAGTCAATCATCCAGACGGTTGCAACTGCAACTGAAAAGGCTGCTGCCCCTTTTCTAGATCCATGTGTTGGTCTGGATTCTACACAGATACTCCTACATTGTGACTGCAGCTGTGTTATTGAGGTACATGAGCCACTCTACTGCAACAAGGTCCACAGTACATATAAATGAGGTATATGAATTAAGTTTGTAATAAAAAGGAGAGAAGCTAAAAGATAGTATTTATGCAAGCGTGGCATAGTAGCAATTCAAGTCATTTCTCTTTCCTGTCACTCAACCTGAAATCTACTATCTAGACCTATAAGAAGGGCAAAATAAAACTAGTATGGAAAATATTTTCTGCCTCTTAACACAGGCCACCCAACGTAAATCATCTGCACCTGGGGCATATATGATGTAAATTGACCTTTCTGTCTTGAGGTGCATCAAATACTTTCAAGGCCAGTTCTGTTTTGTCCATCCTGTACAAACCACTGTGAAGTGCATGGAGGAGGTAGCTCTCAATTTATCACAATTTTGGCTCCTTTCCTTTCCATGGGGACTGGAAAGAATAACAGCTTAAACGCATCTGTGCATGCTATAATTAGTGTAATGTTGTCTTTGTGTCCCTACAGTCCCAACTGATTTTCCATCATACCCATGTAGGTGCTTATCTCACAGTGATGTAGTCACCGATTCGATTTCCTCCTTCCTTGTTTCCCGTAGGTGATTGGTGCATCGCTGCCATTAAATTATCAATCTTTTTAATGCTCTGTAAATTTGTTTGTTTATATTGGCAACTATTGACATAAGGTTGTTATTCAATATTTTGCACACCTTTGATGTATCACGAACAGAGGAAATAATACAGTGATAATTTCATTTACCAATGCAAGAAATATAATATGTTGAGTACCCCCTTTAGTCATGATACTTATGAGGAGAACACAGCTTTGTGTCATAACCAGATTGCCCAGAAACTTTGCTCTGTGGAAGAAGGGGAAAAATAATTGAACATGTGTCTCAACTTATCTGTAGATATTCAACCATTTCTGAGAAAATGATAGTCAAAGTTTCCCAGGTGACTTATGTGCCTTTTAGCGAGTAAAAGTCCAACCGAAGTTGTGGCACAGTGGCTAGTGTCACATCTTTACACTTTTGTGGCCTGTGATTGAAATCAGATTATTATCTTTATTTTTCATGTATCTGTACGTGTCTGTATAAGATTTATACGTATACTTTTTCCAATGTATATTGAAATAACGTTGTCCTTACAGAAGAAGAAGTAGGAAATAAAAGAATAGAAAAATTATTTGAAATTGTTTTCAGCAAAATTCATGTAGAGTATCTTCATTCATAATCAACTGCAAGTGCCAGTTTTCACAAATCATCTACAATCTTAACAATGTTTCTTTCCTGGCTGGGATTCATAGAAAGAATTGCTACCATTGAAAACCTGTCTTCAGGCAATGCTCATGGTGCTCGGAATTTCTTGTTTCCTAATGTTTCTACGATCAGTATTATCCATGGGAATAGGCCAAAACTTCCCGATGAATCAATGTAAGAATTATAAGAATTAAGAATAGATATAGGAATGAAATATAAGAATATGAGAATTTAAAAAGATTGTAGCCCCTAAAAATGCCACAGACACATATATTATGTAATAAATGTGTGACACTTACTGTGAAACCCAGTTGTAATTAAAATAATGCTCTTGTAACCCCTATCTTGATAAGAAACAGTCATGCAGTAATCTTCTACAGACATAGATGAATAAATGAAAATAATAATAATAATAATAATAATCAGGTTTTGAACACACAACGCAAAAAGTCAGCAATGCTAGGAACTACACCACCAATTGGGCTGAGCTTATCGCACACTAAAAGGCATCTAAATTACAACAAATACTTTGACAGTCATTTTCTTAGAAACGGTCTAGTATCTATGGACAGCTGAGCCATATGTTCATTTATTTTGGCTCCTCTTCCACTGAGCAAAGTTTCTGGGAAGTCAGGTTACAGCACTTTCCGTGTTCTCCTCGTTAGTAGGAATGTATTATGTTTGTCATTCAAGTTACATGTATTGCAGATAAGGACACCCTCTGAGATTGGCTTTAAATGTCTACATTACTTAGTGGACATATGAACATAAAAAGATTTTGTTTACTGCCTTGGGATTTCTTTGATTCCTTTAAACGTCAGTATTCATGCTTCTTGGTCCGCCTGATCATTTTAAATTTCTCTCACATTTTGCCCTTAGCTGAAGAAAAATTTATACAGATATCTGAGACTGTGCTGTTCCCTACACTCCAGGTGGAATACGTACAGTTTGCAACAAGTTGTATACATTAATAGTCTTTGCTTGGATTGTTACAAAAAAGCAAATACTGAAAATACTACACAAAATAAGCTTGAAGTCTTTCTTAAGGACTGAATTTAGCACAGAAATTATGATTACTGGAGAGGAAAATCTTTTAGCCTACGGATCTCTCTTCAAGCAGCAATGTGTTCGTGTGTTGCATTTTGCCTGTCAATAAGTTTCCAATTTGGCAAAAAAAATCTGTACATACAAGTGTAATAAAAGTTTTAATTATTGAAGGAATAATGCTCTGAAATATTATGTAAACATTACCACAATTCAGCAGAGAAATAAGTATTGTCCTCACCTTGTGGTAAAAATTCTTTACGTTTAATACTGCAGGAGTGTACTCCTAATCTGCTGCAACATCCATAAATTACTCTGGTTTCTCTCTGTATTTTTTGATTTACATAAAACACAAATTGAACCTGATATACCAAGTGGATGAAAACTGGTAGCACAAGTACTCTAACAAAATGCTAGTGACAATGAATGAAGAAAAATCAAGGTTTAATAGTGAAGACGTTCAGCTAGGAAAGGAAGGAAGCCGCAGTGTCCAATTTAAGGGATGATCCCAGTATTTACTAACACTGCTTCACAGCAACCACAAAAGTGCTGAATTGGGATGGCTTCATGAAGGAACTGTAACCTCTAATTCTTGAACACAAGTCCAGAATATTAACTGCTGCCCAACCTAACTTGTTTGAAAATAAAAGTGAAAATATACCTCTGAAAAATGCTGATAATAGTACTGTTTTGGAAACATGTATTTGAGAAGATCAATTCTGAATATAGGTCATTTCATTACAGCCATCACTGTTTCATTTTATGGGCATTTTTCAAAAATATTTTATAACTTGACTAAAAATGTAGCAATTTATACTGCCACAGTGACTCAATATTGGCATGAGAATATTCCACAAAAAAATTAGAAAGATTTGTATGTTTGTCAAATGAATTATTTTTATTGCATAGTTTTAAAATATAACTTAGAACAAAAATATATTTATTTCATGACATTCAGGAATGACAGAATGTATAACATTCAGTATAGTCCAAATATCTTAAGAAAACAAAATAAATAGTACAATGTATGAAAACCATTAACAACAGATATTGCAGAATGACTGAAGCAGCACTTCCCTGTGTTGCCATTAAATGCATTATCAAGAGTTGTTTCATCTTTGGTACCACAAAACAACAGTTTACAGTACAGAAGACACACACATTAATGCCCACATTTACGAAGAGCAAAGCTTAAATCAAGAACTCAACTACACCTTATTATCACTGTGCAAGTTCTGGTAATAACTTCATTACCACTTCATCTTGTACACCCAAGTTTTCCAGTCTAGCCCTAATTTGCACCTTTTGACAGTTAAGCAATCGATACAACACAATGTTCAGTAATTATGGCACCTAATGGAATACTGAAGAATGTATGAAATCAGATCTTGTAGTCTCAGAGCTCAATCATAGTTCACAATTTAGCAGTAACTAAAATTAAATGAAATTCTTATTTTCTGTTAACTGTGTAATATGAACGGGTTGAAAGCAACTACATATGCTCTTGTCCAAAACAACCAACCCACACAGCAGAGATACCTATTAACATACAAGTACAGTCCGCCCCAATAGCTGAGTGGTCAGTGTGACGGAGTGTCATCCTACAGACCCGGGTTCGATTCCCGGCTGGGTCGGGATTTTCTCCGCTTAGGAACTGGGTGTTGTGCTGTCTTCATCATTATTTCATCCCCATCCAGCTTGCAGGTCACCCAATGTGGCGTCAAATGTAATAAGACCTGCCCAAGGCGGCCGGACCTGCCCCACAAGGGGCCTCCCGGCTCCCGGGGGCGGACCAAATGCTCATTTCATTTCATACAAGTACATATTTTTCACACACTTCAAAAATAAATTGGTTACCATAAATGTAAAGTACAGCCATGTGCTTAAGCGTGTTGGGATGTGCTTTGAGCATTGGACTGAACTTGATATTCTGCGAGATTTTTCTCTCTGATTTTTCTCTCCTTTCCTCTCACATACCAAACAAATCTCTCCTAATGAAGAATCATTATTGCCCTGTTTATACCCATAATAGCTCTAAATAAGTACTGCTGTTCCAGTAATTCACTAAAAAAGTTCCTTTACCTTCGTATATGGCGCTTATGGATTCGCATGAAACATGGATCCTTCCACCTGGTACGTAACATGTACGAAACAAGCGAAATACCCTCTGACTTCATGAAGAATGTAATAATTCCAATTCCAATGAAAGAAGAAGCTGACAGGCATGAATGTTACCAACCTCTCAATTTAATTAAGTCATGGCTTCAAAATACTGACACCAATTATCTACAAAAGACTGGAAAACTGTTAGAACAATGACCATCAGAGAAGGTAAGTTACAGTACTGCAGAAATGTGGGAACACAAGAGGAAAATTGGCCCAACAGCTCCTCTTATAGAATAGGTTAAGGAGAGAGAAATCTACATTTATAGCACTTTTAGACTTGGAGAAAGATTTTGACAATGCTGACTGGAATATACTCACTGAAATTCTGGAGATAGTGGGGGTAAAATGGAGGAACTGAAAAATTATATATAGCTTCTAAGAAACCAGAAGGCAGTTATAAGAGTTGAAGGGCATGAACAGGAAGCAGTTGTTGAGAAAGGAGTCGACGCAAATGTAGCCTACCCCAATGTTGTTCAATCTCTACATTGAGCAAGCAGTAAGGTAATCAAAGAAAAATTTGGACAAGGAATTAAAGTTCAGGGGGAAAAACAGAAAAAAACCACCAATGTGGTTTGTCGATGTCATCGTAATTCTGTAATAGGCTGTCAGTGACACACACAGATAATTGTTGAATTTGTGGCTGTCAGAGACAGCAAAGGACTTGGAAGAGTAGTTTAATGGAATGGACAGTGTCCTGAAATGAGAATGTAAGATAAACATCAACAATAGCAAAACAAGAGTAATAGAGTGTAGTCAAATTATAACAGGCCAAAACAAGGGTAATGGAATGTGGACGAATTACATTAATGCTGAGGGAATGAGACACTGAAAGTGAGTTTTGCTATTTGGTAGTAAGTTAACTAATGATGGCCAAAGCAGAGGGGATATCACATGTAGAGTGGCAAAGGCACAAAAAAGCATTTCTGAAAATACTTGTCTGGAGTGTAGCCTTGTATGGAAGGGAACATGGATGATAAGCAGCCCAGACAAGATGAAAATATAATCTTTTAAAATGTGGTGCTATAGACGAATGCTGAGGATCAAATGGGTAGATAGTTTAACTAAGTGAGGAGGTACTGAGTAAAATTGGGAAGAGAAGAAATCCATGGCACAACTTGTCTAAAAAAACAGAGTGGTTGATAGAACACATTCTGAGACATTAAGCCATTATCAATTTACAATCAGAAGGAAGTATGGAGGGTAAAAACTGTGGTGGGGCACACTGTTCTCTCTCTCTCTCTCTCTCTCTCTCTCTCTCTCTCTCTCTCTCTCTCTCCCCCCCCCCCCCCTTTCCTCTTGTAATTAAGAGGCAAATGGGTTTAGAATTTTCACACAAAGAACACCTCTGTTGAAATCCACTGCCTTACATAATTTATGTAGTTGCTGGTTTCGACATAGCTCTCATGCCACCCCCCCAAAAATATTTTTCCTCACATGCTTGGGCTTAGTTGTCATGTTATACAGGCCAACTGAATGGAGAATCTAAAAGGTAAGAGTATTCTCTCAAATGGCTACTTTAACGTTCAATGAAGACAAGCCTCTGATACATTCTTCTTTGTGCACAGCATACAAATTTGCTCTCTAATTTTCTTGTTTCGTTTTCATACATAGTCTATAAAAGCAGTTAAAGTTTCAAAGTGAAGTGCCTGCCATGATCCTCAAATTAGTATCACCTCAAATACTGAATCACTAACAAGGTGATTTATAAAACAACTATAGCTGAATTCTCAATTTAAGCTTTGTTACTACACAAACAGACTAGTTGCTCATATTCACTTGTCTCATCTCCACAATCATTCATTAAAAAAAATCAATTTCATAAATCTGAGTAATAATTCAGGGGTCAAAAGAAACATGACAAAAAAAAAAAAAAAAAAAAAAAAAATACAATTTTAAATAATCTAGTACAAATAACATAACACAAAATCATACTACTGAAGACACAAACAGTTTATAAAGGATAAAAAGCCTCTCGATAATTTTGCCTGTACAACAATATCTATCAGATATAGATCAAATCATACATAATATTCTACTCACTTATATCTGTGCATCTGAAAATCTACTCGACATGTTTCTAAAGGTATACAGCCTATGGACACCTGAGAAATTCTGAAACTTGGGATTACACTAAAAGCAATGTATTGAGAAATATTACTTTTTGCGGAATATTTCCTCATAAAGATTTTATTTTTAGATGATGACTTATATCTAAAAGCCTTGTTATCTGACATGTGATCCAAAAAGTCACATGTCTGATGTAATTTATACTTTGTTAAAGGAAAAAATATATATAGAATACTTCCATAATATATCTGTTACAACAATATCACCTCAACCGCTTAAGTTTTAATATATATTTGAAATAGCTTTTAATAAAGAACTGTCCACTGACAATACCTGACATTTTTATTCTGAGATACAACTGCATACATCATCCTCAATTTAGTCACACATAGACAGACAAGGGTAAGAAATGCCTACAAAAAGGCATTAAATATGTCGCTTAAGTACAGTAAAATCACATGGACTCGAACTGACACACATTTATACTATCAAACAACTATCACATCCACATCACTATTTAAATAAATTTTTTCAACACGTTCCATCCTTAGAATCCCCACTGCAAGCACTCAGAGTTAAAGTTGATTTATGAAGTCTAACATATAATCAGCACAGAAGATCTTCATCTCTCAAGGAGAAAAAAGTTTACAATGGTCGACAACAACACCACACACATTAAATACGCACTGAATAGGAATTCCTCTCCCTGCCCAGTTTCTCTGTTTTGTGCCATCTTATATAACCTGCCACAGTAACTACTGTGCAAAAAGAAAACAATACTAAAACTACTCATTTTGAGTGTACAGCTCCGTCATCATCTGAAGACATACTACTTGTAAATAGCAGGAATCATTGCATTATATTATCTTTGAGAACACTTTGGAGGAAAGGACGAATGAATTCATACTTTTATACCAGACACACACACACACACACACACACACACACACACACACACACACACACACACACACTCACAAATTACCAATTCTGTAAACATAACTGTCAGCTTTGCATTTGTCTTATGGCTTTATTGCATGATAAACATTAACACATTACACAATATTGCATTTGTGATAATACCTTTCATTTCACACATTCACTGTCATATTTTATATTTTGTACTGTTTGAAACTTTCGTAGCACTATAACTGCTTGAAAAGTTCTTGGGCATTGCACTGGATGTCATCAGGAGAATTTCATAATTTCTTAAAGAGGGAGCTGCTTATCACCCTCAAGGGCAACTGTGCAGAACTGTAATGGCTCACCACTACAGCTCCAAGCAGTAGCCATCACAGATAACATGCAGCTGCCTCATTAAAGTACCGTGCAGTTTCTGTGACAGCACCCAATGCAATGCCCAAGGACCTTTCATGCAATTTTGTATTTTGTTTGAAATGAGTATGGCATACATGGAAATGTTTACAGAAAAGCATACTTCACTGAGTATTTTTTTCCCCCCAAATTTGTCAACTTTGATGAGCTTCAGAATACTACATTCAATTTTTGTGAAAAACCTCCTGTGCTCAGTTTAAAGGTAAAGAAGAACAAAACATTTCAGATAAATGAAACTGTATAGTTGCAAAACTCCTCTTTGTGAAGTGTGTCTCGTAAGCTCTCCTGGCATTCAGAGAGTTGTGCATGCAAACTGTGAAATCTTTTATCATGATGGAGTATGGAATACAGGGAAACAAAATAATTGTTTATATTCTAACAGGATATAAAATTAGGCTCCGCAATTGCAGAAGTGAACACAGAAGTGCTGGGGATACTAAAGTAAATGTCTGCACTGCATATCACATGCAAAACTGCTCAGAACTAGTGTTTGTAGAAGTAGCAGTACAAATACTGCCCCAGGTAAAAAAATTTTTGTGATGGCATATACCACTCAACCAAGCGTTCATTTAGAATCTGTATTATTTAGCAGTGTTACTGAGAATTCACACACACATACAATAGCAAGCGACTTTAATATAAATAAAATGACAGAAAAATTTTGTAGAGGAAACTTACATGACACCTTGCACATTTTTATTCTTCAAACACAACAATAGATCATGTAATCAGTATCATACCTGAGAACTGACAGTATATACAAGTCGTAAATACTATAATTGCTGATCACTATGGCCAGACAATTCAAGTACTTGGCGAATGGAGATATGATGACACAACTAAGACAGACCTATACATAAAATCTAAACTTTTTGGAAGTAATACTGAAAATAGAAAACTGGGAGGGCACTTATGGAGAAAAATCTGTAAGGAACCTAGGAAACATTTTGTGAAAATTTGAAATAATATAAAAATCTAAGTTGAGTAAAGATATGTGGAGAGGAGGGCGGGTTGCATATAGAAGTTCAGTGAAGACTGGATCACATAAAAAATTATTCACAATACGGAAGTATTTATATAGATACCCAGGAGAGTAAATTAAAAACAAAAGATGCAGTCTACAGAGAGACGATAAAAGCACCAACACCCCCCCCCCCCTCTCTCTCTCTCTCTCTTAACTAATTTGTCATGTTATCCCGGAATATTTATTACAGCTAACCACTGTCCAGCACAGTGTAAATTTACTATTACGAGCGCATGGCACGTCTCATCCTTTATTTATATATAGTTGCTTTTGTATTAAGTGAGCAAATGTTATATCACACTTCTTTGTTTGAAAGAAAACTTCATTGTAATCTAAAAGTGACCACTACCAAATGCGTTAATGCTGCATTGGGGTACAAGAGTGTTACTTTGATTTCCCTGTGCTTATTGCACGTTACAACATTGTCAGTGGACTGGTTTGATAAATTTGGTCATAGCCCTGCGTAGATTGCTGCCAGCAAGCAATTGCTTTGCAAACTGTAACTCACAAATACCAAAATTACTTGTCAAACAGAATTTGTGACACTACTAACAAAAGTTCTTCGTTCTTTATAGCCATCACCTTGTTGTAATCGTTCAGATAAATCACAGCATTTTGCACTTGACACTGTTGAAATGACTAGCTTCGAACAACTAACACAAAAGCAACAAAAAGTTACCAGTAAATAGAACAGGACAATTCTTTGAGCTGTGCACAGCAGCAAGTTCACAAAGACACAGTCAAGCTTCCATGAGCATTCAAAGATCACATCTTCCGAAAAACACCCAACAAAGCATGCTTCCTCACAAATACTTCTGCACGTGTCATCCCCTTTCCATTAAAAATATAAAATTCAAATATTAATGAAGCCAGCCACTTTCATGATTTTAGTAAGGTTACACACACTGATACTCACCATGAAATGGAACCACAAGAAGAGCTATAATGAGAGGTCACTCGTTACAAAAAGGAAAGCAGATCTCTAAGGTGCAAAGTGGAACCAACAGTTATACTGTATGGCTACTAGGTTTTACAAGAAAATGATATTTGTTAAACTACAAGGTTGGCAGTTGGGGATTTTGTGTAATAAGGTATATAAAAAACAATGAGTAGATCACAGTTCCCTAGCACACACATCCATACAAAACTTCTGTTTAACAATGCAGTTGGTAAAGTCTTCCACATTACATAAGCTGAAACGTTTTCAGTTATCCTACACACTTGATCCTTAATGCTTTCTTGGGTTTGTAGCCAAGTTGTCACTTTCTCTTTACACAACATTTCCACAACTTCCCTATTCATTTTTGTCAGGTGTTACAAGCACATTATGTTGCTCAACTGCTGATGAAGACAACTGGGAAAGTGTTAAGAGTAGAAAACAGCTTGGATTCAAACCCAAAATTCAGGCACATGCTAATGCAATTTGATAACACAAAGCAGAAAGTGTTTATTATTGTCAGTGACACCTGCCACTTGGGAATTATTTGTGTTCAAGAAGCCAAAATAAACATACTATTAACTGCAAGAGAACAAACTGTATCTTTAACAACTACAGCAACTTAATGCAAGTCATTTTAGTAGCTCTAAAAGACAACACACAGCGTTGTTGGTGTCTTATTTATGTCATTTCACTTTGCAATTTATAGTGGCTTTTCATTAGGGAAAAAGTTGTGTTGACCATAGGACTCAAAAACCTGCCATGTGTGAGAAGCAAATACTGTCATATCTGTATTTACTTCCACTTTGTTGTTGCAAAGCAGATGAACATGTTTATCACTTCTTCTGTACTTATATAATTAAATTTAACAAATGATAAATTAGCTTTCCATGTGAATGTAAGTGCAGTTTCCTTGATTCTTAAGTTACAAATAAATTTTCCATCTTTCAGTGATATTTGTTACAAAAATAACAAAATTATGAGTGTATCTGCCAAGGAATATGAATGAAACATCCTAATTGCTATACAGACTCATTTTCATGCACTGACATCAATTTGTAAACTTCTTTAACACTGTTTCATTTAGCTTTATTCTATTTTGTACGGAAAATGTATAAGTGATGGCTTTGTCCAACATTTTTCCATTTTTTTCTTTTTTAAAACAGAAAAAAATCTGGACATGGAAACTAATAAATGGAAATATTTAATATTTAGACTTCCGAGAGTAATGAAACTTCACCTGCCTATCACCACCACCACAATGTTCCACATTTCATTTATCTTTTTCTTCTTCCTATATTATCAGCTGCCACTTCATTATATGTTTTCCTTATATTGGGTATTTGCAAGAAAAAATTCAATCAATTTTAACTGGAAAACCTGAGTAGCTTTTGTACCTCATCTGCACAGCTTTCTTAGAAGTATGATTCAAATTGTTTTTATTTGAGTGCTTTACATAAACATAGATATGACTAGCAAGAGATGAAAGCCCATTTCTTTGTTAAGTATTACAGGTAACAACACGGTGGTTAACATGTTACTTTCTGCTTTTCCACAATACACAGATCATACTATAGACTGTATTAGCTGCATTTCTATAGGGACATAATTAAATGTATATGCTACTTTTTTTAAAAGTGATCCACTAACTATATTTATTTTCACATTATTACCAGACAACAAAACTAAGATCAATAAATATATTTGTGAACACTATATATGGCTGATTCAGTCATTTCATTCTGAAGTCCAATGTAAACTTCTACAAATTTTGAATAAAATGGCAAGTAAAATTCATTCATCATGTATCTTTAGAGCTCGTAATTAAAAGAAACAGTAATAAGTATCACAGCAAGGACATGATGGCAGATTAATCTAACCCAGTGTTTTAAAAATTCATAAAAAATAAAATGCAATATGAAGTTAGAAACCAGAATTGCTTTTTCTCCAACAGAGTTTCAGACACTCAGAAATTATTACAAAATCTTGCTGTCAATACTCCACTTCATAATAGCACGAAATGTTTAAACACAACCCTAGTAATTCACTTATAAAGACTGGAAAAAACAGTCAGTCAAAAAAAGAAACTGTGCATCACAGGATGGCTAGAATAGCAATCCATTCATTGGAATATCAGTCACTGACACTAGAAGCATTCCATAGTTCCGCTCATCAAACAAACACTGGAGAGGCTGATGGTTTTCCTTCCTAAAGATAATATTATACACTATACAAATAATTCATTTTGATATATTCCACATGATTAATTGGTTTTCCTACCATATTTTCCTCTTTTTCAATCTGTACATCTGTAATCTAAAAGCAATAATCAATTATTACACTTTATTTGCAAGGCAACATGGTGTGATTAACATAAACAAAGCGTAACGTCTGATCAATGCTGAAATGTTTTTTTGAGAGCATCTATAAAAAGAATAAGCAGACAGCTATAAATTATGTAAACTCAGGACTTTGGAACAGTTAAAGGTTCTCTCATTAACAAACCTGCACAAGTCTTTTGTATCCATTTATAAATCATCATAACTTTACCTTTATAGTTGCAACATGAACTAAACAGACCTGATCACAATCTGCAACATTAATGTCATACTGGGAATCATATAATTGTAGTCTCAATCTTCATTACACTGTTAACACAGGCAGAAGTATCAGGTTTGCCTGAGCTAATCTTTGCTCATTCAAAGAATAGCAGAGTCATATCACTATCCACGAAATGATGAAGAGCAAATCCGATTTGCAGTTCACACACTAGAAGAGGCTGGCCGAGTGCTGAGCACTGAGAATTGCTGCCAGCAAGGAAGCAGGGACTGGCAGTCCCAGGCATGGAGCATAAGCAGCATCGTCAGGTGGACTGTGGTCACATGGTGCCCTCGTCACAGGGTCACCGCATCATGGTGACTCTACAGATGAGGAACGACGCAGCAGACGGTAACAAGGCTTGCAAACAGGTACAGCACGTTGTGACATATGTCCAGGAAGTGACGTGTGTTTATCTATGCAGCGTGTGCAGTAAACATCGCCACATCTCCAACAATGGTACTGAAAAAAACAAAATGTTAGTGACATTGGAGCCTCCAGGGTGAAACACACACACACACACACACACACACACACACACAAACAGAGAGAGAGAGAGAGAGAGAGAGATATTACTTTATAAACATGGGATACAGTGCATTTTCTCATTGCTCTCTCTATATTGTCTAGAAACACTTATACCTGTATATGCTTTCACTCTGGTTTCAGTTGTCATGAGTGGCTGAAAAAGGTGCATGTCAAGATTTCATAAAACTTTTAATATAATTTTGGGTTTTAGTCAAATAAAAGTGAAATTTCTGTTAACTTTTTAATTTTCTTTGGGAATTTGTTCCTCTGTCTTTCACTTCCAAGCATCCTATCCTAGAATACATCCAGCGTGTGTGTGTGTGTGTGTGTGTGTGTGTGTGTGTGTGTGTGGAGGGGGGGGGAGTCAAATATGACTGTCATGTTAACAATTTTGCCTTTTATTTCTTTTCATTGCTGCCGTTTTGTTAACATATAATACTGGAAATTCATTTACAATAATGACAGACAAACTAGGCTCAAAGGAATTAGCTATAATATTTTCTTACTTAAAGACTGTTAATTAGTATGCTAGAGGAAACATTTGACACAATCTGTTGCTTCTTCATTATACTTGTCAGCTGATCTCAAACCAATTTTTATGTAGCAGTTAATGAGTGTACCAATTACTGCTTAACAAGAACATTTATATTTTACAATACATTGTGTTTCCTGCAGCACTAGCAGGCAACTGGAAACAAAAAAATCCATCTTCTCAAATAACCTATAAAAATGCTTAATACAATAGGTTTCAATCTGCTAAACTTTAAATTAATTTTAGAATTTATGTAGACTTTCAATACTGTCTCTCACGTTTATGGGGAAATAGTTTATCAAATAACCCCACTTTGTACTCACAGAGGGGTGCAGAACCAATGTTTGGTTTGTGGGGTGCTCAACTGGGTGGTCACTAGTACAGCAGAACCAATTCGGACATTCATTTTGTAGGGTGTATAATGAAGAACTGACAATTTTAACTGTGAGTAAAGCACCAGAATCAATCAATTTACATGTAAATGTAAAAATTCTGAGACCACCAAAGAGTTTCCTGCAAGAGTTACATTTATCCACTCTACTCAATATTCTTCTTGTTTCTATTCACATGATACATTATGTGCTTAAACAAAATTTTGGCTTTAATAGTTTACAATTTTTGATCAGAAACTGCTTCCTCCATATTATTTTGACCACAGCAAATTGCCACTTACAGCCACCCATGCAGTAGAGATAAAAGTAAATATGCATTCTCAGTACGTTTCAGTACAGTATGCTGTGCCTCCAGTCAAAAGCAGAACAATGCTGTTTAAATACATGGTTTAGTCTGTCAATATCCTCTGACGGGTCATTCAAAGCTGAGATTGTGCACCAAGTGTCACTTCATGGCAAGAAGAGCTCTCACCGTAGGAAATTGCCCGCCAAATTCGTGCACACCAGAGCACTGCCATTCGAATCAATTGCCATATTTAGACACAAAGTATGATATGCCCTAGACCTAGATCAGCAGTTCCCAACCTGAGGGCAATTGCCCCCGAGGAGTAAAATGTAATTTTCTGAGAGATGAAAACAAATAAGTTGAAATGTGATTCAGTAACTAAACTAAATTACTTTTAAGTGCCTGTTACTATTTTCACTATTTCATAACATTTTGATACTGAATAAGTTAACAATAACTACAGGGCTATTACAAATGTTTGAAGCGATTTCATAAATTCACTGTAGCTCCATTCATTGACATATGGTCACGACACACTACAGATACGTAGAAAAACTCAAAGTTTTGTTCGGCTGAAGCCGCACTTCAGGTTTCTGCCGCCAGAGCACTCGAGAGCGCAGTGAGAGAAAATGGCGACAGGAGCCGAGAAAGCGTACGTCGTGCTTGAAATGCACTCACATCAGTCAGTCATAACAGTGCAACGACACTTCAGGACGAATTTCAACAAAGATCCACCAACTGCCAACTCCATTCGGCGATGGTATGCGCAGTTTAAAGCTTCTGGATGCCTCTGTAAGGGGAAATCAACGGGTCGGCCTGCAGTGAGCGAAGAAACAGTTGAACGCGTGCGGCCAAGTTTCACGCGTAGCCCGCGGAAGTCGACGAATAAAGCAAGCAGGGAGCTAAACGTACCAAAGCCGACGGTTTGGAAAATCTTACGGAAAAGGTTAAAGCAGAAGCCTTACCGTTTACAATTGCTACAAGCCCTGACACCCGATGACAAAGTCAAACAAACGCTTTGAATTTTCGGCGCGGTTGCAACAGCTCATGGAAGAGGATGCGTTCAGTGAGAAACTTGTTTTCAGTGATGAAGCAACATTTTTTCTTAATGGTGAAGTGAACAGACACAATGTGCGAATCTGAGTGGTAGAGAATCCTCGCACATTCATGCAGCAAATTCGCAATTCACCAAAAGTTAACGGCCCCTTTTTCTTCTGCAAAAAAGGCGTTACAGGACACGTGTATCTGGACATGCTGGAAAATTGGCTCATGCCACAACTGGAGACCGACAGCGCCGACTTCATCTTTGAACAGGATGGTGCTCCACCGCACTTCCATCATGATGTTCGGCATTTCTTAAACAGGAGATTGGAAAACCGATGGATCGGTCGTGGTGGAGATCATGATCAGCAATTCATGTCATGGCCTCCACACTCTCCCGACTTAACCCCATGCGATTTCTTTCTGTGGGGTTATGTGAAAGATTCTGTGTTTAAACCTCCTCTACCAAGAAACGTGCCAGAACTGCGAGCTCGCATCAACGATGCTTTCGAACTCATTGATGGGGACATGCTGCGCCGAGTGTGGGAGGAACTTGATTATCGGCTTGATGTCTGCCGAATCACTAAAGGGGCACATATCGAACATTTGTGAATGCCTAAAAAAACTTTTTGAGTTTTTGTGTGTGTGTGCAAAGCATTGTGAAAATATCTCAAATAATAAAGTTATTGTAGAGCTGTGAAACCGCTTCAATCATTTGTAATAACCCTGTACGTTTTTTCCAAATACTAGTATTAACATATGAAACACTGTGGAGGAGGTTACAGCTTGTCAAACAAGCACACCTACTTTGTAATTTGTATCACGCTTCAATGACAGTAACACTGTGACACATACATCACAATGCTTAAGTATCTCCTAAAAATGCCTTCTTCAAGTTCTAGGAAGTTCGTGCAATTGCCCAGAAAGTGATTCATTATTTTCTTTGCAACATTAAATGAACTAATTGACAGCATGACAAAACTGTTACTATGTACACATACTTTAAATGTGGTTGATTTTAAATGGTAGTGAAGGGTGTGAGTAAAGCAAGTGTCGCTAGGGAGAGAAGTAGGTCACAGAAAGTATTTTTTGTAACAAGTGTATACCCTCCATGTGGGTAGTTAGCTTTCTTTTCTGAGAAGGACTTGTAGGTAGCAGTTGTGATACACTGAGAATTAGAATTAGTAGTAGTAGTAGTAGTAGTAGTAGTAGCAGCAGCTTTATTCATTCGTAGATCTCTTTTTACAAGGATATAGGACATGTCAAATTGTATAAAAAAAAGATTGTTAGAAGTATGCAGTATCAAGTGTCCCACTGACTCATTACTTCAAGGTTTAATAAAACACTTACAAAAAATAAATTATTATCTTTTGTCATTTTAAAAATGAAAGTGTTTGAAGAAAATTCTTTTTCATTCTATGGTTTAGTTAGGCGATAATTACGATGATGGGGGAGGGGGGGGGGGGGGGGGGGGGAAGGAGGAGAAAGGTTGGTAACCACTGACCTACTAGGTAGTATGATATCCTCTCCAGACAATCAATTTGGCACGTAGGCATCCATTACAAACTACAGTAAGCCACCTGAGCCCCATGGTGCACACAGAAGGTGGAAAAGGTAACATCTGTAATATCTAAATCAATAGCATTGGTTTCTCTTCACTGAGGAGTACAGGATTTAACTTAGTATTAAGAAAACAGTCTTAATCACGTTTTTTATTTATTTAGTGCCAACCGGTTCAGCCCATTGCAGGAGGCATCTTCAGGGCGAACACATTGTGAAATTACAATATATATCTTAGACAAAACTAATGACAACCATCTTATAAGAGCGGATTACATAAATATAATGTTTTACCCACTGGTCGACTGCTGGTGGCATCACATCTACCCAGGTGTGGCAAGAAACTGTAAAAAATTTACCTTATGCCTGGGTTTCGATAGCAAGCTATGATCACGTGAGCGTAGGCAACGCCTCCAGTGGTGACCAATGGTAGACGTTTTTTTTACAATAAATCACACCATGATGCTGAATGCCTCTTCTGTAGTGCCTGCCACTGTGGATCTCTGTGATGTTTTTGTGGCTACTGAATGAACCTGACACGAAACATGCTGCTCTTTTCCAGATCTTCTCTATTTTTGCTGTCAGCCCTATCTGGTATGGATCCCCTACTGATGAACAATACTCAAGTATTGGACAAAAGCGAAATTTGTAAGCCATTTCCTTCGTTGATGGACTACATTTCCTGTGGATTCTTCCAATGAATCTTAGTTGCCAGACTGCCTTCCTTGTGATCAATTTTATGTGACCATACATTTCAAATCACTCCCCATACATACTCCTAGGTATTTTATGGAAGTAACTGCTCCCAGTGATTGTTCTGTAATTATGTAATCATACAATAAAGGGTCTTTCTGTCTCTGTATTTGCAATGCATTTGTTTATGTTGGGGGTCAACTGCCTCTCCCTGCACCAGTCTACCAAGTGTCGACCCTCTACAGGTCTTGTTGCATTTCACTACAATTTTCCACCATCTTGACTTCTCTGTACACAATAGCATCATCCATGAATAGCCTCACGGAACTTGCGATGTTATATACTAGGTTATCTAGGTTATGTAGCACTCCAGTGGGGCATGCCCCAAGTTACTTTTACATCTGACGACTTCTCTCCATTCAGAATGACATGATGTGTTCTGTTTGCTAAAAACTCTTCAATTCAATTACGTAATTGACCTGTTATTCCATATGCTTGTATTTTATTCATTAGGCGACAGTGTAGAACTGTACAAAATGCATCCTGGAGGTCAAGTAATGAAGCATCTACCTAGGCACCTATATCTACTGCTTTCAAGGTTTCATGGGCGAACGAACAGAGTTAACTGGGTTTCACAAGATTGGTGCTTTTGGAACTCGTGTTGGTTCCTACAGGAGATTTTCAGTCCCCAAAAATGTCATGATATGCAAGCATATTCTACAACTGACTGATGTCAGAGACGGGCCTAGTTTTGTGCACCTTTTCCACAATGCTTCTTGAAAACAGGAACAACCTGCACTTATTTCCAATTGCCAGGAACACTTCACTCCTCCAAAGACCTATTGCATATTGCTGGTAGACAAGAGCATGGTCACTTACAGTGTGGCACACGCAATGTGTTACCAATTGTTTCTTTCACAGTTTACGACGCACATTAGATATCCCGCTGGGATCTCTACAGCAGTACCAGCAGAGCTTGGAAAAACAAATGAGTTACAAAATGACATGCAATTCATGATACTGCCACTAGGAGACTAGTAAGCAGCAATGGCTGACAATGGAAGACTGACGACACAGCAACAATCAGCAATTGTGTTACTTTTTCAAGAAACGAAAAGCCTTGTTGTGACTCACAGGCGTTTTCGACAACTTTTTAACACAATGGGTCCCTTGCAAGAAGACCATCCACAGGTTGTACCATAAATTTGTACCGGAAGGAACAGTATTGGAAGCGAAGTGGCTCAACCTAGGCCTGTTTGTTCGCCGGAGAGTATTGAAGTGGTACGAGTTGCTGAACAGAGAAGTCCCAGGAAATCAAGTAGAAAGGCAGCAGTGCAACTGGGAATATCCAGACGCTCCATTCAAGGCATTCTTAAAAGTGACCTCCATATGTACCCATACAAGATGACCTGTGCACAGAAGCTCACTGAAGAACACAAGTAGCAGAGACTACTGTTTGTTCAGTGGGCAGAGGATAGGGAAGAAACTCTCAACAATGTTTGGTTTTCAGACAAGGCGCATTTTCATTTAGACAGTATGGTTAACAAACAAAATGTACGCTTTTGGGCCACTGAAAACCCACAAGTGCTTCATGAACGACAACATTATGCTCCGATGATTACAGCATGGGCAGCAATTTCCAATCACTGACTTACTGGACCCTTTTTCTTTGAAGAAACTGTGAACAGCGAGCGTTATTTGAGCATTCTTCGCAATAGCTTCCTTCCACAGCTTCTTGCTACTGCCTTGCCCTTCAAAACGCAGTGGTTCATGCAAGATGGAGCAAGGCCACATACTGCAAACACTGTGTTGGAGTTTTTACACGAGCATTTCGACATGCGGATCATTTCACTCAGGTTTCCAGGTCGCTTGAATGACGGACAAAGTTGGCCCCCCAATAGTCCAGACCTCAACCCATGTGACTTTTTTCTTTGGGGGTACTTAAAGGAAAAAATTTTCCCGAAACGTCCACGTGATTTAATGGAGCTCAGAAGACTTATTCTTCAAGCTTGCAGTGAAATTACGGAAGATATGTGCCATAGGGTAATAACTAACTTCAGAGTTCGTTTGAAGGAAGTTAGGAAACGAAATGGTGGACATATTGAGCATGTGCTGAGTTAGAACAAATCTCCATGGACGGCCCTTCATTGTAGTATATGTTCCTTTCAGATTGTATTGACAATAAAGTTTATATTCAAAAACAAAATGGTAACACATTTCGTGTGCCACCCTGTATTTCAATATCAGCCATTTTGTCATCTGTACGATGGTTTAAAAGAGGCACTACATTGCAACGTGAAACAGTTTTGGGAAAAAGATGTTGAGTATTTCAGGTCTTTTCTGTGTCGTCCTCCAGTCCACTACCATTATGGTCACAGAATGTCTGGACACATGTGTCCGATCCAGTTTGAGATTTAACATACAACCAAAACTTTAGGATTTTCTGTCAAGTCAGCAGACAGAATTTAACTTTTAAATGCTTAACTTTTGAATGCTTTATGCACAGTTCTCCTTACACAGAGTTTGGTTTACTTTAACTCTTTATTTGTCTGTGAGGCTTTGACTATGTTTAAATTAGTGGTGAAACTCTCTTTGCTTTTGTAGTAGTTTTTTAACATGACTGCTGAACCATGTCTTTTCCATCCTTCACAACTTTGTTTGGCACACACATATCTAAAGCATATTGTACAATGCTCTCAAACTTTTCATCAATGACCTTTACTCAAACATATCTACAAGAGAAAAAGTAAAAACCAGACTGTATGCATGTGATCTAGTTATTTGGATTTCAGTACTGAACAACAAAAGGAATCAATTATCAAATAAAGTGAAGTTAGTGATAAGTTGCCTAGAAGAGTGATCACTTGAAAACTTTACGGAAATAAACACTCAGAAAACAAACTACCAAATATTTTCTGTATGTTGCTCTCATCCAAAAGTACATCTAAAAATCTGTGTGTGTGTGTGTGTGTGTGTGTGTGTGTGTGTGGAGGGGGGGGGGGGATACAAAGCACAATTGTGTGTGTGTGTGTGTGGGGGGGGGGGGGGAGATACAAAGCACAATGAACAACCTAAATATTCAGGGGCTTATAAGGATCAAAAATTGTACTGGCAGATTCCACATACTGTAGGGGTATTTACTATAGTAATTGTGGATGTTGTTCAAGGACAGTGCTCAACGACACCTGGAAAACCCACATGGCCATTTTTAACATATGGTACTGAAGAGTTTGTTATAACTACTATCAGAAATATCAGCAGATTAGAAAATGTCCATAACCAAGCACTGAGAATTATAAATGATGGAGTAAAATCAACATCTTTAGTATCTACAAGAATTACATTTGGAGTATAACCTACTGAAATAAGTATTCAAAGGTTAGCATTGCTTCAGTATCAAAAACTGCTTCATTTGTTCAATTATATAACAAGGGTCATTCAATAAATAATGTAACTCATTTCTTTTTTTCTGAAAGCAGGTTGGTTTTATTCAGGATTCCAACACACCATAATATTCCCCACTCTTTTGGTTACAAAACCCTACTTATCAACATAATCTCCATTCAATGTAATGGCCTTATGCCACCTTACTGGGACGGCCAGTACAGCCACTTGATTCCACTCTACTGGTCGATAACAGAGGCAGCATCATGTTCCTTCAATAACCTCCCCAACATACACATACTGCTTCCTATGGAGTGCAACCTTCACTGGGCCACATAGATGCTCTTTATGGTCTGTTGGGCAGCGAAGAACCCAGGGCACACACCTTTGAGCAGCCCGACTGATGGATAACTGTGTCAGCACTACCAACAGAGTTGTCCAGTTGTGCAGCGAATGTGTGTGTGAGATCCGTCGATAGCTCAGAATGAGTGTGTCCACATGTCTCAACATTGTAGGAGTCACAGTTGCGTGTGGCCAGCTGGCACATGGGAGATTGGAAAGGTTTGCACAACCTCGATGCAATAATGACACACACCTCGCTCAATGAGTTACCATGCTTTTCTCCACTCTCTAGAGGAACGGAAGGTTCCAAATGATTGGAAAAGGTAGCCCCAGTCTTCAAGAAGGGTCGTCGAGCAGATGCGCAAAACTATAGACCTATATCTCTGACGTCAATCTGTTGTAGAATTTTAGAACATGTTTTTTGCTCGAGTATCATGTCGTTTTTGGAAACCCAGAATCTACTATGTAGGAATCAACATGGATTCCGGAAACAGCGATCGTGTGAGACCCAACTCGCTTTATTTGTTCATGAGACCCAGAAAATATTAGATACAGGCTCCCAGGTAGATGCTATTTTTCTTGACTTCCAGAAGGCGTTCAATACAGTTCCGCACTGCGCCTGATAAACAAAGTAAGAGCCTACGGAATATCAGTCCAGCTGTGTCGCTGGATTGAAGAGTTTTTAGCAAACAGAACACAGCATGTTGTTATCAATGGAGAGACGTCTACAGACGTTAAAGTAACCTCTGGCATGCCACAGGGGAGTGTTATGGGACCATTGCTTTTCACAATATATATAAATGACCTAGTAGATAGTGTCGGAAGTTCCATGCAGCTTTTCGCGGATGATGCTGTAGTATACAGAGAAGTTGCAGCATTAGAAAATTGTAGCGAAACGCAGGAAGATCTGCAGCGGATAGGCACTTGGTGCAGGGAGTGGCAACTGTCCCTTAACATAGACAAATGTAATGTATTGCGAATACATAGAAAGAAGGATCCTTTATTGTATGATTATATGATAGCGGAACAAACACTGGTAGCAGTTACTTCTGTAAAATATCTGGGAGTATGCGTGCGGAACGATTTGAAGTGGAATGATCATATAAAATTAATTGTTGGTAAGGCGGGTACCAGGTTGAGATTCATTGGGAGAGTGCTTAGAAAATGTAGTCCATCAACAAAGGAGGTGGCTTACAAAACACTTGTTCGACCTATACTTGAGTATTGCTCATCAGTGTGGGATCCGTACCAGATCGGTCTGACGGAGGAGATAGAGAAGATCCAAAGAAGAGCGGCGCGTTTCGTCACAGGGTTATTTGGTAACCGTGATAGCGTTACGGAGATGTTTAATAAACTCAAGTGGCAGACTCTGCAAGAGAGGCACTCTGCATCGCGGTGTAGTTTGCTTGCCAGGTTTCGAGAGGGTGCATTTCTGGATGAGGTATCGAATATATTGCTTCCCCCTACTTATACCTTCCGAGGAGATCACGAATGTAAAATTAGAGAGATTAGAGCGCGCACAGAGGCTTTCAGACAGTCGTTCTTCCCGCAAACCATATGCGACTGGAACAGGAAAGGGAGGTAATGACAGTGGCACGTAAAGTGCCCTCCGCCACACACCGTTGGGTGGCTTGCGGAGAATAAATGTAGATGTAGATGTAGATGTAGAACTGGCTACGGAAAAAAATGTGTTCCATTACTTATTGAATGCCCCATCATGAATGGCTAAAATATAAGCAATAATAGTAGATGGCTGAAACACAAATTATCTTCATCCAAAAAGTAAAAGACATAATATCACAAACTCAACAACCAAAAATTTGATGCTGAAAGATTTATTTTTCCACTACTCTAATTCTGCTTCCCTAAGTATAATATCAAATAGACATCACGGATAATTATATAAAGAAAGCGTAACAGATAAATAAACAACGAGAGCTACAGCATTGGAAACAATAAATCTGAGATCCCCCTGAAGATGAGTGGCTCCACTTCTACACAGATGGGTCATTAATGGAAAAAGAAGGAAATGTTGGCATAGGAACACACACCAAAATTTTCTATCAAACTTTAGGACTGCTTCCACTTAAATTTTGAAGGTGAAGTTGAGGCCATCAGAACTGCAATAAATCACCTAAACAGCTATGTACCCACATTCAACAAAGCAGTTATATTGTGTGATTCCAGAGTAGTAATATTGGACGTTATCAACACACAAGGTCCAAAACTCATTCAGTTTCAAGAAGCAATTAAATGTTTACAACAGATGAACAAGACAACTGCAGTTCAGTGGATACTGTCTCACTGTAGCATAAATGGTAATAAGAAAACAGATTTTCTACCCAAAAACGGCACAAAAATTAAATACACTGGAAAAACTAACATATATTTTGTTGTGAAATGCATTATTAACAGCACATTTCAAGACAAATACAACTGATGCAATAAAATCTCATTTGAGAAAATAATCTGGAAAAGTCTCATGTATGACTCTACTGATGGACCAAAAAGAGATGCAGTAGTCATATTCCATCGACTACTTGGCATGACTGTTTGGCCACCCACCTGCGTAAGAACTCCATCCTCCACTTCCAGAATGTGCTCTGCGTCACAAATTTCCATTTCATCATGAACAAAGAATATTTAATAGGGTTAACCAAATTAAGTGACTTTAATTCAGACTTAACAACACTGTACTGGGAAGCAAGGCAACAACAGACAATAAATCACGTGTGTGAAAATTAAAATAATAAAATTGGTGATATGCAAATATACATACTTTCAAAGAGGATGAGCTTGATTTGCTTACTGTTCTGGTCTTATTTCACAATGTTTTAGTTTCAGTTTATTTCATGGGCCTTAAATGCAG
Organism: Schistocerca americana; assembly: GCF_021461395.2. NCBI lineage: Eukaryota > Metazoa > Arthropoda > Insecta > Orthoptera > Acrididae > Schistocerca > Schistocerca americana. The sequence goes on along the minus strand of NC_060125.1, from coordinate 594,722,107 downwards.
TGCCTCATGAGAACAGGCTTTTAAAATAGCAGTAGGACGTACGCACAATATGCTAGCATTTTCGCTTCGATGTCACAGGAAAAATATATCCTAATTTTTCAGTTTTATTTTAGAGACATCTTAAATTTAAATAAAATTAACTTACCAGTTTTAATTATTTATGTGCCTTGAGCCAATGTTAACAGACTACCCTAAATCAGTATTTACCTATTGGAGGCAAAATGCCTAATAATATCAACAGAAGATTCAACACGTCTACAAAAGCAACTGCCTACACTATGCTTGTTCATCCATTGCTAGAATATTCCTGTGCGATACGGGATCATTACCAGATATGACTGACAGAGGACACTGAGAAAGTCCATCATATTATACTCCACTCTTCTGGCTAAAAAAAACTATTTTTTTACATAATCTCTGTTCAATGCAACACACTTACACCATCTTACTGGGAGGACCTGTAAGCCCGCACAGTACCACACTACTGGTTGACATTGGAGCCAATGGCTTGCTGCATCAATAATGTCCGCATCATCCATACTACTTCCCATGGGGCACTTCACTGGGCCAAACAGATGGAAGACAGAAGGTGCAAGATACGGGACGTAGTGTGGCTGAGGAGTAACAGTCCAAGGAAGTTTAGCGAGCTTCTCTTAGGTGTACAGACTTGTGTGACACCTTGTGTTGCCATGGAGAAGGAGAAGTTCATTTGTATTTTTGTGGCAACAAACAAGCTAAAGTCATGTCTTCCATTACCTGAGGGTTACACAATATACTTCAAAATTGGTGGCTGCATCATGAGGAAGGATGTCAAACAGATTAACCCAATCAGTGTCCAAGAAGATTGTTGCCACGACTTTACTAGCTGAGGGCGCGACTCTGAAATTTTTCTTCGTGGATTACCACTTCCCTTCCAGTTAGAACTGATGAACCAATGTGGCGGGGGGAGGGGGTGGAGAGGGGAAGGGTGGAAGATGGAGGGGAAAGCAAAGGGGAATGAGAGGGGGAAGGGGAGGAGAGGGCAGAGGTGGTGAGAGTGTGAGGGAGGTAAGGGTTGAGGGATGGAGGTAAGGGTTGAGGGATGGAGGTAAGGGTTGAGGGATGGAGGTAAGGGTTGAGGGATGGAGGTAAGGGTTGAGGGTTGAAGGTACGGGATAAGGGTGGGAGGTACAGGATGAGGGAGGGCTTAGGCAAGAGGGGTGGGGGCAGGTTAGAAGCGAGAGGGGGAGAGGGAAGGTGAGAGGGAGAGCTTAGGCAAGAGGGTGGGGGCAGGTGGAGAAGTGAGAGGGGGAGGGCGGAGAGGTGCGAGGGGGCGAGGGCGGAGAGGTGCGAGGAAGAGAGGTGCGAGGCAGAGGTGCGAGGGAGAGGGGTGGGGAGAGCGCGAGAGCGTGGGCGAGGGCGAGCGGAGAGGGGGAGCGGAGAGGGGGAGCGGAGGGGGGCAGCAGAGGGGGGCAGCGGAGGGGGGCAGCGGAGGGGGGCAGCGGAGAGGGGCAGCGGAGAGGGGCAGCGGAGAGGGGCAGCGGAGAGGGGCAGCGGAGAGGGGCAGCGGAGAGGGGCAGCGGAGAGGGGCAGCGGAGAGGGGCAGCGGAGAGGGGCAGCGGAGAGGGGCAGCGGAGAGGGGCAGCGGAGAGGGGCAGCGGAGAGGGGCAGCGGAGAGGGGCAGCGGAGAGGGGCAGCGGAGAGGGGCAGCGGAGAGGGGCAGCGGAGAGGGGCAGCGGAGAGGGGCAGCGGAGAGGGGCAGCGGAGAGGGGCAGCGGAGAGGGGCAGCGGAGAGGGGCAGCGGAGAGGGGCAGCGGAGAGGGGCAGCGGAGAGGGGCAGCGGAGAGGGGCAGCGGAGAGGGGCAGCGGAGAGGGGCAGCGGAGAGGGTCAGCGGAGAGGGGCAGCGGAGAGGGGCAGCGGAGAGGGTCAGCGGAGAGGGTCAGCGGAGAGGGGCAGCGGAGAGGGGCAGCGGAGAGGGGCAGCGGAGAGGGGCAGCGGAGAGGGGCAGCGGAGAGGGGCAGCGGAGAGGGGCAGCGGAGAGGGGCAGCGGAGAGGGGGAGCGGAGAGGGGGAGCGGAGAGGGGGAGCGGAGAGGGGGAGCGGAGAGGGGCAGCGGAGAGGGGCAGCGGAGAGGGGCAGCGGAGAGGGGGAGCGGAGAGGGGGAGCGGAGAGGGGGAGCGGAGAGGGGGAGCGGAGTGGGGGAGCGGAGTGGGGGAGTGGAGTGGGGGAGTGGAGTGGGGGAGTGGAGAGGGTGAGGGGAGAGGGGGAGAGGGGAGGAGATAGGGGGAGGGGAGGGGAGAGGGGAGGGGAGAGGGGGAAGAGGGGAGGGGAGAGGGGGAGGGGGAGGGGAGAAGGGGAAGAGGGGGAAGAGGGGAGGGGAGAGGGGGAAGAGGGGAGGGGAGAGGGGGAGGGGATAAGGGGAAGAGGGGGAGGAGAGAAGGGGTAGAGGGGAAGGGGAGATGGGGAAGAGGGGGAGGGGAGGAGGGGAAGAGGGGGAGGGGAGAAGGGGAAGAGGGGGAGGGGAGAAGGGGAAGAGGGGGAGGGGAGAAGGGGAAGAGGGGGAGGGGGAGGGGAGAAGGGGAAGAGGGGGAGGGGGAGGGGAGAAGGGGAAGAGGGGGAGGGAAGAGGGTGAGGGGAGATGGGAAGGGGAGATGGGAAGGGGAGATGGGGGGGAATTGGGGGGGATGGGGGGAATGGGGAGGGGATATGGGGAGGGGAATTGGGGGGATGGGGGGGGAATGGGGAGGGGAGGTGGGGAGGGGATATGGGGAGCAGAGATGGGGAGCGGATATGGGGAGCAGAGATGGGGAGCGGATATGGGGAGCAGAGATGGGGAGCGGATATGGGGAGCAGAGATGGGGAGCGGATATGGGGAGCAGAGATGGGGAGGGGGAGGCGGGAGGTGGATGGGGTGGGGGCAGGGGGGAGGTGGAGAGGGCAGGTGAGAGGAGGGAGGGATGGACAGAAGGAGTAGAGGACAGAAGGAGTAGAGGGAAGGGAAGGGGAGGGGAGAGGAGGGGAGGGTGGGGGGAGGGGGGAGTGGAGGGGGGAGGGGAGTGTGTCGGGGAGGGTAGGGGAGGGGAGGGTAGAGGAGGGGAGGGTAGAGGAGGGGAGGGTAGAGGAGGGGAGGGTAGAGGAGGGGAGGGTAGAGGAGGGGCAGGTACAGGAGGGGCGGGTACAGGAGGGGCGGGGAGGGGAGAGAAGGGGAGAGAAGGGGAGGTGTGGAGGGGAGGGGAGGAGTGTTGGGGAGGGGAGGGGAGGGGAGGGGAGGGAAAGGAGGGGTGAGACATAGGTGAAGAAAGACATGTGAATGAGAGTATCATCTCAAAGCACTGTGTGACCATTAGATCAGATATGGGAGAAGGGACATCGTGGGAACTGAGGATGGTGAGAAAATGAAGACCATAAAGAATAATGAAATTACGTTATATATACCTCTCTGGGGGACACTGCTCTGTAGAGGCCTCGTCTGTGCTAGCAGAGAGGCTTGTGTGTCCACAAGAAGCTGAGTGCTATGTCAATGATAGCACAGCTACTGGCAGGTTTCCCATGCCAGACAGGCCTCAGGAGTGATGTAATCCATTTAGAGAGGTCGGTAGATGTGTCATTAACAGAGCCTCAGGCATAACTGGTGATCTCCCTCCAAAATTAGCCTTGCACCGTGTGGGATTTCATGGTCTGAACCAAGTTTATGGCCCAGTCCCATGGGCCCAAAATGGAGAACACCGGACAAGAAAAAACAAAAACCAAGGAACATGATGAGACCTCAAACATCCAAACATTGCGTTGGTGGGCAATACACCGGCCCACAAAGGGGAAATTGTCATCGAGAGATTACATCCTTATCTTGGACCTCAGATAAGAGAAAACAAGGCAAAAAATGTCTTCCTAATCAAAAATGGAGGGAACTAAAAGAAAGAGAGAGAGAGAGAGAGAGAGAGAGAGAGACTGAGACTTTCTCAGAGTGCAAGGAGTAAATAGACCACTTCCACTTCTAAGATAGGAAACAAGAGAATACTTCTCTGGATAATCACATTCAGTAAGAGCTGAGGCAAGAAATAGGGAAACAGACCTATAGTACTGTAGTCTCTGTTTTCAGGATGGCAGTTATCCAACAGGGATATCTACTGCTTAGCACGACATTGCAGCAAGTGAAGCTTACTGAGAGAGCTCTCTGAAAAGACTGTGTAGTATGCTAGTCCATTTCACAAATTCAGGTGAGTCTATCTTGAAAAGAGTGCTCTTATCTTTGTCTGTTAGACGACTAGAACAGTGGATGGCTTAATGAGAAAGTGCCCACGATATCTCCGTGGGAGGATGCAAAGCTGAGCTCTTCAAGACCATGAAGGTGTCAGTTTGGGTACCAAAACTTCTTAAGGACACTCCTCAAGATATTCTGTTCGAGAAAATAAGAGCACAGAACCATAAGTTCTCAACAGAGGATTGGAGGGTAATCAACAAAAAGATTACAAAATGGCTCAAATGACACTGAGCACTATGGGACTTAACATCTGAGGTCATCAGTCCGCTAGAACTTAGAACTACTTAAACCTAACTAACCTCAGGACATCACACACATCCATGCTCGAGGCAGGATTCGAACCTGCGACCGTAGCGGTCTCGCGGTTCCAGACTAAAGCGCCTAGAACCGCTCGGCCACACCAGTCGGCAAAAAGGTTACATCAGACAGCCAAACCCTCATGGTAGGAATCACTCAGCATCAGCATCATTTGAAGGCAATGTGGGAACAGGACCCAAGATTGTACTTAGGGTTCTCGCAGGTTGTTGTTGTTGTTGTCTTCAGTCCTGAGACTGGTTTGATGCAGCTCTCCATGCTACTCTATCCTGTGCAAGCTTCTTCATCTCCCAGTACCTACTGCAACCTACAACATTCTGAATCTGCTTAGTGTATTCATCTCTTGGCCTCCCTCTACGATATTTACCCTCCACGCTGCCCTCCAATACTAAATTGGTGATCCCTCGATGTCTCAGAACATGTCCTACATTTCAAAAGCTTCTATTCTCTTCTTGTCTAAACTACTTATCGTCCACGTTTCACTTCCATACATGGCTACACTCCGTACAAATACTTTCAGAAACAACTTCCTGACATTTAAATCTAACTCGATGTTAACCAATTTTTCTTCTTCAGAAAAGCTTTCCTTGCCATTGCCAGTCTACATTTTATATCCTCTCTACTTCGACCATCATCAATTATTTTGCTCCCCACTTAGCAAAACTCATTTACTACTTTAAGTGTCTCACTTCCTAATCTAATTCCCTCAGCATCACCCGACTTAATTCGACTACATTCCATTATCCTCGTTTTGCTTTTGTTGATGTTCATCTTGTACCCTCCTTTCAAGACACTGTCCATTCCGTTCATCCGCTCTTCCAATTACAATGCCATCGGCGAACCTCAAAGTTTTTATTTCTTCTCCATGGATTTTAATACCTACTCCGAACTTTTCTTTTGTTTCCTTCACTGCTTGCTCAATATACAGATTGAATAACATCGGCGATAGGCTACAACCCTGTCTCACTCCCTTCCAAACCACTGCTTCCCTTTCATGCCCCTCGATTCTTATAACTGCCATCTGGTTTCTGTACAAATTGTAAATAGCCTTTTGCTCCCTGTACTTTACCCCTGCCACCTTCAGAATTTTAAGGAGAGTATTCCAATCAACATTGTCAAAAGCTTTCTCTAAGTCTACAAATGCTAGAAACATAGGTTTGCCTTTCCCTAATCTTTCTTCTAAGATAAGTCGTAGGGTCAGTATTGCCTCACGTGTTCCAGCATTTCTTCGGAATCCAAACTGATCTTCCCCGAGGTCCGCTTCTACCAGTTTTTCCATTCGTCTGTAAAGAATTCGCGTTGGTATTTTGCAGCTGTGACTTATTATACTGATAGTTTGGTAATTTTCACATCTGTCAACACCTGCTTTCTTTGGGATTGGAATTATTATATTCTTCTTGAAGTCTGAGGGTATTTCGCCTGTCTCATACATATTGCTCACCAGATGGTAGAGTTTTGTCAGGACTGGCTCTCCTAAGGCTGTCAGTAGTTATAATGCAATGTTGTCTACTGCGGGGGCCTTGTTTCGACTCAGGTCTATCAGTGCTCTGTCAAACTCTTCATGTAGTATCATATCTCCCATTTCATCTTCATCTACGTCCTCTTCCATTTCCATAATATTGTCCTCAAGTACATCGCCCTTGTATAGACCCTCTATATACTCCTTCCACCTTTCTGGTTTCCCTTCTTTGCTTAGAACTGGGTTTCCACCTGAGCTCTTGATATTCTTGCAAGTGGTTCTCCTCTCTCCAAAGGTCTCTTTAATTTTCCTGTTGGCATTATCTATCTTAACCCTAGTGAGATAAGCCTCTACATCCTTAAATTTGTCCTCTAGCCATCCCTGCTTAGCCATTTTGCACTCCTGTCGATATCATTTTTGAGACATTTGTATTCCTTTTTGCCTGCTTCATTTACTGCATATTTATATTTTCTTCTTTCATCAATTAAATTCAATATTTCTTCTGTTACCCAAGGGTTTCTACTAGCACTCATCTTTTTACCTATTTGATCCTCTGCTGCCTTCACTATTTCATCCCTCAAAGCTACCCATTCTTCTTCTACTGTATTTCTTTCCCCCATTCCTATCAATTGTTCCCTTATGCTCTCCCTGAAACTCTGTACAACCTCTGGTTCTTTCAGTTTATCCAGGTCCCATCTCCTTAAATTCCCATGTTTTTGAAGTTTCTTCAGTTTTAATCTACAGTTCATAACCAATAGATTGTGGTCAGAGTCTACATCTGCCCCTGGAAATGTCTATCTCATACCTTTTAGTATCTACAGGATTCTTCCATGTATACAACCTTCTTTCATGATTCTTGAACCAAGTGTTAGCTATGATTAAGTTATGCTCTGTGCAAAATTCTACCAGGTGTCTTCCTCTTTTATTTCTTAGCCCCAATCCATATTCACCATCTACGTTTCCTTCTCTTCCTTTTCCTACTGTCGAATTCCAGTCACCCATGACAATTAAATTTTCGTCTCCCTTCACTACCTGAATAATTTCTTTTATCTCATCATACATTTCATCAATTTCTTCATTATCTGCACAGCTAGTTGGCATATAAACTTGTACTACTGTAGTAGGCATGGCCTTTGTGTCTATCTTGGCCAAAATAATGCATTCACTATGCTGTTTGTAGTAGCTTACCGTACTCCTATTTTTTTATTCATTATTAAACCTACTCCTGCATTACCCCTATTTGATTTTGTATTTATAACCCTGTATTCACCTGACCAAAAGTCTTGTTCCTCCTGCCACCGAACTTCACTAATTCCCACTATATCTAACTTCAACCTATCCACTTCCCTTTTTAAATTTTCTAACCTACCTGCCCGATTAAGGGATCTGACATTCCACGCTCTGATCCGTAGAACGCCTGTTTTCTTTCTCATGATAACGACGTCCTCCTGAGTAGTCCCCACCCGGAGGTCCGAATGGGGGACTATTTTACTTTCGGAATATTTTACCCAAGAAGACGCCTTCATCATTTAATCATACAGTAAAGCTACATGCCCTCGTGAAAAATTACGGCTGTAGTTTCCCCTCGCTTTCAGCCGTTCGCAGTACCACAACAGCAAGGCCATTTTGGTTAGTGTTACAAGGCCAGATGAGTCAGTCATCCAGACTGTTGTCCCTGCAACTACTGAAAAGGCTGCTGCCCCTCTTCAGCAACCACATGTTTGTCTGGCCTCTCAACAGATACCCCTATGTTGTGGTTGCACCTACGGTACGGCTATCTGTATCATTGAGGCACGCAAGCCTCCCCACTAACAGCATGGTCCATGGTTCATGGGGAGGGGGGTGGGGGTGGGGGGGGGGTGGGGGGTCTCGCAGGTTATCATCAGAATAATCAAAATCTAGTGTTGCAGATAAACCTGCTTAACATCAAAGAGGCAACTTTTGTTCCAGGGACATAGTAACATCAGGATGGAAAGGGACATAGTAACATCAGGATGGAACACCTGAGGAAGAATGCACAAGGGAAATTGCATTGGCCTCACATTACCTTCCTTATGAGAACAGTATTAGTTCTTTCCAGGAAGTGAGAAGATTGGTAGACAGCTGCTCATAGCAGAATGAACAACTGCTAGTTGGTTGTTATGCCTATACCCACAACCTGGTAGCTATTGCAAACAATGGCATGTGGCACTGACGTCATCCTTTTTTGATTATTTTTATATTAAATTTGAGGTTGAAAAGGGTGTTCAACAGACCATGGACTGCAGGAATCCAAGAAAAACAGACTGGGACTCATATAGGAAAGACCACAAATCATGCTTATCTGAAGTGAGAACTTTGATAAGGAATCCAGTAGATTAAAAAGTAAATGTCAGAGCAGTGACATCCGCCTTGCAAGGGGAAAAGGGCAACACGAAAAACATCCAAAGCCTCAAATGGTTCAAATTGCTTTGAGGACTTTGGGACTTAACATCTGAAGTCATCAGTGCAGTTCTAGGCACTTCAGTCTGGAACTGCGTGACCGCTACGGTTGCAGAGTCGAATCTTGCCTCGGGCATGGATGTGTGTGATGTCCTTAGGTTAGTTAGGTTTAAGTAGTTCTGTGTTCTAGGGGACTGGTGACCTCAAATGTTAAGTCCCATAGTGCTCAGAGCCATTTGAACCAGCCTAACTAACCTAAGGACATCACAAACATCCATGCCCGAGGCAGGATTCAAACCTGCGACCGTAGCAGCAGCACAGTTCTGGACTGAAGTGCTTAGAACTGCTCGGCCACAATGGCCGGCCATCCAGAGGCCCTTGCCAAATACAACCACCCAATTAAGCAAGCAAACTATCATCCTGGAAGGTATTCTGTGAAGAAGATCCAGACTTCACAAAATCCTGACCAGACTACCAACTAATAAAGGTGGTATCCTAAGGAAAGAGGATAGTGAGTATACAAGAATAGACAATGATACACTGTATGTACTCCTCTGGACTCACTTCCATAGTGCACTTGGAAGATAAAATAGACCAAGATTTAGCCCCTGAGAGAAACTGGTTTACAGGTTATCAAAGAGAGAACTTGGACTCTGCCAGAGGATGTGTTGACTACACAAAAATCCAATGGGTAGTGGCAATGTTTCAACCATTCAAGTCACCAGTCCCAGATGAAATCTTTGTAGCTCTACTGGAGACAGTTTAATTAGACTACTATGGACAGTGCTTATGGTTAACCCATCAACAGGAATTATTCCTCATGCTTCAAGGACACTGAGGGGTGTTTTCATTCTGAAGCCAGGGAGAACTGATCATACTGAGGCTAAGGATATGAGACCCATCAATTTGTCCTCCTTTTGTTTAAAGACATTATAAAAACTGGTGAATGTCCACCTTAGGGAAAGAAGACTAACTGAGGTTCTTCTACATGTAAACCAACATGCATATCAACAAGGCAAATCATGTGAAACATATTTCACCAATTTGTAGGGGAGGTTGAAAAGCACTGCACTTTCAGGAAACTGCTCATTGCATCTTCTCAGACACTGAAAGGACATTTAGTAATACGGCCTTCGAGTCCATTGTTACAACTGCAGAAGAACATGGCATTGAGATCACTATATGTAGGTGGATGAAGGCTGTGACAAGCTGAAGAGAGGTAGAAGCCACCATGATGAATGAAAAATTGTGAACACCGCCATGAGATGGTGTCTGCAAGGAGGAGTTTTGTCCCTGCTACTTTGGAACCTAGAGTTGAATGAACTTACCGAAGAACTAAATACTAGAGGCAACTTTTGTCAAGGATATGCAGACAACTTAGTCATAGTAGCACTTGGCAAATTTACTAGTGCTGTTAGATCAATGGCACATTGTTCACTGAACTTTGAGCAAAACTGGTGCTTATGATAATTTACAGAGCTACAGTATGGTGGAACAAAGTAGAACAGAAGATAGCTACTAAGCAGTTTGGTAATGTGTGGAGACAGCTCTGCTTAGCTATAACAGGTGGAATTAGCAAAATGCACATTTCTGGGATGAAGCCCATGCTGGACGCACCACCATTACACCTTAGAGTTACAATCTAGTCAACGCATACTGAGGTGAGGGCATACAGGCTAAAAACTGGAAATAGTGGGATAACTCTAAGATGTTCACAATTCCACAGCAATATAAAGGATGTAAAAACAGGAATAGTCAGGGGAATGTCAACTGATTGACAATACCTTCCAGCTGCTCCACTAAACCTTTCAATGTTAACAGCTGGAAGTAGGAAGCAGTGCAAGAACAAACCACACCACACAGGAAACATAGTGTGTTTTAATGACAAGTTAAAAAGAGATGAAGGTGCTGGGGCTGGGGTTTATGGTGCGCAGCCTAGACTTGAGATACAAATCTCCCTAGGCATGTTGGCCATGGTATTCCAGGCAGAAATATCCACTATTATGCTGTGCGCAGAGGAGAATATGCTTAAGCATTGCAAGGATCAGAACATCTCCATAACTTCAGACAGGCAAACAGCTCTGATCTTGCTGCAAGATCTGACAAGAGATCTCGATGATTATTGCAGAATGCTACAAGGCCCTTGTGAGGCTGGGGGAAAGCAGAGTGTAAACTGGAGCCTACCCTACTGTTCACTAAGGTGGTGGTTACATCAAAACCACACTGCTGGCTCAGAAGGCAGTTGGACTACAATCCAATAACAAAAACATGGCACACTAAGGATGCCAAAGTCATGTTCCAAGAGAACTTACATACTCTGGACTCTTAACAGGAGATGGATTAAACTCATAGTAGGACTAATGACAGGCCATAGGAAATTTTAACACCTACACACTCCTATACATGACAAGTATAGGGAAGAAGCTCCGAAATGTGGTCTGTGTGGTGAAGGTGATGAAACTGCATTACACTTAATCTTCCAATGAGAAGCGTTGCAGATCAAAAGACACACAATATTCAGTCCTCCAAGTCCTGAAGAAATTGGGCCCAGTGAAGGGCCTCCTACTACTCTAAGGGTATTGGTTGACTTTAATAGAAGCACAGGAAGTGAAAACACACAATAAATTGTGCTTTCATGTGGGCAATGGTGGACTGGGACCACTGCTGTCTTTCTCCATGTTCAAAACAAATCAAGGTATAGAAATAAAGGACAGATAAAAAGAAAATACTAAGGAAAAAGGAGCAAAGAAAGTTGCATGTGTAGACAGGGATGAGGTTGATGGCGAATAAATAACAAAAGCACCGTACAGGAAAGGGGACAGGGGGTAGGGCTAACAAGAGGTTCAGAACAGGAGAATGTGAAGGGGTTCTCTAAAGTACAGGGAAACTAGTGCCATGTGGGAAGACCCAAATGATTGCTATGGCACAAAAGTTACTCAGGTCTCACAAGCCAAGCCATACTGCTAGTTCAGCACTGGCTGTCCCAAGACTGACCCTATTTCTGGATACATTCATCCATTTTTCCAGTTTGTTGGTGGTAATATTTACATAAGAAGCCATGCAGTGAATCTGTAAACTCATCAACAACATGAGATGTTCCACATCTTGACTTGCCCAGGATTTACCAACAGTGGAGTTAGAGTAAGTGGTTGTGGATGGGTGCATGGATTATGTTTTGCAGTGGGAACTTAACAAGGACACTGTGGAAGTAAGGAGGGGGGGGGGGGGGGGAGAGGTTGGTGAAGTGAATATGCCACAAAGGAGTTATCTCACTTCAGGGCCTTCTATATCTTGCCAACTATACCTGTAAAGTACCTGAAACATAACAACAGGTAAACAAGTATGGCTAAAAGAAATTCCATATAGACTATTGTCTTCTGTGGCATCTGAGAATTTCCATGGGTCTGGATACCACACACTGATAGCTGACAAGTTATAACACAGTCAATATTCATGATGAAAAATAAACTAACTTTTGTGTCAAGGTAATAAGTATAATTAATGTGTGTTTGTTAGATTCATAGTCACAAACAGAAGAAATTTTATTTTTGTCAATCAAGCAAGCAGTTTGTACCACTTAAGGGCTCATCTAATGTTACAGTTCCCCCACTTGCTGGATGGCTATGTCAGTTAACAGGTTGGATGAAGGCAAAAGGATACCACCTTCAACAGCACCATGCCTAGTGAAGTAATGTCGTGTTCAAAACAACCTTCAGACTGAAAACACCTTTTTTGTTTAACATTTTGGCACAACCTATGAACAAATGAAGTGTAATTCACATTTATTTACTCAGACATTCAAGGTTCAAGGGAAAGAGACGGAGTGAGATAGTTCAACCACCTTGAGGATGGTACTGGAAAACTGTTCAGTAGAAAGTGTACTAAAAATAAATCTAAGTTCTTTATTATTTTAACAATGTAGCAAAACACAGATTGCTACTTACCGTAAGTAAGACTAATCAAATTGCAGGCCATCACAATTTAAAGACACTCACATAATGTGAGCATATTTAATAGTGCCTATTGCAACCTTCTTTACAGTAAGTAGCACTCTGTCTTTTCCTGCATTGTTGATATTCCTATTTGGAGTTTCCATTGTTTGATTCTATATTACTTTCTTTTTCTTTGATCTGTAAGTATTTACTGATGCACGATAAATTGAAGAACTGTACAAACTAGGTGTACCATTATACAGGTATGAATTTAAGTGTAACGTATGGTTCTTTATGTAAATGTTTGACTGATTCTACATCTTAGCAATACATTTGTTTCATGGATCCTTAGAACACTTAAGTAGAATAAAATACACACATGGTCACTACTACACATAATAACTGTTTTCTTCAACTTTATCATCATCATCATCATCCAGGTTGTATACGTGGACAAGGAAAAAAAATTCCCGGATTTCCCGGTTAAAAATACACTTTCTCCCGGATGAAAATACACTTTTCCGTGTTAAGTGATTAGTATACTCTTCCTCGGCACTGTAAAACTCATCAGTCCCATGGTTTTATATGCAGGAGTAGAGTTTCCCGGCACTTTAGAAAACGAAACTTAGAAGGGGGAAAACACGTTTTGAAAGGCCTTTGATGTGCAGCAACATGTACGCTGCATATTTTCGTATTACGAAGGTATAAATTTGAATTCCACCAAACACCGCATGTTACTTTCCGAAACATTGAAATCGAGATTGCGATGCGCTTTTTGTAAGACAGTCATAGCTCCTGTCACGTGATCTCGTCCGCTGATGGCAGCATAGGACACATGATGTAGTGAGCCAATAGCAAGATCACTCTTAAGTAGTGCGAACACACAAATAAGAAAAGTTAATGGTTTAAATTAATATACACAGCATTCTCATATAATATTGGTCTCGAAAATTAATAAGCTGGAAGAGAAGCTAAGCTTCCACATATAATGTTGATCTTTTTTGTGCGTGTTACACTTTGTAAGACACATCACACAAATGTGTCAGTAAAACGATGTAAATGTCTGATCTTTTGGGCTCGAAATTCTTCTAAATGGTCGTCCTGAAAGAGTTGATTTTTAAATGAGAGTTAAACGCTTTGTGATTTAAGAAATTCATTGTACATTCTCGCACATAGTTCATCTTGCATAAAAGGAAATCTATTTTGAATGTAACGCTTTTCAAACCACCATTCGCAATAATTTTCCGTGACCTGTTAGAAATAGGTTCGTTTCAGCAGTTGCAAGAGAGCGCCAAATAACAGGCGTCACCGCGCTTGCGCAGCTACGATGACACAGGAAGCCCGTACGTTCGTACGTGTAAAACATTAAAAGATCTTACGTATGGCATAAAAGAAACGAGACATCAGATGATACTTCAAGAGCGTCGGAATTTCGTGAACCATACTAAAACGCATAATTCGGCTTAAAATGCACAGTCGTATGTACATTTTCTTGGAGCACCAGTACTGTATTATCTCATGTTTGGTTCTTTATTATGGCATAATGCCATACGTGCACTTGAAATGCAGCGGACAGTTGAAACTAGGCAATAGTGTGAAATTAAACACTTTGTTTCAAATAAATTGACTGCCTCTGCAGAAAAGATTAACTTCAAGCCAAATCTCTTTACCAAATCGGCAAAAATAACTTCATTGTTCTGTCAGAAAGGTCGAAATAAAATCTGAAACTAATAACATATTTTAGCCTTCCGTAATTATGCGAGCGTATTTTAATTCATTTGATAGCTCCCGGCCACAAAAATCCGTTTTCTTATCATTTAACGTGAGAGCAATAAATGAAAAAGAAACAACAAAATCCCTGAACGTAAACACAGGTCACGCGGACGCTCCCCACATCCCAACAACAACTCGGACTGCTCTGTCCATCAGCCCCAGATTTACTATATTTCCGAAGCGAGCAATATTAAGTAGTGGCGTCCAGCCACACCTCTGTAACCAGAAGCGGGAGAAGGTACTACTCATACGGGACTCAACTGCGCATGCTCAAGAACCCGCCCGCAACAGCTCAAACAAATCTAATTTAAACAGTTGTCACGTCACACTAGTCAGAGGCAGTTTGTTGTTATAAAGCATTGCATAGTCTTCCTAAAGACTTTTACACACTTTGCTGTTGGCAGACGCTTGTATGAGCACTGTTTTGTTGTTGTATCAGTGTATTTCCTTTATTATTCTGCAGTAATATCCTTTGTTAGAGTATTGGTCCTTACCAGTCAAAATCACAAAAATTTAACTGAAAACTAAAAAAATGAAAAATTCCCGGAATTACTAAACAATTCCCGGGTTTTTCCCGGTTTTCTTCCGGATGAAAAAATTCCCGGGTTTTTCCCGGATCTCCCTGTTGTCCCGGGTCGTATACACCCTGTCATCATTTCCATTTTTTAATTATTACTATTACAACTATAGTCATTCATTTCATAACATAAGAAGTTGTATGCCACACAAATCCAACAAATGTTACAAATATTTCAGTAGCTAAGACAATATACTTGCACACCCTGAAAAGTATCAGTGAACTACAGAATCCACACTATGAAGTACAGTTCAAGTATAACGTAAAGTCTGAGATACTAACCTTTCTGCTAAAATGATCAAATGGAGTTGAACACACACATTCCCTTATATTCCGCAGGGTCCTCCAGTCCAGAGCAACTGAATTTAATTCTTCTGCTAACTGATCAACTGTGAGAACTTCTTTACTTTTAGCAGTATTGGGAACTAGGCATAGAGAGAGAGAAAACACAACCATAGCTAAAATATACCATCCAATACAAAATTTACCTTAAAATGCTACTGGTTATCTGCTAACTGTATTGTTTCATTAATTTACATTAACTCAAACTCGTCTTATGCAGGACATCTATGATGCGGATGCTCCTAACATCAAATAAATTGATAAGGCTATAACAGAATGAAGGAAGGAGGGAGAGAGAGAATGAATATTAGGATATAACATCCCATCAGTATGTTGTGATAAGAAAAAGAACACAGAGTCAGACAGGAGACACAAGGAAAGAAGTGAGCCATTTCCTTTTCAAAGGAACCATCCTGGAATTGCCATAAGTGATGCAGAAAAAAGGTATCTGGAGAAACAGACAGGGAATTGGATCCTGAATCCAAGTCCACAGTCGTCCACTGCATCACGTTGTTCTGTAGTACAATGAGGTGTTCAGCAAATGGTGTTAGGCAAAGGGCAGAGCATATTGTTGATTGCTTAATACTTCTAACTCTACTGAGAAAAGAAATAATTGGATGATGTACTCTTTTAAACACAATTCAACAGCTCCTAAAACAAAGAGAAGACAGTGATGAAGAGATTATCAATGCATTTCACTGCCAACAAGGAATTTTTTTTAAGCCAGTAAAATGTGACTGAAGTCACATGACACACCTATTTCAGCTCTTTGTCTTTGAAAATTTAGTATAATGTTGGTGACACTGTGCTGGTCAATTACAGTATATGATTAGCACATTTCCCTGATTACCCGTTAGAAAAGTGAACACTGACATTCACTATATCACTGTATCAATCTAAAGAACAATTCTAAGCTTTTTTAGTAATCAGCAAAAGTACTACAGACATACTTGTGGGAAATAAGGAATCACTGTATTGGTTACTACCAAGGTATCCAACGGCATGCACTTATAAATATCAAGAAGAAAAGGTAAATCAATTCACAGCTGACAGTACTTCAGCTACATAGCCAATGCTCCTAATCATACAATAACTCCTTCGGGATGTATTGCATGCACAAAGCAAATATTGTATCAGTTTTTTTTTTTTTTTTTTTTTTTTACCATTGTGAAATACATATGCCATACATATCCTGGTAACATACAAACCATTGTTAATAGCAAGTTTCTCTGTACTCTCCTTAGTAGGCTCCAATCCTCCACAATTTTCATAGAGGTATTTGTTGTCAAGAACATCACTCCCATCAGGTACAGTTCTCACATTTCTTACTTTCATTTCTGACAACTGGTCTTTCAACGAGTTGATCCTCTGAAAAACATGAACACACTGAAATGAAGTGTGTGTGAGTATAGCCATGAAAGGGTAGGGTGGGGAGGGGAGGGGCAAGATGTAAAGATAAAATTTCATTTCAATGACAGTCAGCTGTAAGTAAGCAAGATGTACTGTGAGCAGAGGTGTGATAGAGGGGTTGGGGTGAGAGGGGAGGGTGGAACTGTAAAATTTGTCCTGGGAAAGGACTGTATTGCTCCACCGCAATATGAGAGGTGTTCTCCAGTATTTATATATGATGAAGATACAGTAAACCACTAGGAAAAAAGCACCATTCTCTGATTTGTTACTCATGTAACTGAAAGTTACACAGTTACTGTTTAGTGAGCAGTCCATTGATTTATTTATATGCATGTCAACTGAATTACACACCTAGTGGTGCCAGCAGCCTATATCACCTTACACTCAACTGCATTCCATTGCTACACTGATATTAATTATTAACATAGACACAGGACTACTACAATTAGTGGCTCTGCTTTAATAGCTAGTGTTCAAAATAACGTGCTTGGTTAAATGTGCATGATGACATTAATATGAACAACAAGCAAAATGTTGCGATTGTAATCCACATTTTAAAGTTGTATTTCAGGGTTATTTCTAAGCTGAGGGCTTTTAACAAAAACTTGATCTGAAACTAATTTTATCTACACAATTCCAACCAACTACTGTGTTTGTCACAGTGTAACAAAATCAGAAATTTAAATAACCAGCTGTGGTCAATAATCTGTGTTGTTGTTGTTATTGTTGTTGTTGTTGTCGTTCATCGTCTTCAGTTGGAATACTGGTTTGACCCACTAACCACATTTCTCTGACCTGGGGCAAGTATCTTTACCTCACAATAACTAATGCACCCTACAACAACATCATAAATAGATAATCCAGGATGTAATGTAACAACATTATGAGAAGGAAAATTGCTACTCACCATATAGCGGAGATGCTGAGTCGCAGATAGGCACAACAAAAAGACTCTCACAATTACAGCTTTCGGCCATTAAGGCCTTCAACAACAATACACACACACACACACACACACACACACACACACACACACACACAAATGCAACTCACACACATGACTGCAGTCTCAGGAAACTGAAAGCACACTGCGAGCAGCAGCACCAGTGCATGATGGGAGCGGCAACTGGCTGGGGGTAAGAAGGAGGCTGGGGCGGGGAGGGGGAGGCATAGTATGGTCGGGGTGATGGACAGTGAAGTGCTGCAGGTTAGACGAAGGGTGGGGGATAGGTGGGAGTTGGGGGGGGGGGGGGGTGGGGGACTAGCGGAAAAGGAGAGAAATAAGAAGACTAGGTGTGGCGGTGGAATGATGGCTTTGTAGCACTTAAATGAGAACAAGGAAGGGGCTTGATAGGTGAGGACAGTGACTAATGAAGGTTGAGGCCATGAGGGTTATGGGAACGTAGGATGTATTCCAGGGAAAGTTCCCACCTGCGCAATTCAGAAAATCTAGTGTTGGTGGGAAGGATCCATATGGCACAGGCTGTGAAGCAGTCATTGAAATAAAGGATATCATGTTTGGCAGCGTGTTCAGCAACAGGGTGGTCCACTTGTTTCTTGGCCACAGTTAGTCAGTGGCCATTCATGCGGACAGACAGCTTGTTAGTTGTCATGACCACATAGAATGCAACATAGTGGTTCCAGCTTAGCTTGTAAACCACGTGACTGGTTTCACAGGTAGCCCTGCCTTTGATGGGATAGGTGATGTTAGTGACCTGACTGGAGTAGGTGGTGGTGGGAGGATGTATAGAACAGGTCTTGCATCAAGGTCTACTATAAGGGTATGAGCCATGAGGTAAGAGATTGGGAGCAGGGGTTGTGTAAGGATGGAGGAGTATATTGTGTAGGTTCAGTGGACGGCAGAATACCACTGTGGGAGGGATGGGATGGATAGTGGGCAGGACATTTCTCATTCCAGGGCACAACGAGAGGTAATCGAAGCCCTGGCGGAGAATATAATTCAGTTGCTCCAGTACCGGATGGTACTGAGTTATGAGAGGAATGCTCCTCTGTGGCCGGACTGTGGGACTTTGGGAGGTGGTGGGAGACTGGAAATATAAGGCATGGCAGATCTGTTTTTGTAAAAGGTTGGGAGGATAATTACGGTCAGTGAAGGCTTCAGTGAGACCCTCAGTATATTTCAAGACGGATTGCTCGTCACTGTAGATCTGACGACCATAGGCGGCTAGGCCGTACGGAAGGGCCTTCTTCGTATGGAACAGGTGGCAGCTGTTGAAGTGGTGGTATTACTGGTGGTTAGCAGGTTTGATATGGACAGAGGTACTGATGTAGCCATCTTTGAGGTGGACATCAACACCTGGGAAGGTGGCTTGTTGGGTTGAGTAGGACCAGGTGAAGCAAATGGGGGAGAAGTTGTAGCGGTTCTAGAGGACTGTAAGCATGGTGTCCTCACCTTCAATCCAGATATCAAAGATGTCATCAATGAATCTGAACTAGGTGAGGGTTTAGGATTTTGGGTTTTTAGGAAGGACTTCTCTAGATGGCCTATGAATAGGTTGACATCGGACGGTGTCATGTGGGTGCCCATAACCATACCCCAGATTTGTTTGTAGGTAATGTCTTCAAAGGAGAAGTCAATGTGGGTGAGAATATAGTTGGTCATGGCAACTAGGAAGAAGGTTGTTGGTTTGGAATCCATCAGGCGTTGGGAACAGTAGTGTTCAACAGCGGTAAGGCCATTGGCATTAGGAATGTTAGTGTGCAAGGAGGTTGCATGAATAGTGACGAGCAGGGCATTGTGTGGTAAACGGACAGGAGCTGTAGAGAGTCAATGGACGAAATGGTTGGTATCTTTTATATAAGAGAGTAGGTTCCAGGTAATAGGTTGAAGGTGTTGGTCTACGAGAGCAGAGTGTCTCTCAGTGGTGGCACAGTAACCAGCCACAATGGGGTGTCTTGAGTGGTTAGGTTTACGGACTTTAGGAAGCATGTAGAAGGTAGGAGTGTGAGGAGTGGTAGGGGTGAGTAGAGTGATGGGTTCTGGGTTGAGGTTCTGGGATGGGCCTAAGAATTTGGGTAGTGACTGTAGATTCTGCTGGATTACTGGAATAAGGTCACTGAGGCAAGGTTTGTAGGTGCAAGTATCCGAGAGCTGGCAGAGTCCTGCCAGATAATCCTTGCGGTTCAAAACAACAGTGATGAAGCCTTTGTCTGCATGTAGGATTATAAGGTCAAGATCAATTTTTAGATAGCGGACTGTGGTTCTTTCTGCAGATGTAAGGTTAGTTTGCATGTTGAGGGATTTGGGGGATGATGGTGATGGAAGGTTTGAGGTTAAGGGATTCTGGGAAATTTACAGGGGATGGTTTGGGGGCAGCTGATGTGGATCACAGTTGGGTGGAGGAGTGAACTGAGTTAGGTAAGGTTCAATATTGGTCTTTGGCCGAGTATGATTGGTAGGGTAGGTGGCAAAAAAAGTGTTTCCACTGTAGGGACCAAGAGAATGTATTTAACAAATCCTGCATGATTGGATTTGGGAGTGTGGCAAAAGGTGAGGTCTTTGGAAAGGACTGATATTTCTGTGGGGCTAAGGCTTCTGGAGGAAAGGTTCATGACTGTGTTGCGGGTCTGTTTAGGTTCTGGATTCTGTGCGTTGGTGGGAGGGAGATTTGGAGGATGGGTAAAGTGTAGTAGGCCTGTGAGACAGGGTTTGTCAGCTATGGGAGGACGTGGGAGAGGTTTGGAGGTGGCTGCAGAGGTGGTGGACAGTGATACTCCAAGGTGGGAGTAGGAAGTGAGCAGGATGGAGAGCTCTTTGAGCTGGCATTGTGCATGTTCCTCAAGTTCCTGCAGGGCAAGAGCTGAAATGTGTGTTATGGGTTCCAGGAATTTTGAATAGCATAGCAGGAGAATTTTGCAAATGGTGAGAAGGTACTGCAAGGAGGTCTGGGCTTGGTTGATATTGTTTTGCAGGTCTATGTTGGTGAGCCCCAAGGATTGGTAGAATCTGAACAGGTGGAGGTCATTGTGAAAAGAGGGGTGGCAGCCAGAGATGGGTAATTTGATGGTAGAGCCATTAGGGAGGAATCCATGAGCCACGCAATAAAGCAGGCACAGTATGTGGGACTGTGATCTCGTTAGGGATAAGGAAACTTTTCTGTACTGATGCAGACGGAAGGAGTAGAATTACATACAAAAATACACCCAAATATGTGTGAAAATTCATGAAAAGGATGAAACAAGATGAAATACGAAGGAGTCAACAATAGGGATAGGCGAAAACTCGCTAAAATTGACGAGAAGTCACAAGGATCAAAGTAAATAATAATTAATAAAAATATATATTACTGTGGGTGGCAGGTCTGAGAATGAATAAATGTGAAGAAGGGGGATGGCAGATGTGACTGGATGGTGGAATTACTGCGAGTGAACTAGGATAGAATGGAGAAAGTGTGGGGGGTGGGAAGGGATTCGTAGTATGTACAAGATCGTCTGGCACCGGAAAGGCATGGGAGTTAACACGCAAAAACATGGGAAATGACACAGGGAGAGTGATCAATTTGAAAGATTGGATTAATTACATTGGCGGGGGTAATGTGGTACATAAGATGCTGCACCACCAATCAGCGTGGTCTTGTAGCTGTCTGTTGTGTGCAGCCGAGATGGTTCATACAGTGTGGCTCGTAAGTACAGTGTGCAGCATGATTTGTAAGGTGACAAGAGAAACACAGAAGAGAAGAGAAAAGGGGACGGACATTGAGTACAATGATGCAAAAGAAAACAGTAACAAAGGAAAACAGCACTGGGTTAGGATTAAAAAAAAAGCTACCAGACAAAAATCAAACAATGAAAAATCCAGGATGGAATGTAACAATATTATGAGAAGGAAAAGTACTTCTCACCATATAGCTAAGGTGCTGAGTCGCAGATAGGCACAACAAGAAGACTCTCACAATTACAGCTTTCGGCCATTAATGCTCCCCCCACCCCAGCCGCCTCCTTTCTCAGTCGCCACTCCCATCATGCACTGGTGCTGCTGCTCACAGTGTGCTTTCAGTTGCCTGAGACTGCAGTCATGTGTGTGAGTTGTGTTTGTGTGATTGTGTGAGTGTGTGAGCGTGTGTGTGTGTGTGTGTGTGTGTGTGTGTGTGTGTGTGTGTGTGTGTGCGTGTATTTTTGACGAAGGCCTTAATGGCCGAAAGGTGTAATTGTGAGAGTCTTTTTGTTGTGCCTATCTGTGATTCAGCATCTCTGTTATATGGTGAGTAGCAACTTTCCTTCCCATAATATTATTAATATAAGGAATAGGGTAGATTCCTACTCACTCCAAAGATGACCTACTGGGTTGTAGACAGGCACAACAGGAAGACTGTTACACATGCAGCTACTGGCCAAATCCCTCCTCTGCAAAGAAAATATACATACACTTTCACACAAGTAAACACACCCCACACACAGTTGGCCACAACCACTAACAAATCTGAGCAGAATCCAACTGCCACCTAATAACAATCTGGAGTGGGGTGAGGAAGGGGGGGAGGGATAGCAGGGTACAGGTGGGGGAGAGAGAAGAGCATGGTCTGGCAGAGCCCACACAGAGACTAGAGAGGCCACAGGCAGTGTCAGGAGGTGGTGTGTGTGTGTGTGTGTGTGTGTGTGTGTGTGTGTGTGTGTGTGTGTGTGTGTGGTGGGGGGAGGGGGGAGGGGGAGAGGACAATGGGGAGTTCAAAAGGAGAGGATAGTAAAACGAGAGGAGAGGATAGTAAAACGAGAGGAGAGGAGAGGAAAACGAGAGGAGAGGAGAGGAAAACGAGAGGAGAGGAGAGGAAAACGAGAGGAGAGGAGAGGAAAACGAGAGGAGAGGAGAGGAAAACGAGAGGAGAGGAGAGGAAAACGAGAGGAGAGGAGAGGAAAACGAGAGGAGAGGAGAGGAAAACGAGAGGAGAGGAAAACGAGAGGACAGGAAAAGGAGGAAAGTGGAAAAGGAGAGGAAATGGAGGAGAACGGAACAGGAGAGAAGACGAAAAGGAGGGGAGCAGGAAAAGGGAAATGATGGTGAGATACATTGGCAGAGAGCGGCACACAAAGAGAATAAGTGAATGTGAGAGGGAATGTGATAGGGTAAGGGGGCAAAAACTGTTCGGTGGAGGATGTGAGGGCAGTAAGTTACCGTAAGTTGAGGCTGTGAGAATTTCAGGAGAAGAGACTGTATTGTAAGGATAACTTCCATCTGCGGAGTGCAGAAAAGCTTGTGGTAGACGGAAGGATCCAGACGGCCCGAGTTGTGAAGCAGCCATTGAAATCAAGGATGTTATGTTCCACAGCATTTTGTGCCACTGGGTGGTCTACTTTGCTTTTGGCCACAGTTGGGCAGGGCCATTCACCATGGTGGACAGCTGGTTGGTAGTCATACGATTGCTGCAGAGCTGGTACACAACATGGCTGCTTTCACTGGTGGGGTAGAAGTGCTGGGTGGTTGGACAGGTCAGGCCTTGCACCTAGGTCTCCTATAGGTATATGATCCTGTGGAAAGTGGCTGGGATTGGGGGTGGGATAGGGATGGACTAGGAAGTAGTGGAGGCTGGGTGGGGAACGGAACACCATTTTAGGAGGGTGGGAAGGATCTTGGGTAGGATGCCCTATTTCACGGCATGATATGTAATCAGAGCCCTGATGAAGAATGTGTTTCAGTTATTCCATTTCAGGCTGGTACTGTGTGACTAAGGGGGCACTCTTTTGTAGCTGGCTCTTGGGGGTGGTGGTAAGATTGGGGGCATGTGGGGAAACAGCATGGGAAATCTGCTTGCAAACTACATCCGAGGAGTGGTGCCTGTCTGTGAAGATCTTGACAAGAACTTCAGCATACTGGGAAAGGGAGCTGAGTTCTTGTCACTGTAGATACGTCCCGGGTAGCAAGGCTGTATGGGAGTGACTTTTTGATGCGGAAGGAGTGGCAGCTGTTAAAATGTAGGTACTGTTGGTGACTGGTGGGTTTAATGTGAACAGAGGTGTGGATGGAGCCATCAGAGATGAGAAGAGCAACATCTAAGAAGTTGACATGCTGGTTTGAGAAGGACCAGGTGAAGTGGATGGGTGAGAAACTGTTGAGGTTCTGAAAGAATGAGGATAAGGTGTCCTGGCCTTGAGATATTATCAATGAACTTGAACCAGACCAGGAGACTGGGGTTCTGAGAGACTAGGAAGGTTTCCTCTAGATGACCCATAAACAGGGTGGCATACAAGGGTCCCATGCGGGTGCTCAGGGCTGCGAAGCAGATTTGTTTTTGTACCTTTGCATCAAAGGAGAAGTAGTCATATATTAGGACAATGTTGGCTAGGTGAATGAGAAATGAGATATTAGGTTTGGAATGTGAAAGACACTGGGAGAGGTAGTGTTCAACTGTTACCAGACCATGGGACTCGGGATGTTGGTTTATACATAAGTGGTGTCATCAGTGGCCAGCAGGGAACCAGGAGGTAAAGGGGGGGAAGGATATGGAGGACAGTTGATGAAGGAAATGGTTGGTATCTTTGACGTGGGAGGCTAGATTAAGGGGAAACTGTTTGGAGGTGTTGGTCAATGAAGGCCGAAATCCTTTCTGTGAGGGCACAATAACCAGCTACAATGGGACGTTCCGACCTGTTGGGTTTGTGAATTTTGGGGAGCATGTAGGTGTTGTGTGGGTTTTCATAGAGGTGGAGAGGGAAATAGATTCAAGGAAGAGATTCTGGGAAAGGCCTAACCCTTTAAGCAGGGATTGGAGATTAAATGGTTCAAATGGCTCTGAACACTGTGGGACTTAACATCTGAGGTCATCAGTCCCCTAGAACTTAGTACTACTTAAACCTAGCTAACCTAAGAACATCACACACATCCATGCCCGAGGCAGGATTCGAACCTGTGACCGTAGCAGTCGCACGGTTCCAGACTGAAGCGCCTAGAACCGCTCGGCCACTCCGGATGAGTTTATAGGCCTTTTTCTCCCTACACCCCACCTCCTGATGCTGCACCTGGCAGTCTCTAGTGCCTGTGTGCCCTGCCAGACAACACTTTTCTCTTCCCTCACCCATACCCTGCTACCCCACACTCTTCCCCGCCCCACTCCAGATTGATATTCATGCGACAGTCTCAGTCTGGTCAAAGCTGACAGTGGTGACAGCCGAGTGTGCATGACGTGCTTGCTTGTGTGAATGTTAGTACGTTTTCTTTGCTGAGGAAGGCCTTGGCCAATAGCTGCATGTGTAACAGTCTTTTTGTTGTGCCTGTCTGCAACTCACAGGTCATCTTTATGGAAAGTAGCGACAATACATTCCTTAGATTTTTGTTATTCCAGCCTGGAGTTTCCAGTGCTTGTTAATGCACCCTACATCCATTTGAACTCACTTGCTGTACTGTGGCCATGGCCTCCCTCTACAATTGTTATCCTACACACTTTCTTCCAGTGGCGAATTAGCTATTTCTTGATGTCTCAGCAAGTGTCCTATTCAACCAATCCCTTCTCCTAGTCAAGTTGCACCATGAATTACTTCCCTCTATGATTCAATTAAGTACCACCTCATTAGTTACCAGATCTATCCAACTAATCTTCAGCATTCTTCTGCATCACCACTTTTCAAAAGTTTCTATTCTTTTCTTGTCTCCTCTGTTTACTACCAACATATCACTCTGGTTATGTTGTTGATATATACTTTCAGGAAAGACTTCCTAACAAAATTATATTACATATAATACAAATGTTCTAAATTCTGTTCTGCTGGAGAGACAAAAACAATTGAAAGTCCATTACGAAAAAGCTAGATTGCTACTCACCATAAAGACTACACATTGATTGCACACAGGCACAACAATAAGAGTGTTATACATTGAGCTTTCAGCCAAAGACTTCTTCAGAAAGGAAAACACACACACACACACACACACACACACACACACACACACACACACACACAACTGCTATCAGTAGCCGCTCCGCCAGAATGCAACTGTGTCATATTGCAAAGCACCAGTCAGGAGTGGGCAGTGGAAATGATAGCAGGGTACAGGTGGTGGGAGAGAACCAGTACAGTCTGGCAGAGCGTGCAGGATATAGATGGCGGCAGGATAAGGCTACCAGACACAACATTGGGAGGCTTGTTGGAAAGAGAGAGGCCGGTGAAGTGGAAACTGTTGGGTGGAGGGTGTGGGAACATTAAGTTACCATATATTGAGGCCAGGATGAATTCAGAAGCTTGGAACATGTTGTAAGGGTAACTCCCATCTCCACAGTTCAGGAAAGACAGAAGCTGGTGGTAGAGGGGACAATTCTGATGGTTCGGGTTGTGAAGCAGCCACTGACACCCAGTGTTTTATGTTCAGCTGCATATTGCACCACAGGGTGGTCCACATTGCTCCTGGCCACACTTTGGTGGAGGCCATCCATCCTGCTAGACAGCTGGTTGGTAGTCATAGCAATATTAAAAGCTGTTTGATGATTGCAGCAGGGCTGGTATATGACATGGCTTATTCCACAAGTGGCCTGGGGTCTGATGGGGTAGGATAAATCTGTGACAGGACTGGAATAGGAGTGCTGGGTGTGTGTGTTTGGCAAGTTTTCCAGCTGGGTCTTCCACAGGGATATGATCCCAGTGGCAAGGGACTGTGACTGGGGGTGGCACAGAGATCAACTAGGAAGTTGTGGAGGGTGGATGGGTGACAGAACAGCACCTTAGAAAGGACGGAATGGATCTTTGATTATCTATCATCATGAGTGACATCCGACCAAAGTCCTGATGAAGGATGTGGTTCAGTTGTTCCAGTCCGGGATAGTACTGGGTGACAAAGAGGCTGCTCCTTTGTAGCTGGTTCTTGGTAGTAGTGGGAGGACTGGGGCCGTGTGGGGATCTGGCACCAGAAATCTGTTTGGGGGCTAGGTCTGGGGAAAAGTGCCTGCCTGCTGAAGGCTTTTGTGAGACCTCCAGCATACTGCGGAAGGGAGTTTTTGTCACTGCAGATATTCTGTCCCCAGGTGGCCAGGCTAAATGGGAGGGAATTTTTGGTGTGGAGAAGGGATGATATCTGTCAATATGCAGATACTGTTGATGGTTCGTAGTTTTAATGTGGACAGAGGTGTGGCTGGAGCCATCACGGAGGTGGTGGTCACCGTACAGGACCGTGGCATGCGAGGTGAAGTGGATGGGAGACAAGGTGTTGAGATTGTGAAGAATGAGGATATGTTGCACTTTCCTGAGTCCACATAATGATGATATCATCAAAGAACCTGAACCACACCAGGGGTTTGAGATGTTACGGAGGCTAGGGAGGTTTCCTCTAGATGGTCCATAAATAGGTTGTGACATGACACAGTTGGTTTGTGGCTGAAGCAGCAAGAGATAGCGGGCTTGTGTTTGTGTGCTCCAATCTAAAGTCTGACGAAGGCTTTGGCTGAAAGCTTGATGTGTAACAGTCCTTCCACTGTGTGTGTCTGCAATTCAATATGTCACCTTCATGATGAGTAGCAATCTGTCTTTCATAATCCTGTGATATCCCAACCTGGACTTTACATTGGCCGATTTTGTCTAACAGTTTTCTTCCATCCCACAGCCCAGTGTTATTTTCCTTTTACCACTCTCTAAAGCATTACTCTACTCCATGTCTGTTCTTTCTAATTTCCTGTGTTTTTTCATCTCCTTCCAAACCACACATGCTCTGACATCCGAACAGTACCAACAGTCTCAACTATACACAACATACGGCTATTTGACTGCACCGACTGCTGGTGCAACATCTCATACCACAAATCCTTCCCATTGATAATTATAATTATTCCTTCTGATCATATTTTCTAGCTCATTCTCATGTATTCTTTGCATGTTATTTTCCACACCAACCCGTGCCACACAAATTTGTGCACCATGACCTAACCAATCTCTCCCGGCCCCTTTCACCCTTATCTCAACATGCACACACTTCTGTATATCAGCTACTCCATTCTTTTTCCTCATATTTTTGTACATTTTTTATGTATGTGTTTGTGCTTGTGCACATTGTTATGTATTTGTGGTATTTTTACATACCTGTACTTATTTCCATGCATCTCATTCTGTTACCCAGCTCTCTTCATATGCCCATTTTCTACATCATTTCCAGTTATCCCTTTCCCTCGCTAAAACCCAGCCTGACATCATTTTCCTTAAACACTGGCTAAACCACAGAATCCCCCACAAACTAACCCTCAAAATTCCTATCTCTGGATCCCACCCCTACTTTTACAATGACCATCACCTTATCAGATTCTGCAAGTCTGTACCTCACAAATCTGGTACTGCAAAAATGCATCTCCACAGCACAAGCATTCCAGAACCACTTCTGCTTCCTCGACAGAATACTGCTACTGTGCACTCTCTACTATGTACATCACATCTCTCATATTGGATCCATTACACTACAGCACCTGGAACAGCATTCCAGACATCACCTCCCCCTATCCTACCCAAAGTGTTCCTCATCCATCCCTGTACCACCTAAACCCTGCCTGACTGACCTCCTCAAATTGCCACAGCCCCCCTAAACTTTCTATCAGCACTCCATTAAACCCAGAGCCGAAACAATTCCAGAACACTGTTGTTAACATTTTCACCAAAATACTCAGCTCCATAGAAGTTTCAGTCATATCCAAAGGTCTGACTTTCAGTCCAATGGCAAAATGTAAACATGCTGGACTTGTCGAAGACCTCCTCTCTTTCTCCTGATCCTTCAAATAGAAAACCTTCATGAGCAATAATTCCTCAAACCAAGGCCAAACTAATCCTAATACTGAACCCTACATCCCCAGTTCAAATCACCATCCAACCATCGTCCCCCCCCCCCCCCTCCCACCTAACCACACCCTGGTCACCTTCCAGAAAATCCTTACTTCCAACCTGGCCTCACCATCCTTCCACACGTCCCTTCCTCAGAACACCAATATTTCAGCGGAAGAAATGAAAGCCATACAAAGGCTCGGAGCAGATCCTGACCTAATCATCCTGCCTGCAGACAGTGACTCCGCCACTTTGGTTATGAACCACTCCTCCACCTATAGACTCTGCCAGAGTAAACCCATCCCAGGAGTCCAACATAATCTCCAGTCCCAGTTTAAAGCCTTAGATACTTCCCATAAGTACCACATCATTCATCAGAGCTCTGATTATCTATCATCATGCCCTAAAATGAGGGATATTCTATCCAAGACCCTTCCCATCCCTCCTAAAGTGATGTTCTGTCACCCACCCAAACTAAAAAACATCCTACTCGATCCCTATGCCACTCCCAAGCCCAACCCCATGCCTCACGGATCATATACCTGTGGAAGACCAAGGTGCAAGACTTTTCCAATAAACCCACCCAGCACTTACTATTCTAATTCTGTCACAGCCTTATCCCATCCCATCAGAGACTGGGCTGCCTGTGACTGCAGCCACGTCACACACCAGCTCTGCCACAATCACTGCACAGCTTCTTATATTGGTGTCACTATCAACCAGCTGCCCACCAGGATGAATGGCCGCCACCAAACTGTGGCCAAGAGCAAAGTGGACCACCCTGCAGCACAACATGCAGCTGAACATAATGTGCTTGATTTCAATGGCTGCTTCAGACCCAGGCCACTGGGATCCTACCCTCCACCACCAGCATTTCTAAAGCGTGCAAATGGGACTTATCCTCACAACACAGTCTCCATTTCTGAGGTAACCCTGGCCTCAAACTATGGTAACCTACTGGCCCCACAGCCACCACCCAACAGTTTCCATCCATCTGTGCTATCACCTCCTCCCAATTCACAACTCCTCACCCTCACTGTGTGCCACTCCCTGCCAATGCATCTACTAGTCTTTTTCTGCACTTCTCCTTTCCTGTTCTACCCTCCCCTCCTCTCCTCTCCCACAGCCTCCTGACGCTACACCTGGCAGCCTTGTCCTGCCAGCATCTAGTCTCTGCATGTTCTATCAGGCTGCACCGACTTCTTCCCCCCCACTTGTACCCTGCTATCCCTGTCCCACTCAGGAGTGGTGCTGCAGCATGGCATAGTTGCATTCTAGTTGGAGCAGATGGAGATAGTGGTCATGTGTGCAGGAGATGTGCTTGCTTACTTGAATGTGTGTGTGTGTTTTCCTTTCTGAAGAAGGCTTTGGCTGAAAGCTCCACGTGTAACAGTCTTTTCATAGCACCTGTTGCAACTCAACATGTCATCTTTACGGTGAGTGTCAATTTATCCTTTTCATAATACTGGAGAGAGAACCACTTTCATACTATTAACAAATTTGGCATTTTTTAATCCAGTTTCCTTCTATTGCAATTTTGACTGTAGCACTTGTTGGTTTCATTGCTAATATATTCAAATACATCGTTCCCAATATATCATTCTACAATATCCTTGCTGCACTGTGTATCTTTGGGAAATGTGTGGATCTGAAGATTCTTCAAGTTTATTACTGGTCCTCAGTAAATCATAGTTTGTCTTCTTCGTCTGATTCATCCGAATCAGTTGGCAACTATAGTGTTCGCCAAATTCTTCTTGGACGTATTTCACTATCTTTCGATGATTATGCTTCACTTTCATTTTTTTGATATCCAATGTCTTCTTCCCAATTGGCCAAGTTGTCCGGAATGTCAGACAAGACATCCGTGCATTCATCATAAATGATCATATTGTCTCTTTCATTTCCCATGATGAAAGTGTACAAGTAGTTATAAAAACAAAAAACTTGTTGCTGTGTGTAACTTATTGTTATCTAAACAAAACACCAACAGAATGAAAGAGATACTAAAGTGCTGTCACCGGCCACTGAGCGATACTATGCTCACAACACCACTGTGGTATTGCCAGACTGCAAAGTGTTAATATCTTTGATATTTTCTTAATATCACCCGTAATTCCCTATCCTCGTTTGTTCTTATTGGACAGAGTGATACTTGGCATAAGAATACTTCTATTGTCACAAAATATCGTAAATTTGAAAACTGAAGTTGCAGACGTATTTCTGGGTCAGTTGTTGCAAGTTGTCATAATGTCAAAATATTCAAATTACACAGTAAAATTTAAATTAAAAGTGTTATTTTATGCCGATACAAATGGAGTAAAAGCTGCAGAAAGACATTTCTCCACTGATCCTAATTCAATATGATACTGGCGGAGACAAAAAGATAAACTCATGGCTGCAAAGGCAAGCTCCAAATCTTTCTGTGGGCCTGAAACTGGAAATATCCCCAAAACTGATAATTGTGTAATTGCTCATGTCAATGAGTTTAGAAATGATGGTTGTACTATCTCTTATTAAATGATTCAGAACAAAGCTCACGAGATACTTGCCATGCTCAACACTGACAGAAAGGATTTTAAAGCAAGAATTAGTTGGGTGTTTCGTTTTATGAGATGGCAAATTCTCATTCTACAAAGGAGAACATCTTTGAGCCAGCACTTACCTTGAGACTACACTGATAAGGTAATTGAATTCCATCATTACGTAAGTGTGACAGCAATATGACTATTTGCTCTCCCATGTCGGTAATGCTGACCAGACACCAATGTGTTCTGATACGTCCCACACCACCACCACCATAGTTCCAACTGGCTCAAAAAAGTGTCCCAGTGAATATAATTGTAACAGAGAAACTAAGGTGCACAGTGATTTGCATTACAGCAGATGGCAATGAACTTCCACCACGTGTAATCTTTAAAAGGAAGACATTACCAAAGGAGATTGCCCTACATGGAATTCATTTACGAGTTCAGGAAAAGGGCTGGATGACAGCAGGTTTGATGATGAATAGTTGAAGGGATGGAGAAATGATGTATCAGGTAGGTAAAAGTTATATTAATGGTAATTTGTGAAAAAAGTAGTACCTACTAGTATTTCCTGTTTTATACGAGCAGTCAATCATGAAAGAAGGTTGTATACATGGAAGAGGCCTGGAGACACTGGAAGGTTTCAGACAGTTTATATAATAGTAAGACAGAGATTTAGGAACCAGGTTTTAAATTCTGAGGCATTTCCAGGGGCAGATCTGTAATCTGACCACAATCTATTGGTTATGAACTGTAGATCAAAACTGAAGAAACTGGGAATAGGTGGGAGTTTAAGGAGATGGGATCTGGGTAAACTGAAAGAACCAGAGGTTGTAGAGAGTTTCAGAGAGAGCATTAGGGAATGATTGACAAGAAACACGGAAAGGAATACAGTAGAAGAAGAATGGATAGCTTTAAAAGATGAAATTGTAAAATCAGCAGAGGAGCAAGTAGATAAAAAGATGAGGTCTTGTAGAAATCCTTGGCTAACAGAAGAGATATCGAACTTAATTGATGAAAGGAGAAAATACAAAAATGCAGTAAATGAAGCAGGCAAAAAGGAATACAAACGTCTCAAAAATGAGATCGACAGGAAGTGCAAAATGGCTAAGCAGGGATGGCTAGAGGACAAATGTAAGGATGTAGAGGCTTGTCTCACTAGGGGTAAGATAGATACTGCCTACAGGAAAATTAAAGAGACCTTTGGAGAAAAGAGAGCCACTTGTATGAATATCAAGAACTCAGATGGAAACCAGTTCTAAGCAAAGAAGGGAAAGCAGAAAGGTGGAGGGAGTATATAGAGAGTCTATACGAGGGCGATGTTATGGAAATGGAAGAGGACATACATCAAGATGAAATGGGAGATATGATACTGCATGAAGAATTCGGCAGAGCACTGAAAGACCTTAGTCGAAACAAGGCCTTGGGAGAGCCGGTCCTGACAAAACTCTACCGTCTGGTGAGCAAGATGTGCGAGACAGTCGAAATACCCCCAGACTTTCAGAAGGATATAATAATTCCAATCCCAAAGAAAGCAGGTGTTGACAGATGTGAAAATTAACGAACTATCAGTTTAATAAGTCATGGCTGCAAAATACTAACACAAATTCTTTACAGACGAATGGGAAAACTGGTAGAAGCCAACCTCGGGGAGGATCAGTTTGGATTCAGTAGAAATGTTGGAATACGTGAGGCAATATTGACCCTACGACGTATCTTAGAAGATAGATTTTAAGGAAAAGCAAACCTACGTTTCTAGCATTTGTAGACTGAGAGAAAGCTTTTGGCAATATTGTTGGAGTACTCTCTTTCAAATTCTGAAGGTGGCAGGGATCAAATGCAGGAAGCGAGAGGCTATTTACAATTTGTACAAAAAACAGATGGCAGTTATATGAGTCGAGGGGCATGAAAGGGAAGCAGTGATTGGGAAGGGAGTGATACAAGATTGTAGCCTATGCCCGATGTTATTCAATCTGTATATTGAGCAAGCAGTAAGGGAAACAAAAGAAAAATTTTGAGAAGAATTAAAATCCATGGAGAAGTAATAAAAAAACTTTGAGGTTCGCCGATGCCATTGTAATTCTGCCAGAGAGAGCAAATGACCTGGAAGAGCAGTTGAACGGAATGGACAGTGTCTTGAAAGGAGAACATAAGAGGGACATCAACAAAAGCAAAACGAGAATAATGGAAAATAGTCTAATTAAATCAGGTGATGCTGAGGGAATTACATTAGGAAATGAAACACTTACAGTAGTAGATGAGTTTTGTTATTTGGGGAGCAAAATAACTGATTATGGTCGAAGTAGAGAGGATATAAAAGGTAGACGGGCAATGGAAAGAAAAGTGTTTTTGAAGAAGAGAAATTTTTTTAAAATCGAGTGTAGATTTAATTGTCATGAAATCTTTGCTGAAAGTGTAGCCATATATGGAAGTGAAGCATGGACGATAACTAGTTCACACAAGAAGGAATGGTGAAGATTAGATGGGTAGATCACATAACTAATGAGGAGGTACTGAAGAATTGGGGAGAAGATAAATTTGTGGAAGAACTTGACTAGAAGATGGGATCGGTTGGTAGGACATGCTCTGAGGCATCAAGGGATCACCAATTTAGTATTGGAGGGCAGTGTGGAGGGTAGAAATCGTAGAGGGAGACCGAGAGATGAAAACACTAAGCAGATTCAGAAGGATGTAGGGTGCAATAGTTACTTGGACACGACGCAGCTAGTGCAGGATACAGTAGCATGGGGAGCTGCATCAAACCAGTCTCTGGACTGAAGACTACAAAAACAACGAGCAGTCAACACATGTTAACGTAATTCCTGTACAGGGAAGGACATTTCAAATGAAATGTCGCAGACTGGTATTGGTGGATAAATATGATACTGCAGTAACTGTGTTATTAAGAATAACGACTCAATGTACCTTCAGACATGCAAGCATGTGCTGTAGAAGCCCAGTGTGTCACCAGTGTTTGATGCATAGTTCTTGTACAGTGCATATTGTTTGTCATATGTAACCCCCTGGTGTTGGTGTTGGTGGTGGTGGTGGCGGCGACAATGTTAGTGGAAGTTTATGTAACAAAATGAAGTAATAACAGAGACAAAATATGTGGCTGTTTTGTTTCAACACCAAAGGGAGGAAATTAAGTTCTCCAATATATATATTTACTACAGTAACATGTGAAAGTAGAGCTCGTGACACCACATGACACTTCAAGACATGTCATGCTATTACAAAGGGCACCAAGGTTTCTTGGTCTTTCAAGCATCAGATCCTATGTTTCATCTGTATAGCATTAAGAAGCTACAGTTTTGCACTCCACCTCCAATTTATTTTTAACTGTAGTTTTTCACTATATATCTGCCCCCATCCCTCTCTGTAACAGAACATTAAGTAGCTCCCTCTGACTTCTGTGCTGAGAGAGGCTCTTTGTAACAAACATTTTAGGATGGTATTACATTATATAGGATTTAGTTTTCAAACTAAATACCTTGTTAAGCTGTTTTATGTGATCCTCAAGAGAAGCACTATGATCACAAGTGGCCAATAACAAATCACCCAATGGTTCACGTGGGTGGACACCACTTTCAAAGCGACAGTACATTCCTCTCCAAAACCGTATATTTTGTGGTGCCAAATTTGGAGAAAGCATATCAGATGTCCCTTCTGAACAGTAGAGTGGATTAATGTACTCGTTCATATGATTTGCCATATAGCCCCAAAGAGAATATGTTCTCTCACTCAGCCTGAAACATGAAAAGGTTATAAGCATACAAGAAGAAGTACATACAGGTCCAATTTCAGTACTTTAATAATACAAAAATTCAGTAGAGTTTAGGGGAAGTGACAATTTTCATAATTGTTTGAAAATAAGTATAATAAATGATGACAAATGG
Source organism: Schistocerca americana (assembly GCF_021461395.2). NCBI lineage: Eukaryota > Metazoa > Arthropoda > Insecta > Orthoptera > Acrididae > Schistocerca > Schistocerca americana. The sequence goes on along the minus strand of NC_060125.1, from coordinate 594,687,475 downwards.
AAAGTTATTAAACTAGCAGCGAAATAATGCTTTAGGTCAAGAGGGTAATTTTTTAATGTAGTCTCTTTTAGGTCAACACAACTCATTCAGCACTTTTTCAGTCAGCAGATTCCATTCCTGCAGTACCTTTAAGAAAGGTCTGCAAAGTAACCATTTATAACTTGCATAATCATGACACTAGACTCGACGAGTTTCCAGCAACAAATTGGTAGAAGTCAGAGGCTATCAAAACTCGTGAATACAATAGATGTTTCAACATCACATAGTTCAAATCCGTCAGTTTTCCACTATCATTATCAATCATGATGAGAAAGAGGTTTTTTTCCTTTCTTTACCAGTTCATGTTTTTATTCACTTATTTTCCTCCGGCTGATCCATAAGATTACATAGTACTCACCAGTTATTACTCTTTCTGTTTGCAAGTTAACAGTTATAAAAATTTTCCTTTAGTACCCCAGAGCTCACTGGCTTCATCTCTTAACATAATACAGACTTATGATTTCTCAGGTTTTCTCAGTGTGATTAATTAACAGAGTGCTTTCGAGTGTTCAGCTGAGTTGAATTGTTACGCTTTCCTGGTATACAATTATTCTGAAATGTTACTGGGTATTCAGCTGGGTGGCATAGTGCCAATTGTGTGATATTTCAGCAAATTTCGTGATATTTCAGCAAATTGATTTGTTTCCATCTTCAGTTTGCCAAAATATCACACCATATGTATGACACTAACCTGGCTGAACACTCAGGAAAAAAAATCAGGAGTTGTTGATTCCATTTTTCTGCACCATATTTCACGGAGCAACCTTGCATTTTCTTCAGGTGCTGTTGAGTTGGGTCATTATGTATATTCACTGCCTAAACTTCAACCTGCTAGAATTATTGAGTTATGTGTCACTATTTATCACCAAGTTCAAGTCTGTTTTTTTTTTCAGATCTGATGGACGAGATGGCTGGGGATATCTTGATAAACTGAGTGTGGGTCCCAAGCCATGCTTAAATTTAGAACTCTGTTCAGTCTATTAAATATTTTTGACATCTTTACTGTGATAGACTCCTTAATTACACTGGTGCATAAATTTTCTGTTTGCACCATGATATTGATCTCATCGCATTTCATTTTGTGACTGTACTTCAGGCAGTGCAATCAACAGTTTGCTTGAACACTCGAAAGTACATCATTGATCCAAACACTGCTAGACAAAATTAATTTTTGCATTTACTTTTGGTGGACATTCATCAAGTGTCACTTTTATCTTACAAACAGTAATCTCAGAGTTAATTTCTCATGTAAAACGCACTATACTTTTTCTCCTGTTACGCATATTGTGTTGGCTGTTTCATGTATGGGATGTCTCAAAAAGTATGCTACAACTTTCATGTGTTACAGCATCCAAACTAATTAAGATATTTACACCATCTTTGGATTATGTGACAGAGAAGCAAAGTTTTGTATGTGTGTGCTCCAAATTCTTGTGAGTGAAGCATACCAACAGTAATTCGAGAAACAGCTCAGTGTGTGGCATGGTTTATTCAGACCAAATCAGAGATGGAGGTTCAAAGAAACTTGCAAATATGGTTGTCTGACCGTACACTGATGGACTTCTTTCCATGAGGTGTGCCAAAGATAGGGACCACTAAATGCCTGTCAACTACACTGTTGCTCCCATTGCTACAGCTGATGTGGATATGTAACACCTATCATACATAGAGCTTCAATAGAGACTGGACGTTGCATGTGTCACTAAGGGTTGTAATGGATCTGGGAGATGTGTTATTTTCTACCGGATTTGTCGATACCAAATCTAATGACGGAGGTTTTAAATGTTTTCTTATATGTTTGTCAGAATATTTTTTGTGAATTATAATTTGCCTTATTTTATGCTAATTTGCTTATATGTTTGAGAGTGGCAGCATATTGATTAATATTAGTAGATGTGATGAAGAATATCAAAGAGACTGGTTACAAGTGGAAGCTTGTGTGTTGTGTGAAATGTCTTTGACACTGGAGTCATCTTTGACCGTAGCCAGTCGGCAGTGAACTCTTGGTGTGTGCAACAGTGGAAAAATGTGCAGGTCCCCGTTAAAATAATTTGCAAGTGAACAGGAAATATGAATTATGTTACTACTTTTTTTATATATACATCAAGAAGGAACCACATTCGAAGAAATGGTATTTGAAGCACCAAAAATGAGGCAAACGCATTGAACCAGGTCATTTCTGCAGTCGACGAAACAGCATTGTGGAATCATACTTTCACTAGACGACTGAAGCCAACACAGAAAAGTCAAATATCATCTTATAAACATTTTACGGAAAAGTGAGTACTGTCACGAAATATGCTAAATTCAAGTATATAAAAAATAGTGAGCATATTTCAACTGTGGACTGTAGCCGGGATATTGTGTTCACATGATCTTCAACAGTGCTAAGAAGAAGAAAATTTTTGTGTGTTAATACCAGTTTTTCAGAATGTGTGTTACAGTACTTGTGTTCATCGTGAAGTAAAAGTTTTGGAGAAGAAATGTTTCGGCAAAAAATATAATTTGCGACAGAAGAAGGAATTTCAAGAATTTTGGTCAACAATCACATGGATGGAAAACATGGATTTGCAACAGTAGAAGAGAGTTCCAGATAAGTCACGAAACCCTCGTATGTTGTTAAAACAATATTTTTATCTTGTTTTCTACTGTTGTGTTTAAATTTTTTTTTCTTCACACTGACTTATGAGATTTTCGAGAGTATTGTGCCTAAAGTAGAAAACAGTAATTTAATAGAATTTGAAAATCAGGACAGGTCAAATGAAACAGAAAGAACCGATCAATTTGATTTAAAAAGTTTTTTTGTAAATTTCACGAAAGAAATTAAACAATCAGTTGACAACAATAAGACATACTGGGATGAAAAAATTGATAACATTTTGTTGCTAGTCCAACCAGTCAATACCCAAGTGGGTGATCTTTCGAACAGGGTTGGGAATGGTGAGAAAAAAATTGTATCTGTGGAAGCAAAAGTAAAAGAAATTGATGCTAAATTGAACGATGAAATTAATACTGTAAAAAATGAGTTACTGGCCGATAGGGAAAGAAATTTAATTGATTTTAATGAGATAAAAAGGGAAATTAAAAATTTGGATGAGAACACAAAAGTTTTAGTAAAAACTGTAGAACAAAAAACTGACAATCGTTTGGTTACTCTAGAAAAAAAGTAGAATGCAATGATTTAGAAACAAAAATCTGTCACAGAACTTAGCAAAGAAATTGAAAGTTTCGACATTGAATTTCAAAGCAAAAATCACAATGTCAACACATGCAATCTTGTATCTAATATTCCAGTGAAGCACTTTTCGGTAGATGGACCCTTACATCCCGTTGATTTTATACAGTATTGTAAGGATTGTTTTTTACCTCACTCACCAGATGATATGAAAATTAAATTTGTGAAAAAATTCTTGGAAGGGGAAGCTTTGACTTGGGCAAACCAGATTGTAACTGAAAGGATGACCTTTTCAGAATATTAATCAAAATTTCTGGAAATTTTTTGGGATGATCTAAAACAAACTAGAATCAAAAGTGAATTTTTGAATGGGAAAAACTATAGAGAATGAGATGGGAGCATGAAACAATTTTGCAAAAGTGAACTTCAAAAACCTATTCATTTAACAAAACCTTTGGATGACTTAATCAAAATTGATACCTTAAAGAGAAGGTTGCCATCAGCAATGCAGTAGAGTCTAGTTCACTGTCCTGATAGGAATGTTGAGCAGTTTCTCTATTATACTGAAAAGTCGGATAGGGTAACAACAAGACCACACAGTGGGTTTACTCAGAAAGGTAGTGGTCAAAATTGGGGAAATGATAACTTTCAAAAAAGGGAACAAAACAATTATCACAGTGTCATTCAAAATTCAGGGGGATATAACAATAATTTTCAAAAGAAGGACCATAATTTTCATCCAAAACAAGAACAACATTTTCGCAGAAATAATCAACAAAATAGAGAACACTTTAGGGATCAAAATCACAGATATTTTGCTAGAAATCAGTACAACAGCAACTGCCAACCACCAGGTAATGTTTGGCATAGGAATGGGAACAGAAATGTTGATCAGAGACATTGGCAGAACCACAATCAGCAGTTTAAACAGGAACCAGTTGTTATTCAAGAAATAAAAAACGAGTAGACACCCCCTTGAAGGTCCGCAAGGTTGAGGCAGAAGGTGAGCGTGATGAAAGTACCAATGAATGTGACTATCATAAACCCAAACATGACAGATCCAAACCTAAGCTATCACATGAGGTCATTAGTTGTTACTTATTGAAGAAATGTCAGGAGGAAAATAATAATGATATTGATAAAGATAAAATTTTCAGTACACAAGAACATACAGTAGATAAAAGTAATCGTGATTCATTTAATTTAACAGAGTTTTACACTTAGACAAAAAAGAACACCACTTTGTCAGATGATGTAATTCGTAGTCAGATTTGTAGTAGTTCAGAGACGTGTGTGAATGAAAGGGAGAGTGCATGCTGTGAGAATGAATGTATTGGTGAAAGGGATCTGGTAACTTTAGAAAGGGGAAATAATATTTTGAGGGATAATTTGAATGTGTATGACCTGAATATGTGTAATGATAATGATGTTAATGATAATGTTGATGATAAAGTTGATAATGATGGTAATATTATTGATGATGATGTTGAGGAATGGTGTTTCATTAGTTTAAATAGGGAGTTGGGTATACACATGGTTGAAAATGGATTAAATAGTGAGAATATTATAGAAATTCCCAGGGATGTTACCAGGATGAATAAGGCTCGCAAGCAGGGTGTATGTAAAAGCGTGAATTTTGATGTTGTTGGTAAAGAATCTGACTACACAAATAACGACGACACATGTGTAACTTCTAGCCTAAGTGAAACATTTACAGATACTAATGACACACACACGTCTTATGAATCTATGGCTGAACAGTGAAAATATTTCTTTTGACAAAAACTTTGGAAAGATGCTTATTAATGTATATGAAACTATATGTCCTGAGTGGTGGAAAAAGATGAGATATTTTATTTTTGAAAAGGTGAGGGATAAGTACTTCAACAGTATACTATGTGATTTGGATGAAAATTCTTGGCTACTTGAGATAATAGAGAGTACTAATAACAATTTTGTATCTTGTGCAAATTTTATAGCTGTGACAAATAATACATATAATGGTATACCATACGATTCTGATAAGTATAGGTTTGGGGAAATTGAAAGTGATTTATTTCATGAGGATGTAGGTTCTGAGAAAAGCGATCAATTTTGCAGTCCTTATATAAAAGTTCAAATTGGGTCATGGATTGGTAAATGTTTAATTGATACAGGACGTGAGATCTCGGGAATATCTGAAAGGTTAAGCAAGAAATTAAAAGTGGGGAAAGAGTGTGTTGAAATGCCAGTTGTTGGGGTAAAGATAAAAGGTGCTACTGGGAAGAGCAGTAAATTGGTAAAAAGCCAGGCTTTAGTGACATTTTTAATTGAAGGCAAGTTGTTCACACATGGATGTTTTGTAATTCAGGAATTTAATGAGGATTTTCTTTTGGGTATGAATTGGATAGTAAAAGTAAATACAGCATTTGATTGGAGTGGAAGAAAACTTTTGATAGAAACCAGTGAAAGGGAATACATTCAGACAAAATTTGTGAAGACACTTGGGGATCAGAGTAATAGAAATTTTGACAGAATCAATTTACTAAAAGAAAATAGCTTGGAGAACATTGAAAGTCATAGATTTGATACTGATGAAGTTGAATTTGGGAATTTAGTATATTTGAAAATTTCAGAAACACAAAATTTATCTGGGGAGCAAAAACAACAGTTAGAAAATCTGCTGTGGGAATACAGCGATGTTTTCAGTGACATACCTGGTAGGGTAAATGGTTATCGGTGTGAGCTTCAGGTAAAACCTCATGAACCATTTTTCATAAAACCATACGGTATTGCAATATCAAAAAGACCTGCTGTTGAGAAAGAGCTGAAAAAGATGGAAGGATGTAATATAATAGAAAGGAGTATCAGTGCATATAATAATCCTTTAGTAGTTCTTTCGAAAAAAGATGGTGGAGTAAGATTGGTTTTGGACTCTAGGCACTTAAACAAAATTTTGTTCAGACAGACAGACCATCCCGAAAATATTGATGAGTTACTCTATAAATTACAGATATAAAATATATGTCAAGTTTGGATCTAACTTCGGGTTTTCATCAGGTACCACTTTCAGTTAATTCTATAAAATATACTGCTTTCTTGTACAATGGTAAGAGTTACCAATATTGTGTTGTGCCATTTGGGTTAAATTCTTCTGTTTCCGAATTTATAAGAGCTTTGGATCATGTACTGGGGCAAAAGAACTTGCATCTAAACTGATAATTTATGTAGATGACATTTTGGTACAGGGCAAAATTGGGAGGAACATTTTTCGATTTTGAAGTCAGTTTGTGAAAAGCTTAGAAAAGGGGGGATGACATTGAAATCAGAGAAATGTAAATTTGCATTTCTGAATTAAAATTTTTGGGACATGTTGTTGTCACAGAAAAGGGAATTTTGGCAGTTCCAGAAAAAATTAAAGCAATTTCAGAAATTCCTATTCCTAAGACTAAAAAACAATTAAAGTCATTCTTTGGATTATGCAGTTATTACGGAAAACATAAGTGATCAGAGTCTGAACGCACCATGTTTAAGTCAGTTACTTAAGAAAAACACTGTTTGGGTTTGGGATAAAAGTTGTCAGGAAGAGTTTGATAAAATTAAGCAAGAGTCGAGGAAGCAACATTTTTTACAGAGACGTGATTTTAATTTACCATTTTGTTTTAACACTGATAGCAGTAATTATGGGCTTGGAGCAGAGTTATTTCAAGAAAGATTAGAGAATGGAGATAAGATACATTGTACAATAGCATTTGCAAGCAGAATGTTGCTCAAGCATAAGAAAAATTATACAATCAGAGAGAAGGAACTTTTGGCAATTCATTGGGCTTTTACAAAATTTAGAATTTACCTTATTGGACATAAAACCATAGTATTTTCGGATCACAAAGCTTTGAGTTACTTACAAGAGTGCAAATTATACCACAGTAGATTGACCAGATGGGCAATATTTCTGCAACAGTTTGGCTTTGAAATCAAGCACATAAAAGGTTCTGAGAATATAGTAGCTGATTCACTTTCAAGGTTACCAATTGGGGGAAAAAAGGAGATTTTTGAACAAGAGGAGGGAAAGCAATTTAAAATTAGATACTTGAAAGAGGTGGAAAATGAGAAAACAATTAGAGCTATGTGTAACAAAATTAGGAAAAATCAAAATTTAGATCAAAGTTGAAAATTAATCAAAGAATGTTTAGGCAAGAAGGGGTATGAGAAACTTGATGGATTTTACAAATTACATAAGGGGATTTTATTTCGGAGAACAGATGTAGATTCTGATAATTGGAAACAGTGTTGGCCAGAGGCAGATGCTGAAAAGCTGATCATTTACATACATGAAAGTTTTGGTCATTGTGGGACACAGAAGTGCATTCGAAAGATACAAGAAAACGTTTATTTTTACAATATTGGAAAGAAGGTAAGAAAAGAATTGGCAACCTGTGACAAATGTCAGAGTGTTACAGTGAGCAATCAAAGATGTGGCGGAGAGATTCAAAACATTATTCCGGAAAAACCTTTAGATCTTATCGCTGTGGACTTATATGGAATGTTACCAAAGAGTAAAGGAGGTCACTGTTACGTATTTGTTGTGGTAGATGTATTTTCAAAATTAATTAAACTATATCCAGTGAAAAAAGCTAATAGCCATGAAATTGTAATAAAAATTGAAAGAGGTTATTTCGCACAGGTGGGAAAACCAAAAGCTATATTATCAGATAATGGTTCACAGTTCACCTCTAAAATTTGGAATCAGTTTATTGAAAGATCAAAATTGAAGCATACACTTATATCTGTTTATTGCCCATTCACCAATCCTGCAGAAAGATATATGAGGGAAATTGGGAGACTTCGCAGAACCTATTGTAGCCATAAACATCCAACCTGGTTTGAGCACATTTGAAATTTTGAAGATATAATGAATAGCCTACAACATACTTCCACAGGATTTTCATCGTATGAGATTATGTTTAATATCAGACCTGCAAATCTTGTATCAGAACTTACTGAATTTCCTAAATGTACACCTTTAACTATGCAAGAGAGAGAAGATATCGTCAGGGAAACTATGAGGAAACAAGGGGAAAAGAGGAATAGAAGACATAACAACAGGGTCAAATTAACCACTTTCGAAATTGGGGATCTTGTTCTTGTAAAATCTCATGAAAAATAAAAAATGTTAACTTCAGAAATTAAAAAATTCTTTGATATCTACACTGGGCCTTTTGAAGTCATAGAAAATCCATACCCTAATGCCTATCATTTGGTATACCCTAAGTCAAAGATATTATTTGGTCTCAGGAATGTTCTCTCTTAGAAACTGTATAAACAGAAATCATAATTTCTAAATTTAAATAACCTATTTTCATTTAACACAAAAGTCCTCCACTGGAACATGCTTGTTAGAACAAAACTACCTGTACAACCAAGTATGTATATTTGCATGTATAAGTTAATAATTTGAAGTCACATGTTAATTGAAACTGATGAAAAAACACTATTGTAACAAAGAATGAGAGTAAGAGTTATTACTACTTGTTTTTACAAAAAAAAAAAAAAAAAAAAAAAAAAAAAAAAAAAAAAAAAAAAAAAAAGTCTCCATAGTAAGCATTTATGAATTTTTTCTAATTTTTGGAAGCTAAGTCTTCCCTGTGGGTGAAGACATGATGTGAGGACATGCATGCAAAGATATAAGTTTCAAAACCAATTTCAGATAAAGCCTCATGATATGTGAGAAATTTATTATTCTTTATACTGATGTTGTGGGGAGCGAAAGTTCTCTTCACAAGAATGTGACTTGTAGTAATATTGTAGTAGAGAGGCAAGTGTACATAAATAATTGTAAAAAAAAATAGATAATACTGATGTATCTTTAGCTATACTAAAAAAAAACATATAAAATTAAAAAAATCAGAAGTATAAAACATTCCACGTGGGAAAAATATATCTAAAATCAAACATGATGTGACTTACCAAACGAAAATGCTGGCAGGTCGATAGACACACAAACATACACACAAAATTCAAGCTTTCGCAACCAACGGTTGCTTCATCAGGAAAGAGGGAAGGAGAGGGAAAGACGAAAGGATGTGGGTTTTAAGGGAGAGAGTAAGGAGTCATTACCTTAGGGGGGAAAAAGGACAGGTACACACTCGCACACACACACCCATATCCAACCGCACATACACAGACACAAGTAGACATTTGTAAAGGCAAAGAGTTTCGGCAGAGATGTTAGTCGAGGCAGAAGTATAGAGGCAAAGATGTTGTTGAAAGACTATGAGCGGCGGCAACTTGAAATTAGCGGAGGTTGAGGCCTGGTGGATCACGAGAAGATAGGATATACTGAAGGGCAAGTTCCCATCTCCGGAGTTCTGACAGGTTGGTGTTAGTGGGAAGTATCCAGATAACCCGGACGGTGTAACACTGTGCCAAGATGTGCTGGCCGTGCACCAAGGCATGTTTAGCCACAGGGTGATCCTCATTACCAACAAACACTGTCTGCCTGTGTCCATTCATGTGAATGGACAGTTTCTTGCTGGTCATTCCCACATAGAAAGCTTCACAGTGTAGGCAGGTCAGTTAGTAAATCACGTGGGTGCTTTCACACGTGGCTCTGCCTTTGATCGTGTACACCTTCCGGGTTACAGGACTGGAGTAGGTGGTGGTGGGAGGGTACATAGGACAGGTTTTACACCAGGGGTGGTTACAAGGGTAGGAGCCAGAGGGTAGGGAAGGTGGTTTGGGGATTTCATAGCGATGAACTACGAGGTTACGAAGGTTAGGTGGACAGCGGAAAGACACTCTTGGTGGAGTGGGGAGGATTTCATGAAGGATGGACCTCATTTCATGGCAGGATTTGAGGAAGTCGTATCCCTGCTGGAGAGCCACATTCAGAGTCTGGTCCAGTCTCGGAAAGTATCCTGTCACAAGTGGGGCACTTTTGTAGTTCTTCTGTGGGAGGTTCTGGGTTTGGGGGGATGAGGAAGTGGCTCTGGTTATTTGCTTCTGTACCAGGTTGGGAGGGTAGCTGCGGGATGCGAAAGTTGTTTTCAGGTTGTTGGTGTAATGGTTCAGGGATTCAGGACTGCAGCAGACTCATTTGGCACGAAGACCTAGGCTGTAGGGAAGGGACCGTTTGATATGGAATGGGTGGCAGCTGTCATAATGGAGGTACTGTTGCTTGTTGGTGGGTTTGATGTGGATGGACGTGTGAAGCTGGCTATTGGACAGATGGAGGTCAACATCAAGGAAAGTGGCATGGGATTTGGAGTAGGACCAGGTGAATCGGATGGAACCAAAGGAGTTGAGGTTGGAGATGAAATTGTGGAGTTCTTCTTCACTGTGAGTCCAGATCATGAAGATGTCATCAATAAATCTGTACCAAACTTTGGGTTGGCAGGCCTGGGTAACCAAAAAGGCTTCCTCTAAGCGACCCATGAGTAGGTTGGCGTACGAGGGGGCCATCCTGGTACCCATGGCTGTTCCCTTTAATTGTTGGTATGTCTGGCCTTCAAAAGTGAAGAAGTTGTGGGACAGGATGAAGCTGGCTAAGGTAATGAGGAAAGAGGTTTTAGGTAGGGTGGCAGGTGATCGGCGTGAAAGGAAGTGCTCCATCGCAGCGAGGCCCTGGACGTGCGGAATATTTGTGTATAAGGAAGTGGCATCAATGGTTACAAGGATGGTTTCCGGGAGTAACAGATTGGGTACGGATTCCAGGCATTCGAGAAAGTGGTTGGTGTCTTTGATGAAGGATGTGAGACTGCATGTAATGGGTTGAAGGTGTTGATCTACGTAGGCAGAGATACGTTCTGTGGGGGCTTGGTAACCAGCTACAATTGGGCGACCGGGATGATTGGGTTTGTGAATTTTAGGAAGAAGGTAGAAAGTAGGGGTGCGGGGTGTCGGTGGGGTCAGGAGGTTGATTGAGTCAGGTGAAAGGTTTTGCAGGGGGCCTAAGGTTCTGAGGATTCCTTGAAGCTCCACCTGGACATCAGGAATGGGATTACCTTGGCAAACTTTGTATGTGGTGTTGTCTGAAAGCTGACGCAGTCCCTCAGCCACATACTCCCGACGATCAAGTACCACGGTCGTGGAACCCTTGTCCGCCGGAAGAATGACGATGGAGCGGTCAGCATTCAGATCACGGATAGCCTGGGCTTCAGCAGTGGTGATGTTGGGAGTAGGATTAAGATTTTTTGAGAAGTATTGAGAAGCAAGGCTGGAAGTCAGAAATTCCTGGAAGGTTTGGAGAGGGTGATTTTGAGGAAGAGGAGGTGGGTCCCCCTGTGACGGAGGACGGAACTGTTCCAGGCAGGGTTCAATTTGGATAGTGTCTTGGGGAGTTGGATCATTAGGAGGAGAAGCAAGGCTGGAAGTCAGAAATTCCTGGAAGGTTTGGAGAGGGTGATTTTGAGGAAGAGGAGGTGGGTCCCCCTGTGACGGAGGACGGAACTGTTCCAGGCAGGGTTCAATTTGGATAGTGTCTTGGGGAGTTGGATCATTAGGAGTAGGATTAGGATCATTTTTCTTCGTGGCAAAGTGATATTTCCACTTTCAACACTACTGCTGCAATAACATCCACCGTTTCTAGTTCACAAACAGTTCCTTTCACCTATTAAACAACCATTTCGGCTACTTCTAATAACTTTTGCTTTATTTCCATTTCCATTTTTCCCACATCACTGATAAATTTTAGCAGCTTCCCACAGGTTTTAACGTCATTATTTCTTTGTCAGACAATTGTTAGCCTCATTTTCATAATCTGCCACCACAAAACCACTCCTTTTAATACATTTACATGCAGTTTTTTCGAAATTTTCCCGAATTTCTCCGTCCTTTAACGTGTTTTGGCGTCAACACAACCACCTAACCTTTTTGCACATCGTTGTCTACCAACCCAAGTCCAACATAGCCCAGCTGTAACCAACACTTTTTCGCCTTTTTTCACACCAGATCTGCAGTTACTTTCCAGTTCACCTTTATCTCTCCCCATATATTTTTATTTTCATTTTCATTTCAGCCTCATGTTACACTTTCCACCTTCTAATACCATGTCACCCTCACAACACCCCCACAATGACCCCGTTAAGTTTTATTTACATTCCCTCCGCAAACATGCCTTCGCCCTAGCCAGATTACGGTCTCATATTCTATTTTCTCAGGCTTGTCTGTCATTTGGCATTACCCCCAAATGCCTCACACTTAAAGTTCCCATTTCTGGCTGCAACCCTTCTTTCCATCATTGACCGAGCAAGATGGCGCAGTGGTAAGACACTGGACTCGCATTCGGGAGGACGACGGTTCAATCCCGCGTCCGGCCATCCAGATTTAGGATTTCCGTGATTTCCCTAAATCACTCAAGGCAAACGCCAGGATGGTTCCTCTGAAAGGGCACGGCCGACTTCCTTCCCCATCCTTCCCTCATCCGATGAGACCGATGACCACGCTGTCTGGTCTCCTTCCCCAAACCAACCAACCAACCTTCTTTCAATCAGTCCCTATACCAGTTCCAAACTGAACAATCCATTGCACTCATCCACCTAATCCTTCACCTACACATCAACTCAGCCAATGAACACACCCGTCAACTCCTATCCTTAATAAAAGTCCTCAATCTTTTCTCTCCCACATCCACACCGGCTGTTCAGAGCATCCTCCTACAGGCCAACTGCAAATTAGAACAGCATGCCACCCTCCACCTCAAAAAACTATCCAATCTCCTGGTTTCCCACCTCTGGAAAGGCAACTCACTCACCCTTCACAACCTTTCCAGCAAACCTCAACCTCCTCTCATTGCACACAAACCCAGTCTCTCCCATCTACTCAATCTCCCACTTCCAGCTCCACTTCCTCCAAAACCTCAAAATTCCAATCAACACAATCTGGAACCACAAGACCCTAATTCAGAAGTTAACCTTTCCTCCAAACCTCTCTCCCAATCCGAAACCTCTGTCCTATCCAAAGGCCTCACCTTCAGCCCCACTCCCAGATTCAACCAAACAGCCCTCGTCAAAGATTTACTGTCCTACACTCGTACTCTCTGCTGGAAATATCACTTTGCCACGAAGAAAAATGATCCTAATCCTACTCCTAATGATCCAACTCCCCAAGACACTATCCAAATTGAACCCTGCCTGGAACAGTTCCGTCCTCCGTCACAGGGGGACCCACCTCCTCTTCCTCAAAATCACCCTCTCCAAACCTTGCAGGAATTTCTGACTTCCAGCCTTGCCTCTCAATACATCTCAAAAAACCTTAATCCTACTCCCAACATCACCACTGCTGAAGCCCAGGCTATCCGTGATCTGAAGGCTGACCGCTCCATCGTCATTCTTCCGGCGGACAAGGGTTCCACGACCGTGGTACTTGATCGTCGGGAGTATGTGGCTGAGGGCCTGCGTCAGCTTTCAGACAACACCACATACAAAGTTTGCCAAGGTAACCTCATTCCCGATGTCCAGGCGGAGCTTCAAGGAATCCTCAGAACCTTAGGCCCCCTGCAAAACCTTTCACCTGACTCCATCAACCTCCTGACCCCACCGACACCCCGCACCCCTACCTTCTACCTTCTTCCTAAAATTCACAAACCCAATCATCCCGGTCGCCCAATTGTAGCTGGTTACCAAGCCCCCACAGAACGTATCTCTGCCTACGTAGATCAACACCTTCAACCCATTACATGCAGTCTCACATCCTTCATCAAAGACACCAACCACTTTCTCGAATGCCTGGAATCCGTACCCAATCTGTTTCTCCCGGAAACCATCCTTGTAACCATTGATGCCAATTCCTTATACACAAATATTCCGCACGTCCAGGGCCTCGCTGCGATGGAGCACTTCCTTTCACGCCGATCACCTGCCACCCTACCTAAAACCTCTTTCCTCATTACCTTAGCCAGCTTCATCCTGTCCCACAACTTCTTCACTTTTGAAGGCCAGACATACCAACAATTAAAGGGAACAGCCATGGGTACCAGGATGGCCCCCTCGTACGCCAACCTATTCATGGGTCGCTTAGAGGAAGCCTTTTTGGTTACCCAGGCCTGCCAACCCAAAGTTTGGTACAGATTTATTGATGACATCTTCATGATCTGGACTCACAGTGAAGAAGAACTCCACAATTTCCTCTCCAACCTCAACTCCTTTGGTTCCATCCGATTCACCTGGTCCTACTCCAAATCCCATGCCACTTTCCTTGACGTTGACCTCCATCTGTCCAATAGCCAGCTTCACACGTCCGTCCACATCAAACCCACCAACAAGCAACAATACCTCCATTATGACAGCTGCCACCCATTCCACATCAAACGGTCCCTTCCCTACAGCCTAGGTCTTCGCGGCAAACGAATCTCTCCAGTCCTGAATCCCTGAACCATTACACCAACAACCTGAAAACAACTTTCGCATCCCGCAGCTACCCTCCCAACCTGGTACAGAAGCAAATAACCAGCAGGATACTTTCCGGGACTGGACCAGACTCAGAATGTGGCTCTCCAGCAGGGATACGACTTCCTCAAATCCTGCCCTGAAATGAGATCCATCCTTCATGAAATCCTCTCCACTCCACCAAGAGTGTCTTTCCGCCATCCACCTAACCTTCGTAACCTGTTAGTTCATCCCTATGAAATCCCCAAACCACCTTACCTACCCTCTGGCTCCTACCCTTGTAACCGCCCCCGGTGTAAAACCTGTCCCATGCACCCTCCCACCATCACCAACTCCAGTCCTGTAACCCGGAAGGTGTACACGATCAAAGGCAGAGCCACGTGTGAAAGCACCAACGTGATTTACCAACTGACCTGCCTACACTGTGACGCATTCTATGTGGGAATGACCAGCAACAAACTGTCCATTCGCATGAATGGACACAGGCAGACAGTGTTTGTTGGTAATGAAGATCACCCTGTGGCTAAACATGCCTTGGTGCACGGCCAGCACATCTTGGCACACTGTTACACCGTCCGGGTTATCTGGATACTTCCCACTAACACCAACCTATCCGAACTCCGGAGTTGGGAACTTGCTCTTCAATATATCCTCTCTTCCCGTTACCCACCAGGCCTCAACCTCCGCTAATTTCAAGTTGCCGCCACTCATACCTCACCTGTCATTCAACAACATCTTTGCCTCTGCACGTCCGCCTCGACTGACATCTCTGCCAAAACTCTGTGTCTTTGAATATGTCTGCTTGTGTCTGCATACGTGTGGATGGATGTGTGTGTGTGTGTGTGTGTGTGTGTGTGTGTGTGTGTGTGTGTGTGTGTGTGTGCGCGCGAGTGTATACCCGTCCTTTATTCCCCCTAAGGTAAGTCTTTCCGCTCCCGGGATTGGGATGACTCCTTACCCTCTCCCTTAAAACCCACATCCTTTCGTCTTTCCCTCTCCTTCTCTCTTTCCTGACGAAGCAACCGTTGGTTGCGAAAGCTAGAATTTTGTGTGTATGTTTGTGTGTCTATCAACCTGCCAGTGCTTTCGTTTGGTAAGTCACATCATCTTTGTGTATATATATATATATATATAATGGAAGGAAACATTCCACGTGGGAAAAATTATATATAAAAACAAAGATGAGGTGACTTACCGAACAAAAGCGCTGGCAGGTCGATAGACACACAAACAAACACAAACACACACACAAAATTCAAGCTTTCGCAACAAACTGTTGCCTCATCTTGATCTGATGAGGCAACAGTTTGTTGCGAAAGCTTGAATTTTGTGTGTGTGTTTGTGTTTGTTTGTGTGTCTATCGACCTGCCAGCGCTTTTGTTCGGTAAGTCACCTCATCTTTGTATATATATATATATATATGAATATAATAGAGGGAAACATTCCACGTGGGAAAAATATATCTAAAAAGAAAGATGATGAAACTTACCAAACAAAAGCGCTGGCAGGTCGATAGACACACAAACAAACACAAACATACACACAAAATTCTAGCTTTCGCAACCAATGGTTGCCTCGTCAGGAAAGAGGGAAGGAGAAGGAAAGACAAAAGGATATGGGTTTTAAGGGAGAGGGTAAGGAGTCATTCCAATCCCGGGAGCGGAAAGACTTACCTTAGGGGGACCAAACTCTTTGCCTTTACAAATGTCTGCTTGTGTCTGTGTATGTGTGGATGGATATGTGTGTGTGTGCGAGTGTATACCTGTCCTTTTTCCCCCTAAGGTAAGTCTTTCCGCTCCCGGGATTGGAATGACTCCTTACCCTCTCCCTTAAAACCCATATCCTTTTGTCTTTCCTTCTCCTTCCCTCTTTCCTGACGAGGCAACCATTGGTTGCGAAAGCTAGAATTTTGTGTGTATGTTTGTGTGTCTATCGACCTGCCAGCGCTTTTGTTTGGTAAGTTTCATCATCTTTCTTTTTTTATATTTATATATATATATATATCAAGTATCATTTTTTATTGTACAATATGTAAGCAAAATGAAATTAACATTAATATGGGGAACAAAAAATTTAAGTATGAGAACCAGTTGGTACAAAGTGTAACCTAAGAAGTGGTTGAAGATATCTTATTCTAGCAAATGAGTTTTACCTTACTATTATTTTCAATCTGAATGCTGTATTTTAGAAAATTTGTCATGTATGTTTTATGCCATGTATATTTGTAATGTTAAATAATTTCTTTACTTGAATTTTTCGTGTATGAGATTGATGGGGAAGGATCATTGGAAAAACAGCCAGTAACAAGTTCACAGATTCAAAGAGTCCAAATTTGGAAGAGGTTATCAGACTTCATCATTTACGTGCTAATTTTGGAATACAGATCCATTACTGAGTGTGGTCAGGACTTTGTTGTATATGTTCATAACAACAAAAGCCCAGGGAACAGTTGTAATGGATCTGGGAGATGTGTTATTTTCTACTTGATTTGTCGATAGCAAATCTAATGAGGGAGGTTGTAAATGTTTTCTTATATTTTTGTCAGAATATTTTTTGTGAATTGTAATTTGCCTTATTTTATGCTAATTTGCTTATATGTTTGAGAGTGACAGCATATTGATTAATATTAGCAGATGTGATGAAGAATATCAAAGAGACTGGTTGCAAGTGGAAGCTTGTGTGTTGTGTGAAATGTCTTTGACGCTGGAGTCGTCTTTGACCGTAGTCAGTCGGCAGTGAACTCTCGGTGTGAGTGACTGTGGAGCAATGTGCAGGTCGCCATTATAATAATTTGCAAGTGAACAGGAAAAATGAATTATGTTACTACTTTTTTATATAAACATCAAGAAGGAACCACATTCGAAGAAATGGTATTTGAAGCACCAAAAATGAGGCAAGCGCATTGAACCAGGTCATTTCTGCAGCCGACAAAACAGCATTGTGGAATCATACTTTCACTAGACGACTGAATCCAACACAGAAAAGTCAAATATCATCTTATAAACATTTTACGGAAAAGTGAGTACTGTCACGAAATATGCTAAATTCAAGTATATAAAAAATAGTGAGCATATTTCAAGGTGCACATGTGGGAACTGACTGAATGGCATAAAAACTTTATGAGATAGTGTGTCAAGTATGCCCACACATGATATGAATATCTTCATCAGTTCGGATGCTATCACATTAAAGCTGTGCTGTACTTTCAATGACAGCCTGTACTTTTAATCACTCATCCTCAAAACAGTGCCAAATCCGCTGCAGTATGAAAGATTTATTCTGGACATGAATAATGTTAAAATGTGGACAAACATCATAATGGAATAATCTGTCCATAGGCAGTCAGACATAGAATGTTGATCCATCAGTAATAAATATTTTATTTTCCTTGATAATGTGTAGATTCAGATGTAAGAGTTCATAGGCTAAAATAAAATAGGCAATAGACTGATTGAAACAGACACAAGAGAAAAGGAAGGAATAAAGGAGAGAGATGTGGATGCTAAGACAACTCAACCGAAATGGGTTATAAGGTGATAATGTAGTTTGGAAGTATCATTTTCTCAGGTATTGGTTGATAATCTAAAACAAAGGTAAAACTTTGTTTGACAAAACATTTGCATGTTGTCCAATCAAGTGAACATTACTGCAGCTACTAAAATACGCACGCACACACACACACACACACACACACACACACACACACACAAGACTAATTCCAATTGTAGATGCCTGTAGACATAAACAAATATGCTTGACGAACTCACACAATTCTAATTAAATGGCACCAATGTCTCCCCCCCCCCCCTTCCCCCCCCCCCCACTCTTGACAAGAGGATTAAAAACAGTAGTATAGATATTGGATGATTCTCTGGTACTATAGAAAGATTTGTTTTAAATATGAACAACATATATTCCACAGAAATCATTAATGTCTTCACACCAATCCACTCACATTCTGATGAGGTGGTAGTACACTGCTACAAAGCACTACAGAAAACAGTAAGTGACAACAAATCCCACCACAAGATGATATTACTGAACTGGACTTTAATGTGAAAGCACAACAAAACTAAAGAATGATTCTTCAGCGGGTAACTCTAGATGCAATACCAAAATTGATAGGTCATAAATTAGCACAATTTGACAATAATAATGGCAAAATAAATTTACTGCCTTTTATCAAAAAATAAATAATTTGTACAATGTGAGACAGCAGCCCTACACCATTTAAAATTGCATGTTGATCATACATTCTTGACAGCAAGAGTAAAAATTGTTACGAAGATAGAAAGACAGTTGGTTGGTTGATTTGGGGGGGAGGGGACCAAACAGCAAGGCCATTGGTTCCATCAGATTAGGGAAGGTTGTTGGTTGTTTTGGGGAAGGAGACCAGACAGCGAGGTCATCGGTCTCATCGGATTAGGGAAGGACAGGGAAGGAAGTTGGCCGTGCCCTTTGAAAGGAACCATCCCGGCATTTGCCTGGAGTGATTTAGGGAAATCACGGAAAACCTAGATGAGGATAGCCGGATGAAGGTTTGAACCATCATCCTCCCATATACAAGACCAGTATGCTAGCCACTGCACCACCTCGCTCGGAATGATGATGAAAAGAAATATTCATCATATAGGAAATCATAAATGTAAATGATGAAAATGCATTTAAAAATAGCATGTCACACTTTAGGTATGCATCACAGGAAATCAAGCTGCTACAGAAAAAGACAGATTGGAGAAGTTATTTAACAAATATATTGTTCAGGCAAACAGCACAGTATGTTACAAATACAAAGAGAGTAAAAAGAAAAGAAAATCTGAAAAAGAAACAAAATGATTATTAAAAGATAAAAACAATTGTCAGAACATTATAAACTATGCCAAAATGGAAAAAGAACTACTCATGAATGTCTTTGAAAGGATAAGATATATTACAATGCACATCTGTTAAGAGAAAATTAGAAACAATAAAAGTAAAAAGAAAACAATGAAGACACTTATGCCTGATGGAAACCACTTTTCATCAGCTAAGATGAGTCAAGGCACAGTAATTAACAACAGAGAGTAAATTGTACACACATTCCAAGAGTTCCCCATGTAAGCTATTTTCAGTACACCAGAGTCCTTTACTATCCTGTTCTTCCCACTGTGCCTTCAATTTCTATGTTGACAGTTTCCAACTTAAGACACATGCTAGAGACACATGGTGTAATAAATATCTACAAAATATATTACTCAACTTTTCCAGACTGTTACAATGAACAGTCATCACCTCCTAATCTGCGCTCTTATAAAAGTAAGTCTATTAAAATCACAGAAAAGTAAGTTCATTTAAACTGGGTCAGTGCGAGTTATCAACTCAGCAGGCAAAAGAAGCAAACATGATTTTGATGGAGGGGTGATGGACATGTACCCGAACAGATGGATGGTAAATTAAATGGGTCAAAGAAGTTCTGAAGATGACAAGCTAATAAAAGACAATATCAGAAAACATACATGAGCAACATGGGTATGTTTTGCAGAAGATCACAATGCAGGGAAAAACACATAGGTCTTTACCCAGCTATGGAAGTCAAACGGCTGATGATTATATAAACATAGCTCAAAATTATCTTCTGAATATTTTAAAAAACCCTTCATCAGAAGCAAGAAAAGGCAGAAGAAAAGGGAAAAAAGGATGCAAACTGCAAGAGTTGAAAGGAAAAGATTCAAAGCTAACAAACTGAGTTACAATAGAAATTTAATTTCCAATGCAATACTCGCAATTAGCTGTCAGTAACAATACATCAATATGAGTAAAACTAAAGAATGATGGTGGATAAAAAATATGGAATAATAAAAAGCACAAAATATATGAGTGTATGATAATGAAAAGGTAGCACTGAACACCTAACACAAGCCAACTTGAACTCCAAGGACATTACAGTCCAGTCCACTAATATCACCTTGTGGTGGGATTTGTTATCACTTGTCAGTTTCTGTAGCACTCTGTACAGATTTACCACCACCTTATGAGAACGTGGGTGCATTGGAATGATTTCTGTGGAATATACATGTCGTTGATTTTTAAAACAAATCTTCTATTCTACCAGACAATCTTCCAGTATCTTTAATATTGTTTTTAATCCTCTTGTCCACAGTAGAGGGAGAGGCAGAAGGAGAAGGATAATGCCTTAAATTGTTTTTTTTTTAAAATTTGCAAAGATTTCTTGTTTTATATTGCAAGCAGATCAAATTTGTTTTTTCCACAATAACAGAGCATTTCTGAAACTGATTTGGGGATAAAAATGCCTCAGACAGCAATTTTGTATCTTTCATGGTACTGTTGACTCCAGTAATACCTCTGTCCATAATGATATTTTCACTCTGCAGTGGAGTGTGTGCTGATATGAAACTTCCTGGCAGGTTAAAACTGCACACCGGACCAAGACTCAAACTCGGGACCTTTGACTTTTGCGGGCAAGTGCTCTACCAAAAGCACTTGCCCATGAAAGGTAAAGGTCCCGAGTTGAGTCTTGGTCTGGCACACAGTTTTAACCTGCCAGGAACTTTCATACCTCTGTCCATGTTTATTCCAGTACCAATAATTCCTCAAATTTAATAGCTGCTACCCCTGCACATCAGAAAGTCTTTCCATATCATCTAGCAAACTGTGGTCAGCAAACCTACAATGATCAGCAATCCTCATCTCAATATGCTGGAAGTTTTGCTGTGGCCTTTATGTAGACTACACACTGTGTATGGAGTAACGTTATGTAAATATTTAGTATGAAGAAGTAAATAGAAAAAGTAATTGGGTAGCGTAAAAGGTGGAGCCGTGCCCTTTTACAAAAGTGGCTGCTTTCTCTTATTACACACACAAAGTGATTCACAAAGATATGCAAATATTGTAATGTGTTATTCTACAAGTAAAACTAAAGAGAAAAGTTTATATAAACAAAGATCCGCAAATGTTTAGTTACGAAGTTACAGCTAATAAAAATTATTCTGCCTGAAATTTAGCAGCTTCATTAATATGAAGCCATCGCAAAACTGTATGAGGTTAAAGTACAGCACGATTTCCATTTATTTTGTTGTTATTGTTCTGGTGAATCTAATTAAAAGAGTCATTGTTGGCATCTGTTAGTGAGTTGTTTCAATCATTTCCTAACCTTGAAACGAGTTAAGAACATAACAGCACTAGTGTATTTAAGTGAAACCACATAGTAACTGTTGTAGTTTGTACATTATTTACCAAACAGGCATTCCTTTCAAATTTACAACAGAGGTATATGCCGCTATGGTGTTTATTTACGGCAAATGTGATGGTAATGCTACAGCTGCAGTTAACAAATATTGCGTACATTACCCAACTTGGAGGATTACGAATGCATGAACCATTAGCAGAGTATTTCGAATGTTACGGAACTCGGGTTCTCTACCTACCATTCACAATCATTACGAGAACTCGATACGTGAAGACGATGAGGAGGATATTATGGATGCTGTTCAACATAGCCCCGGTACCAGTGCACGATGTATCTCTCAATGATTAGGCATTTCACAATCTAAGGTATGGCGTACACTGAAGTATAATAATCTGTATTCTTACCATAAACCAAAGTGCATCATTTACACCCGGGAGATCCTGCCTTTCTCTTGGAGTTGCACAACTGGTTAAATACTAATTGGCAGTTACACAAATACATTTTATGTACTGATAAGGCACAGTTTACTTGAGATGGTGTAAACAATTTACATAACAAGCACGAATAGTCTGAAGCAAAGCTACATGCAACAGTGCAACATAATTTCCAACAATGATTTACCATAAATTTGTGGTGAGGTATAATCAACACACACTTTATTGGACTATTCATTTTCCCAAGATGTGTAACTGGTGTGACATACATACAATTCTTTTAACAAGAAATGCTCCACTTGCTCGAAAATATTCCACTTGCTATGTGATTGCAAATGTATTTTGAACATGATGGCGCACCTCCACATTTCACTAACACCGTTACTACACCTCTAAATGAAGACTTTCCCCATAAACAGATTGGTCATGGTGCTACACATTTGTGGCCATCCAGATTGCTCGATTTCACACCAATGGATTTTTGTGTATGAGGACAGATGAAAGACATAGTTTACAAGGACAAAGTCAATACATATGAGGCATTACCAGCTCACATTATGAATGCAATAGACAAAATTAAGAACAACCCTGTCAAACTGAAATGAGCAACAAAATCAGTTCATACACATGCAGCCAAATGCATTGAACTCGGTGGAGACATTTTTGAATACTTATTGTGAATGTATTCTGAAATTGTATGTACACTGTTGAACTTCCTTAGCACTGAGCTTTGTTTTTTTTTCCCAGTTTAACACAAATTCACGGGTGCTATGGTAGGTATTAATAAAAACAGAATATCTGAACATTCATACAGTTTCAGTTAACGTTATTACCATCATTTTTCCAAAATAAAATTATCTATAACTTCTGTCGAAAACTTTGTGCAATTGTCTGGAATTTAAAAAACAAATTAGTTAATAAATTAAAAATTTTACGAAACTACTTATTTGCTTCTCTGGATGTTCTGAAAAATACTGCAGATACATGCCCGGGACATGTTTTATTAGATTCACCAGATCAATAACAACAAAATAAATGGAAATCGTGCTTTACTTTAACCTCGTACAGTTTTGTGATGGCGTCATACTAGCGAACTTGCTAAATTTCAGGCAACATTTTTTATTAGCCATAACTCCGTAACTAAACATTTCCTATGTTTATATGAACCTTTTTCTTTAGTTTACCTTGTAGAATAACATATTAAAATATTTGCATATCTTCATGAATCACCCTTTATATAAAGTAATATTGAAGTAAGTCTGTTAATTAACAGGGTGAATAGAACAGCACTATTTATAATTTATACTTTACAAAAGTAGCCAGAAGTGGTTGCTTCTAACTGTTAATTTGTATCCTCACTGATTCGTTCCACACCTCTGAAAGCTTTCCTACATGTTGAGATTTACAGAAGACAATGTGTGAATGAATGAGTGAAAAAACCACAGCTCAATACTTGAGGTGTACCATCCAAATACTGAATTTAATTGATGAAAGGAGAAAATATAAAAATGCAGTAAATGAAGCAGGCAAAAAGGAATATAAACGTCTCAAAAATGAGATCGACAGGAAGTGCAAAATGGCTAAGCAGGGATGGCTAGAGGACAAGTTTAAGGATGTAGAGGCTTATCTCACTAGGGGTAAGATAGATACTGCCTACAGGAAAATTAAAGAGACCTTTGGAGAAAAGAGAGCCACTTGTATGAATATCAAGAGCTCAGATGGAAACCCAGTTCCAAGCAAAGAAGGGAAACCAAAAAGGTGGAAGGAGTATATACAGGGTTTATACAACGGCGATGTACTTGAGGACAATATTATGGAAATGGAAGAGGATGTAGATGAAGATGAAATGGGAGATATGATACTGCATGAAGAGTTTGACAGAGCCCTGAAGGACCTGAGTCTAAACAACGCCCCAGGAGTAGACAACATTCCATTAGAACTACTGACGGCCTTGGAAGAGCCGGTCCTGACAAAATGCTACCATATGGTGAGCAAGATGTATGAGTCAAGCGAAATACCCTCCGACTTCAAGAAAAATATAATAATTCCAATCTAAAAGAAAGAAGGTGTTGACAGATGTGAAAATTACCAAACTATCAGTTTAATAAGTCACAGCTGCAAAATACTAATGCGAATTCCTTACAGATGAATGGAAAAACTGGTAGAAACCAACCTTGGGGAAGATAAGTTTTGCAGACTTAGAGAAAGCTTTTGACAGTGTTGACTGGAATACTCTCTTTCAAATTCTAAAGGTGGCTGGGGTAAAAAACAGGGAGCGAAAGGCTATCTACAATTTGCACAGAAACCAGAAGGTAGGAGACGAGATACTGGCAGAAATAAAGCTGTGAGGACCGGGCATGAGTCGTGCTTTGGTAGCTCAGATGGTAGAGCACTTGCCTGCGAAAGGCAAAGGTACCGAGTTCGAGTCTCGGTCGGGCACACAGTTTTGATCTGCCAGGAAGTTTCATATCAGCACACACTCCGCTGCAGAGTGAAAATCTCATTCTGGAACCAGATGGCAGTTATAAGAGTCAAAGGGCATGAAAGGGAAGCAGTGGTTGGGAAGGGAGTGAGACAGGGTTGTAGCCTCTCCCCGATGTTATTCAATCTGTATATTGAGCAAGCAGTGAAGGAAACAAAAGAAAAATTCGGAGTAGGTATTAAAATCCAGGGAGAAGAAATAAAAACTTTGAGGTTCGCCGATGACATTGTAATTCTGTCAGAGACAGCAAAGGACTTGGAAGAGCAGTTGAACGGAATGGACAGTGTCTTGAAAGGAGGATATAAGATGAACATCAACAAAAGCAAAACGAGGATAATGGAGTGTAGTCGAATTAAGTCAGGTGATGCTGAGGGAATTAGATTAAGAAATGAGACACTTAAAGTAGTGAAGAAGTTTTGCTATTTTGGGAGCAAAATAACTGATGATGGTCGAAGTAGAGATGATGTAAAATGTAGACTGGCAATGGCAAGGAAAGCGTTTTTGAAGAAGAGAAATTTGTTAACATCGAATATAGATTTAAGTGTCAGGAAGTCGTTTCTGAAAGTATTTGTATGGAGTGTAGCCATGTATGGAAGTGAAACATGGATGATAAATAGTTTGGACAAGAAGAGAATAGAAGCTTTTGAAATGTGGTGCTACAGAAGAATGCTGAAGATTAGATGGGTAGGTCACATAACTAATGAGGAAGTATTGCATAAAATAGGGGAGAAGAGGAGCTTGTGGCACAACTTGACTAGAAGAAGGGATCTGTTGGTAGGACATGTTCTGAGGCATCAAGGGATCACCAATTTAGTATTGGAGGGTAGTGTGGAGGGTAAAAATCGTAGAGGGAGACCAAGAGATGAATACACTAAGCAGATTCAGAAGGATGTAGGCTGCAGTAGGTACTGGGAGATGAAGAAGCTTGCACAGGATATAGTAGCATGGAGAGCTGCATCAAACCAGTCTCAGGACTGAAGACCACAACAACAATACCATCCAAATGCAAAACCACCCATGTATGAACAGCTGATCCATATCCTCCTCCATGCTGTCATCTACTAATTGAATTGCAGGCGATTCTTTCCAAATCCTCCATAGTCCTCCCAAAGGTTCTGGGTCACAACATGTCAAATCAGTTCTGTTACCTTAAAAGCACACAGAAAATTCAGATTTACAGTGAACACATCTAGCTTCCACAAAACTGATCACCACCTCACGTACTAAAATAATACCTAATAAAACAAAAACTTGATAGTCTGACTTATGACATGGTTTCCTGGAGATGGTCACATATAACATTTTGTTCACAATAACCTTAGATTTTCAGGCAAATGATGATGCTAAAAGGGCAAAATGTTTCACTAGACTGCATTTCAGGAACATTACAAAAAAACTGTTTCCATGAACATAATTTACTATCAAATATGAACTGGAATTTAAATCTACTGGCTACAGTAGTAGACAGAAATAGGTGTGACCTTGACAGAATGTTGGGGAGGATGTCTGGAGTAGCACTGCGATGCTGCAGCTACTGTGACCCATCCGCTTGGGTCAGGCCACCATGTGCAATCAAGAGTTACACAAGTCTATTGCACAGTCAATAATCATCATATTTCTCGCAAAAGAAGGTACCAAACCTGTGGAAATCGTGAGGAGGCTCTGTGCAAAACTCAGGGAAGAAACCCTTGGTTCTGGCAAAGGCCACATACCACAACAAACAATGCTGGCAACCAATCTGAAATGTAGACCTTCTGTGTGGCAATTCAGGGCTGCATTCTGCTGCTTTAAAGAAGGAAATTCATTGGACAACTCTGGAGTATCCTTTTTACAGTTCAGATTTGTGTGTATTATCCTGTGACTACCACATGTTTGGACTGTTGAAAGAAGAAATTTGAGAATACCAGTTTTATGACAATGCAGCGGTAGAGGAGCTTGCGTGCAAGTGGCTGCACATGTATCCCTCTTCTTTCTTCAAGCACTGGATCAAAAAGTTGCCAATTCTATGGGAAAAGGTGTGGCAAGTCAGGAGAAGATTTAGAAAAACAAGATGGGTGTATTTTTGTTATGGCTGATTCAATAAAGTTACCAAAAAACAATTCCAGTTCATATTTGATTTACCCTCATACATAAATTATGCCAGTTAAATTGTAGTCATAAACTGCACTTGAAACCTTCCAAACATGAACAAATACGTCATCCACTCTTCTATTTTCTAACGTGCATGCTAAATCTATTGAAAGGACTAAATAATAGTTATAATGATGTACAATTGCTTTAGAACTCTGCTGCAAATTAATCTCAAAAATGTGTGCCTATAATAGTTCTTAGAATTGACTAGCAGCCATTCTTGAAAATGAGATTGACCTGGGTTGTATTTGTATCACATGGTGTGCAACATTTCTCAAGCAACTAGTGGTAAACAGCTAAATAATACCTAACAGACCTTACCAAATGAACTTAACAGAGCCAAATAAAGGAAAGAATTACTTCTGCTTACCATGTAGAAGTAAACTCATAAATAAAGGAAAGTTGACAAAAATTATAGCACTCTAAAATGAACACCCAGGGTTTAACATCCAATCAATATAGAGGTCAACAGAAATGGTTTATTAGTTTTGTTGGACAATGGCAAGAAGGGAAACCAGCAATGGCTTTGTTGAAGAAACTATCCAAGTCTAGTAAGACAGAAAAACTGGTTGGAGAGAATGGGATGCTTCAATAAGGAAGTGGGAAATCTCCCCAAGACTCTGAACAAACATGAAAACAGTAGAATAGGTTGATTGCCTGATGTAAGTACAATTTTTTATATCTTACACTTCATACCAGCTTCATTCTGGAAATCTATCCTTTATATACAATCAAGTAAAATGTATTAAATATGTTACACATGGTTCAAATTTTACTAAATGTAAATGATCATACTTTAAAATTTCATTCTGTCTAATAACAAAATATCTTCATTCCATATTACCAGAACAAAAATTAACTATGCTTATTAACCAATGCTTTACTGAAATGTATGAATATTCATCAACTGACCTCAGATCCAACCTGTCCTTTTCACAATTCCCAATAAATGTTCCAAACTGACATGAGTGGACATGATCATGTAATGTTAGCAGAAACCTTTCATTGAACTGAAATGTAGTCGGAAACTGCTGTGTGAGCTGCCACACACAGTCAATCAACTGCGTGAAAACAGGTGACACCTCTTTCACTTCTCCTGCAATATGTGCACACCTCTCAGTGAACTTATGACCAAATGCTAGCCAGTCTTTTTCAATCAGTGCCTGAAATGGGAAGCAAAACAATATTATATTTAATATTTTAAGAAGTCTATATTTACAGGAACACTGGTAATGGCACGATTTTTGAATGAGATATCACCTATTTTTTTTACGAATAATCTCTTACACAATGCGGATTTTGAATGGGGGGGGGGGTAATACTAAGTTCTGTGTAGCATTTGTATTTTATTACTTTAATGATCTTTTATCATTTTTGTACATAGATACAAACTGATATGGGACAAGTCAGTATTATGAGGAGATGAGACAATGTGAATTAATGTAGCAGTTATGAAACTGTATATCTATTACATATATACCGGAATTTGTATACAAAAATGTGCAAACGCATGCACGCGCGCGTGCGCACACACACACACACACACACACACACACACACACACACACACACACACACCTCTTTCACACAAAAGACACAATTGTGTGCTTATGAATTTATAACAATTAATCTACTTAAGTAAATATTTACAGTTTTTGCTGTATCTCTGTGATCATAGTTTAAAAGTGTGGCTTTTTTTATAATAGATACAAACTTGAAAATTATAAGATATTTACAATTTATATGACTCATGATAAAAGTGTGTGGTCTAATTCTACTTCTTTATGTTAACAAAGATTTATTTATACCGTAAGAACATTTACTAATGAGATAGTTGTGAACAAATCTTTGACTTTTGCAGTCTGTTTACTGTTTCACATTTAACACAATCAACACAAATTTTCCATCATCACTGCTTATTACAAAAATAATGTAGACCTCAGGTTTTAACCTGATAGATACTGAGCTACACCATAACAATACTTTTGCAGTAGCTAGATGTGATCAGCTATTTTAAATACAGAAATATGTTTGATCATTTTGCTGTAACAAGGTAGGTACAACTTGTTTCCTGCTTTGAGTGGTCCATTTTGTTTCAGTTTTTTATCTGAATATTGGACCTATATACCCTGGTTTCTTCTCGTTTTAAGTGAGTGCACACTCTGGTTACTAACTACAAGCTGGTTATTACCACCTATGATTTTCCCAATGATGAGTATTACTTGCAAACTGGATGAACAAAACAATTGAAGCACTCAATTTTTTTTAATAAAAGCTGCACGAGCTCCTGGAAGCTGCCCTTTTCATGACTCGTACAACTATCTTTTGCACTGTGAAATAACTTTTGTTAGCATCCTAATTTCCCCAGAATATTATGCTGTATCATAGTAGAGATTCTGCTTTGGCAAAATACACATTTTTTATTGGTACAACAGCACCGATACTGTTAGTACATGGATAGAAGTTGGAACTAGAATAGAAAAATATACATTTTTTAGTGTACCAGTAGACAAAGGAGGAAGGGAGGGAGGATATAATGATAATGATGATGATGATGATATTTCATATTATCTGTCAGTTCTAAAACTTATGATAAAAATGAGAGATCTGACAGAATAGGGTGTGAAACTACGCAACAGAAAAATCAGCCAGGTGATCACTAGACTAAAACAGTGCTG
This sequence comes from Schistocerca americana, assembly GCF_021461395.2. Classification (NCBI taxonomy): domain Eukaryota; kingdom Metazoa; phylum Arthropoda; class Insecta; order Orthoptera; family Acrididae; genus Schistocerca; species Schistocerca americana. Next base: position 594,657,988 of record NC_060125.1, on the reverse strand, counting down.
AGCAACCCACTTTGCAACATACTAAATGCTCCACCCTAAAAGCTTGGGCTCATTCCAAAGGATCAACAAAATTTTAAGAGGTTTATCACATTCTCCTCATCCCAATGAAGTTGGCTTCTGCTCTCCAACCAAAATATAAAATACACTCAGTTGAAATGTGACACCAGTAATTTTTTTATGCCATGAGCACCATGGAAGGAAGAGGGAAAAGAGAAAGGGGGTGGGGGAGAAGGAGAAGAACAGTTCCTCCTGTGCAGTATGAAGCCATGTGTAAAAGGACAGTGCCTATAATTAGGAGATGGGTGAAGTTAACTTTACTCCATCAGAACAAGGTACACCTAAGTCAGATAGATGACTTCACCAACCACAGCTTCTTATCCTCTGTCAGCTACACCTCCTCTCACATTTGTATCACTCTCTGGTTCAGTAAGATGGCAAGATGTAAGGGAGTGTTTCCTACTAACTTCACTTGCTAGTTTAACAGATTGCTGATTTTCCCCAATACCTGCTCATCCTGGTACCAATAGAGACAGACATGTTTCGTCAGCTATTGAAGCAAGAGTAATGTGTTCTGTATGTTTCAGGTAATTTTCTCTACTGCATACATCTGTTTTAGCACTTGGTGAACACTAAAGGAATGTGAGCAGACGAGAAACTTTTTACTTTCGTAGGTATCTCATCATCTCCAAGCTCCAGTGCCTTCAGGATCACATGATGTTCTCTGCAATATACTTTAAATTTATCCATAAGATAAATGATGAAGACATGGTCAAGTAAAGTAATTGAATAGCCAAGGAAGACACCTTGCTTAAACAGTTTTGTATCTAAAATATGATGAAATAAACAGTGCAAAGTTTCATTAAAAGTCCAGGTTCTGTTTCATTTGTAAAGTATAAAATAATTCCGGTGCTTAAGGATCCAAGATGGTCATCTACTCCAACTTTTGTATAAATGATAGACTGATTTGGGGAGGGGATGGGAGGTGGGGGTTAAGAAATCACAACAGCAAGGAGGAGTTGGGTGACAAACAAATGTTAATAGGCATGTATTCAACATCAGAAAGATTATTTCTATTCCAATTTCAACCAGTCACATAAGAACCATTACTGTATACCTGAATGAGGAAGTAGATCAGGTTTGCTTAAATACACACTGTAACAGCCATTAGCATTACTTACCTTCGAGGTTAGATGTGCTGAGTTGATGGTAGTCAAGAATTTCTTTAAGGCAACAAAGTTACCATTATCAACACCCCAATGAGTCTGAATGAGATTGTATAATATGGCTATGAGGAGCTGGATGTTCCTTCTATGATACTGCAGAAAGACTTGGTGGGAATGTACCCACTGTATATGATTCCAGGCACTGGTGGTGGGAATGTACCCACTGTATATGGTTCCAAGCACTGGTGATCACGAGAACTACTGGGAGAGAAGACCATCTTGTTTGGCTTATGGCTTTGGCGCATCATACCGCATCTGCAGCAGCAATCTGAGGAGCACTTCGCACCACAGTGACACAACAAACTGTTCCAAATAGGTTACTCCAAGGATATCTCTGAGCCAGATGCCCTGTAGCATGCACTCGACCCACCCCTAAACCACTGCCATTTGCAACTTCAGTGGTGTCAAGTGAGAACTTGTTGGAGGGCAGGGTGGAGGTCTGCTGTGTTTTCTGATGAAATCTAGTTCTGCCTCAGTGCCAGTGATGGCTGTGTGTGTGTTAAAAGTAGGTCAGTTGAGGGCCTGCAACCAACCTGTCTAAGTACTAGACACACTGGACCTTCACCTGGAGTTATGATCTGGGATACGACTCTTGTGACAGCAGGAGCACTCTTGAGGTTGTCCCATGGGCCCTGACTGCAAACTTGTACATCAATCTGGTGATTCACAACCTGCCGAGCTGCCATTCATGAACAGCATTGCAGGGGCATTATCCAACAGGGTAACACTTCTCTACATACCAAAGTTGTAACCCAACATGCTCTACAATGTGTTGTGTTCAATCATCAGATTTGTCTTCAGCTGGGCACATATGGGACATCATTGAATGACAACTCTATTGGTCATCCACAACCAGCATTAATCGTTCCTACACTGACCAACCAAGTGCAACAGGAATGGCATTCTAACCCACAAACTAACATCCAACACCTGTAAAACACAATGCATGCACATTTGCATGTTTGCATTTAACATTCTGGCTATTACACCCATTATTAATGTACCAGCATTTCACATTTGCAATGGCTTATCTCACGCTTGCATAAAACTATGATCTTGCAACGTTAATCTGTTAAATATGTTACCTAGAAAAGTGTGTTACAAAAATTACATTACTCTACATTAATTAATTTGTTGTGCTATATTTTTTTCCATCAGCATACGACTGATATCATATACCTAAAAGGAAAACCCTTGTGTATCTCAAAAGGCATTGCTGCTTGTCAATAATTATTAAAAAGTTATTTCCTTGGTTTCCGATTAATGGTATGGAATAATGGGGCCTGCTGAATGGGTAGAATTTTATGTACCTGTCATCTGTTGTGCTGTGAAGAGTTGTCACCTGCCGTGTGAAGGCTCACCAGCTTCAGCCAACAGGCCAGGAATACGGCTGGTCTTAAACCTGCATCAGTGGCCAGCTCAATTCCTTCATATAACATCTTAAAATAGGACTTACTTGCAACACACAGACCATGCATCCTGAATAAAGCTAATATTGCAGAGAGAATCTTTACAAACTGTGCAGACAGGTTTTACTGCTTCTTGTCCATATTTTGAAATATCCAATGCTTTTAGGGATAGAACTTATAAGTCCCCAATATAGGATGCCTAGATAAGCCTAAAATAAAATGTGGACACAGAAATTTTGCGTTTCTAAAAAATTTGAAACTATGTCTCTTTTCCACACTTCAGTAAAAAAAATTGAACTTTTAAAAAGTAAAAAAGAACACTAACACAGCCCCATAATTGTTAGATTCAACTAATGGGTGGTGGTTGTGTAGCTGGAGAATAGATATGATATGAATATATCGTCTTCAAATATAGAATTCTGCACAGGATCTTTCAGTATGAACGCAATACTGTTGACAGTGATAGTAAAGACAGTCATACTTCAAATACTGTCTAGAGGGGTAGTTACACACCTCTAGAAGTTGTAGAGGGCAACACCTCTAGAAGTTGTAGAGGGCACTTAGTGGATTAAGTTTTACATAGGAATCAATGTCCAGAAATGTCATCCAACAATGCTACTGAGTATCAAAGTTATAGGTGCTGGCACCTGTAAAATAATGTATATACAGGATGATTCCATGATGATGTTACAAACTTTCTACGCTCATGGAGGAGGATAAATGAATCACTTTGAGGTAAGGGTCCCCAGTACCAGAAACAAAAGATTAGAACATGATAAGTGAAAACTGTTCTGGTACCTCAGACAGATGAATAAGTACTGGCACTGTTGTTGCTAAGGGCCAGCCATGGTGGCTGAGCGGTTCTAGGCCCTTTAGTCTGGAACCAAGCGACTACTATGGTCGCAGGTTCGAATCCTGCCTCAGGCATGGATGTGTGTGATGTCATTAGGTTAGTTAGGTTAAAGTAGTTCTAAGTTCTAGGGGACTGATGACATCCGATGTTACGATGTTAAGTTCCATAGAGCTCAGAGCCATTTGAACCATTTTTGTTGCTAAGATTGTAGGGTAGGCAACTTTCAGAGGCGATAATATGCAAAACAAGGAAAAATAACCAGTAAGCATGGGCTCTAAAATGCATATCTGAAGACCTATGAGCACTTTTACATGTTCACTGCTATGAAATACATCTCATCTATTGAACAAATGTTCAGAGCTCGTAAGTTTCACACTTTAGAGCCCATGTTCACTAGACATTTTCTCTTGTTTTAGTAAATACTACCACCTCTGAAAGTTTCCTATCCCACAATCTTAGCAACAACAGTGCCAGTACACGTATGTCACTGTCAGAGGTATCAGAATGGTTTTTGCTCGTAATCTTCAACTCTTTTGTTTCTGATACAGGGACTCTTACCAGAAAGTGATACATTTATCTTTCTCCCTGATTTTAGAAAGTTTGTAACAGCATCACACAATCAGCCTGTATGTTGTTGTTGTGGTCTTCAGTCCTGAGACTGGTTTGATGCAGCTCTCCATCCTACTCTATCCTGTGCAAGCTTCTTCATCTCCCAGTACCTACTGCAACCTACATCCTTCAGAATCTGCTTAGCGTATTCACCTCTTGGTCTCCCTCTACGATTTTTACCCTACACGCTGCCCTCCAGTAATAAATTCGTGATCACTTTATGCCTCAGAACATGGCCTACCAACAGATCCCTTCTTCTAGTCAAGTTGTGCCACAAACTTCTCTTCTCCCCAATCCTATTCAATACCTCCTCATTAGTTATGTGATCTACCCATATAATCTTCAGCATTCTTCTGTAGCACCACATTTCAAAAGCTTCTATTCTCTTCTTGTCCAAACTATTTCAGCATTCTTCTGTAGCACCACATTTCAAAAGCTTCTGTTCTCTTCTTGTCCAAACTATTTATCACCCATGTTTCACTCCATACATGGCTACACTCCATACAAATACTTTCAGAAATGACTTCCTGACACTTAAATCAATACTCGATGTTAACAAATTTCTCTTCTTCAGAAACGCTTTCCTTGCCATTGCCAGTCTACATTTTATATCCTCTCTACTTCGACCATCATCAGTTATTTTGCTCCCCAAATAGCAAAACTCCTTTACTACTTTAAGTGTCTCATTTCCTAATCTAATTCCTTCAGCATCACCAGACTTAATTCGACTACATTCCATTATCTTCGTTTTGCTTTTGATGATGTTCATCTTATACCCTCCTTTCAAGACACTGTCCATTCCGTTCAGCTGCTCTTCCAGGTCCTTTGCTGTCTCTGACAGAATTACAATGTCATCGACAAACCTCAAAGTTTTTATTTCTTCTCCATGGATTTTAATACCTACTCAGAATTTTTCTTTTGTTTCCTTTACTGCTTGCTCAATATACAGATTGAATAACATCAGGGAGAGGCTACAACCCTGTCTCACTCCCTTTCCAACCACTGCTTCCCTTTCATGCCCCTCTACTCTTATAACTGCCATCTGGTTTTTGTACAAATTGTAAATAGCCTTTCGCTCCCTGTGTTTTACCCCTGCCACCTTCAGAATTTGAAAGAGAGTATCCCAGTCAACATTGTCAAAAGCTTTCTCTAAGCCTACAAATGCTAGAAACGTAGGTTTGCCTTTTCATAATCTTTCTTCTAAGGTAAGTCATAGGGTCAGTATTGCCTCACGTGTTCCAACATTTCTTCGGAATCCAAACTGATCTTCCCCGAGGTCGGCTTCTACCAGTTTTTCCATTCGTCTATAAAGAATTCGCATTAGTATTTTGCAGCTGTGACTTATTAAACTGATAGTTTGGTAATTTTCACACATGTCAACACCTGCTTTCTTTGGGATTGGAATTATTATATTCTTCTTGAAGTCTGAGGGTATTTCGCCTGTCTCATACATCTTGCTCACCAGATGGTAGAGTTTTGTCAGGACTGGCTCTCCCAAAGCTGTCAGCCTGTATACACACATATTTTCAGGCACAGACACCTATAGCTTTGACACTTTGTAGCATCTCTTCGATGACATTTCCGGACATGGATTCCAATGTAAAACTGGATCTACTGAGTCCCCTCTCTACTGAGTCCCCTCTCTACTGAGTCCCCTCTCTACTGAGTCCCCTCTCTACTGAGTCCCCTCTCTACTGAGTCCCCTCTCTACTGAGTCCCCTCTCTACTGAGTCCCCTCTCTACTGAGTCCCCTCTCTACTGAGTCCCCTCTCTACTGAGTCCCCTCTCTACTGAGTCCCCTCTCTACTGAGTCCCCTCTCTACTGAGTCCCCTCTCTACTGAGTCCCCTCTAGAAGTATATAACATGAATTGTGAAACACTGTGTATACTCAAAATAATGCAGTAAAGACAGTACAAAAATAGCAAAATATTTTCATAAGTCATACATGCAGTGCTCTCCGAGGATATTTTGGTTTCAAGTAGTATTGTAGACTTTCATGATGTAAACTGTGCCACTTACTAATACTTCCTTTACTTTTGAAAAACTTCTCAATTATTTTAGCCGTGTGAAGTCTCTTGGTTCTCTCATATTACCTAAAAGTCCACCTGAACTGTTGGAAGTGTTTCAAGGTAGATCAACTATGTTCAATATGAATCCCACAAAAAGCTTGGGGAAATACACTGTCCATCCAGGTACAGTTCAGCATGCTTTGGTAAGTCTAATACAAGTGGAGTGTGACAGGTAGCCTATAACCTGACTTATCTGGACAGCCACCAAAAGCTATTGGCATGCAGAAAAAGTTTTTTAACGGAAGTTTGTTACTATCCTCACCTTTAGAATCGAGATCCCCATTCTGTGACACAATGTAACTGTAATGGTAATGCTTCACAGTGATAAATGAAGTACACTCAAGAGCTTATGGTTATGAGGGGCTGGAGGGACTGACTAGCTCTCAAAGCAGGAATCTCTGGTTGGCCAAACCTAAACTAAGCCATCAAAGACCCATAAGTGAAGAGGTACAGACACAGTGAGAATCACCTGTCCAGTAAATTGAAAGAACAACATTCTGGGTCAATTTACACATTTATGTGGTGCAACTAGAGCACTTGACTTTTATTATCATTTTAATAAATTAATAAAGACCTTGACAACTGCAACAAACTTATGCTGTGATGCTGACTTCTTACAAGAATAAGCAACCAATCTCATCTCTGCCTCCAGTGCTCACAATTATTCTACCATCCTCGTTTACAAACAGATTTCCTAGCCCATTTCAGACAGATCTGATATTGTTGATTTCTTACCATAAAAATAAACATAAGGAGAACAACTATAATTACCCAGTATTGTCTTGATCTAGACTTGGTCAAACATTTTCTTTGTTAAGGCAACAAATTTCTGAAATCATGCATTGAAATGAGGTACATCCTCTCAATCTTCTTCTTACGCTAAGTACAAAGTCTCCCTTCACACCTCCCATCCCCTAGTGTTAAAACTCTTATTGAGAGACTTTTCCCACAAATAATCCCCTCAATACTAACATTAGCTCACCATAACTAGTGAAACATTTTCTATCAATGAAAACAAGTCACATCAAATACCAACTTATTTCTAAGCATTTCCTGTCTGTAATCTCAACATCACAACCATTAAATTGTAAAAAAGATTAACAGACATAAACAAATAGTGTCTATAGACAACTCCAAGTACCCCATTACAGATCACATACTGGAACAGGACAGTTGTGCCTAGGTGTCTACTTTACTTCCAGACACCACAGGGGCATTCCCTCTAAATTCCAGTTCTTGTGTGCAATATGAGACAGCTTTTTGCCACCCACCAGGCCTCAACTTATGACTCTTTTTATTTTCATCTTATATTGTTTCTTTTCTTTGTTTTACTTTATGTTACAATTTTTCTCACTGTCTTGCCCAGTTTCCTCCTCTTTTAGCTTGTTTTTTAACTTATCTCCAATTTACTTGGTACCTCTCTGCCACTTCCAAATTAAGATTTTCATACCTTGTTCAGCACGAACAATCCATTTCTCCCTTTCATCTTATGTGGTAAGTCCCTTTTCTCTCTCTCTCTCTCTCTCTCTCTCTCTCTCTCTTTTTTAAGCTTCTCAGTTTTTCTTCCACCAAATCTTTCCTCTCTTCTGTCAGATGATGCAACCTTGGACAAAATACCTAATGATTTTACACTTCTGTACATGTGGCATTTCAGACTTTTCCAGTGAGATTGATAACATTCACATTTCCCAGTTTTCATCTTAGTCAACAGAATCATTTCACACATAATATTTTGACAGCATCCCTGTATGTCCACAGATTAAAAAGTGTATATCTGAGCTGCGTATCATTTGAATCCCAACAAAATAGTGAACCGGACTGGCTGTGCACCACTTGTTCATAACAATGATCATTTCTCGGCACTGAATATTGTATGAAGGCTTTCATGACCGGATGACATATCTTCTGGTAAACCTTCTGGGATGTAAGGTCGTGGTCCATGAAACTCTTCAGCTCCTAACGTTTCGTCCAGAGCTGCGCTGGACATCTTCAGAGGGGTGTTTTTCCTCCGGTGAGTCTTGCCGACTGATGGGTCGGACGTCTGAGAGCGACTTATATATCGTAGAAAGTGGGCGTGACCAGAGTTACACGTGATATGCAGAGATAAAAGATTATCTTTGACAAAGATTATCTCTGCATATCACGTGTAACTCTGGTCACGCCCACTTTCTACGATATATAAGTCGCTCTCAGACGTCCGACCCATCAGTCGGCAAGACTCACCGGAGGAAAAACACCCCTCTGAAGATGTCCAGCGCAGCTCTGGACGAAACGTTAGGAGCTGAAGAGTTTCATGGACCACGACCTTACATCCCGGAAGGTTTACCAGAAGATACTGAATATTGTGTTCTATTGCAAGTCCACTTCAGTCAGTTGTACATATAGATAATTACACTGCTGATGAATGATGTATCCCACACTTTTAGTTGAATTAATATCACTGTACCTCTTTATAGAACTTTCTGACATGCTGATCTCGATCATTTGAAAGACAATGTTGCCATCTCTGTATTTCATTTCACATTTCCAAGAGGCAGTGCTCAGTTGATACAGAATTTGTTGGCTGCTTGAATCAGTAGATAGACTGGTGTTTCACAATTCTTAAATTTTGTCCAACACACAACATATTATACTGAAGCTGGGCTAGCCTACATGCTGGTTTTAGGGACATCAATAGCAACTGAAAGGTATCAACTCGCTTTTTCTTCCTTGGGGTCAGTTTCCTTTTTAGGCACTGTCGACTTGTAAGACTAAGATTGTAATTCTTCCTGCCAGTTGGCCAATGCAACAGTAGTAATGTGACGCAAGGACTAAAATGATAAAATGTGTGACGTATTGAGTGACACTGCCTACAGAGAGTACTTTGATTGCTACACTACTATCTTTTAATTAGCATTCACAAGCCAGTGAGTCTGACACTCCTGAAGATTCTGTACATTTCACACCTTTTTTTCAGTGGTGGGAACATTGTCCCAGTATTTAATGCATAGGCATGTGAGTAGGCAGGAGTCCAGAGCTAGTAAGTATTAATCATATAAAAGACGTGGATTGATGGCAGTAAAAGTTAAAGACTGTGTTGAGAGAAAGATTTCTAGTTACAAGTGAGTGGTTGTTTATTAATAATCGCATAATAAAAGTTAAGCAGAAGGAGAAAGTGTAAGCCTTTCTTATGCAAGTAGAACTGAAGTTACTGATTAGAATATACATGAATTAATGGCCTATAGGAGACTGTAATGAAAGTTTAAATTGGTATAGATAAACAAGATCACATAAATGTTGGCTTGTCCAGAATGACAAATTATCAGAACATTCTTTATTGGGAACCAATAAACTATATTGAATACATTGTATTGACATTTACAACAGATTCCAATGATGTGTAATTGCCAATTCATTGGCTACTAGTTACAGACACATGACAAACAACATGGTTTGTTTCTGGATCAGACATGACTTGTTGTAAGTTGTCTCCCTTAAAATTCCAATTACTGAAAACTAAATAAATAGTATCATATGTAAAATTTCAAAAAGGAGAGCTTACCAGTGGCGTGCCATGTCAAGATGCAATTTCCAGGTCTGACAATCATGGGAAGGAACTATAAAATTGACATCTATGCAAGGCAACAATAGGGAACCTATCATAAGTATAAGCTGCAACAGTTATTGGCATGTGCAGAAGGAGTGATGTACCAGTGAAACAATGAACACCATCATCACATAGAAAAGAAGACAGATTACAGTGGCACAAGACATTGGCATCATGACACCTCAATGATGGCAGTGCAGCATGCTATCTTCTAAACCAGAAAAACTTGTATCATAAACGTCTTACTGGGCAGTGAGTTCAATGAAGTACTTCTGCTGTAGGCATTGCTGGATTGTGAACAGAATTTGAAGCTATAAAAGATAGAAGCAGAAAGTAAGATGAAAGGAACCAATGCAGGAATCTCAGAAATTCCACATACAAGTGCAATAGTGTCTTATTCAACGGATGAAACAGTGGAAGTGAAAGTAGTAGCACACCAGTCTCGTAAACCTGGCAAGAAAACATATAAACAGAACAGGAATAAATCCAGACAAGTACTGGAGCAGAAAGGAATTTAGATATGCAGGCATTCTCAGCTAGCTATGAGTGCACTAATGGGTACGATGTCCTCAAGTGGAAAGAGAAGACAAAAAGGATAAAGTCAAACATGGCTGAAATGAAGATGATTAGATGTTTAATTATTAACCTTTGAGCAGGTTTATCATGCAGTTAGCTTCATCAACTGAAGTTACAGCAAATATAAAGGGGAAAAAACAGACAAAATGGGATTAGTAAAGTTCCAACAAGCACAATTCCCCATTAAAATGAAACAGCAAATAAAAAAATTATGAAGAATGAACGAGCAAATAAAAAAATTATGAAGAATGAGCAACAAATGATGAAGAAATGAGTAATGAGCACAAGAGAAGATTTACACAACTCGAATCAGCTGTGACTAGTTGCACCAAAACATATAGCCAACTTGGCACACATCTAGTCTCTCTAAGTAGTGAGACGAAAACCACTGCAGAAAAAAATACTGAAATTAGTGAAAATAGTGATGAGGAGATTGCAGAGGTCAAGACAGAGTTAGCAACACAAGTGAATATGGTTGCTGACACTATAACCACTAACAGTAACAACTTATGTACCATTGTACAGAAAAGTTTTTATAGAGAAGTCACAAACATCAATACAGGAGTAAACCACATAGAAGTAAGTGAGGCAGAAGAGGTGCAGGCCTTCAATAGCTGCTGTAACAGATTCCAACCAGATGAAGACTATTTCTAGTAGCATTTTTACATAGGTTTAAAAGAGCTGACACAAATAATTGGACCAAAACAAAATTATAGACATCACAATGAAGATGAAAGGAAGAATAGCCATAAATGTAAATCTCCAAGATAGGCAGTCTTTTACAGAAGCTTGAAAATTAGTGCAAACTTCAATGCAAGATGCCTTTAATTGTTTGCACAATGAAACTCTGGCTTTAAATCTGGCAGAAAATGGAAAGAGATTTTTGTCAAATATAAAATATACCAGAGGCAGGATACAATCGACAACAAATTTTTTAACCTGTGACACTGTTGATTAGGCTGCTAGAAAAATTTTTTCACTTGATGTTCAGTATTTACATTTACTGATGTGTTTCAAGATTAACTCATTATCAGAACATCTGTCAATAGATTACATAAGTCAGAAGCAACACACTTATGAACATTTTCTGAATCACTATTAACTATTTATTTTAAATCATACAGGGCAAACCTATAAACATATCTAAGAACTAATGTGGAACTCTTCAAACACAGTATAGTGTCACGGGTCAGCTAACTGCTCCAAAGCACAAATGAGTGTGAAGCAAACTACAAGCTAGCAAATTCACAAATGAATTCCAGATAGCATAAGTACATGAGTGAAGTGGCACTATGAGGGACTAATGGCAGTATGAAGAAACAACTGTGCTAACATTAAACTAAGATATAAAAGAAGAAATATTTTATTAAATTTAACACAGCATAAATTAATGTTAGAAACTTTATTTATATAAATAACAGTCATCCTTGAAAGTCATAAAAAGCAAATTGAGAGCCAAAAGAAGCAGTAAAAACAAAATACTGTAAAACTGAAAGTGGTAAAAACACAGAAAGATTGCAGCTAAAATGGATGGAAATCAGACACATATGGTAAACGAAAAACTAGGAAGTGGGATAATGGGACAAAGGGAAGAATACCATTTTTACATAATCAAATCTTTTATATGCATTTTCAAGTATGTACAAAGCACTAAAGACTTTGATATATTGTACAGAAAGATCAAAGACAAGATGATTCTGTTTAGGCATAGTGAGTCAGATTATGTGGAAGACAGAGAAACAAAACAGTCAACTTCTGGTTTTCTGTTTTTGTTATCCCATGGACCGATAATGTGATCCTATCAACATCAAAGAATGGTGACTTTGAGCACTACAGAAGCAGAATTTGTGACAGCCAGCATCGCATTAATACGTAGCAAAAGTTGTTCCTCTGTATACCTGAGTCTGAATTAGAATTCCCATGAACCTTATAACAGCCACCTGACTAGTCTATTTCCTATATCAATATACTTTCAGTTCATGGATTACTTTCATAGGTAAGTATTTAATGTGTTTCACATTTGAACCAAGCATCATCATCAGTTTATCATTCACAGTTAATGAAATGAGTACAGAATGCTTATAGTCAAGAAGTTTTTGACATTAAGCAAGTGTGCTATTCTGCAAGTTGTTGCCAATACTCCACTCCTTATATATGTTGGCCATTCATTTGCAAATGGATGAGGAGTGGGGAATTACTAACTATGGTAAGATTGCTCTGTTTATATTTACTATGGCTATTTCTCTTGCTGAGCATACTAGCTCTTGCTAGCAACATCCACCAGATCAGTTAAGGCAAATGCCTGAAACGAACCTCCGAAAAGGAGAAGGCCAATGTGCTCCCCAATCTTTACCTGTAAGTGTTTGTGCTTCATCAATGAGTTCATCATCAATGGGACAACAGTCCTCAAATTTTCTTCACTTGTCAGTGTATAGGAGGTATGGTAGCTGCCATCATAAAATCACAGTTCAGAAGCAGAGCAGAGTGATGAAAGATAGTATAAAGTGACCAGTACTAATGTAAATGTGTGTGCAAATGTTCAGCTGATATGATAATGTGACCTCAGATCAGTCTGGTATGAGTCATTCAGCAGATACACAGCCATTTACTTTAGGGAGGAGGATTAGGATCTAAAGTCCACTCAATAACAAGGTCATTAGAAAAAGAGCACATACTCAGATTGAGAAAGGATGTGGAAGGAAATTGGCCATGTCTTCTTCAAAGGATCCATCCTAACATTTTTCTAAAGCAACTTAAGAAAACTCAGAAAATATAAATCTGGTTGGCCATTCTCCCAAATGCGAGTTTGCTGTATTACTACAGTGTCATCTTGCTGGGTATGCAATTAAGGACCCAATAGTAAGATAATACAGCAAAACTACAATCTGAAACAATTAATCAAATGAGAAATCATTTATACAACCATTAGTTCATAAAGAAGACAGACAATTTATAAAGATTTCATGAACCAGAGGAGGTTCTACACAAGGAAAGACAGTCCTGGTCCATTCAATTCTTCCTAGATATCTGCTACTGTTACGCATGAAGAGGAGACTGAGTGGAATTTCTGAAGTCAGCCGTTAAATGTTACGAGTACTCTCCCCTGGACTGAGTCCTCCGGTAAGAAAGCACAAGAACAGAAGTACTAAGAATGTCTTATTTCTGTTGCACTGCATTCTTCCTGGAAATATATAACAGACACATGACTCAAATTCACTTTTAACCTTTAGATGTTGTGTGAGCATTGTACTCATCAGCAGCACCAACTACACCAAGCCCCCAGATGGCATTTCACTGCTGTCTGTCATAGAATAAAGTAAATTTCTATGTAATTGTTTATTATAATTTACATTAGGCATTTGGAAATTGCCAATCCATGGACAAAAATTTGTGGTTTCAACAAATCAAGCATAAAAAGTTCTATGCACCATGAAGGTCAGATCACCACACCCACCAGCACATTCAGTATACTCTTGGAATGGAACTAGCAGCTGTCTGTGTTTCTTCATGTCATGAGAGATGTTAGTTCATTCACACCACACTATCAATCCACATACTGCAGGCTTGGCACTTGCATTTCTGTGAACATATACTGGATGGTTGAAGCTTCATCATTTTAAAATCCAATATAATCTACACTGAATGAAGTCATGTCCATATGCTTGTACCCTCCTGAAGCAGATGATGAACTGGCAGATACCAGAAGATAAACGTATCTCAACTACGCAGCAAAAGCCTACTTACAAACTTTCAGGAACCAGTTTGAAGTGAGGCATCTAGGAATATACTACAGTCGCCAATATATTGCTCCCACAGGGATAATTAAACATGACTAGCGTAACTGAAGTGTGCACAGAGGCATTTAAGCAGTCATTCTTCCCACATTCGATTTGTGAATGGAACAGTGAGAAACCCTTTGCTGTGGAACATTGGAAAGTACTCTGTGCCATTCACTTCACAGTGGTTTGCAGGTAATGCATATACAGGGCGCTAGGGGTATAAGTGTAGATATTTCTACTGATGGCTAAGGACAGTGTACTGAACAACATTACATCAGTATTTACTTCATTTGCATGAGTAGTATGTTTTCAGGTTGGTTAGTACCTCTAATTATGCACGACACATGTAAGCAGCAGGTCAGGGATTGAAGTGGGGACAAGTGGACACAAAATTGATAGTCTATACTGACAAGTATAATCCACTTTGCAGAGCAGTTAAGGCCATGCAGAAAACATCAGGTACTAAATTATGTGATACGTTTGTGGGAAGGCTGTTAGACACATAGGAAAAATAACCAACACACTGAAGTATGTACATATTAAGATACCAACGAATCACAATATTTGTATCTTTGCCCCAACACCCTACAAATGTAGAAGGTTCATCCAATGAAAGCGAAGACCGCAAATAATAAATAACTACAACAACCCACAAAATCAAACAATGGAAAATCCAGGACAGACTACTGACAGTATTATGAAAAGGATAATTGCTACTCATCACATAGTGGAGATGCTGAGTCGCAGAGAGGCACAACAAAAGACCGTCAAAAAAAGTAAGCTTTCAACCAAAAAGGTAAGCACAGTTCACTTACACATGACCACAGTCTCTGGCTGCCGAGGCCAGACTGTGAGTAGCAGCACGTGATGGGAGAAGTAAATTGAGTGGTGGGGGAAAGGAAGAGGCTGGGGAGAGGAGGGGAAGGGGGAGGGACAACAGGGGAGGGTGGGAGATGGTAAAGTGCAGCTTGTGGGAGCGTACAAGGACAAAGTGGGGAGCTAGGTGCAGTCAGGAGGTTGAATGGAGGACAGAAGGCGGGGAGCAGGGAGGGGGGCGGAGGGAGGGAGGGGGAGAAGGAGAGAAGTAAAAACACTGTGGTAGCACTGGTGGAATAGAGGACAATGTAGTGCTGGAATGGGAATAGGGAAGGGGATAGGTGGGTAAACGACAATGACTAACAAAGATTGAGACCAGGAAGGTTACAGGAATATAGGATATACTACAGGGCAAGTTCCCACCTATGTAATTCAGATAATCTGGTGTTGGTGGGAAGGATCCAAATGGCACAGGCTGTAAAGCAGTCACTGAAATGAAGAATGTCATGTCAGGTGGCGTGTTCAGCAACAGGGCAGTACAGCTGTTTCTTGGCCACAGTTTGTCAGGGCAATTCATGCAGATAGAGCTTGTTGGTCGCCATGCCCACATAGCATGCAGCACAATTGTTCGAGCTTAGGATGCTCATGACTGGACTGGAGTAGGTGGTGGTGGGTTGATGTATGGGGCAGGTCTTGTGTCTTGGTCTATTAAAGGAATGTGAGCCCTGAGGTGAGTGTCTGGGAGCAGGGGTTGTGTAGGAATGGATGACTATATTGTGTAGGCTCAGTTGGCGGCAGAATACCAGTGTGAGAGGGGTGGATAGGACATTTCTCATTTTGGGGCATGACAAGAGGTAGTCAAAACCCCTGTGGAGGATGTGATTCAGTTGCTCCAGTTGTAGGTGGTACTGAGTCATGAGGGGAATGCTACTCTGTGGCTGGATGGTAGGACTTTGGGAGGTGATGAGTGACTGGAGATATAAGGCACGGGACACCTGTTTTTGTTACCGTCTGTGAAGACCTCATTGAGACCCTTGGTATAAATGGATAGAAACTGCTCGTCAAAACAGATCTGACTGCCATGGGTGGCTAGGCTGTATGGAAGGGACTTGGTGCTATGGAATGGGTGGCAGCTGTCAAAGTGGAGGTATTTCTGGTGAATGGTAGGTTTGATGGATGGAGATACTGATGTAGCTATCTTTGAGGTGGAGGTCAACATCAAGGAAGGTGGCTTGTTGAGTTGGGGAGGACCAGGTGAAGCAAATGGGGGAGAAGGTATTGAGGTTCTGGAGGAAATCTGGATAGGGTGTCCTCACCCTCAATCCAGATCGCCAAGATGCCATCAATGAATCTGAACCAGGTGAGAGGTTAGGGATTCTGGGTGGTTAGAAGGGTTTCCATCATGTGCTGCTGCCCGCAGTCTGGCCTTGGGAGCCAGAGCCTGTGGTCATTGTGTGTGTGTGTGTGTGTGTGTGTGTGTGTGTGTGTGTGTGTGTGTGTGTGTGCGCGCGCGCACCTAATCAAGGCCTTTCTGGCCAAAACCTACTCTTTTGACAGTCTTCTTGTTGTGCCTATCTGCAGCTCAGCATCTCCACTATATGGTGAGTAGCAACTTTCCTTCTCATAATATTGTTACATTCCATTCCGGATATTCCATTGTTTGAACAATGTATTATATTTCTTTATACCGAGAATAAATTGCTAATTCCTGTACCCACCAACAATCCACTGCAAGTCTTCCTGCATTTAGCTATAATTTTCTTGCATAGTAATTTCTCCATATACAACAGCATGAACTGCAAACAGTCTTGTGGAGATTCTAATGTTATCTACTAGGCCATTTGCAGATACCGTAAATGGTTATTATCCTATAACAATTGCCTTGGGTACGCCCAAAGGTATTTTTACATCTTGAGATTTCTCTCCATTAAAAATGACATGTTTTCTATTAACTAGAAACTATTCAATCCAATTATAAAGCCAGTCTGATTTTCTGTATGCACATACTTTGCTCTTGAGGAAAGAGTGGGGAACTGTGCTGAATGCATTCCAGAAGTCAGGGAACATGACCTTAGCCTGGGCACCAGTATCTATCACCTATTGGTTCTTGTGAATAAACAGCATAGCATTGGTTCCCCACAACGCTGTTTGTGGAATTCATGTTGATAACTACAGAACATAATTTCAGTCTCCTGTAAGTCATAACAGGTAACATAAAATGTGTTCTAGAACTCTTTAACAACTTGACTCAGAGCTATAAGCCTATAGTCGTGCATATATTTTTCCAATTACTTGGTGCACTTCACTCCTCCACCAACCTATGATGATGAGTGCTAGAAGAGCTGCAATTTCTGTCTAATACTCTACAGAGAATCTTAAAGATATTCCATCAGGTCCAGTACCCTGTCACCTGATGAGTGGTTTTAGTTGATTTCCTACTTTGATATCTGTCAGAGAAACCTCAGTATGACCTTCCTCGGTGAAACAATTTCGGTAGAAGAAATTCAGTATTTTTGCCTTCTCTTTGTCACCCTCTGTTTTGGTGCCATTATGGTCTCTAAGTGACAGGACAGATGGCTTTATTCTGTTTAGTGATTTAACATGGACTGAAACTGCTTCGGGTTTTCCGTCAGACTGGTACATAAAAATTTACTTTTGAATCTGGTGAATGTTTCACCTAAGGCTATTCTTTGGACAAATTTGACTTCTCTTGGGTTTTATTTTGACAAGACTTTTGATACAATTAAATCTGCAATGAAGCTCTTTTTGCATTTGGAACAGCCTTCTAACATAACTGTTGAGCCATGGTGGCTTTTTTCCATCCCTGACTGATCTGCTCGGTACATACCTGTCTTAAGTCATAATGTACAATAACAATGAACTTTAACTATTTCTACTCAACATTTCCAGTCGTTAGAGATGAATTTCTGATGGTGTCTGGTCATCTGAAAGCTGTTTCTTTGCACACTTATTAAACAGGAATATCATCCTACCTTTCTTTAGATTCCAGCTGATATCCGTAGTCAGTTATGCTGTCGTGGCCTCATTCTGGCTTGATTCCCTGCTTTATGCTAATCAAGTCAAAAAGTTCGAGCTTGTTCTTGAAATCTAAGATGTTACCCCAACAAGCCAGTTTTTGATTAAATGCTCAAGGACGTTTTTGGATACGGCATTCAGAAGTTGACTGGACAGTCCACAGGTGTGCCGCCAGTTCAAAACCTCCAGTGATACACTATGAACTGGCAGTACACCACAGACTGTTCTATCAATTCCACATGATTTCATTCACCTACTACCCACCACTTGAGTCTCACAGTCTACAGCTTGAAAGTTGAAGACTCCCCATAATATTATAATATTATAACATACACGGCAAATTTATGCACAATCTTCTCCAGATTTTCCTTGAAGTCCTTTGCCACTACTGTTCCTGAGGCAGGGGTCAATGAAAGCATCAAACGACCATCTTTGATCCACATTTGGAATCCCTGTTAACCACACTAGAGATTACAGCTACAAAAATGCATAGACCACCAATGTCCAGACTATCTCTGATACACATTGCAATTAGAAGTTAGAATTTCATTGCCATTAATGTATGCTTTCAGCCTGCTTTCTGTCTTTAATACTACGTAGCCTTACTACCATTTATATGGGGCACTAGTTCTAGGATCCTTCCATGGGTGCTTCTGCAGTTATATTCACCTTCTCTTTCTCCTATCTGCCATGATGAATACTTCTTTCTCTGATTCATGTAGCTGTGTTTCTACTCTTTCTGCAATAAAAACATTTATCAGGATTGTGGATGGATTTCACATGTGTATGCCAGGCATACAGTTTCCTTAATAGCTGCTTTCTGTGCGTTGTGTGACCCCCAGCCTATTAAGAGATGCTACAATTCTCCACACAATAGTAGAGGACAGAAAATCTGCAACCAAGGTTATTACAAAATCATCTGAACCTCTGGTTTAAGCCTTCCACTCAGCTCGAAACCAAAGGACCATGCTCGGTATCACAGTGAACTTTTGTGTGTTTTAAGTCCGATGAGTATAAAGTCAAATCCGTACATAGTTTTCAGAGTATAGAAAATGTCAAGATGTTGAATATTGTCTGAATGTGCCACATGTGCAACAGCCAATTATTACATACAGCATAGTTTAACTGAACAACATTGAATGATCACCCTGGCTTAAGAGTTAGTTGTCCTACGAGCGATCAGAAGCAAATTTTGTGCTTATTTTGCTACTTGGGCACATGTAATGACTAAATGTTGGCAAATGTATAATTCCTAAGATTTTCAAAAGAACATGGGACACATGGCCAAAGGAAAGCACTTAAAGCGCACTGACAAAAACAGTGCCTTGCTTAAAGACACTGAATTACTATTTTGGAGGAAAAGATTTCCAGCTCTGTCTGGTTTATCAAATTTAGATTTTTGTTTACACTTTCTCCAAACAACTTAAGACAAATACAAAATAGCCATGATGAATTTCCAGATCTCATCCACTGATCATGTTGTTGAGGGGACCCTTCTCTTCCTTTTTGTGTGTTCCACCACCAGAAGGGACCTTCTATCAAGTCATCTTAATCACAAGCTTTTTGTGGGGAGTCCCCATTTCAGACACTATTATGTCCATAGTACAGACTAAAGGTAGCTCTATAGTATTTCTGCCTCTTCCTTAATGGTGAAGAAAACATTCCCGAGTTTAAGTCCCAAGAAGTCTATGCGCCTGTCTATAGATGCGCACTTTTACAAAGACAATGATGAGCTCAATATGCAGATATTCACAACTCTCACATTTATTTTCCTCAGCAAGATCATCATCTTACAAATTTTTTAGCATTATACAACTTCGCTTATTGTTAGAGATGGTAATCCATTTGCTACTTACATGATTAGTTGAAAGAAGATGGTGTGCATTGAGACTGTTACCCAAAATTTATTTTACCAGATTTTATAAAACTGAAATACAATACTTTCTTTTTTAGTTATTTGATATGTTTCCCAACACCAAAACATGTTTATATAGGGAGTTTGGCACAAAAAATAAACAACAGAGAACAAAGGAAGCTCTTAATGTATTTTTTAAGCAAAATAAAAGCAATAAATCTTGTGAGATGCTAACAGTAAGTTTAATTTTCATACTACACAATTCCTGAACTCTAAAAGAGATTGCATAAGAGAACGACTGCTATGCAAAATAAATTTTTGACCCATAATTATACTGATTTTATAGAGAGGGAAATTCAATTTAAGAAATTCTTACAATGACAAGAGAGAGAAATGCTGGACTTCAGGAGCCACAACTTAAAATACAAAACAGTGCACCAAGTTTTCGGAACTTGTTGCAGACAGATCACATGGACAAACCAGTTATCTGTGAAAATGTTTCTTTCCTCTGTCTCTCTTTCCCCTTTTAACAGTTTTAACAGGTAGGGTTCCCTCTTAGTCTGATGTGTGCTTTGTGTGTGTGTGTGTGTGTGTGTGTGTGTGTGTGTGTGTGTGTGTGTCTGTGTGTGTAAATTCTAATAGTGGAAAGTCCAGGCTGGAATAATGACAGTATTATAAAAGTATGCATTGCTATCCACCATACAGAAGAAATGTTGAGTCGCAAGAAGGCACAACAGAAAGACTGCTAGGTATTTTAGCTTTTTGTGCAAGAAGCTTTCCTCCAAAGGAGTAAACACACACACACACACACTCACACACAAACACACACAAACCACTGTCTTTGGCCACTGCGTCTGTCTATAGTGACCAGAGACAGTGATTTTGTTTGTGTGTGTGTGTGTGTGTGTGTGTGTGTGTGTGTGTGTGTGTTTGCGCCTGTCTGTGAGACAACGTCTTCTCTACACGGTGGGCCAAAATCTGTTCTTTTAATGATTTTAAGAGTTCAAAACATTGTGACCTCGAAGTGGCAGCTACTACATTAGGAAACAGGTTAAATGTTACAACAACATTACCTGAAAACCTTGGATGGTGCGGTAATATGGATCAAGGAAGATTCCAGCAAGTGAGCACACCTGGGCTGTCCTGTCCCATCCATCTGAACAATGTACCACCACACTCACTCCAGATTCCACAGCTTCCGCAATAAACAGAGATGTTTCTAGAACTGCCTTCACATGTCTCAGCCAACCTGAGGACTCTATACCACCCAAAAAGCTGCCCATTGAAGGAGCTTTCAACTCACAAGCTGCAACAGAGAAAAACACTTCATACTTCTACAACAAACAAAATTGCTGCTTTTTCTGCAAACTTTAGGTTCCTCTGAGGAAATCAACATTATTCTACAACAAGATACAAGTAGTTTTGTCATATACATGCGGCTCGCTGGTCACTTATAAAATCTGGTACAGATGTCTGTGAAAATGCACTTCAATTCATCCTTAGCAAATGTGATGAAGCGTATGACTACCCAGGTGACATGAAGATGATGCTCTCAAGAAATTAAATAGTTCTCTCATTATCAAAAGAATAAATATCAGTTGAAGTGTGGAATAATGAAGCCAGCACACACACGAGACTGTTTATCAGAGAAAGTGCTCCTGCCTCAAAGAGCTGTGTCCTGTTTAGATGAAGGTAACTTCTTTTCAGCCTGTGATCCTTTTCTGGCATTTCAGTGTGGTGCTCAGTAAGTGGAATGGGCTCATGAACATTGTCACTGAACTATGGAACAATGTCAGAGTGGAACATGATGGCGCCGATAGAAGAGTGTTGTGACACATCTCAGTCCTCAAAAAAGGTTAAATTAAATAGTTCATCGTGTAGGGAATGTTCGAAACACGTCATGAAAGGCATCTTTTGTGTGAAGTGTAACTACTGGTTTCATGAAAAATGCGCGAAAGTGAATTTAAAACTCATAAAAGACGAGTTTCCATGGTCGTGTCCACATTGTTTGCGTATGGAGACGGCCGAACTCGTAAGTACCGTGAACTCAAAAGAAGAAATTATTAAATTGCTTCAAAGTGACATTGAAGCGCTGAAGGCGGAAATTTTAGCATTGAAACAAGAAAATTCTGAACTGGTTATTGAAAGAAAATCCTGCGTGTGTAGAAATCAACCCATTACTGAACAAAGTGGCAAACATCCGCATTTGTGTAATACGGCAAATAATACAACAGAGAACTCTGTCAGTGAAACAAGTGATAAGTATAAATGGAAAACAGTTTCCTATAATAAGAAGGGCAAACGTAAAAGTGCAACGAACAAAGAAGATGACAAAAACGATTTTCTGTTAATAGGTGATTCTATATTAAAAAATGTTATTGTGCCGGACTGCAAGGTCGATGTTCGACCTGGAATCCGATTGCATCAGCTCAACAAACACTTTAAGAATGTATTGTCCACGAAAAGAAACACGGGCGAAACTGGTAACAAAACTTTAAGTACCGACGATTACAGAGGTGTCTTAATCCACGTGGGCACAAACTCCATCCGCAGTAACAGTGAGGAAGAAATCGTGAATGAAACGCGGAATCTGATTAGATCGGCGAAAACTGTATACCCAACAGCCAGGCTGGTAATTAGTGGAATCATTCATCGAAGATCGGTAAGTGATACTTACATCAACAGGATAAATACCGGCATTAGGGAACAGTGCAACAGACTCGGTGCAGTATTCATTGACCCAAACAAATTCTTAAACTGCAAGTGTCTGGGAAAAGACGGCCTGCACTTGAATAGATTAGGCTCTGTGAACCTTAGTAAAATGTTCATAGACGTGTGTAAAGTCCTAAGAAGCAAGGGAAACTAATTCATTGTGATAGGGGTGACAAAGAAAAAATTCAAACTGAAAATAAAAAGTTTAGGTACCAAACAAAGGATGCACGCGAAATAACTAAAAGAAAAAATGATCTATTGATGCACTTGAATATAAATGGCTTAGGGGCAGAACTACCAAATCGTAAATTCTCAAAAATCGACGAACTAAAAATTCTGCTTTCAGAATCCGTAAATATTAAAATAATCTGCCTAAATGAACACTGGTTAACAGAAGATAGTATAAAAGTACTAAATAGTATTAATAATTATAAGGTAGCTGCTAGCTTTTGTAGAATAAGCAAATCTCGTGGAGGCTCCTGCGTTCTTGTCAATTCTTCCATAAGTTATACAGTAAGAGATAGTTTTAATTATTTAAATGAAGAGAGCGTGTTTGAAAGTTGCTCTGTAGAGCTGAGTGATCTGAATACATTGGTTATAGCAATCTACAGAATTCCTGGATGTGCGGTAACAAAAGTGTTTTAACCAAATTTGAATGCCTCCTGGAAAAACTCCAGAAAGAAAGTAAGAAAAAAGTTGTTATAGCAGCAGACTTCAACTTAAATGTCTTAGTTGAAAGCAATGATTCCACAAAATTTCGTGACTTAATTCAGAAATCTGATTTCAAGCTAAATTTTTCTGAAGGCACTAGGGAAAACAGCAGATCAGTGACCTGCATTGATAATATTATTACTAACTACATATTTGACAGTGGAAATAAGCACAAATACTGCTTAGACTTGGGTATTTCAGATCACTCAGCTCTGTTTATTGAGCTCCCAAAAGCAAATAACCTAAAGTCTCCAGAAGTGTGTATAAAAAGGGGTCTCAGTAAAAGTAAAATGGATTTATTCCGCAGTAAATTAAGTATAATAAGCTGGCCTGTAGACTACAATAGTTCAAGCTCGATTAACTATGACAAATTATTAAATTGTTTCTTAGAGGTATTTAATGAATCATTTCCTCGTAGATACAAGCAAAAGAAGGTTAATGGTAAACTCAAATGGATTACAACAGGAATAAAGATCTCTAGTGCCAGAAAGAGAGAGCTCCACAATGAGTTAAAATCAAACAGAAATCCAGATTTTGTCATTTATGTCAAACAGTATAAAGCTGTATTTAGGAAAGTTGTAGCGGCAGCTAAAAAAATGGCAAATAATAAATTCATATGAGAACACAGAAATAAGACAAAAGCAGTGTGGTCAGTTGTTCAGTCTGAACTAGGAGCCAAAGTAAAAATTCATGAGATTTTGAAAATTAGACATGAAAATGAAATTATAGTAAACCCTGTTCAGATGTCAAGTTGTTTCAATGAATTCTTCCTAAACGTAGTAAGATCGGATGTGGATATGACATTCTATCAGGGCATCACAAATTTGGAAAACAGCCAGAACACATCTTTTAAACAATTTGAAAAAATAACCCAAAGGGATGTGGAAAAGGAAATATTGTCTCTAAAAAACAAAACCTCACATGGGTGGGATGAAATAACAACATCTGTAATCAAGTATGTGTATGATATTATTTCCCAACCACTGTCAACTATTATAAATCAATCTTATGAACAGGGATGCTTTCCAGAGGTATTGAAATATGGTGAGATCAAACCTCTATTCAAGAAAGGATCGACAGAAGATATGGGGAATTACCGCCCTATCTCTCTCTTGCCGGTCTTCTCTAAAGTGTTTGAAAAGATTGCAGCAAAACAAATTAATAACTTTCTTACTGTAAATGATATAATTTTTAAAAACCAGTTCGGATTCCAACAGGGTAAAAGCACTGCGAATGCTATAAATGAGTTTATCCAAAAAATATGCTCCACGTTAGATAAAGGTAGAAAGGTCACAGGTATTTTCTGTGATCTGACTAAAGCTTTTGATTCAGTGAACCATGCATTACTCCTCCACAAATTACAGATGTATGGAATCAGAGACACTGCTTTAAAATGGTTTAACTCTTACCTGTCAGGTAGGAAACAAAGAGTAATTTTAACTTCAAATGGAACCAATTATTCATCAGACTGGAAAACAGTTCCCCAAGGAGTCCCACAAGGTTCGATATTGGGTCCCTATCTGTTTCTTTTTTACGTAAATGACCTACCACTTGCTATTGATGTTCATTCAGTCTTATTTGCTGATGATACATCAGTTCTAATTGAAAATGAGGTATCTGAAAATATTCCAGAAAAAGCCAAAAACACTTTAGAAAAACTTGAATCTTGGTTCTATCAAAATGGACTAAAACTAAATGTAACTAAAACCAAAATGATGCAATTTGAAGCTAAATCAGTAGAAAGGAGTGAAATAAAGATAACTTGCAATGATCAGGATATCACAGAAGCAAACCACGTGAAGTTCTTAGGCCTAAATCTTGACAAAAATTTAAATTGGAAGGTACACATAGATTACTTAGCAAATCAACTGAACAACTTAGCATTTGCAATGTGTATTTTGTCAGGTGCCACAAACATAGATACCAGAAAGATAGTTTATCACTGCTACTTTGAGTCAGTTATTCGTTATGGCATAATCTTCTGGGGAAATTCAGCAAATGTCACTAGGCTCCTAGTATTACAAAAGAAAGTAATTAGAAACATGTGTGTTGCAAAAAAACGGGAATCCTGTCGACCACTGTTAAAAAATTTAAAAGTACTATCTATCCCCTCACTTTACATATATGAGATGGTGGTGTTCCTATATAGAAATCAACATACACTAGACAATTTCCATTTTGACCACAACTACAGCACTCGCCACAGAGATAACTTCAAACTTCCAACACATCGTTTAAAACTTTATGCCCAAACGCCAGAGTATATGGGGTTAAAAATTTTCAATAAAATAAAAGGCAGTAATATATTTAAAATGGAGATTGGTTCACTGAAAAGATTGCTCTTTACTCTCCTGGTGGAAAAGTGTTATTATTCTGTCGAATTCATTGAGGACAGCTTCACAATCTGAACACAGGGATTGTAATACATTTATTATTTTATGTACATGTGTAGCTGTAACTTAGAAATGTAAAATATAATGTAAACTTTTGTAGTTCTCTTAAAAAAGTGAAAAAAGTTTCTTTTGTAAACCTTGACATGTCTCCTGTACATCAAATCAAATGATTTGAAAATTGTATGTAATGAGATGAATAAACCACATAACATAACATAACATAACATGGCCCAATAAATTCTAATTGTACTGAGTTGATGGGAATGTGAGATTGTGGCATATGTTCCTTGAAGCTATAGATCATGCATATCACTAGCATCGTCCCCTGGCAGAAGGTGGCCAACTTAGAGTCTGAGTTGTGCTCACATGGTCACACAGGCCTATGGCTACACTGAAAAAAATTACGTTTTTAGACATAAAACACACACTTTTTTTTTACCAATCTGAGAAATTTTCTCCTTCCCTTGATAAACAATGCATTTCTTTTCTTTGAACAGCAGCTCAGTTAACACATTCATCCCTGAATAAAAACACACTTTTCCAGCAACATCCTAATGACCATAAAAATCTTGGTTACTAATGAAAGATTCATTGGTAACTAATTCCTATTCCAAAAATGTTAAACACTAATGTAAACTGGTTCCAGCACACACAGAGAGTGAAGCACTGTGGACAATGGACTTATGTTCTCATATTACACTAACTCCATAGGACTAGAATTTTTATCCTAAATGAAATCACTAACAAATGGGTTTACAGATACAGAGGTACTAGTACTAGCTGACATAGCCTGTATACCTGATTAAAACAATTTTGTGACTGACATTTCAGCAAGTCTAGTGGAGTGGTAGTGGGGAGGGAGAGAGCGGGCTGGGGAGAGGGAGGGGGGGGAGGGGGAGTATCCAGCAATACCACTAACATTTTATTTAAGCTATATATGAAAGCACAAAATGTGCATTCTACATCTTATTTGACTTCATAAAAATCTTACATGCAGCAATGTGATCATTAGAAGCAACTGTTTTCTTTTGACAATGTATGACCACAATAGTTTGGCACTGCACGATTACAATAATCTAAGAATTACTTTATGGAGCTTGCAGAACTAAATTGGTTCCACTGATTTAGACTGAAGTAGTAAAAGTTGCAGAAATCACATAACAGGAAATCCAGGATGGTGTAATGAAAATGAATACAGAGAAGTTTCCTTATTCCTAGACAGAGCTCACTTGTCAGTCCCAAATAATGTTCCTGTGGTACTGCCTGGATCATGGAATCCCCTCAAATGGACTTACCATCAACCCATCTCCAGCTGCAACCCCTCCTTCCACAGTGACCTCTATCTTTTCAGATTCCCCCAGTCCTTAGCCCTCACCAACCTAGTCCTGCAGAACCATGAAAATCATGCCCAAACCACCTTGAAATACCACCTCTCTGTCAACAAAATTCTCCTACTCTGCAATCCCAAACTCCTGTAATCCATTTCTCACAATGAAACTCTTGCTCTCAGTAACTAGAGCAATAAGCACAATGCCACCTCAAAAAACTCTCCGACCTTTCAATCTCCCACTCCTGTCTTGGACTACTATACACCACCTCTATAACAGCCTTAAAACCTCTCCCACATCGCCTCATAGCTGAAAAACCCTGCCTCACAGACCTAATATATTAAGCACACCCTCAGAAAGTTGCTCATACCACCATACAGAACCCTGAACCTAAACTGACCCAAAGTACAGTCCTCCAAAAGTCTCAATTCCATGTAACAGTCATTTCCAAAGCCCTTACGTTTTGCTCCACTAGCTGAGTCAATCATGCTGGACTTTTTGAAGACCACATCTCCTTCTCCCTGTCCCTACAGCGGAAACATGTTTTCGTCACCAACCCTACCAATCAGACTCAACCCAAAACCAATGTTGAACCCTGTCTGACTCAGTTCACTCTCCCACCCAGCTGTAATCCACCCCCAACTAACCACAAATCACCCCTGTTAATATTCCAGAATATCTTAACCTCACACCTTGCCTCACCATCATTCCTCAAATCCCTCAACATGGGAGCTGACCTTATGCCCACAGAAAGACCCGCAATTCACCACCTAAAATCTGTCCTGCTGGCAGAGCCTCCACCACTGTGGTTTTGAACCACAGAGATAACCTGGGAAAAGGACTCTGCCAGCTGTCACCTTCCCAGAACCTTCCCCCTGAGTCCATCTCTCCCCTCATCCCTACCACTCACTGCACTCCTACCTTCTACATGCTTCCTAATATCCGTAACCCATCCACATAGATTGCCCCATTGTGAATGGGTACATTGCCACCACAGAAAATCCCTGTTCTTATGGATTAACACCTCCAGCCTACTACCCGTAATAACCTACCTACTGATATAGAAGTCACCAACCATGTCCTCCACTGTTCCTGTTCCTTTACCATATGGTGCCCTGCTCATCACTAATGATGCCACATGCCTTTACACAACCATCCCTAATGTCTATAATCTTGTAGCTATTGAACAATATCTTTCCCAACACCCAACTGATTCCAAGACTATAACCTCCTTCCTGGTCACTATGACCAACCATATTCTCATCCACAATTTTTTCACCTTTGAAGTCATCACCTACAAACAAATTTGTGGTACGGCAATGGGCACCATCCTATGTCAATATTCATGGGCCACCTAAAGGAATCCTTCCTAACCATCCAGAATATCAAACCCCTCCCACTGATGACATCCTCATGATCTGGATGGAAGGTGGGGACACCCTAATCACATTCCTTTATAGCCTCAATACCTTCTCCCCCATTTGCATCACCTAGCCCTACTCAACCCAACAAGCTACTTTCCTCAATGTTGACCTCCACCTGACAGATGCAGATTTCATTATCTCTGTCCATATCAAACCTACCACCCACCAGCCATACCTCCATTTCAGCAGCTGCCACCTATCACATACCAAGAAGTCAATTCCATAAAGACTAGCCACCCATAGCCATCACATCTGTAGTGACAAGCAGTCCCTTTCCAAACATACCAAGGGCCTAACTGAGGCTTTCGCAGACTGAAATTACTCTCCCTACCTTGTAGAGAAACAGATCTCCCATGCCTTCTCTCTCCAGTCACACACCACCTCCCAGAGTCCCACCATCCAGCCACAAATGAGCACTTTCCCCGTGACTCAGTACCAACCAAGGCTGAAGCAATTGAACCACATTCTCTGCCAGGATTTCGACTACCTCTCATCATGCCCTGAAATGAGGAATGTCCTACCCATTATACTTCCCACCCCTTCCACAGTGGTATTCCACTGCCCACCAAACCTACACAATAACATTTTCCATTCCTATTCCATATCTATCACCAACCCCATTGTCACATATCTCACATCCCTGTAATAGGCCTAAATACTGTACCATATATCTCCCTACCATCATATAATCCAGTCTAGCCACAAGCATCACCTATACCACCAAAAGTAGGACTACCTGTGAAAGATGCAACAACTGTGTTGCATTCTACATGGGCATGACAACCAACAAGTTGTCTGTCCTCATGAACGGCCACCAACAAACTGTGGCCAAGAGACAGTTGGACCATACAGATGCTGAGCTGTCCAAGACAATGTTCTTCACTTCAATGATTGCTTCACAGCCTGCACCATCTGGATCCTCCCTAGCAACAGCATGTATTCTGAAATGTGCAGATTGGAGCTCTCCTGCAATATATCCTACTTTTCTGTAGGCTTTGAAGGGTCAGAATTACTTGTAGACAAGGATGTGCAGTTATGGACTTCTTCACACAGCAGGACAAGTTATTTTACCCGAGAGGTACCTTTAACCTGGTGTGTCAGTGGGAAGCCTGCTTCAGTGCTCCCTGCAAGACTTTGCGTGATTGACATACTGATTCTGGGCTGTATGGCCTTCACATGGAATTTCTTTATTGCCTCTTATTTTTGGGTGTTCCACATTTGTCTGTAATGAAAAACTGGTTGCAGATCACCAGCTCATAAAATTTGTGTTTTAAATTTATGAGAAGCTGTATTTTTCATGCAATTCTGCAAAGTTAAGGAGTGCATTTTCACAGTAGAAAGGTTTATTGTGCATGTTAAATGAAAATTCTACTGATAACAGTCCATCACAATTACAGCAGCACTCGAAATAAAACCACAGAAACAATGTTCGATACTGAAATACACAAACCATGAGCATTACCACTTAAGATTATGATACTGTTTTTCAAAATATTGTTATTTTATTTGCAATTTGTAACTGAAAGCAGACAACTGTCATTACAGAATTCTGTTACTAAGAGACTGGCAAATCATGAGTGAAATACAAATAATGAAAGTAGTAAAGTAATCATTAGTTACATAGTTGAGATACTGGGCCACCGACAGGCACATAAACGAGATGTAATATTTGTGTGTGTGTGTGTGTGTGTGTGTGTGTGTGTGTGTGTGTGTTGCTGCTGCTGTTAATCAGTGAGCTCAGAGAGAGAAAAACGTCGTCTGAAAGTTTAGTGGTAATTTCAGTTTCGTTTATGTGCCTGTTAGTTGCTCAGAGAGTCTTCCATTCACTGAAATTTATCAGATAGTAACAATTTGTTACAGAGATTTAGTTTGCAGAAGCAAAAACATAATTCACATATTTATATTATAGATAAATTAAGAGAGTGCCAAAATGTTCACCATACAGTGATTTCAGAGGTTTCCTCAGAATGCTAGGTAAAATATTTATTTTTTAGTGGCCGATCGGCTAAACAACTGAAAGTGTAGCACATCCATTGCATTTTTCAAGCTCGTCTTCTGCTACTGACTTATTCTTTGTTAAACAAAAAATTATTCTTTATACACTGGCAAGACATTTTTAAGCAGTTACAAACCATGCAAAGTAGTATGTATTTAGCACAAATAGACTGAAAACACTTCAGTGATATGAATAGTAAGGTAAAAACCATTAAATTTAATGTCACACTCTTTAATGAGACTATGTAGAAATACAATTTTTCTTTATAGACTGATTTGATTATTCTTAAAATGAAAAAATGTTTGTCACACAATTCTCAGAAACATAACTGGCTATCACAAAATTTATGTTGCACTGCCTATCCAATTCTGTATATGACATTTTAATGTATACAAAGTTAGTTGTTCATTCATCCATAGATTCTTCAAGTATATATCTATCACTGTCTATTTCCTGGATCAGAATAAGGAAGGAGAGAGGCTGATTGGGTCTCAACCATCTGGAAAAACAGTATCACCAAGCACTGAGCAGCAGTAAACAACTCAAACAGCTAAGGAATCCTACGGCTTCAGTGTATGAAGTACTTAGAAGGCTTTTTGTTACCTCAGTGAAGGAAACGTCACAGACAAACATCCAGTAACTATGTTTAGGGTGCATGCCAAAGGCATCTGTCCCCAATGAAAGGGCACCCTCAAAAGGTATGTGAAACCAATGGGAAACTACCACATTTACAAAGTCACAGAAAAATGGCATAAATAGCACAAGTCCTTCTATTATAAAAATTATTTCTGCATGTAAACTAGTTCCCTGTTTGCATGTCCAGATGGGAGGTGCTAAGGGAGCCCACACTGAAACAAAATGGGAAATAAGAACACAGAGTGTAGATTGTATTACAAGTGAGAAAGCTGGAGAATCTGAAGGTGTAAATGAGACAAAAACAGGGTGCCTATAATGAGAATCTCTTAAATGAGATGGGAGCAAAAGAAAGAATTTATAAGTGATGAAATCAGAATATTTTATCCAGGAGGAACATGAAAAGAAATTTACAATATTGTCATAATATTAAGACCAAAACTCAAGCTAATTTGATATCAGTGAGATATCTAGAGGAAATGTTGATGGCAATGAAAATCCACAGAAAAAAAAGAAAAAAGAAGTGATAATACAAATGCATATGTCACACAGCAGTCAACTTGATAAGGAAGTAAACGAACAGTATAATACTGAAGGTGGAGGTATAATGACTGGAATGCAGAACTGGGCAAAGGCCAAGAAATAAGAACTGTGAAAAAGTACACGTTAGGAAAAGGAATGACGAAGAAGAGCTCTTGGTGGACTTTTGCAAAAGATACTCCTGAATTATATGTTGTACATGCAACACATAAGACTAAGATAACTTCAACTAGTATAAGGATACCTGCTACCCAACATCTCCATCAGATACCAGACTTACTACAGGAAAGACTTCGAAATTTTTTGAAAAATATTAAAAGATTACCAGGAATGGATATCAATTCGAATTATGTTCTCTTTATAGGAGAAATAACTATCTGACTGCAAATGAGAAAATTTAATGTTGAAAGATTTTAAAAAGGAATAAGTAAGGAAAGCTAGATGGCTGCTTATCATAAGAAAGACAAATTAATGATATGAGTATAATAGAAAGAAAAATTCCACATGGGGAAAATAAATATAAAAAACAAAGACGCTGTGACTTACCAAACGAGAAAGTGCTGGTAGATAGACACAATAAAAAACACACAAACACACACACAAATTTCAAGCTTTCGCAACCCAAGGTTCCTCCATCAGGAACGAGGGAAGGAGAAGGAAAGACGAAAGGATGTGGGTTTTAAGGGAGAGGGTAAGGAGGCATTCAAATCCCGGGAGCGGCAAGACTTACCTTAGGGGGAAAAAAGGACAGGTACACACACGCACACACGACCGCAATCTCGGGCAGCTGGAGCCAGACTGCGAGCAACAGAGCATTATTAGAGAGGCAACAGGGGTAACGAGGGAGTTGGATAGGGAGGGGAAGGGATAGCAGGGCAGGGGTGGGCGATGGTAAACTGCTGCTGGGAGCACGCAGGGACAATGTGGGGAGTGGTGCAGGTCGCCCACCCACAGTTACTACTTTTTTGATGTATGCTTCCAGCAGCACTTTATATCCCCCACCCCTCCCTGCTATCCCTCCACCTCCCCATATGCCAGCATCTTCCTTACCCCCACCCAGTTGCCGCTCCATAACGCCCTGCTGCTGGCAGTCTGGCTCCAGTTGCCAGAGATTGTGGTCGTGGTCGTGGTCGTGTGTGTGTGTGTGTGTGTGTGTGTATGTGTGTGTGTGTGTGTGTGTGTGTGTGTGTACTTTTGATAAAGGCCTTGTTGGCCGAAAGCTAAAACTTTCTGACAGTCTTTGAGGAGACCACTTAAAGCCCATTGGACAGAAGGCGTTGTAGTTGTGAAGGAATGAAGACAGGGTGTCTTGACCCTGA